>NC_042617.1:40360846-41040013 GCF_901001135.1 Rhinatrema bivittatum | reverse complement strand
CATATACACTAATTCTCTAATAAATATTTTCTCTCTCACACACATATTGACTCTTTCTCATGCACACTCCTCCTTTCTCACACACACAAACACACAGGCTGTTTCTCAGTCACTGGCTCTCTCCCTACTCCCTCACACACACACACACATACTCCTCCCCACCCCACCTCTCACACATACACACACACATACACACAAGCTCTTTCACACTTACTGGCTTTCTCTCCCTCACACACACACACACACACACACAGGCTGCTCTCCCCCCCACACACACACACTTCACTCAACAGCAGGCTCTGTCAAACTCCAGGACTGCTCTGGTTGAGCATGCTGGCAGCCTCCTTGGGCCCTTTCTGTTGAGTTGGAGGTGGATTCTTGGGCTGAGGTGGGGTTGAAGCAACCCATAGGCAAGAACCTACAGGTCCCCACCATCAGCAGGTGGAGTGGGCTGATGCAATGAGTACTCAGTAACCTAGAACAGGAGACCAAGGAGACCTGTTGCAAAGGCAACACTATAGTGCGAGACCTGAGCATTTATGTGCTGAGGGATCTGACGTCAGCATCCGGGTCAGCAGCCAGGTTCCCACTGCGGGCCCTTTAAAAGGTTCACTGATGGACGCGCGTGCCTAGGGAGGGGCACGTCGCTGCCGGTGGCGTCTCTCCACGAATCCGCGGTGAGGCCCAATGGATGGAGGCATCTTGGCTGGAAGTCCTGGGAAGTAGAGCAGGGCCGGAGGCACTGGTGGAAGTCCAAGGTCGGGGCTGGCAGCCCACTGCCGCTAGCAACGGAGCGCTGGAGCCTGAAGACTGAGTAGAGAGGTGAGAGGGCCACACCGCGAGGCTGCTGCGGGCTGCGAGCATAACACTTTGTTCCTGCTGCAGGCAGGAAGGAAGATGCTAAAGGCCCCCTCCCTTTCTCTGTTCTTACATTTGGCTGTCAGGGTTTGGATTCCCTGCCAGCTTTCTATTCACAGGATGCATCATCTTCTGCCAGCAGAGCTTGAGCTTCCTGCAGTTCTTTTGCTCCCAGGGCGCATCCTGCTACTCCTGAGGTGCTTCTTCGTCTCTGTCCAGGCTGCAGCGCTGGAGCCTTCCAACAAATGAACACCATCAACGCGTCGCCTCTTCTGTCGCTCCTGTGGCATAGGTCAAACATCAGCTGTTTGAACTGAGCGGGCTACGGAGGCCCTTGTAGTTCAAACATTTGCTGTTTGACCTGCACCACAGGAGCGACAGAAGAGGCGACGCACTGACCTGGCAGTAGGGATGGTGTTCATTTGTTGGAAGGCACAGGTGCTGCCCAAGAGGAGGTTCTCAGGCTGGGTGGATTGCAGCGGGATTGGAGGGCTAAAATCCGGACATCTTCTAAACATTTTACCCCTCCTTCTGGCTTCTGGACATTTCCTCAAATATTTGTACCGTCTGGAGAAAATCCAGATAGTTGGCAACCCTAAAGTTGGTAGGCACTTTCTTCGGTCTTTTCAATAGACACCAAAGAAATTCAAGTCAATTATTTAAGGGCAGGGCCAATGCTTCCACTAGGCCAACTAGGCAGACACCTAGTGTGCCAAAATTTTGGGGACAGCAAAATGCTGCCAACATAAGACCCAGAAGAGTGCTGTGCCAGAGCTAATATCGCCAAAAAAGGGAGAACTGTTCTAGAGCCACTGTCGTCAGTAGGAGGGAGCGCTGTGCTAGAGGTCAGTTGGGAAAGGGGGGTGCATGGCCAAATGTTCACCTAGGGTGCCAAGGACTCTTGCACCAGCCCTGTTCAAAGACCATCCTAATGGGGTAGATTTTAATCCATGTGCGCACACTTCCCGGCGCGCGCACATGGATGCGCCGATTTTATAACATGCGCGCGGCGCGTGCAAGGGAGGGATCATTTATGCTAACTTCGTGCGCAGCGACGCATCCCGGCCTTCCCCAGTTCCCTCCAGGTCCGCTCCAATTAAGGAACGGATTGTGAGGGAACTTCCCTATCCCCCTAACTAACCTCTCTTCCCCTTCCCCTCCCCTCCCCTCCCCACCCCCTAAACCCTTTCCCTTACCTTTTTTTTTCTTATTTTGTTGCTTACTGCTCCGTTGGAGTGGTAGCAACTTGCGCGTGCCCTCCGTCCCCTCCCGGTACAGCGGCAAATGGCTGCTGTACCGGCCGCCTCCAGCCCTGCCCCTCTCTGCCCTCTGGTCCACCCCTTTCTTTGGCCCGGCACTTCTGCACGGAACAGGAGTTCTGCGCGTGGCTGGGCCCCTTTGAACGCAAGGCCCAACCACGCGCAGAACCCCGGTTTTTCACGCGCGCAACGTTTTCAAAATCGACCGGAATGGTTATAATGTCCAACCTGCATTTAAGTCCAATATCTAATCATTGGTCCTCTGCTGATTGCATTTGGCAATACCCTTTTTGTATTTTTCTTTTTTGCACTCCGCAGATATAGGGCTGGGGTGCTCATTATGATGGTCCTTAAATAATTGACTTTAATTTCTTTGGTGTGCGTAAGAGAGATTGAAGAAAAGCAAAAGGAGTGGGAGGATTCAGTAATTTAGATACCCTCTAATAGACTAACATAAAAAATAACTCCTAGATATTATTGTAATTGAGCTTTCAAGACCACACAGGTCCCTTCTCCAGATACCATCCTGTTCAACTGAAACAGTCCAGAAAAACCAATTACAGCTTGAACACAAATAAAATATTCTTTACATTAAATGTCTATATGTCCATATTTCCCACTGCTGCCAAGGGCTCTATAACTGTATTTCAGTTGCCTTCTCTGTAAAGCAGAATTGCACATAACATGTTAACAATGTGATATTTATATAGGTCATTTACTTTCAAAGTACATAAGGCAAAGGTTTAAGACACTGACAAAACACTTATAAAATGTGGGAAACAGACCTTGTTGACTCCTACAGTAACTAGACAGATTCATAAAACGGATAAGGAAAAGAGTGGAAAATTACATGCTATAGTACTGTCATGTATGTAATCAATGCACCCTCCCCTTCCCCCTCCCACCCCCCATAATGTAGGCCAAATCATCTAATAATGCAGTCACTGATATGCTTAAATATGCCAAGGGTGCATTGGGGAACCAGACGGAATTTATCAAATGTATTCTCAAACCAGACAAATACATCTGAAGAAATTAAAAGAGGCGTTCTGTATATTGCTGTTCACTCCCAGTGTCTGACAGTGCACCACAGTTTTCTAAATGCACTGTACTGTAGCTCTTGAGTCCGTGTCTGCTAGATATGAACTCTAATTGGCTGTCTGAAATAATGAAGTCACATAGATGCACAGTTCACAATGATGTCTCCCATTTTGTGTCTATATAGAAAGAAAAAATCGTTCAGCAGGGGTTCCGGACCGCCGCTGAACGACCTCCTGCAGTCGATCTCCTGCCGGCGCCATTTTCCGTACGGAAAACGATTCGCGGCAGGAGATCGTTTTCCGGACCCCACTGGACCCCCAGGGACTTTTGTTTGGCCAGCTTGGGGGGGCCTCCTGACCCCCACACGACTTGCCAAAAGTCCAGCGGGGGTCCGGAAACGACCTCCTGCAGTCGAATCGTGTTGGTCTATGGCCGCCGCCATTTTGCGCCGCCATTTTGAAAAATGGCGCCGGCTGAAGACAACACGATTTATTGCAGGAGGCCATTCCGGACCGCTGCCGTTCCGGACCGCCGCTGGACCCCCAGGTAATTTAAGGCATTTGGGGGGGGGTTCGGGAGGGTGGGGGATTTAATTTAAAGGGTCGGGGGTGGGTTTTAGGGGGTTTTAGTGTGCCGGCTCACGATTTTCATAGATTTTCACGATACTTTAAACCCCAAACGGCAACAATACGATTCCCTCCCCCTCCCAGCCGAAATAGATCGTTAAGACGATCGAGGACACGATTCACATCTCTAGTCTTCACACTGAAACTCCCCCCAGTTCACCCAGACCTCCCAACCAACCATAGTACACAGTAGATGAGGCTGATACCATTTGCGCATGATAATTAGCAGGTGCAAAATTACGCAAATAAGTTGTCAAATGTACGCGGGCAATTCTTGGCCTCAACCCAGAATTCCCCTTGTCCACCCCTTTTTTCACACGTAAATGTGCATGCGAGCCCGAAGTTGCATCCTTTTGAGGTTTATAAAATAGGGCAGACACGAGTACAAGCTACTTTTATTATTTATTTATTTAAGTTTTTTTATATACCAACATTCAAGACAATAGTCCCATCATGCTGGTTTCACATGAAACAGGAGTGCAAAATAAACTTAAACTTGAACAATAGTGCGGAAATAGCAGTTACATGTAACAAGGAAATTGAACTTGGAATGAGAAGGAAAAAGTGAAAAAGGAAAACCAGCTAATTACATATAATTACATTGTAAGAGGTAGCTAATAGTGATGTTGATGGTGATGTGATGATTGTTAGGAGTTAAATGATATTGGAGTTAGGAAAAGCCTGCCTGAACAGCCAGGTCTTGAGTCTTTTCTTGAAGGTTGAGAGGCTGGGTTCCAACATAAGTATTCTAACATACTTGCATGTTTCCATAATAATCTTATGTGCAAAAGTATTTTGAAAATTCAACTCATATTGCTTTGCATTAAAGAAACAAGATATTACCTTATATTAGGGCCTCACTCCCAGAAGAGTTCTGTCTTAGTTACAAAAGACATTAACACTGAATAGTGCCTCTGAGGCAAATATACTAAGCAGTTTTTCTGCAGATAAAGCATAGGAGAAACACCTTATCATCATCTAGGTCTACAACTCTCACGGTAACATTTGGAGAAAGAGTACCCGGCGTCTCTCCTTCTCTGTGGGACATACTGTAAACTGAAAAGACATCCAGAAAGCAATTTTTTTTTTATTATTGTTTCACAAATAATTTTGTATAAAATCACCATTTTTTCACCTGTTGATGAAAATGTTTGTCTTGGGACTCAATGCAAAATTCTATATCCAAAGGACAAAAGTCTCTCAAAAGTCAGCAAATTCTAGCAACACATAGTCTGCAGTTGCAGGCTTAATGTTGCTGTGCGGTTTTGTGGACATGTTAAAAGTAACATTTTTCTCCTTGTGAAAAATATTTTTCTCCATTGTCTCATCCTTATCCCCAATAAAAGTTCTCTATAAGCAATTAAGGGCTTTTATTTCAGATTGCTCTGTAGAGATTATACTCCTGAACAAGATGTCTTTTCAAAACAAGCCAGGCTTTCTGTGTCTCCATGCTAAATAAACAGGGTGTCATTAATTCATTTTTTTTTTCATTCAGCCAGGTGATTACAAATATGTCAAGCAGCAGACTGGTCAGGGCTGATAGCTGTCATTCCTCTTCCTGCATTAAGAATATATCCAAGAGATATTTTATAAGACTGAAGAAAATAGAGCGGTTGTTGTGTTCGTCCATTTAGATATGTAAAAATAAAGGTCAAACAAATCTTTACAACTTTAAAATTAAGCACTGCTGTTGTAATCCAACTTATGATTTGCTTGCATGTTCAAGCAACAGCATCCGTAGCCTATTTTCACAGACCTGATGAATGAAACTTAGCTCTCCAAAGCTAATCAAAATAGTATTTTGTCAAACAAAAAAATATCACTCAAGCCTGTCAAAATGACAGGGTAAAACGGGCTTAAAACATGTATGCTCGGTACAGTAAAGTCTTTCTCCCTTGCCTGTATGCACACTCAACTCTGACAGATACTAAGGCCCCCTCTGTCATCCACTCAAGCTCCCCACTCTCTAAAGTCGATCACCTGCAGTACACAAATCAACTCAACGACATCTTACAGTGAACTCCCAGCCTTTCTTCTTCCCTATGCACTGAAGCCACACACACACACACACACACACACACACACACATACACCCATCCACCTCCAATAATGGCACAATGAATAGAGGACCCCAGTCCTCTAAGACAACCAAACCTGAAGCTTAGTGTCTTGTCTCAATGAGTGGAGAGCATGGAGGGGATTGTATGTCTCTGTATGTCTTTGTGAATGGGGAAAATGGATGTGTCTCTGAGTGAGCATGTGTATGCATATGTCTTTAGGTGGAGTGTGTGTATCATTGTTTCTGAGTGGGGAGAGTAGGTGTGGTGTGTATCTGTGAGTGGGGATGGGTGAGTGTGGTTGTCAGAGTGTGGTTGTCTCTGAGTGAGGGGTGTGCATGTGTGTGAATGGGGAGAGTGGGGTTGTGTGTCTGTGAGTGGGGATGGGTGAGTGCATTTTGTCAGTGTATGGTTGTCTCTGAGTGAGGGGTGTGCATGTGTGTGAATGGGAGAGTGGGTTTTGTGTGTCTGTGAGTGGGGGTGAGTGAGTGCATTTGTCAGAGTGTGGTTGTCTCTGAGTGAGGGGGTGTGCATGTGTGTGAATGGGGAGAGTGGGTTTGTGTGTCTGTGAGTGGGGGTGAGTGAGTGCATTTGTCAGAGTGTGGTTGTCTCTGAGTGAGGGGTGTGCATGTGTGTGAATGGGGAGAGTGGGTTTGTGTGTCTGTGAGTGGGGGTGAGTGAGTGCATTTGTCATAGTGTGGTTGTCTCTGAGTGAGGGGTGTGCATGTGTGTGAATGGGGAGAGGGGTTTTGTGTGTCTGTGAGTGGGGGGTGAGTGAGTGCATTTGTCAGAGTGTGGTTGTCTCTGAGTGAGGGGTGTGCATGTGTGTGAATGGGGAGAGTGGGTTTGTGTGTCTGTGAGTGGGGGTGAGTGAGTGCATTTGTTAGAGTGTGGTTGTCTCTGAGTGAGGGATGTGTATATGTGTGAATGGGGAGAGTGGGGGTGGGTGAGTGCGTTTGTCAGTGTGTGGTTGTCTCTGAGTGAGGGGTGTGCATGTGTGTGAATGGGGAGAGTGGGTTTTGTGGTCTGTGAGTGGTGGGTGAGTGGGGTGAGTGAGTGCATTTGTTTAGAGTGTGGGTTGTTCTCTGAGTGAGGGATGTGTATATGTGTGAATGGGGAGAGTGGGGATGGGTGAGTGCGTTTGTCAGTGTGTGGTTGTCTCTGAGTGAGGGGTGTGCATGTAGGTGAATGGGGACAGTGGGTATATCTTTGAGAGTCTCTGTGAAGTGGGGGTGGTGTGAATTTGTCAGAGCATGGATGTCTCTGAATGAGGGGTGTTGGATGGTGTATATCTGTGAGTATAGGTACATGGGGTGGGGTGAATGGTATATGTATTTGTGTGCCTGGAGGGGGATGGACTGTGTGTGTGTGTGTATGCCTGGGAGGGTGGAGTGTTTGTGTATGTGTTTGTATGCCCCTCAGTTTCCTTCTTGCGCTCTGCCATGTTTATTTACTTATTTATTTTTAAAATGTTTATATGCCACCTATAACAATAAATCATGCTAGGCAGATCACAATTAAAACAAAATCATAATAACCATACATACAATAGATTAATATATAAAACATAATCAATAAAATATAAAATCAAAATAAAATTCCTACATAAACACCAAAGAGTAACATTTATCCTTACAATTCAAAGGCCTGCATAAACAAATATGTTTTCAACTGTTTTCAAAATATACTGATGTCATTGCTGACATGCAGAGCTACAGGCAAAGAATTCCACAGTTTAGGGCCTGCTGTAAAAAATGATCTCAATCACGTCTCTTGCAATTGCGCTGACTTAATTGTCGGGATAGATAAGTTTTTATCACCAGATCTCAACGAACGATTAGGGACATATGGCTTCAACAAATTAGCCAAATAGCTAATTCAAGGCCTTATATACCAAGACTAATATTTTAAATTCAGTCTGATATCTTACAGGAAGCCAATGAAGTTCCCGTAATCTTGGAGATATATACTCCCAATGCTCCCCCACTACTCTCGCTTCCTTTCCCTCCTCTACCTCACCCTCCTTACCAATCTCTTTCCCTCCCGTCTCACTCATACCCCCTTCCACTTTCCTTCCATTCAGTGCTTACCTCCCCACGCTTCACTCACCCTCTTTCTCTTCTCCTCCTCACTCTTGACCCCCTTCCTCTTTTCTTTAGTGTTTCCCTTACCCTATCTCACCCCCGATTCCCTTTCACCTCTTTTCACTCGCCTTCTCTTTTCCTTCTCTGCCCTCTCACTCCCCTTCCACTATCCTTCCCTCTCCCCTCACTCACCCCAGCCCCTCTCAGGTCTTCATGCTCCTATAGGTGGAGGTGAGAACCCTTCTGGCATCACAACATCATTTTCTTCCGGCCCCCTTTGTCTTCTATTGATGTCAACGGGATGGGCTTCAGCAGCAGCCATATGGCTCTTGCCCTTCTTCAGCCCAGGAGACCTCTAACCCTGGGCTATGCACATGCATAGCACTGGCCACACATGCGCACAGCCCAATGTTACAAATCAGCAGGATAGACCAGCAGAATGACTGACTGAAGGACTGAAGACTAACTGACGGCTTTTATAGTAAGGATATCTGAAGACTGAGGAGAAATTGTTCTTCAGAAGAAAATGTTGAGATGGTCTCATCTGATATGAAATATTCATTTATAAATTGAGGGTATAAATAAAACTGATGTAGAAAACCAACAGATTTCAGAGACAGACAGGATATTTTATCCAACAGAGGATGAGACAGATTTCATGCTAATATTAGATTTGTTACAAGATTCAAGAAACAACATCTTAAGATTAGGCAAATCCTCAGTAAATGCTGAGGTATTCTTCAAACAAATCCCATTCTGAGGGCTATTATCGAAGATCCTTCCAATTGTCCCTTACAAAAGAGGAGAAAACAATGGGGACTAGTATGACGTTTATAGTATATCTTACGAACAGAACAGGGCACTCTTGTGAAGATTTGATGACCTTCAGAGTGAGGAAACTCATCCAAAGATGAGATTTGTGCAGTGTTCTCTCAACCTAGCTTGATGTTACCCAGGTAGAGAGTCCATCAAGCTAGGTTGAGAGAACATTGTACAAATCTCATCTTTGGGTGAGTTTCCTCATTCTGAAGGTCATCAAATCTTCACAAGAGTACACTATTCTGTTTGTACGTCTCACGTTGAATGTCAAAGTGGCCCCTAACCCCTACACTAATATCTAAACCTCACCTCGAGTAACTAGGTGGACCTCCTATAGAGATATAAATAACTACCTAAGTACCTAATATGAGGGCCTTATAGCTTCTCTCTCTCTCTCTCTCTCTCTCTCTCTCTCTCTCTCTCTCTCTCTCTCTCTCTCTCTCTCTCTCTCTCTCTCTCTCCCTCCCCTTGGTGGTAGGTTAGGCTCTGCCTCTCCTAGCTTAAAATACTGAAAACAACACAAATGAAAAAGGTGTAGTTAAAATCTACATTAAAGCTGTGCAATATGGCTTTGCAAATTGTGAAGCCAGCCCACTTGGCCACAAACTCCTCCCCTTTTCCTAATTTGCATTGCACCATGTGTTATGGCATTTTCACATGCATTAAAGGTGCCATATAGCACTTTGATAAATGACCCCCCAAGTTTGGTCGCTGTGGAGCTTATTGCAAAACTGGGTAATGAGAAGGAAAGAGGGATTGGGTGTTCACTTGGGTATTGGTTTTGCAGGAAACAAAGCTGATAATGATGATAAACAAGAGATGAAGGCCATCTAGTTGGCAAATTCTGGGCATTCTGAAGACAGGAAGGGAGGACAGTGGTAGGAAAAGGATTGGGAGGACAAGTAAAAAAATTAGTTTGAATTGCATAAGGGATTTTGCACATGCATCTACCTAAATTGGGGCAGATTGGATGGAACATTTTGGTCTTTATCTGTCATCTTTGAATATGTTACTATGTTATAGCAAAAGTCACTTTTAAAGAGACAGTGCCATGTTCTCTGCAGCAGATTATAGCACTTGGCTTGGTACAAGAGCTTGGTCCAAATCTTAATGCCCAGTAGTATCTTTCACAACCCACACTCTAACTCTGTCATCTTTACTTACCTTCACTTTTTTGTGATCCGGCAGTTTCTATTTGCTCCATTGGGCTTCCTGTTTAATCAGAACCAGCTTCCATTTGGCAAGGGTGCCATGAACAACTACCAGGCAGTTTTCCACTATTTCTGTAACTCACCTAGCCCACACATTGCAGCGACAGCCCTTGACCAGGGATATAAAATGAGAAATGGAAAAGTCCAAGCTCCAATTACCATTTTGGAAGGAAAGAGCAAGCAGTCACCAAAGAGCAAGAGACCTGGGGTTATTATCTCTGATGCCCTCAAAGTAGCCAGCCAGGTAATTACTCAGTTAAGAAAGCCAAAAGCATGCTTGGATGTAGAACGATGGAAATAATATTAGCTATGTACTGGTTTCTAGCTAGACCCCAACCTTGAGTGCCGTGAGCAGTTCTGGAGACCACATCTGCAAAAGGGAAGGTCCAAAGAAACAGATCGGAAATTGATCCAATATTGCAGTAGCAACCAAAGAAGAAATAGGATCAATAGACACCAGGAAATCTTTATTGAGCACAGAACAAAATAAAAGCCCGACTCAGGCCGAGTTTCGCTCGTAGAGCTGCTTCAGGGGCTATGTATTCTATTGTAGATAAAAAGTCTCCATGTATCTGGTGAGCTTTATCAGTGTGCGCCACGAATAGATCAGCATCTCACATCGGCTGATGGCTCAATCACACAAGAATGAATCGCCAACCATCACGCCGAAGTAAACAAAATACAGTCAGCCAGCCAGCATAGCCCCTGAAGCAGCTCTACGAGCAAAACTCGGCCTGAGTCGGGCTTTTATTTTGTTCTGTGCTCAATAAAGCTTTCCTGGTGTCTATTGATCCTATTTCTTCTTTGGTCACATCTGTAAAAGGACATTGATAAGGTGGAGGGTCCTTTGATACAAATGAGGGCCACTAAAATTTAGTTTTAAAATTTTCATAACTTTAGCTTCCATAAGGAGGTCCTTCCACCCCATAATCAACTATAGCAACCCTGTACTTTTCCTCAATGAGCCTTTCAACAATCTGTTTTGCTAAATTATTTTGATATAAAGTGGTCTTTTGAATATTTCTTTGTATTTGCACTCTTGTTCAGATTGGATTGTGAATGCTGAGTAAAGTTTTGTGACTTGGTAGGGTTGAGAGGTTCCAGCTTGCAGAGCTACGAACGTCAGCCCCTTGAGAAAGTGCGCAAAACACCATGGGGGGGAGGGAATCTTGTGACTCCGCTCTGCTTCTGGCTGCCCAACCTGAAGCTGTTAATAAAGGTAAATGCCTTGCAGTTGGTGGCTCAAATCTTTTCCTTTGCCATGTTGAGTGCACATGGCCTGCGCTTGTATCTACAATCTCATTTAAGCTGCTTTGGTATCGCGGGAAAGCATAACTGGTGGTCTTTGAAGCAGCTGTGTCACCTAAGGTCCTGATCCCCATCGAAGAGTCGCTCGCAAAAACACTGTTGCACTGGGAATCCTGCCTCCAAAATATCAAACAACTTCTTACAAGTCTCAACCTGATACTGAATTCATCAAAAACGGAACTTCTACTCATCACACCAGAAAACAGCTCCATCACATACACCCATCCTACCGTACCAAACACTTCACAAGTGAGAGATCTAGGAGTTCAAATTGACAATCACCTAAACTTGAAAGCTAACATCAACAAAACCACCAGAGACTGCTTTTATAAGCTCCAAGTGCTGAAAAGAATACGACCTCTCTTCCACACACATGACTTCAGAACGATTCTACAATCAATCATTTTTGCAAAGCTGGACTATTGTAACACCATCATGCTTGGTCTCCCTTCATCACACACCAAACCATTACAAATGGTCCAAAACGCCTCCGCCCGTATACTCACCAACACTAGGAGAAGAGAACACATAACACCTATCTTGATGGACCTCCATTGGCTGCCCATCCACTTCAGAATAATCTACAAGGCCATTCTCACCATTTTCAAAAACATCCATCAATTAGCCCCAATCGATCTCCATATCCCCCTCCGATTACACCATTCCACAAGACCGACAAGAGATGCTTACAAAGGATCACTTCAAGTACCTCCAGCCAAGACTACCAGACACATCACGCTTAGAGATCGTGCATTCTCCACAGCCGGTCCAACATTATGGAACTCCATTCCCCCGGATCTTAGAATGGAACCCAACATCTCAACATTCAAGAAAAGACTCAAAACGTGGCTGTTCACGCAGGCCTTTCCTAACTCCAACTCCATCTAACTCCCTTCATTCAACACGCTCCACTAGTATTAGCGTTAATAGCCACCTCTCACAATGTTATTTATACATATATATAACTATCTGATCTTCATTTCCCTTCTCTTTCCAAGTTATTGTTTTCCTTGTTATATGTAACTGCTTTTCTGCACTATTGTTTAAATGGTAAAGTTTATTATAATTGCACCCCTGTTTCTTGTGAACCAGCATGATGGGACCACCGTCTTGAATGTTGGTATATAAAAAAGTTAAATAAATAAATAAAATAAATAAATAAGAGGTTTCCTTCTAGCTCCAAGGTTCCTTGGACTGGCTCAGTCCCACCAAAAAGGCAAGAAAAACAACAGTAATTGAGCACAGAGATTTTAAAAGCACGAAGGTCGAAACTGCAGGGTTTTTTTTCCTTAAAAGTTTTAATAAGCTAAACCTATTTCTAGTTTTCTTTTACGAGAGAAATGGCACCAATTCAAAGATTATTCTGCTGGTGCAAAGAGCAGACAACACATTTTATGGCGCTCTGTGATGATTCTGTTGTTTTGCCTCATTGCTTGGCAATCGGCTTGTCTGTCCTGTGTGCTGTGCAGGTTGTCAAAGGGAAATCTTAGGGACCCCTTTAAGGAGGAAGAGTGTCATGGTAGTTAGAGCAATGAGCTAAGCCCCAAGAATTTCAGAATTTAAATCCCACTTCTCCCACCAATCTTCTGATCTTAGAAAAATCACTTTTTTCCACATTGCCATGGGTATCCTCTGAGAATTTTGGGGCAGGATTTATCACCATTGTATATCGCTAGTAGCACTTTAAAAAAAAAAAAAGAATATTAGAAAAATTAAGCAATACATTTTTCATCCCTAATTTTGTTTGATGGTTGCTACCAGAACCATTATTACTGTTTTCAAGGCGCAAATCTCTCAGTAAACTCATAGAAAATATCTATTGCACTTTTTGACATGGCACACTGTAATGAAAGTATTATTCTGTTATTCCTGGAGTATTTGGGGGCATTGCAATATTGTGCATGGCTCTTTGGCATGTACACATGCCTAACTTATGCCACAAGGATATTTCTAATCTATAATTAAAACATAGGGAAAGAAACTAATTTAAAATTGTGAACTGCATTAATAATCAATTATATTTATTAACAATCAAGGTAGGGAAAGAAAAATAACACTTTTTATTTTATCTTCTGAAATAGTATAGGGATGACTTCCATGTTATCAGAGGTAAGGAAATATAATCATAGAAATGAGTTACCTTAATGACCATACCAAGGACGCTTGGTTTATTTATAAGTTACCTATGCAAAACCATGGCAAAGGCCTTTCTGAATTCTAGCTCTCTCCCCTGATCCAACTCGTTGGGCACCCAGAAATTGATCAGATTCATATACATGAGCTACCGTGGATCTTGCAATCCATTGGATTCCAGAAACTGCACTATGCTCTGTTTCAGCAGCAGGTCCATTAATTTGCTTACCACAGTGGTCAGTGTTGCGATGCTGCGCGAGCAGCCTCTCACCTCTGCTTCCAGGCCGCTGCTGACACCGTCTCCATGCGGCCCAGAGGCCGCCGCTCACATTCCTCTCTTGTGGCCCGGAGGCTGCCGCCGCCGGCACCACGGCTTCCGCGCGGCTTGGTCACTGCTGCCGTCCTCCTTGCAGCATGGAGCTGCTGTTCTGCTCCCTTGTCTTTCGGCAGGAAGCTGCCGCCGACCCGCTCCTGTTTCGCGGCCTAGCGCCACATCCAGCCCTCGTCTTCGTGGCATAGGCGCCACCGTCGCTGTCCCTGATCCTGCCTCTCTCTAGGCACGCGGCCGTACCTCTTCTGAGTATTTAAAGGGCCCGCAGCAGGAAAGGCCCTGCACCCCCACCTGATGATGTCATCCAGGCGTCACCTCTTCAGCCCTATAAAGTGGCCCTTCGCCAGTCCCTCGTTGCCTTCACAAGGAGCTAGTCTGATCCTGGATTCCTCTTCTGTTCCAGTTTTTCTTTCCAGGAGGATCCAAGGTCCATCTTCGCTCCTTCGAGGCATTCTGTTCTTCGTGGGAATTCCCTTGTCTTCGTTCATAGTTCCTGGTCTCTAGTCGGATCCTGCATCCTCATCTGTCCTATCTTCAGATGTTCCAGATGTTCCAGTCTTCAGATGTTCCATCTCCAGATGTCCTAGTTCCCTCCGGCTCCTCTCATCAGATGTCCTTGTCCTCAGATGGTCCAGTTCTTCGATACCCGTCTCCAGTTGTTCCAGTACTTCTGTTCCAGTGTCCTTTGAACCCTGATCCTCTAGCTCCTAGCTCCATATTTCAAGCCTAGCCTTGCCTGCCAGACCTCGCCTCCAGATGACCATCCTGGGAGTAAATTGATATCTGATCCGGTGTCCATTTCCGGTCACTGGAGTCCTCTTCCAGCTGGATCCTTCTTCGAGCACTGCCCGGATCCCTCCTTCATCCTGAGCTTCAGTCCTGCCCATATCCCACTCTCCGCATGGTCCGTGACCAGCCTCCTCAGGTTGTGTAGGGCGCGCAGTGGGACAGGGTGGTCCGTGACCAGCCCATGGGGGGCTGTGTAGGGCGCTCTAAGGGACAGTGCCTGCCTACGTCTCGTCCAAGTCTTTAAGTGCCATGTCTCGTCTGAGTCTTCAAGTGTCTTCGTCTCGTCCAAGTCTTCAAGTGCTTACGTCTTGTCCTTGTTCCAATGCCATCGTCTGTCCTCGACCTCTGTCCATCCTGTCACACCTGCTGTTTCCGCAGGTCCGAAAGGGCTATCGAGTGGCCAGAGACCAGCATTGCATTGCTGGGTCTCTTCTGGTGGGTTTGGGTTCAGCAGAGGTCAGGGCTCTTGGTCTTCAGCCTGTCTGCCCCTGCTCGGAAATGTCTTGCCTGCCTAGGCGCGCCTCCGGAGTTCCCCTCTGGGGTTGTGCCATGGCCCAAGGGCACATACTCTCCTCAGAATCGGGACCGCTCCCTAGCACTCCTGCAACAGTCAGTTTAACCAGCCTGTAGTTCCCAGCCTCCTTCTTGCTTCCACCATATCCACCTGTCTCCAGTTCTCCAGAACTTCTCCCAACTCTAAACAAGCTTTGAAAAGGTCAGCAATTGGAGTTGTCAGAACTTCTCTAAGTTCCCTTAAAGCCCTCAGATGTATCCCATCCAGCTCCATCGCTTTATCAACTTTAAGTTTAACTAGCTCCACATGAACACAGTATTCTGAAAATCGTTTGAGGTTTAGCTCACTTTCACCTATTTCTGTTTGTTTTATGTGGTTCTGTTCCTGACCCATCCACAGTGAATACTGATATTCCTCCCCTTTAACTCAGAGGCTCACAATGCCATTTTTGCATTTTCTCTTATCATTAACGAACCCCTCACTTTAGCATATTAGCTTTTTCCTCTATTTGTATCCTCTCTCTCCTGACTACTTTCCTGGTGTAAGGAACCTTTGGTTTCCTTAACACTTTTGGTTTTGATATTGCATTGGGATAAAATCTTTCCCTTTCCCATGGGAAGATCTGGGAATTGAAGCCTAGATTAGATTTCAAAGTGAGGAGAAATAAAGAGTCAATCTACTTAAGAAATTGGCTGAAGTATTTGAAGAACTGGTTTTTGAGACAAGTAAGGTCACAAATTTATTGCAGCCCATCTTGTGATAATCCATTGAACTCTTTTCACTTTTCAGTTTGTAAAGAAATCGTCCAGTCACTTTTACAAGCTATCAATCAGATTGAGTCAGAACCCACCCTGTTTCTAGCCTGATTATTGCTGCTGTAAAGTGACAAGATGGTCAGTGCTGTTTATAGGGTATGAGACGAAAGATTGGGATGTGAATAACTTAAAAGGGGTCTTGAAACTGAACTTCCCCCTACAGAGGATCCTGGTCTCTCAGATGGTTTTGGTGAAGTGGTAAGGACTGTGCAAATTGGGTACCTGCCGGGAAGATGGTGGTGGCCAGAAGTTTAAGAAAAAAACTGTTGAAATGGGCACACAATTCCCATCTGGTGGACCATCCAGGACAGAGTCGTACCCTAGCTATGTTGCAAAGATATTATTGGTGGCCAACCATGAAGAAGGATGTACAAGCATTCATGGGTTCCTGCACTGTCTGTGCCAAGCAAAAACCACCACCTGGGCATCCTTGGGGTCTACTACAGCCTTTACCATCACCGGATGAACCATGGACCCATATTGCTACCGATTTCGTAGTGGACCTGCCTTCATCCAACAGCAATAACATCATATGGATTACGGTCGACCGTTTCTCTAAAATGGCACATTTTGTAGCTTTACCAGGATTACCCTCTGCTACCGAGTTAGCAAAACTCTTCATTAAACACATCTTCTGTCTTCATGGGATGCCTAAACATATCCCATCCGACAGGGGAGTGCAATTTACTGCAAAGTTTTGGAGAGCATTATGTTGAAAATTTGACATCGCCTTGGACTTAACTTCTGCCTACCATCCTCAGTCTAACGGTCAGACTGAGAGGATGAATAGGACGCTGAAACAATTTCTGCGATCTTATGTCAACTCTAGACAGAATGACTGGGCTGAATTACTGCCTTGGGCAGAATTTGCCATCAATTCACATTCTGCTTCTTCAACAGGGTCTTCCCCTTTCCAGCTTCTCTATGGGAGACAACCATTACCTCCACTGCCCATTCCATTGTCAGTAGCCTCTCCTGCTGCCCAGGCTACCGCAGCAGAATTATCCCAACTTTGGAGACAGATGAAGGAGCTTCTCCTCAAAGCAGGACAGAAGGTAAAAAGAACCTATGATGCTCATCATCAAAAGGCACCCCAGTTCCAGCCTGGAGACAAGGTTTGGTTAAATACCAAGTACCTTTGACTTAAGCTCCCTTCTGCAAGATTTGCGCCTCACTTTGTGGGACCTTTTGCCATTCTTCGGCGATTAGGAAATCTAACATACAGTTTAAAACTGCCGCCATCAATGAAGATACACAATGCATTTCATGTATCTCTACTGAAGCCAGTGATACTCTCCGAGTTCTCCAGGAAAGACCCAGAGCCTATCAGCCTGGATACAGAAGATGACATTGAATATGCCGTAGACGACATCCTTGATGTACTTAAAAGAGGCAAGACATGGGAGTATCTCATCTCATGGGAGAACTACGGCCCAGAGGAAAACTCCTGGGAACCACTGGCCAATATTACAGACAAGGAGATGGTACATCAGTTCCACCTAGCACACCCATGCAAGCCCAGACCACCTGGAAGAGTCTTGGAGGGGGCCCTTTGAAGGGGGATACTGTTGCGTCTGTCGGTCGCAGATGGCTGTGACCGCTCTTCCTTACCTCTTTTTCTCCTCTTTCACTCTCTTTGGGCAAGATGGCTGCCTCCGGTGCCGAGGGTCTCAACGTTTCCAAACCAGCATGGGTGTCCTCATCCGCCATGCTCACTCCCGTGGCCTCCTAGGGCGCGAGCGTGCACATCTCCTATGCTCAAATACACGTCATGGCGGGAACCTCTGGGGCGGCCCCATCGCATGATGCCAGCACCTCCGGGTATATCTAGCCTCCACTTCCACTACCACCTTGAGTTAGCAAGGACTTCGGTTTTAGCTACTCTGACCGCTCTAAGCTGCACGCTTAGATGCTGCTTCACTCCAAGGTCCTTGCTCCTGTAGTAGCTCTAGACACCCACTTCTCGGGGGTCTCTCGTTTCGAACTACCCTTCAGGGTTCCTCTCTAACTAAGACAACCACTCCTCGGGGGTCTTTCTCTCTCTTTTACATTTCAGGATATCGGACCATCGGGTACTCGTTCCTCGAGGGCCTATCAGCCATTATATCCTGCACCACGGACCTTCGGTCCCAACTTTCCATTATCAGGAAAATGCCATCATTCTTGTGAGTACCTCTACGATCCGGTGCTCCAACTCCACCCACCAACAGAGACGTTCCCGCATTGCGGGCTTCCACCTATCATGAACATCTGGGTGAGACTTCACTTCTAAGCCTGTTGAACGTACTGACACCTCTTGGATCAGTGCCATACCTTCCTGCTTTTACCATCTACATACAGCAGTACAATAAAGCCTCTATCCATACTGGGGTAGATTTTCAAATACCGCGAATAGGCGTACTTTTGCTGGCGCATCAGGCGCAAGCAAAAGTACACGGGATTTTAGTAGATACGCGCGTAGCCGCGCGTATCCGCTAAAATCCTGGATCGGCGCGCGCAAGGCTATCGATTACGTATAGCCGGCGTGCGCCGAGCCGCGCAGCCTACCCCCGTTCCCTCCGAGGCCGCTCCAAAATCAGAGCGGCCTCGGAGGGAACTTTCCTTTGCCCTCCCCTCACCTTCCCCTCCCTTCCCCTACCTAACCCACCCGCCCGGCCCTGTCTAAACCCCCCCGTTACCGTTGTTGGGGGATTTACGCCTCCCGGAGGGAGACGTAAATCCCCGCGCGCAGGCGGGCCACTAGCGCGCCAGGACACGACCTGGGGGCGGGTCCGGAGGGCGCAGTCACGCCCCTGGGCCGCCCCGGGCTGTAGCCACGCCCCTAGGGCCCGCCCCCGGAATGCTCCCGACACGCCCCGAAAACGCTGCGCGGTTCGGCCCCGCCCCCGACACGCCCCCCTCTGAAAACCCCGGGACTTACGCGAGTCCCGGGGCTCTGCGCGCGCCGGTAGGCCTATGTAAAATAGGCTCACCGGCGCACAGGGCCCTGCTCGCCTAAATTCGCCCGGATTTGGGCGGATTTAGGCGAGCAGGGCTCTTAAAATCCGCCCCACTGTGTCTGCTGAGTTCAACCTATCGCAGTGGTTCCCCACGGGGCTCATCCCCGTGGGCGATGTCATCTCCACTGCGACCAAGGGTCCACATGCCACAAACACAACATTTATATTCAGTATTTTCACCATTAACGGGTCACTTATAATCATTGGTCTTTGTTTTTACTCTGTGTTAATATGTATTCCAGTTGTTGTGCAGTGGACTGTATTTTGGTAATTCATTATTTAGTATAGAAAATAGTACCATTCAAAATTGTATTTTGAAATAGTAATTCAGTAACATAGTAAATTACAGCAAAAAGATCAAACTGGTCCATCTATTTTATCCATCTATCTTCTTCCACTTAGGGCAGAAGAGCATACAAATTCCCATACTCAGCCCAACACCAGATCTCCACCTCCTGTCTTTTACTTGAACTTTCACCTTTTTTTGACGTCTGCCCAGGATCTGTTAAAGCACTGACCTCTACTGCCTCCACTGGTAGACCATCTCAGGCCTTTCCATTTATTTATTTATTTATTTATTTATTTATTTAATATAATTTTTCATCTTTCTCCCTCATTTTAAATCCAGCACCTGGTTCCCTTTCATGTCTTATCACTAAGTTTTCTAATAATTCACATAGCATTCCACCAGAGGGGCAGCCCACCAGTACCGGGCACCTTTAGGGGCAATCACTGAGAGAAAAAGAGACCAAAAAGACCAAAAAAATTGAAAAAACTTTGCGCTGAAACTGAGAATGCTGTGAACTCAGGGATGAAGAGACCCGCCCCCCCCCCCCCCCCCCCGACGTCATCACGTTCTTTGTGCACCCCTTCGTGCAATCCTTTGTGCTACGCTTATTTTAATTCCCTTAAGTTTTCCTTTGTTAATTAACCTTTTTCATAGTGTTTAGTAATCCTTTGTTTATTAAATATGTTCAATGTATTTGACTTAGGAAACCTATTTTCCTGCATACTCTGTTTTTAATGTAAACCGGTATGATTTGTATCTGATACAAGAATGTCGGTATATAAAAATTCAAAATAAATAAATAGCTACCAAACTAGCGAAGCCATTGTCCAAAATATTTCACTTCCCCATACTCACTGACGTTTGTATTTTAACTATGGTCACTCCATGCAAGTTGACCCATTGACTTCTTGGAATCATAACAGCCACACCATTGCTGTTAGGGTCATAACCAATGACCTGTGCATGTTATCCTAATGCCTTCTTGGAAGCCCAATGCAGTCATACACTTGCTGTTAGCATTTTAACTGCCACTCCCTGCAGGTTAACCCTGGTCCAAGGCTTCCCAAACCTGTCCTGGGGACCCCACATCCAGCCTGGTTTTCAGGATATCTAGAATAAATATGCATAGAGCAATTTGCATATAACAGAGACTCTGTATATGCAAATTGATTTCGTGCATATTCATTGCAGATATCCTGAAAACCAAACTGACTGTGGGGTCCCCAGGACAGGTTTGAGAAGTGCTTCCGTAGGCTATCCCCAAGCTACCCCATGACTGTAAAATATATAAGATAGCCTGCAGTTACGAATTAAAGCTGGAGAACTGTAAAAGATGGGCACTCGTTTGGATTTAATTATGTAGCCAGCCTTCATTTTGAAAGGTAGACAGGAGTTACGTGAGGACCACAAAATGCAATACTTGCATTTTTCCCACAAGGAGTATATAGGTCAGCTGCACCCAGCTATTTTAAAGGTTTAGACATTAGGCTGGCAAATATTGCCATGTGTGTTTAACATTTTACCATGCATTCTTTCTCTTTAAGAATGGAATTACAGCTGAATTAGTATGTGCAGTTTAATCATTCATAAAAAAGAAGAAGCATATATCTCTAAGCAAACACCCTTGTAATCACTTAGATAAATAATTTCAAGAGATTATAGCCTGTACTGGATGCCACTGAGTTCAGTGGTGTAAAAATCTAGCAATCATTAGCGAGATCAATACTGTTATACAGTCGGCATTGCTGTTACAGTGGCAATGATATCAGCATAGGCTCTTACAGGTCAGAAGGCATTAAGGTAAAAATGCTGGCCAGAGTCCTCAAAAAGCAGCTTTCTTGTATCTTGGCCCTATCTCTTCCCTTCTGTCCCCTTTCTTTTTCATCTCACTATATTTCCTCCTAGTTGTGCTCCCAACTTACAGGGTAATTTTTCAAATCACATTAGAGCCCTAATTTGCATTTACATTGTGAGATTTTCCCAAATGGATTTAATTAAAATGATGGGAGCTGAGTGCTGCATGATATAGCAGATGTTATTACCAGAAATAGTGAGAGTGTGAGCGAGTGAGTGTGAGAGAGGTGACAAGGCAGTGACCAGAGCCAGAGTACATAGGGAAAGGTATAAACTAGTAGAAAAAAAAAGGATGTGATGATGCCTGTGGATAATTCATTATTGACCTCACCTGGAGTATGATGGCCTTTCCTGGAGGCTGGACCTCCAAAAGAATAGTGAGTGAAGGGCAACTAAAATGGTGCAGATTGTGCATCACAAATTTTGGAGTTGACACTTAAGGACTTAAATGTATATTCCCTAGTGAAGAGAAGCAAAGAATATGGAGGGGAGGTCCGCCGCCTCGACCCGCTCGCCCCGGACACACGCAGCACCAGCACGAGGTCCTGAGGCCCACCCCTTTGACGACATCACTTCCAGTGGCAGTAAGGGGTTTAAAAACAGGTGCCCTACCTCCAGGCGCCGCGCGCCGGGTGTCGCACACCAAAGGAGCGCGACTAAGGGGCCAGCCCCTTAGTGCGCCCCTTCGTGCATCCCCTTTGTGCTCCAACCAGCTTCCAGACTTTCCTGTTTAGACCTCTATCACAGCATTTGCCTTATCAGCGAACCGTGGACTCCGGACCAAAGACAACCAATACACTGCGACACTGGTTTTCACCTCCAGCAACTCTTCAAGAGGCTCATTAAGGCCTGCACGCTCGGCTCACCCCACCCTTGAGTCCTCTGTGGAGAGGAAGCTACTTCTGCTAGCCTATAATTTTGCTGCTCCATTTTGCATCACTCCCACAGTGTTATTTTACTGTATCTTTTCGTTTTCTTTCCACAGAGTTACTGGCTGCACCCATCCTAGCCTGTTACTGCACCACTGTGGCTTCCTCCCCTCAGCTCCCCCTTCCTCTTCTCACCACATCTTACCTAGTTACCCCCCCCCCCCCAGCGACTCCCGTCCATTCATCCCCCCCTTCACCCCCACCCTACTCAAACAACAATGTACCCCATCCCTCGCCTCCACCGGCCCCTCTCCCGTTTACCCCCTTCCTTTATCCTCCATCTACCCTCCCCGTATGCAAATCCCTAATCCCCATCCTCACAACTCCCCTGACACAATTCCTAGGCCTCACCACCCTCTCCATAATTCTATTCAACGCTCAATCCCTCGTCAAAAAGACACCTATCCTCAGTAATCTCCTCCTTATCGATTGCAAACCAGACCTTTGTGCGGTTACCGAGACATGGCTCAAAGACACAGATACTGTTCTCATCAACCAACTCCCCACCTCTGCTTACGAGATTTTCTCCAGTCCCAGACCACAAAAAAGAGGAGGAGGTCTCCTCCTAGCAGCTAAGAAACATCTAAAACTCAAACTCATCCACATAGCCTCCCCACCCAAGCTAGAAATAGGTATCTTCAAATCCCCTGACCTGCAAATCTGTCTAGTCTACTCCTCCCCTACTCTCCTGGAGTCTAACCCCCTCACCCCTCATACAATTTATAGTTGACTTGATCAGCACAGATATTCCCACCATCTTACTTGGAGATTTTAATCTCCATGTAGACTCCTCACCCCCCTCCCCGTCATGCCAAACTCTCATCAAATCCCTCCAAGCCTTAGGATTCCATCAAATTATAACATCTCCCACACACAAAGCTGGTCACACTCTGGATCTCATGTTCATCAACTCTGATGTCCACACTAACACCACTCCATCCGACCATTACCTAATAGAAGTCCTCCTTTCAACCAACGCCCCCCCCCCCCCCCTCACCAAACTATGCCCACAGCTCCACAATAATTTCCAGAAAATCCTGCCCCAGCGAGGAACTAACTGCTGCATTATCCTCCTCCCTACCTAACCTAGTCTGCACCGACCCTGATTCAGCTCTTGCTTCCTGGAATAGCCTCACAGGAGACATAGCGAACAAACTTTGTCCACTCTCCAAACGAGTTTTAAGTACTACCGCCAAACTTGAAAAACCATGGTACACATCAGAGCTCAAATCTCTAAAAACCAGTCTCAGACAAAAAGAGAGAAAATGGTGAAAGGCCCCGAGCCCCCCAGCTCTCCTCCATCTTCAAATCAGCGCTACACAGCTATAGAATAACCACCCTAAAACATAAAAGAGATTTCTTTGCCAAGAAAATACACGATTACAGATTTAACCCTAAAGCACTCTTCTCCTATGTCTCAAGCCTCACCAAATCCATCCCCCCCACTATTTCTGACTCCGACGCAGCTTCCAGATGCGAAGAACTCGCCACCTTCTTCCAGAGTAAAATCACCAACCTCCTTTCAAGATTCCCCACATCCCCTGACCCATCCTGTCCCTCTCACCCTACACTCCCTACACCCTCCCAACCTGCTTTGACTGACCTCGACCTCACCTCATCTAAAGAAGTCAAAAACATCCTTAAAAAACTCAAACCTTCCTCCCACCCCAGCGACACCATTCCCCCTAAAGCCCTCCTGGTAGTCCCTAACACCATAGCCCAAGTAATAGCAGACATCATCAACTGCTCACTCTCCCATGGAACTGTCCCAGACACTCTCAAACATGCTGTGGTTAAACCCCTCTTAAAGAAGCCCTCCTTAAACCCAAAAGATCCCTCCAATTTCCATCCGATCTCCAACCTCCCTTTTATTGCCAAATTAATGAAAAGAATTGTCAATGCACAACTCATGGATTACATTGAAAACCATGCAATCCTCCATGTCTCCCAGTTTGGTTTCTGGAAACACTTCAATACCGAATCACTTCTCCTCACTCTAACTGACCCCCTCCTCAGGGGCATGGGCCAAGGCCACAGCTACCTCCTTGCCCTCCTCGATAACTCCACAGCTTTCGATACCATCAGCCACAATCACCTCATTACTTGACTAGAAAGCATCGGCATCACAGGCCTAGCCCTTGCCTGGTTCAGATCCTACCTCTCGAACAGGAATTTCTCTGTAAAAATCGGTGAAACTATATCCACCCCACGCCCCCTGCAGCAAGGTGTCCCTCAAGGTTCATTGCTTTCCTCCACCCTCTTTAACATCTATCTTGTACCACTCTGCCATCTCCTCTCTGAACTTAAACTCAAATTCTATCTATATGCCGACGATGTCCAGATCGCCATCCCCATTCAAAGTTCCATTTCTGATGCCTTAAAGCACTGGGAAAACTGCCTCGCTGCCATCAACTCTCTCCTTACCAACCTCCATCTAGCACTCAATGCCAACAAGACAAAGATCCTACTTATCTCCCCACACTCCCCTCTCCCCCCACCACTTGCCAATGATCCCAAGATTAACATCGCCACAACCCAACCTTTCATAAGGGATCTTGGAGTTCTCCTTGATCAACAATTAAGCATGAAGAAATATATCAACTCCATTCTCAAAGAAGGCTTTTTCAAACTCAACATCCTAAAAAAAACTTAAACCCCTCCTATACCCCCAAGACCTCTGTACATTGATTCAGGCCACCATTGCTACCAAACTGGACTACTGTAACGCACTCCTCCTGGGCCTCCCCTACGCCATGATTAAACCACTACAAATGTTGCAAAATGCAACAGCAAGAATCATCTCAAACACACGCAAATATGAGCATATCACCCCGATCCTCAAATATCTCCACTGGCTCCCTATCCTTTCCCGTATTCACTATAAAGCTCTCACCATTGTACACAAATCCATTCACTCTCACAACTCCAACTGGCTAGATATTCCTTTCAACCTCCACCACTCTTCCCGCCCTACCAGAACTGCCAATAGAGGCACACTACTTGTACCCTCTCTAAAGACAGCCCGCCTTTCCTTCGCACGTGCCCGTGCCCTCTCAATTGCCAGCCCATCACTCTGGAATACCCTGCCACCCACCCTGCACCTCGAACCCTGTCCTATCAAGTTCAAAAAGAAATTAAAAACCTGGCTATTCAAACGAGCCTACCCTGAATAACCCCTCTCACCTAATGTCCCCTGATGCGCATCAAATTCATTGACTCCACTTTCTGTCTGCTAAACTCCGTTATGTTCATCTAAGGCTACTGATGTATTTAATGTTACTAGTTATTGATGTATTTAATGTTACTAAGGTTACTGATGTATTTAATGTTACTAGTGATTTTAATGTTCGTTTAATGTTATCGGTGTATCCTATCTTTCTATGCTGCGCTGTTGTTTTCCCCTTCCCAGTTCCCACGCCCTGTTAAAATGTAATTTTCTAACCTGCTGTTCATATGTAAACCAATGTGATGTCCCCACTAACACCGGTATATAAAAGTTTTAAAATAAATAAAATAAATAAAGGCATTCAGTCACTTTAAAGAAGTAAATACAGGGCTGGTGACCTGTGCTGCCCCCTCCCCATTCTGTTTTCTAAAGCTCAATTTTTATTGTTTTCTAATAACACACAATAGAAACAAAAAAATAATACTTTCTTGAAACATATATCCTGTTGATTCCAAACTATCAGTTCTCGTGGCCAAAAAAATTTAAATAATCCTACCTAATAAACGAAGGTTGACCGACGTGCCGCAAATGCGCAGTAGAGAGCAGCTCTACTGCGCATGTGTGGGCAAGGACGTCGGTCTCAGAAAAAAAAAAACCAACATGGCGGCGTCGAGTGGCAGCGGCAGCGGCGGCGTCAGGTGGCAGCGGCGGCGGTGTGGGATGGCAGCGGTGGCGGCGGCGGCGGGTGGCAGCGGCGGCGTCGGGTGGCAGCGGCAGCGGCGGCGTCGGGTAGCAGCAGCGGCGGCGGCGGGCGGCGGCAGCAGCGGCCAGTAGTGAGGGAGGGAGGAGAGAGAGAGAGGGAGGGAGGAGAGAGAGGGAGGGAGGGACTGAGTTAGAGGGAGGGACGGACTGAGTGAGAGGGAGGGAGGGAGTGGGAGGGACGGAGGGAGGGACTGAGTGAGAGGGAGGGACTGTGGGAGGGAGGGAGGGATTGAGTGCAGGGGAGGGACTGAGTGAGAGGGAGGGAGGAGTGGGTGAGTGTGTGGGAGGGAGGTAGGGAGGTAGGGGGTGGGGAAGAGTGAGGGGAGAGGGAGAATGAGGGAGAGGTGAGAGGCAGGGATGTGAGTAAGTGGAAGGGGAAGAGTGAGGGGAGAGGGAGAATGAGGGAGAGGTGAGAGACAGGGATGTGAGTAAGTGGAAGGGTAAGAAGTTGTGGAGCAGAGAAAAAGGGAGTGGAGGAGGGCTGAGGGAGAGGGGATGGGATTGAGAGAGGGTGGGGAGTGACTGAGGGAAGGGGAGGGAGGTGAGAGTGAGGGGAAGGAGGCAGTGGGAGACAGAGGGTGAGTAAGACTGAGTGGGGGGAAGGGGAGGAGTGAACGAGGGGAAGGGGGAGTGAGGGAGAAAAAGTGTAGAAGGGTGTTGTGTTAAATGTAATGTAGCCCGTTTTAACGGGCTTAACGGCTTGTAAAATAATAAACAATCAAAAGATTTCAAAGCTGCTGTAAGATGTCTTGAGTATGAATTGCTGGAGTAAAAGCATGGCGACCCCTGAAACGTAGATCTATATCAGGTGGACTGGTGCTAAACTCACAGGGAAGTACAATTCATAAGAGTGATTTTTATGTGCAGTGACTCGTTATCATAACAGCAGCAGCAGCAGTTTTGAACTGAGACAAACATCTCTGAAATGCACCCACTGGTTCCATGATTGTCCCTATCACATAACTGTAGGTCAGGGGTGGCCACAAACAGGTCCTGGAGTGCCACAGACAGGACCTGGTATTCAGGATATCCACAATGAATATGCATTAGGTATATTTGCATGCACTGCCTCCATTGTAGGCAAACATATTTCAAGCATATTCATTGGATTAGTGGTGACTTTCTCAAATCTACCTCCTAATGGTTTATGCACATTTCCATATACCACTTGTAACCTGCCACAACCCTGTCCTTCCAGTTCAGCAGGATTTCGCAGTAGTGGTGGGGGGAAGGAGTAGGTTTTGGGTGTACACCCTTTGTCCAGTCCCTCCACTCTCCATGCACTCATTCAACTCCAAATAAAAATACGGGATTCACTCACTTTGAGTCCAGCCATCTCATTTCTTTCCTGGCACATTTAAACACAGGGATGTTAACTTTAAACAGCTGTGCAGGCGCACATGTTCATGGCATATATCCTGTGACCAGCTCGTGCCAACAGGTGCAGCCATTTATAACGTACGCGTGTATATGCGCGCATGGAATAAAATGGGCTGACCACACATACATGCACGCACAATTTTATATGGACGCGCGCATGTGCGTGCAAATGCCACCTCAACCACTTAAGTGGAGGAATTTTATAAGGGATGCCCGCCAGCACCATTACTAGTTTTCCCAGTTCATTCCCAGTTCATCCAGTTAAGGGATAGAATTTCCAGTCCCCCCCTAGGTTATTAGCCTCCCTCTGTTAGCCCCAATCCTTAACCCTGCTGACTAGCCTAGTTTTGTACACGGCATCCATAGCAGTAGTAAAGTTACACGGCAGGGGACCCCAGCGCACATATTTCATGTTAAAGTCCCGGAATGCCTATGTCCCGCCCAGACCACGCCCAATCCCCGCCCCTTTTTCAGCTTTCTCACGTGTCTGCGCATCAGGAGAAACTAGCGTACATGGGAGGCTTTTAAAACCTGCTGGGCACGCACCGGCCAGACATATTTGCGTATCTCCCGGCTTTGGCGCACACCAGGCTTTTAAAATTCACCCAAGAGAATGCAGGTTCCAGGCACGATGTAGCTGAATACATTCAAAGGAATCCCAAAACTGCCAGCACATCAACAGCTGACAATCCAGCCTGATGCAATGTATTCAGTCCCGCATCAGACAATGCTGCCCATATTTTAGAGACTTCATTAACAGTAAAACTGATGTAACCCCCATGGTACTCCTTGGCAGGAGGAATCCTAGGAAAATAGCTGGCATTATCCTCCCTGGAGCCTCCAGATTGCTCGACAGGGAGCTGGGGTCTCCTAAGGCTGCATGCTAGGAGTTGATGTTGCATGCTCTAGTCCCTCCAAGGAACGACCCTATACAAAATGAAGCATGCTTTTTTATAGCAGCAAAAAATGCTAAAACTTGCCACTAGTGGCCACTGGAGGACCATGCTCTTAGTAACCATGGGTTACACAGAGCTAAGACCTCCTTGGGGGGCAGGAAATAAATAGGGGTAGAGTAATAACTCTATAGCCCAAAAATCAGTAGAGTGTGTATATAATAACAGGGCTATGGTCCCATATGGCATGTGTATATTAAACGTATAGCCCTGCAGTGGAAGGGACTGTATGGTTCCAGCACTATATGATCCTGCATGGGTTGGAGATGTGGTGATAGTACCAATGTTAAAGCCTCATATGGAGAGGTAAGTGGAAGGTAATGGCTTAATATCAGCATTATAGTTCCTCCTGGAGAGGGGTTATCCACTATTAGTAAACAAATACATAAATATCAGTTCTACTGCTCCAAATGGGGGAGAAGAGTGTTGTGCTGTATCAGCAGTATAACTCTGTTTCATACCCTGTACAACAAAATGGTGCTGGCCACAGGGCCAGCCGGCAACATTTTTACATAGTGGCATGGGAGGGATGTAGGAGTGCCTGAGCATCTTTATTGTCCCATTTAGGGAGTTTGGAGTCATGGAAAAGATGGGTTCAGGAGATAGGAGAATGCGAAGGGTATAAATTTAAAAATTTTAGATCACTGCCACTAGAGGGAGCTGGACAGCATCTTCTGATTCTACGATAACTCTACACTAGTGTCCTGACCATCAATGCCACATCCCTCCCCCTCCCTACCAGGGTATGCCTCACCATACAATTGCATGGTTTGCACATTCTATAGTGCTGGGCCTGAGTAAATAATGCACAAGAAGTAAACCTTTGTTAGTGGAAAGGAAATTCTAGATCATGATAAAAGGCTCAAAGGGATTAGCAGCAAGAGTAAAATTTCTTTATGGAAAGTGTGACGAATGCTTATTTTATCAGTTTTATTTTATGTTTTATTGTTGTATGTTATTTTTATGTGTCACAGATTTTATGAATGTTAAGTTGTGGTCCATGCTGGACAATTTATTGTAAGATGTGGTACATAAGAATATGTAAATAAAATAGATAAATAAACGGAACAGTCCCCCAGTGGAGATATGAACAGCAACAGAACTCAAGAAAGCAAGGAATAAACACAAAGGATCCCTAGCTGCAAAGAAGTGAAGTGAAAGCCAGAAATTAATTGGAGCCAGTGGCAAATTGAGAAAGCCAGAAGTGTTTTGTTGTCTTTATCAGCCATGATTTGCTATGTTTATATATTTCAGTGCTTCTATTGCCAAACAAATGTTTATTATATGTATTTAGAATAAAACTGCAGCCATTTACTTCCAAAACATCCCTCCACGTGACTCCAAAGACCACCCCTCAAATATGGGTTAAGGTGATGAAGTCTCTCCTGGTGTTAATACATCCTGCAAGTTGAGAGTTGGGGAGGGAGATTATCATCTAGGCCAGAAGTCAATCTAATAGTAAAGTCTTGTGTATACAGCACTAATAATCACTTTGGAAGCAATTGATGTTTTCCAACTTGATTTTTACTGTTTAAAAATAAAGAGTTGATGAAAACAAAGTATTCACAATCCATTTTGCAGCTTCTGATCTTCTAATAAACTTATGACTTTCAGCTTCCAGTTATTCTGTAACCGATGTCCATTAATGTATCTCATTCCTAATCTTGTCCAATTAATGGGGTAGTGTTGGAGCTTTCTCCCAGAATTTGGTAGATAGGATGGTATTGTCCCAATTTAAATGTGCTAATTCAAAGTCCCACTCCTCATATTTATTTTATTTATTTATTTAACATTTTTTATATACTGAGGTTCTGGTAACAATGTTACTAATCACTTCGGTTTACATATAACATTAGGATGACTAAACATATGAGTCTTACATAGAACAGGAGAGTGAACTTGGACAAAATTGAATTATCATATCTTTAGTCCAGTTCTTCAGTCATTCTCCTTACTGCCCATGTAGTACCTGGAAGGTACCTTCATGCTCCTCTCTTCAACATCTTGATGATGTAGATGTGGTTGCCACTGGATGGGTGCCACAAATCATCTTCACCACATCCTTCTCCCCAGGAATGAACCCAGATCCATTCCTGCACCAGGACTAAGAATAATTCACCCGTGCTCTCTGGACGAGAGCCACTGCTCCTCTTAGATGGCATAAACTGAGCTTCTAGGCCCTAGGCCCTACTCAGGCATATTAGAAAAATAAAAATCTAAGAAAAGGGAAACCAAAAACAGAGAAAGGAAGGATAGAACCCCTAAACCAAATGGTTTCCAAAATGACAAGGTAGGGTTAGGCAAAGGCACTCTTTCTGTCTACTTTTCCATACCCAAACCTCATCCTTAAAGGCCCTAGGGTCCTTTCCTAAGAAAGCTAAATAAAACAGGAGACAGCAGAGTGACATGCTGCCCCTTAAAGCGATAACTAACACGGTGGCATGGGTTTATATACTCTGAGACTCCACCATTTCCATTCTTCCAACAACAATAATATTACTCCTGTTCTCCTGTGAAAAATGGAGCAATCCTCTCAGTAGTAACCCACAGGGTTTCCTACATCAGCATAATAAATGATGGCAGATAAAGACCAATTGACCTAGCCAGTCTGCCTGTTGAGATTCTTCCTCTAGTTATTAACCACTCTGAATAGATGAGCATACAAATTACCATATTTCTACTACCACTAAGCATTTATATAGCACTGCAAGACATACCCCATGCTGTACAGATACATAGAAGAGAGAACACATAACTCTGTACAGCTTACAGTGTAGTTGACATTGAGGACAGGGATCTTTGTCTTCTAAAGTCTAAGGGAAAGAATAGTCAGAGGGATGGGTATGTCCAGGAAAGAGATATTTGCTTCTGCTAATTGAGGTGAGTTGCATGCAGACATGACTCCTGTAATGTAATCATTCTTCCTCTTCCCCTTCATCCTTTAACAGATGCCTAGGCTGCAGTGGAATCTGTAGCATAATCTGTACTAGGAAGATAGAGCAAAATAGGGCAAAACAACTGTAGAACGGTAAGGCTCTGACTACCACTACTATTATCATTACCAAAGAGAAACATCACTGCAGCACCACAGGAGTCACTCTCCACCCTGTGGAGCCCACGACACACATGAACGGTGATAGCTATGGAATTAGTTGAACAGCAAGGGTAAAGGGAGATGTAGGTTAGGAGTAGAAAGCAGTGTTAAAAAGATGGGGCCCGATATTGAAAGCGCGTTTAGTGCTGGATAGCCGGATAAATAGGACTTATCCAGCTATCTTTTAGACGGCCGATTTGTGGGCGGGCAGTGGGCAGATCTGGGTGGGGCTACTTATCTGGTTAACTTAACCAGATAAATAGCAATATTCATTCTTATCTGGTTAAGCTAATCGGATAAGTTAGATCAGCCATAGAGCTGATCTAACTTAGTCGGATTTAACTTTCAGCACCATAGCCTTGCCACTGAATATACTTGGAACATAGTTGGATAACTTAGCCAGATATCTACCCCATGGGGTTTTAAGTAAGGTTTTGAATGTGGCCAGGGATAGGTCACTTTTAAATGAGCAGAGAAAGCTATCCTTCCAAAGCCTATATAAGGCAAACAGCCAGTGGGGAAGATGGGTGAGAGGTTAGGGTGTAAGGAAAGGAGGTAATTATCACCAGCAGTAAAACAATTTCACTTCTTTTTCTGAAACCAAAATCAAAATGAAAGCATACTGTATAAACAGCAGTGTCCAGTCTTATCTCAGATTCTTGAGAAAATTAAAAAGTCATGGGACAGGAGGCAATATTCTATTCTGGATTGAGAACTGGTTATAAGATTTAAAAAACTGAGAGTAAGACTAAATGCTCAGTTTTCTCAATGGGTTCCAGGGATCTGTACTGTGAACACTCCTGTTTAACATATTTATAAATGACCTAGAGATGGCAATGAGGGAGGTGATCAAATATACTGAAGGTACAAAATGATCCAAAGTTGTTGAATCACAAGAGGATTGTGAGAAATTGCAAGAGGATCTTATGAGAAATTGCAAGAGGATCTTGTGAGACTGGGACTCTGGGCATCCAAATTGCAGATGACATTTAATGTGGACAATTGCAAAGTGATGTATGTGCAGAACAGCAACCCAAATTATAGCTACAATATGCAAGTTACCACCCAGGAAAATGATCTAGGCATCATCGTGGATAATATGTTGAACTCCTCTGCTCAGAGTGTGGTGGCAGCCAAGAAAGCAAACAGAATGTTAGGAATTATTAGAAAGGGAATGGAGAATAAAACAGAGAATATCATAATGCCTCTATATCGCTCCATGGTGTGACCCCACCTTGAATTATTGTTTGCAGTTCTGATCACTGCATCACTGAAAAGATGTAATGGAATTAGAAAAGGTACAGAGAAGGGCAATCAAAATTATAAACAGTGGAATGCAACACTTCCCCTACGAGTAAAAGGCTAAAGAGGTTAGGGCTCTTCAGCTTGGAGAAGAGATTGCTGAGGGGAGATATGATTGAGGTCTATAAATAATGAGTGGAGTGGAACTGGTAAATGTTAATCAGTTGTTTACTTTTTCAAAAAGTACAAAGACTAGGGGACATTCAGTGCAGTTACTAGGTGATATATTTAAAACAAATTGGACAAAATATTTTTTTACTCAATGCATAATTAAACTCTGGAATTTGTTGCTGGAGGATGTGGTAAAAGCTGATAGTGAAGCTGGGTTTAAAAAAGGTTTGGATAAGTTCTTGGAAGAAAAGTTCATAAACCATTATTGCAAATCTTATTTATTTTGGTAGGTGTGTGGAGCATGTATGTGGGTGGGTATAACCATGGATATAGGAGTGTGTGGATTGTGGGTTTAGGTGGGGATAATTGATATATATATATGTGTGTGTGATATGTATAGGATGTGTGGATGATAGTTAAGTGGGACTACATGGGGAGTTAAGGTAAGTGTATGTGCATGGGTTGGGTGGTTGTAGATGTCCCAACCAAGGCGGCTGTCTGGAGAGGGAGATATTTCAGACTCAGATCAGTCTTTTCTTTACAGATTAAACTACAAGTCAGGCACTACCATGCATATATCAGTAGCCTGGAAGCTGAATTTAAAAGGAAATTAGCATAGATAGATCATCTTATTCCCTGAAAATTCTGAATTTTATGGCATTTGGCACTGGCAGTTTAACACACAAACTTCAGCTTGTATGAATCAACACTATCTCCACCTCCCCCACCCATGTCTTCCACCAGACCCTCTCAAAACTGTCCGTCCCCCCCCCCAGCCCCCACTACCGCCACCACCCTCCTCATCTGACCCATGCATGTCCATAATCTTAATCAGTTATTTTGTCTCTTGGATCAAAATTGCATTTCCCTTTCCTGATGACTTTATCAGACAAAATTATGTTAGAACATTTTCCCCTCTCATACAGTCACTACTTCCTACGCGTCCTGCTTACTTTTTCTTTACCTTTTCTCCAGCTTTGATCCTGTTCTTGTCGATTTCTTTTGACTTGTATCCTGACGTTGCATCAGTTGTATCCATTTATTATTCAGCATTTGCCTGGATTTTGCTCCATATTCCCTTCTATTTTGCTTGACCGGCTTCATTCTAGAATTGAAAGTCATCCTGGAAAGGTGCTGACAGTACCCGAGTAGGTTTTTCAAATTTTGCTTATTGTAGCCAGGCAAACATGCAACATGAAAAAAACTGACTAAAGAACTTACAGCTCCAAAAACAGTTTGTGACTTCTAACAGCAGCAAACGTGGGAAATTGACAGTTCTGCATCAAAGGTCTGAACCTTTGCCAAGCTCAGCAAAGTCACTGACCCCCTAGTGACCATGTTTTATTGCAGCAGTGTTTCTTTTGCGTGTGTCTCCTCCTGTCAATGCTCTGTCTTGGAGAATGGCACCCTTATTACAGAAAACTGCATAGCAAAAACACTTTTGAGATCTGGTGATCAGGAAGACAGCTCATCAAATCCATGCACACAAATTAGTTGATTTGAAAAGCCTTACGCGCGCCAAAGCCTGGAGATACGCATGTGACGTGACTCGGCCCGGCGCACACCGCGTGGAAGGGGTGAGCTCTGGGTGGGACATTGGCAGGCCAGGTCTGAACCATGAAGTCTGTGTGTAAGTCTTTACACACTCAAGCACGCACCGGATTCCCCTACCATGTAACTTTATTCCTGCCATGGACGGCGTGTTAGTTGTGAAATAAAAAAAAATAGGGCAGTCAGCGGGCTTTTAAGGGTCAGGGCTAATAGGGTAAAAGGGACGTGAGTTAGCTAGGGGGGTTAGGAAGTCTTCTCCTTTACTGGGGTGAATTGGGAATGAACTAGGAAAAGAGGTAATTGTGTCAGCATATGTGTCTAGTATAATCCCCCCACACACACACACACTTATTCGAGCGAGGTGGCATTTGCGTACACGTGCACACATCAATATCAAATCGAGCGCCCTTGTACGCGCGAATAGATGATTTTAAAACACGTGTACATATATGTGCATATACGCGCGTTTGTTTTAAAATCGCCGTGTCCATGTGTGTGAGCCGGCAAACACATGCACATGTGCGCCCGCATGCGGGTCTTAAAATTTACCCCAAAGTGAGTAGATTCGGGCCAGCAATTACAAAATTAGGCAAAAGAAAACCAACAAAGTACAGTATTTTGGTAGGTGTGTGGGTGTGCATGTGTGCTATGGGTGTGTGGGGCATGTGTGTGGGTGGGTATAAGCATGGATATAGGAGTGTGTGACTTGTAGGTTTAGGTGGGGGTAATTGATATATGTATGTGTGTATGTGGGTGTCAGGTAAGTGGGGGTCTATGAGGAGTTAGGTGAATGTTTATGTATGGGGTGTGTGGTTGTGCAGATGGGGGTATGTGCGGGGTTTGTGTGGGGGTGTGGATTTAGGAGGGTGTGGGTTTGTGGGATGAAAGTATGTTTGTGGATTTGTGGGGGGGTGGGGGTAGGCGTGTGTATGTGACTTTGGAAGTGTGGGGGAGGTGGCTTTGAAAGCGTGTCTTGGTACCATCCTTTGACAGCTTCTTCAGGTATTTTCCCTGTCTCTCTCTGCCTGTGTTGCTCTGTGAAAAATTGCTGGAAGGGTGAGAGGAGGCTTTTGGAATGGAGCAGTGGTTGAAAGCATTGAGTTGGGGGGGAGGGGAGGCGGTCCCAGTAGAAAGCTATGGAGGTTTTTGTTTCGGGAGGCTTGGTTCTCTGACAATACTGACCTGATGTTTCTGGTTTTTTACCTTGTCTGAGATATTTATATTTTCTTCTAGCATGCCAACATTTGTGAATTTCTGTTCCTTTTTAGGAGCGTTATTGTGCCTTTAGATTGTCATAGTAAATAAGACAGATAAAGACCAAAATGGCCAATCCAGTCTGTCCAGTAGCAACTATATGTGCATCTACCTAAAGTAGATTGGATTCCCATATGGAACCCAACGCCAATCTCGCTTTTAGGTTTGTAACCGTTGCTCCAATCAGATTGCCCCATGCCTTCCAGAAAGTACAATGCAATCATTTTGTAGCTATTTTGGGTTGTAACTGCCACTCAGCGCAGGCTACCACAGTGCTTCATTACCATTCTCTTGTTACTAGGGATCCTCTGCATTTAAGAGTGTTACTGTTTTTGTCTTTACCACGTACACCAGGAGCATTCCAGGTACCACCACTCTCTCCATGAAAAAGTATTTCCTGACATTCCTGAATCTACCCCCCTTGGAGCTTCATCTTGTGTCTCCTAGTTCTACAGGGTCCTTTCTATTGAAAAATCCTGGCTTCTTGTGCATTCATACCTTTCAGGTATTTAAATGTCTGCATCACAACCCCACATCTTGCCTCTCTTCTAAGGTATACCTATTAAGGTCCTTCAGTCTCATCTCATAGGGCTTTTGGTACAAGCTCCGCATCATTTTGTGCTACACAACTGTCGTAACTGGAAAAACTGGCCGACAGGTAAGTTTTTTCGTAAGTGATGTGGATGGAAACTCGTATAATGTAACAAGGTATTCTTTTCGCAAGGCTTTCTGTATAAACTAGTAGCTAAAAAATCACCATCGTCACAGCTTTTGAAGAACACCAACTATATAATGCTGCACAATTTCAACATATATCAGGATGGACTCTTTATACTGATGGTGTATTTTTCCTTTGGCATGCTGATGAAATTGCCTTGATGCAGTTTAATCAGTGGATCAACACTTTGGACAGTCACTTAGAAATAACTATGTCATTCCATGCACATCAGATTAATTTCTTGGATATCCTAATTAAAAAAGATGGCGATTTTTTAGCTACTAGTGTATACAGAAAGCCTTGCGAAAAGAATACCTTGTTACACTATACAAGTTTCCATCCACATCACTTAAGAAAAAACTTACCTGTCGGCCAGTTTTTGTGGTTACGACGGTTGTGTAGCACTAAGCACGAGTTTTTCATTCAGGCAGAAATATTGTATCGCAGATTATTGAATCGGAGATATCCAATAAGATATATCAAAAAGACACTCAAACGTGCCTCTAATGTCGAATGCCAGTGGCTATTGTTATCGAAGACATCGAGAGATACCCATGCCCCATTAGTATGTACTCTGCATTATTTAGATAAAGCTATGATGGTTGGATCACTGATTTTACTATATTGGTCGATCCTAAAAGTACATAAAGTTTTCGTGGAAAAGCCTATCATCGCATATAGTCGGGGAAAAAATGTTGAAGATTTGCTTGTACATTCGTTTTTTGAAACAAATACAGGTTAACAATGAGCCTCAACCAAGTGGACATTGGGCATGTCAACATTGTTCATTGTGTAATCAAATATTAATGGGAGCATTCTGGGTGGACACACATGGGGTGCAATATACAGCTTATGATTTCACAGAAGGTTCATCTTTGCATGTGATTTACTTGATAATTTGCCCCTGCAAACTTTATTACGTTGAAAGAACTAAACGTATGATTCATACCAGATTGATAGAACATCGTAGCTGTATTTCTACAGGCAAGATTCAAGCTCCCGTGGTTGCATACTGTATAGAGCTCCAACATACCTTTCAAGATTTACAGTGGGGAGTTATTGAGAAAGTACATGTTAATCCATGGGGAAGAGACCCGAATGGCCTTTTAAATTACAAAGAGCAACAATGGATCTTTAAACTTAACACCGCAAAGATTAAGGGGAAGAAAGAACATTAAAAACCTGCTCTATAATTAATCATAAGGCAAAAGAATCTATTACTTTCTTTTTCATGAGGTGGTGCTGATTAAGACATAAGAGCTAATCTGATCATCTGATTGGTTGACTCCCCCTTAACACAATGAATCTAATAAAGGCTTGGGGGCTGGAGTAAGATGGCCATGGGTGCCTAGAAGCAGATAATTCAGTATTTTTTGTTCTTTCACTTTCTTTTTCTTGCTTTATCTTTCATTGAGTACTTAGACCCATGCATAAGCGGCAACCCTGGACTTTTCGTGCAGAAGATACTATCTCTGGTCCATTGGCCAGGTTTGTCTATTCTGTGGTGCCTGCGGGGAATGTTAGCAGTCAGGTGCAAGGTGGGGGCAGGATCCGACGAGAACGACAGGGCTGCATTACCAGCGATGGCCCAATGTTTGCAATGCAGTTGCAGCTCCAGAAGGAATGACTCCTGAGGGAGCTGAGATTGTCATGCCTTCCAGATTTCAGCTCTTCATTTTTCTGCCATTTCTCCAGCCCCAGCTCTGCCGGTGGCAGGCAAGGTAGAAGCTATCCATGGGGTGCAAGCTGTGGTAGTGGAGTTCAGGAGGTTACTCGCATCTGAGGAGCAAAGAAGTTACTTTATCCCAGGAGGAGACTGTACAGAGGCTGGCATACAGCCTAGCAAAATCATGCTCAAGACTTTGCAGTATGCAATATAAACTTGGAAAAAAATAACAGATATCAAACTCTTAAAAGGGGAAATGGAGACCTAGAGGGTAAAGGGGAAACCGAACAAAGTTCGGTTCAACACCTGTCTACTAATGCATTTGGATCTGAAAAGCAAATGGGATCCTTTCTGTCTTTCAAGGCTGCTGCTGGGTAAAGAGAGCTAAGCTAATGTGAGAAGTGTGGAGGTTTTTCAGAATGCCTTGTGCATTAGAAATCTTTGCCATGAGGTGGTGCTGTATAAGACATAAGAGCTAATCTGATCATCTGATTGGTTGACTCCCCCTTAACACAATGAATCTAATATAGGCTTGGGGGCTGGAGTAAGATGGCCATGGTCTGGGGGTCTCATTCTATCTTAGCCATGGAATTTTTCAAGAATTATCTCGTGAACTGTGCATTGATTGGAAGAGAGAGTTTCCCTCCATTGCCTAAAGGAGGGCTTCCCAAACCTGTCCTGGTGACACCCCCCTCCCTCCCCAAGCCACTTTGTTTTCAGGATATTCACAATGAATATGCAAGAGATCATTTCTTCTTGTTTTAAATTCTGCCTTTCACGACACTTCAAAATGGACTACATTCAGATTCTGTACTTATTTCCCTCACAATCTAAGGGCTCTGATGTACTAAGGTTTTTCTCCCGTTCTGCGTCTATGGGAAAAATGCTATGACCCCCCCTAAGAATGCACCCGCGATAAAGGAGGGGGAAGCGACTTGCCCAAGGAAAATTTGCATACCCTGGGTTTCCAGTCTACGCACATGTACCTCTGCATGTACGTGGCGGCTGTCCTGGAAACCCGACTGGCTGTGGGGTCAGCAGGACAGGTTTGGGGAGCCCCTTCCTAAGAAGAGGAAGAGGAACCGGCAAGGGTCTAGCAAGGCCTGGGTCTAGAGCAGGGGTGGGCAAGTCCGGTCCTCGAGGGCTGCAAACCAGTCGGGTTTTCAGGATACCCCTAATGAATATGCATGAAATAGATTTGCATGCAACCGAGGCAGTGTGTATGCAGGTCTCTCTCATGCATATTCATTAAGGATATCCTGAAAACCCGACTGGTTTGCAGCCCTCGAGCTCCGGAATTGCCCACCCCTGGTCTAGAGTGTATTTTCTTGCCTCCCTCATCTTCCGAGCAGAAATCTCTTTCCTTGACCCAGGATCCAGAGAGGCGTCTCCTGAGATTGTTTCTGGGAAAGGAGTTCTCTGCATTACCTTGGTGTTAGAGCCCAATAAAGAAGGGGTTAGGTGTTTCTTTTTCGTAGCTTGGCTACAGTTTTTATGGGTTGTAAAGTCAGGGGGGGGGGGGGGGCGGTTTCTGCTGAGCCCAGACAAAAAGAAACAAACTTTTTGGCTCTTCCAGCAGATGTTCCTGAGTTAAGAGTTACTTTTTCTCTCCGGTGCCCTGCGAAATGTAAAGTTCTGCACGATAATTTGGAACATATTTTCTGGGAAGCAGGCCAGCTTTCCGAATTTTGGAGCAAAATACTTTTGAAATCCACTCCCTGACCCTGAGGGAGAGGAGCTCTGAGTCTGTTGAGCCCTGAGCTTAGATTAGGGCTTTTCTTTGTCATGCTTGACTTGCTCTCCTCCGTTTATGCTCCTTTTATTTGGTTATTGTATTGAGAAAAATATTGATTGCTAGTTTTGTCCTCTTTTCCCCCCCATTTCTTTGTGGCTTTTTTCTCTAACTTACTTACTTTACTTTTGGATTCCATTACACCTTACTTCCTTTCAAGTCTGGTTTTGTATGTTTGATGGGTTCGTATAAATATATATAAACGGATTCGTCAAGATTTTTCTCATGGATGCAGACTGGGAGAAAAGCCTCAGTGAATCAGTCCCTTAAAGGCTATTTTTGTTTAAAAAAAAAAAAAACAACTTTCACATTTTATAATGCATCACTTTTTTTTTCAAGGCCGCCTGTTTAAAAGTTTGGAGGAGTTTTTTAACTGTTATTTTGAGGTCAAATTTCAGGTGTGCAAATGCAAACAATAAGACACAGGATGTTAAAAATGAGCGGGTGTTGTGCAGGCTCCCTGGCTCAGGCTGCAGCACAGGGGATCCGGGTTCAGATCCCACCCCACCCGCATCCAATGAGGCCAGTCAGATCTGGGCAACCCTGGAGCTGGGGTGCTGAAGGTAAGGGAAGGAGGGAAGAGCAGCTACTGCTGCTCTTCCCTCCAACTCTCAGGTTTGCCTCCTGGGGAGGCAAACCTGAGAGTTGGAGGGAAGAGCAGCCCCTCCAACTTTCAGGTTTGCCTCCTGGGGAGGAGGGATCTCAGACAGAGGGAGTATCAAGGCTTCTCCATTTCTAAATACTGTACACATTTCATCTTTTACCATATGTCTCTTTCCATTGTAAATAACCTGACTCAGACCTTGTATATGCCCACATTTATGTCCTGTTTTTTGGGAGTGTTTTTACTCTGGGGGTGTGGGTAATTGGGTAAACGTATCAATGTCTAGTCTTCCTAAATAAAAATCGAACAAAGGGTTAAATCCCCCTCTTTATCTGTTACAGGTGAGTCTCATTCTCCGCATCTCCATTCTCTCTGGTATTCCACATCATTATAGACACCCCTTGTGGCGTTACAGCTGGGAATGTCACTGCTCTACATTGCCATTTTGCTTAAAATGTAATGTTCCTTTAAATTCTGGGCAATGTCTTTCTGGTTCTGTCATGTTCTGTACTGCTTTCTGCACATGATATTAATGTATTTTTATTACTGGCTTGGCAATGTGCTTCCAGCACAGAGCAGCGAGCATTCAGCAATCGTGTCTTCCGCTGACAGTGTGGCCTTAGGTTAATGTTAGTTAATGCTTGCCCATGTTAAGACAGTATATTTTATATGCAACCTGCTATTAAATCCTAGTCTCCTGCATGTTCAGCACGTAGAACTAGTGTTGTATTGGCGTTACTGGAATTTTAAATACCTGAGAGAGTATCTGCGATCTAAACCAGCAGATCTCCTGCAGAAATCTAAAAACATGCCAGCAAAGCACTGAAAGTGCCTGAAAGGTTTGCAAAACAGCTGCCATTTGTAGGACTTTTGTTCATATTGTCAGAAAATTGAAGGCTGGCTCAAGAACATTAGGCACGAAACCTCCCTCCTTGCCCCCTCACCAATTAACTCTCAGGCCCATAGGCCATCCTGCTTGAGATTTTGATAATTTAAACTCAACAATCATGATGACATCATCACTGCCCCCTCACAGAACAATGCTTTAAAATATAAAACTTTGTTTAATGTGGCATTATATAGTATATATAATAGAATTTTTTTCAGAAATCATGTCACAGGATCTGATGAACATGTGATCTAAGATTTATGGAGGTAGACAGCAAAAAAAAAAAAATTAAAAAAATCAAGAAATTCATTAATTTATAAATGAAAAGAAATCCATACCATATTTCCTGAGGTGATTTCTGAAATGGTTGACTGGCCTGAACTAGCATGTTTCCTTTTACTACTCACCAAACTAAGAAGAAAAAAAAAGAATTCAAATTTTGTTGTCACTTGGGAAACAATGTCACTCTTTCCCTCTGTTATCAGGTGTTTTGTGAATTAACCCACCAAATATCAAAGCTATACCAAAAATTCCTCTTTATTTATACAAATTCTTATTACTTTATTAAATCATCAATACATAACAAAGAAAAGTTGTCTTTGCAATATCAACAAAATCTCACAAATATAAATGTTCAAAGATGCGTAAATATAAATCAATAATACCAAAAACCATTCAGAACAAATAAACAGAAACAGAACATGAATGAGGAACAAAAGAAACATATATACATATAAATACACAGGATAATACAAAAAAAACTACCAAAAATAAAATAAAAAATATTGTAAAGACAGCATGAAGAACCCCCAGCTATCCCATCTGGTCTCCACTCACTAAACAGAAAGGAAGAAACCAGGTTACTGCAGAGTCAAGAAAAAAATCTATTATTGAGTTATCAGATGTTTGTCTAACTGGGGACAGGATGAGTTTTCTTCTCAGGGAAGGTATAGATGCATGGAACGGTCTCTTAATGGAGGTAGTGAAGGCAAAAACAGTGACAGAATTCTAGGAAGCCTGGGATAAGCACAGAGGATCCATAAGTCGGGTCTACGATATTGCACCAGGAGAGGAAATTGTGCAGACCGAGTGGGCCTTATGGTCTTAATCTGCCATCATATACTACATTTCTGTGCTTCCGTGAGTCAGTCTTGGTTTTATCTCACTGTGGGGCAGATTTTTAAAAAGTACGCCCACGCGTACTTTTGTTCGCATGACCGGCGCAAACAACAGTATGCCGGATTTTAATAGATACGCGCATAGCCGTGCGTATCTTTTAAAATCCGGAGTCGGCGCGTGCAAGGCTGTGCAAAATCAGCAGCCTGCGTGTGCCGAGCCGCGCAGCCTGCCTCCGTTCCCTCCACACACACCCCACCCCCCCGCACCTTCCCCTTCCTTCCCCTACCTAACCCACCCCCCAGCCCTATCTAAACCCCCCCTACCTTTGTTTGAAAAGTTACCCCTGCCCAAGGCAGGCGTAACTCGCGCACGCCAGCCAGCCGCCGGCGCGCGATTCCCCAGCCCAGGAGCAGTTTCGGAGGCCTTGGCCACACCCCCGGGCCAGAACCACACCCCCGGATGACATGCCACCGACACGCCCCCCCTGAAACACCCCCTACACGCCCCCCCCCCCCAGGAAAGCCCCGGGACTTACGCGTGTCTCGGGGCTTGCGCACGCCACCGAGCCTATTCAACATAGGCTCGGCGCGCGCAGGGGGAGCTTGGGGCAGGTTTTCGGGGGGTACGCGCATATCTTACGCGCATACCCCTTTGAAAATCTGTCCTTGTGTGTATAAACTTTCATTCTTGCTTTTCTTAGAAAATTTGGAAGGTCAAGTCCCTAAAGTGCAATAAGGAAAAAAACAGGACTGAGTCTGTCCCAGTTGACCTGGAGCCATCTGATAACCCTGTTCTGCTGACGGTGTGGGAAAAACTGGGCTAAGGTACCTGTGAAATAGAATATCTCACCAGTATTGATTTCTCCAGTTTCCAAGACCACATGAGAAGTGGAAATTTAAGATTTTAACTTCTTTGTGTCTTTCATATGACTGTGTTTCTGTGTGTGTGACTCTGTGTGTGTGTGTGTGTGTGTGTGTTGGAGAGAATTCTACAGAAATATGACATATTATAGTTCATATAGAAACATAGAAGTGACGGCAGAAGTTCCAATAGATTAGTTCTAATACTGCACTAACTGATGTTTGAATTCAAAGGGGCATGGGATAAACACTGAATCCCTAAAGGCTAGAGGATGAAAATGAAGAAAAGGGTGCATGAAGGCATGAAGGTAACCTGCTCGGTGCCGGTTACTACCCTTAACAGTAGGCATGGGATTAACTACCCTTCACCAATAAGCCTTGATGATTTTACTGCAACTGCAACATTGGTCTCCTCTTTGACGACAGGGGGAGGGAAATGGATTCAGGCGACAACCATCTGGGTCCCGACTTTTATAGTATGGGGTACTGATAAGCAGACATAAGGGAAAAAGCACAGGACTGCTTCTACGGGCCAATCCAAAAGCAAAGCACGTCAAGTAGCACTGTCTGAATTTTCAAGAAGGCTCCTCACCCAGTAAAAATGTTGCTATGTTAATATAAAAGGCTTGGGGATAACCTGCATAGAGAGGCAGCTACTACCCTTGACAGAAACATGGGGATAACCTGCACAGAGTGGCAGTCACTACCCTTGACAGAAACATGGGGGTAACCTGCACAGAGTGGCAGTTACTACCCTTAACAGAAACATGGGGGTAACCTGCACAGAGTGGCAGTCACTATCCTTAACAGAAACATGGGGATAACCTGCACAGAGTGGAAGTCACTATCCTTAACAGAAACATGGGGGTAACCTGCACAGAGTGGCAGTCACTATCCTTAACAGAAACATGGGGGTAACCTGCACAGAGTGGCAGTCACTATCCTTAACAGAAACATGGGGGTAACCTGCACAGAGTGGCAGTCACTATCCTTAACAGAAACATGGGGGTAACCTGCACAGAGTGGCAGTCACTATCCTTAACAGAAACATGGGGGTAACCTGCACAGAGAGGCAGCTTCTACGCTTAACAGAAACATGGGGTAACATGTATAGAGCAGCAGTTACTACCCTTACAGAATCATTGAGGTAACCTGCACGGAACGGCAGTTACTACCCTTAACAGAAACATGGGGGTAACTTGCACAGAGAGGCAGCTACTACTCTTAACAGAAACATGGGGGTAACCTGTATGGAGCAGCAGTTACTACCCTTAACAAAATCATGGAGGTAACCTGCATGGAGTAGCAATTACTACCCTTAACAGAAACATGGGGGTAACCTGCGCTGACAAGCAGTTACTACCCTTAACAGAAACATGGGGATAACGTTTACAGAGCAGCAGTTACTACCCTTAACAGAAACATGGGGGTAACCTGCATGGAGCGGCAGTTACTACCCTTAACAGAAACATGGGGTAACCTGCCGGCCGTCCATTGCTCCTACCATGTGACAGGGGCCGGCCAATGGCACCAATAGCCGCTGTCACATGGTAAGGGCAAAGAGCCACTGGTGCCATATTAATTAGTGGCAGCCGATGGCCCGAGAGGGGGAGATCGTTCCCGGGATTCCGCTGGACCACCAGGGACTTTCGGCAAGTCTTGGGGGGGGTCGAGTAAGTCTTGGGGGGTCAGGAGGGTGGGGATTGCAATTAATAAAATTTGAAGGGTTGGGGTGGGTTGTTTTTTTAATGTGCCCTTTCTCCCCCCCAAAAAAAAAAAAACGATAAGAAAACCACAAGAAATTTTGTGGTTCCTATCATTTCGTCAGCCCGCCAAATTGCAGTGAAATAGGAAATTTCGTCTTTATTTCCTATTTCATTGCAAACGAATGCACATCCCTAAAATACATTATGTACCCTCCCCTTCATGGGGTTCACTCAAAGTTCAGGGCCTATCTTACTCTCAAATATAGCTCATAAGAGCCCCATGGACACTGGGGTTCATCCAGTGGGGGTGAGGTTTAACCTCTTGGGCCTCTTGTGCTATGGTGGGTAACACAGTATCAATCCTTAACTTGCATCTCAAATGGCTCAACTGGTTAGTATACTCACAGCATAGGTCTTCCAAGGATGCAGTTTGTAGGAAACTACAAACTCCCAAAGGATAATGTTCAAATAAAAGTTTACTTACAATTTGAAAAGTAAGATCCTGGCCAAAATGATGAAAATCAAAAACAACATCAGGAAAAGGAGAATAACAAACACAAAAATCTTTATATCTATGGTGCATCCCCAAGTTGTCATTCTTCTAGCACCTGAATTAGTGTCCACCTCTAAAATACCTTCCCCCTGGAGGGTAGGATAGTCTTTTTCAAGTTCCAGCATTAAACAAGAGCAGGACAGCAAAAACCCTAGAACTCCAGAAATAGATAACTCCAAAACTCTCAACGCAGCAGCAAATGCCCAGGTCTTCGTTTCTGCTGTTATCTGGGTATGAAGGCAAGAAAGCCCCCAGAACTCAGCTCTTCGAGAATGAGGGGGAAAGTGCCCCTCTGTCAGTAATTGGTCCAAAGTCCAATAACAGCAAAAACTCTCAAAAATCTTCCAGTCTTCTTCAAGCTCTCCTAAATCCTCCAAAAGTACTCCAGAAATATCCCAGCTCTCACTTCTTTTTTTTTTTCCAATTCTTTATTTATTCACTTTTTTTAATTTTTACAAAACAGAAAAGTAACACAGAACATATAAACTCACATCATATCATTTGAGGTATGTAATACTCAAATGATACCCCCCCATGACTTGCCGAAAGTCCCTGGTGGTCCAGCGGAATCCCGGGAACGATCTCCCCCTCTCGGGCCATCGGCTGCCACCACCCCAATTCTTAAAGATCTCCATTGGCTCCCTATCGCATCTAGAATTCTTCACAAGACCCTCACCATTATCCATAAAACCCTGCACAATAATAATGTACAATGGCTCAATGATACCCTTCAATTCCGTACTTCCAGCAGACCAACCAGAACTGCTTACAAAGGATCCTTAGCTACTCCCACTTCCAATCTACCACAACTCAGTTCGACAAAAAAACGTGCTATATCTTTAGCCAGTCGAACCATATGGAATTCCATACCCCCTGATCTTCGACAGGAGCACTGTACGGTCACTTTTAAAAAAAAACTAAAGACCTGGCTATTTGAACAAGCCTATACCTAAAGTACCCGCTCCCTGCCATTCCGCATCTCCAATCTATCTCAACCTTAGTACCCCCCTACAATCTCCTCCACCCTGATGCCCTCTAGCCGCAACCCTGGTACAAATCCCTGTCTCTGGAGTACAATATTTGTATTATATTTATTATAACATAATATACTCTATTATATTTATTTTATATTAACTGTTACTCTTGGTTGCTTCTCTAGGCCACCATTTGTTTGAAAAAATCTCGTTCTATGTTCCTGTAACTCTTTTACTATCTTCCCTACAGCCCAAGTTCGCATATGCCCTGTTTATTGTAACTTTATGCTTCTTGGTTCATTTGATTTATACCCCTGTTGACTGTAAACCGATGTGATATTGCTATGAACGTCGGTATAGAAAAGTGTTTAAATAAATAAATAAAATAAATAAATAAATACTTAAAGTAAAGAAAAATACAAATGTTTTACCATTTAACACTTCACTTTCTGCAAACTTTTCTTGTAAGTAAAGTCATACGGTAATATGGAGATCCAAGACTTTATCAGGACAAAAAAACATCTTTAGAAAATACTTCAGAAGAAATAGGGAGGCAGAACATTTCTTATCCTATATATAGCACCTGAGAGTTAGCTAATACTAGCCTCTGCCAAGCGATTATGTTACGAAAAGAGTCTGTTAGTGGACCCTTGGGCCGGCTGACTGGAGACGGGCTCCAGTCGATGGTAAGGAGCCGGGAGGCGGAACAAGGCTAGAGCAGAATACGAAGTCTTCGCCCTGGAAACCCGAAACCCCCCCAGGAGGAGCCCGTAGGGGTCCGAGTCGCTGGGACTTAGGAGATCCGGTATTTGAGGTAGGCGGATGATCAGGAGAGTTGAGAGGAAGTCCGATGGTCGTGGCTGGCTGAAGACAAGGAGAAACGAGAAGAAGTCCGAGGGTCGAGGCTGGCTGAAGACAAGGAGAATCGAGAAGAAGTCCGAGGGTCGTGGCTGGCTGAAGACAAGGCAGAATGCTGGAAAAGCTGGAGCGGAACCACGGAGCAGAGGCTGGGTCAAGCAAGGCAGGAACAGGATAGGAGCAAGGCAGGGCTGGAACAAGCAGGAACCAGAACTGGAACAGCAACTAAGCACTCAAGAGAGCGACCTCGTTGCAAAGGCAAGGTAGGAGAGACAGACGCCGGTTTAAATAGCCAGCCGGCGTCTGACGTCAGGAGAGGGGCGGTTCAGCACTTCCGGGTGCTGGACCTACAAGAGGGGTTCCCGCGCGCGCGTTCCCTGGCAGGAGGAGGAGTCTGGCTCGGGCCTCGGCGGCGCCTCCACGTGGGAGACGCCGCTGCCTACCATCCTCAGTCTAATGGTCAGACTGAGAGGATGAATAGAACGCTGAAACAATTTCTACGATCCTATGTCAATTCTAGACAGAACGACTGGGCTGAATCACTACCTTGGGCAGAATTTGCCATTAATTCACATCCTGCTACTGCGATGGAGTCTTTCCCCTTCCAGCATGTCTATGGAAGACAACCATTACCTCCTCTGCCAATTCCATTGACAGTGACCTCTCCTGCTGCTCAGTCTACTGCAGCAGAATTATCCCAACTATGGAGACAAATGAAGGAGCTTCTCCTCAAAGCAGGACAAAGGGCAAAAAGAACCTATAATGCTCATCATCAAAAGGCACCACAGTTTCAATTCGGAGACAAAGTCTGGTTAAGCACCAAGTACCTTCAACTTAAGCCCCTTTCGGCAAGATTTGCACCTCGCTATGTGGGACCCTTTGCCATCCTTCAGCGATTAGGGAATCTGACGTACAGTCTAAAACTGCCTCCATCAAAGAAGATACATAATGCATTTCATGATCTCTATTAAAGCCAGTGATGCTCTCCGAATTCTCCAGGAAAACCCCAGAACCTACCAGTCTGGTTACTGAAGATGGACTGATGAAACAGCAAGGGAGGCTATCTAACCAAGCCGTGGAGGCGAACCGTACAGAATTAGAAGCCGAATGTCCGATCTTGATTCTTTATTGGACAGAGAAAAATATATTTAAACAAGCCCAACTCAGGCTGAGTTTCGCCCTCTTACAATGGGGCTGCATCAGGGGCTCAGCTTTTATCATTTTTGGATTTCTGAGTGTCTGGGTCAAAAAGTGTATCTGTGCATCAAATAGTCTCTGGCAGATAGTATTATCCTATGTCGCGGTGTTATTAGAAAAAAATGCTCTTCGGTAGATTTGGTGCACTGATCAATCACTGGTCTCACGGCGGCAAAACGTTTGTCTCTCTCCTTCATTTGTTTTATAATAACACCGCGGCACAGGATAATACTATGATGACATCTTATTGTTTTGTTTTTTATTTTTTATTTTTATTTTTTAAATAGATATTATTTGGTAAAAAAAACAATGAGCCTTTCATCTATTAGTAGATAATATAAAAAGTAATATTAAATATATATTCTCTGTTCTTTAGCTTATCTGCTCTCCTACAATACTTTTATGATAATTTTTGGGTTGTTTTATTATTTTTATTTGTAATAAATTTGATATTTTATTGTAGAGCCCCTGATGCAGCCATAAGGCGAAACTTTGGCCAGAGTCGGGCACTTGCATTATCTAATAAAATCTTTCCAAGGCATCGGTCTAGCTTTTTGATTGCTTCACTTCATGGCTTTTCTAGACCGTTTACCGTCCTGTTTCTTGGGTCCTTCCCTATTAAGGAGACGCTACGGACACTATTCTCCCAAGGCTGGTGGAGAAGGCTGAAATAGAGGTGAGGCATGTTGGGCGAAGCCGTCTGAGACCAGCGGACGCAACAAATTCCTTCCATGTGTCTCTCTTGAAGCCATTAGTGCTTTCTTCTTACCATGCTGTGCCACCCAAACCCCTGGAGGTAGTTTCGGAGGACGACCCAGTCTACCAGGTTTGGGAAGTCCTAGATGTTCGATGACACCATAGACGTTGGGAGTATTTGATTGCCTGGGAAGGTTATGTCCAGTGGCATAGCCAGAACTGATTTATTTTGGGTGGACACAAGTTTAACATGGGTGGGCTGTAGGCATGAAAGTCTAAAACCTACTAGTTGTATTCTTATACTGCACCCTACAATGGCTTTCTAAATGGTTTGCAACAGCTATTATGCATCAGGCGTGAAACTTTAAAACACTTTACCTCAATTATTTCAAGTACTTATCAGAATTAAAAATTACATATTAATCTGTATTATTTTATATTTATTGCACTTTATAAATGCACAAGTATATCATGTAAAAAGCAAAGAAACAAAAAGATCCAACCAATCATGTAATAAAACAAAAATTAATATATTCTTTCATGAATCCTCTTTGCAGAAAGCCAGAAATCATCATAAGTACAATAAAATAGCATTAATCATCAGATCAGGTGCAGAGCAGAGCTAAGACAATTCACGTTACAACCAACATGAAAACAAATATTCAAATTCTGGTGTCACCTCAGCAAAAAATATGCCTCCACTGCTATTTTGTGAAGTAACACAAACTCCAGGAAAGAAAGAGATGCTTAGAACCTTGTCATACTATGACAAGCCAGGGGCACTTCTATAATGAGGCAGGGTGAGGCAGCCGCTTCAGGTGGCAGAATTTTGAGGCAGCAAAAAAATGCCCCTCTCAGAATGACACTGTGGCATCCTCCTCATCCTCCCTGCTCCTGCTGCGGCTGCCAACCCAGGCTGGCAGCGGCAGAAAAGAGGAGGGTCACTGCCGCAGGCCTCCGCCGCTGGAGGCCAGGCCGGCAGCCTGGAGGAGGGACGCTGCTGCCACTGAAAGCCAGGCTGGCGGCGTGGAGGACGGACGCCACCACCAGAGCTCAGGCTGGAGCCCAGACCGGCAGCATTGAGGAGGGATACCACCACCACCAGAGGCCAGGTCGGCAGTGGCTGAAGAGAGGAGAGGTGGGGGCGGAGCAAGGGGGTCCCATCTCATCCCTCGCCTCAGGCGGTAGATTGCCTTGAGCTGCCTCTGGTCACAGCACTGACTCTCAGGACTCAAAAAATAGCAACCTTATGAAAAAGCAGCATTGCAAATACTACACCAGGCCCTAGAACATTAATATATCACCCACTGGAGTAACAGAACAAGCTGGACTACTACTACAGAGAAACTACATGTGAACAGAAATACTGCATTTCAGTTACACACACAGGCAAAACAGAGACCGACCCTTACATAATATAGAAATAACAGACTACAAATTAGAAACAGAAACATGAAGGCAAAACCAAAAGAGAAAGCCTGAGAAACTAGATTCTGAACAGTGGAATACTGAAGAAAGAGAAAATACAAAAATATAAGAAATGCAAATTCCCAAAGATGGCATATTCCAATTGCTAAAATTTCAAAATAATTTTAAAAAAGGAGTATTTATTATTTATTTATTTATGTGTTTGTTTGTTTGTTTGTTTTTATATACCTATATTCTGAGGCAATCATACCGGTTCACAAAAATTTATAAAATACATAAATAATAATCACAACTAAAATGTATATCATAAAATAATACATAAATAATAATCACAAATAAAATATATACCATCATAAAATAAAACAATGTCATAAAATGAATCTCATTAAAACAGAAAGAAAAGAATAAAACAAGAAAATAGATAAGAAAGAAAGAGGCAGGGGAAACCTCTTGATAACCCTGGGGGCCTCAGTACTTCACATTTTCTCACCGAACGCCTGCCGAAATAATCAAGTTTTTAAGTTCTTCTTAAAAGTCTGAAAACTTCCCTCAAGCCTTAGTTCAGTCAGTAATGCATTCCATAATTTAGGTCCTATGAGTTACCTTTGTTGTCTGATCTTTGTATTTTTCTAATCAGTTGGTCCATTTTTCACTTGTCGCTCATTTCCTAATTCCTTTTCAGTGTCTCTCTTCTCCTACTGTTTTCTTCCTTTCTTCCTTCACACACACACACTTTCTCTCACAGACTTCCTCACACACACACACAAGCTCTCACTCTCATATGCTCTCCCTGCCACACACACAAACTCATATGCACTACATACACACACAAGCTCTCACTCTCTCACCGTCTCCCCCCAGTCTCCCATTCTTATGCACACACAATCCACACCCAGGCTCCCATTTTTATACACACACAGATACACACAGATACACACCCAGGTTCCCATTCTCACCCACATACACATTCAAGCTCCCATTCTCACTCACATACACACAGGGCCTTTTCGTTAGGCACAGCCAAACTCCTGTGATGGCTTTGTAGCTCCAGCCCTCCACTTTACAGTCACAGGGATGGGATCCCGTGATGGCCTTGCTTTTTTATGAGGGCCCCTCCTCTTCACCGTCGTGGGGATGGGATCCCACAACGGCATTGCTCCAACAGGCTTCTTTCAGTTGGGTGGGTCCAAAGTGGGTGGGTCACTGCCCATGGAGGCCCACCTGTCTCTATGCCACTGGTTATGTCCTTTGTACCCTCAGGAGCACTGATACAGGAAAGTGTAGAATTAAAAGGATTTTCAGGGGATGCTACAGAAGGTAAGAATTTAACATGCAATCTTACCTTGGTGGGATCAGGAAAGTCACATATTGGAATGATTATAGTGCACTGTTCTGACTGTGTCCCGCAGGTGATTTTTGGAATTAATATTTTACAGACTCAAAGGTGGGTGGTGGATATTCCTAATTGTTGATTGCAGAAATGCCCACAACAACCTCCAAAGGATCAGCCAAAGGTGATTCAGGCATCCATACCTCTAGATCCACAAAAGTCGATGGGAGAGTAACAACTCTTAGTGCTGAGGCAGAAGCAGCATTATCAAAATGTGACCTTTGGTCCAACTCTCCTCACCAAGCAGGTTTAGTAACATTTCAGGCACCAATTCAATTGTTTCTTAAAAGGGGAGATCAGACTAAAGTTATAATCACTGATTCCTAGTATGTTTTAAAAGCAATGACTAATGGGCTCAGATACTGGGTAAACAAAAGGTTAATTTCAGCTCCTAATAGCTCTTTTCCAGCAGCAAACACTAGCCCTATAAAACTTGCATGTTTATGGCATCTTGTAGCAAGAGTTTTACAAAATTTGCAGAACGATGTTCTTCACATAGTACATCTTAAGAGTCATACAGCAATGCATGATCGTATTCATGATTTGGACAGAGCAGCAGATGATGAAATACGTGCTGTTTTGTTAGTACATTGTATTACCAGAGTTCAAGTTAAGAAACAAGATGTAGTGCAAAGTGAAGCTCAGAGTGCAAATCAAGCCCCTGACAGTTCTACAGATACTGATAAGGAATCTACAGATGTTACATGAGAAACAGAGAGAAATGGGAACTGATTAGACAAGTCCAGAAAAAAATCATTGTATCACAATATTTGTATTTAAATGCTGTCAGTATCTTTTTAAACTTGATATTCATACATGTATCACATTCATAAATTAGGGACCTTCATAACACCCACGGTGCTGCAAGTAGTTACTTGTGTTTTTGCACCTATGTGGGACCTTTTTAATCATTGGTCCAATAGTCCACGATTCACTCAAAAATATTTTGAGCTTTAACTTTTTTTGTCTTTTTATATTTTTTCTAAAACCCAGAGGATTACTTCCCTGTTTTTTACTTTGTCGGAGTCAGGCGTCCGACGCGCGCGTTTCACGGTCCGCTGCCTCAGGGACATCTAGTGCTGACTCATATCGCCCGGCGCACTTCACCACGGTGCTGCTGCGGGGAGAAACTTCATTTACTGCAAATTCGCAGAGGTCCCTTCAGTTATTTCTAAAAATAAAGCACTTTAAGTTATATAACCTTTAAAACTTCAGTCACAAACTGTTCTACAATATGCACATCTCTCACAGTGGGGGAAAAGACGCCGGTCAAAAGCACTTACCGGACCTATCTCCATATTCAGTTTCGGCTTGTCAGCAACTGGCTAGCCGAAATCGAGTCTGTTTTATAGGTTGATTTACTGATCTCACCTGATGCTGGATATTGGCTCTGATTTTAACCGGGAAATCACATGAAATGATGCCACTCAATTTCTTTATTGAGTCCACACGGGTGGCCTGTGCCCGCTCTCCCGGTGCGCGCAGTGGCCACTCTCCTGTGCGCGCGATTCACTATTCAAATTAGGCCCGGCAGTTAAAACAGGCAAAAGGAGGCGCTAGGGACACTAGCGCGTCCCTAGCGTCTTCTTTTGGACCAGAGCAGCGGCTGTCAGTGGGTTTGACAGCCGACGCTCAATTTTGCCGGCGTCTGTTCTCGAGCTCGCTGACAGCCACAGGCTCGGAAACCGGACACCGGCAAAATTGAGCATCCGGTTTTCGACCTGACAGCCACGGGCCGACTTCAAATTATTATTATTTTTTTTTTACTTTTGGAAACTTTCGGGACCTCCAACTTAATATCGCCATGATATTAAGTCAGAGGGAGCACAGAAAAGCAGTTTTTACTGCTTTTCTGTGCACTTTCCCGTTGCCCGAAGAAATTAGCGCCTACCTTTGGGTAGGCGCTAATTTCTGAAAGCAAAATGTGCGGCTTGGCTGCACATTTTGTTTTCTGAATCGCGCGGGAATACCTAATAGGGCCATCAACATGCATTTGCATGTTGCAGGCGCTATTAGGTTCAGGGGGTTGGACGCATGTTTACGGCCCTTTACTGAATAAGGGGTAACGCTAGCACGTCGAAAGGCCCGACAGTAAGGAGTGCCACGCAGGCCCCGACTCAGGAGTCATATTGCACTAGAAAATCTTTACAATGCTGCAGGGCACAGAAGGCTAGATGCTTACAGTCTAAGTGTGAAATCAGTTCCCGTGTTTCTTTCACTAAAGTGACTGCATGAGGGACAAAGTTGGTACTTTACCGATCTAAACATTGTATTACCATCTGTGACAGCATGCATGGGGGCAATCGTTTTAATTCAGTATTTATTTGATTTGATGTGGATTCCACCGTTCAGCCACTTTTCCGGCATCTTGCCATTTTAGTACACGATTTGCTGCAGCCTGCCGTCATTACTGCTAAAATTTCTTTCACTCTAGTTCAGCAAAAAAAAAACCAAAAAACCTTCCTGTGGTTTCATTGGTACTCAATGAACCCATAAATGAGGACTCCAGGGAGCAATGAGGCAATCAGCTGAGCAATTTGTAATGTTTTCCTGATGTATGGCTTCACCTTTTTCTAACCTAAAAGACCAGTGGGGGTCTAGTGAAGAAAAGACTCATTACAGTGATATTCCACGCTCAGCTAGAAGCTTGACCACATGGTTTATGCCAGCCTAATGAACAATGTATTTAAACTGGGCACATTTCAGTACACTGGTACAGATTTCTGTCCTAAACCCTGGACAGATCCGTAGAAAGCAATGGAGTTTCCCTTAGGGCCCCTGCCAAAATAGCAACTGTTTCAGCGCTGATCTGGGTATGTGAAAGTAATTCTGACACCGAGAGACAAAGAAGATTGCCACAAAAAAAAGTGTTTCCTTTTACCCTATCCTGCTCCATCAAGTGGAAGCTGGAACAGGCACAGCTGAAGGAACCTGAGCCTCAGGAACTTGGCACCTCCCTTATACACAACCTACATTGTTCTTACTGCCCACGGGCCAATGTACTAAAGTGTGTTTATTTGTTTGTTTATTTTTATATACCGTCTATCTGACAAACAATCAAGACGGTGTACATTGTAGTCATATAGTGTTAATCAAAAAATCAATCTAATAACCATTTTAAAATGTAACATGTTATTGTAACATGGGTATCATGGTTGAGTGTTATTTAAATCATAGGCCTTTTGGAACAGTATTGTTTTTCTTGAATATTTTTATGTCTTCCTGTATTCTAAGTTCGGTAGGCAAGGCATTCCATAACTTCGCCCCCGCTATGGAAATTGCACGTTCTCTTACTTCTGAAAGATAGGCAGATTTAATAGATGAAATTACAAGTAGACCTTTATTCGCGGATCGAAGATTTCTTTGTGGTGTATGTAAACGTAATGAAGCATTTAGCCATTCAGTATGTTCGCAATTCTCGGATTTAAATAATATACATAATATTTTATATTCAATCCTTTGTTTAATCGTAAGCCAATGGAGGTCTGTCAATGTCGGAGTAATGTGTTTGTATTTTTTTCCTCCACAAAGCACTCTTGCAGCGGAGGTCTGAAGCAGTTGCAGTGGCCTAATATGGGCATTTGACAAACCTAGCATTACAGTAGTCTACTGTGGAAAAGAGTAAAGATTATAATACGGTTCTAAAATCATTAAAATCTAACAAAGGTTTCAGACGTCTTAAAATATCTGTCTCTAGTCTTCCGCTTTATATCATTGGTCAATTTAAATTCAGGGTCAATTAAAATCCCTAAATCGTGAACAATATCAGATGAATTTATCAGCATAAAATCAGTGTTAAAAAGAAAATGTTTACTGTATGTCGACTGACTACTTAGTAAAAGAAATTCAGTTTTTTTTTGAGTATTTAAAGTCAATTTCATATGTGCTAAGAATGTTTTAATAGAGTTTAAATAGATCTCAGTTTCCTTTATTGTATCTTCAATTGTGTTTTTTATTTTGATTAGAAGCTGGATATCATCCGCATATATATAGTAAATTATACCCAGTCCAGATAGCAGCCTGCATAGCGGGAGAAGGTAAATATTAAATAGAGTGGCTGATAGCGCCGATCCCTGTGGTATCCCTGATTCAATATTGATCTTACTAGAGACACTCTTATTTATCTGAACTTGATATATACGTTCACAGAGGAAAGAGTTAAACCATTCTAAAACCTTTCCACTGATTCCAATTTCAAGTAATCGTTTGGTTAAAATCTCAAAATCTACCGTATCAAATGCCGCTGTTCAGTCTAATAAAACAAGAATATAGGAATCACCATGGTCAAAACCCCTTAAAACTGTGTCGGAGAGCGCAGGAAGCAGGGATTCTGTGCTGTGGTTTTTCCTAAAACCAAATTGTGATGGAAAAAGTATGTTATTGAGTTCCAGGTATTCAGAAAGTTGTTTCTGAACTGTCTTTTCTAGTATTTTTGCAAGAAACGGGAGGTTCGAGATGGGTCTAAAGTTATTAAGATCTGTAATATCATTTTTATTATTTTTTAATTTAGGTTTTATAATTGCACATTTTAGTGGTGATGGAGCAACCCCCTCAGATAAAGAGATGTTAATAATTTCCATTATTTTTTGTGCAATAAGATCGGGACAAAGTTTAAAATATTTTAAAGGTATTGGGTCCCAGGGGTGGGATGCAGGTTTTAATTTTTTTTTCTTAGTATGGCTTTGATTTCTAAGCTACACGCTGATTCAAAAGCAGTCCATGATTTATCATTATCAACTGGTAGAGTCATTTTCTGTGTCGCTTTTATTGACCAATGATGGTGCAATGTTTTCAATTTTATCCTTTAAAGAAAATCGCAAGCTCTTCACATTTTGATTGGGCATCTTCATCATTGAATTTTAGGCAATTAACAGGAGGTTTGATTACATTTTGAACAATATCAAATAGGATTTTGGAATTGTATTTGTCATGAATTTTATTTGTGAAGTAGGTTCGTTTTGCAGTATTTATTGCAGATCTGTACTTCGTAAGCATAATTCGATAGGAAGTTAGTGTGTCATTATTTTTAGTTTTTCTTTAACATCGGCCGGCCGTTAAGGGTGAATTTGCTTGTGTTAATGACACGCAAATGAGATTTTCTTCACCTTAATGCTGATGTTATCACAAAAAAAATGTAAAACTGCATCTCCGCGAGACGTAGTTACATTTGTTTGCATTAATGGGTCTATGTTCATTTTTGCATGTTTTTAATCACACTAATAGGCAATGAACTGCTTTGCATAATTTTGCATCTCTTACATAGGTTTTGGCATTAAAATTCTTTCAAGTTATTTAACAAATGTTGAAAGGGCTGTGCGCACCCTAGACTACATGCACTGTGTTTTTAATGCATATTACTGCTTGAAAAAGCTCTAGTGAATTTTAGTACACTGACCTCTAAGGGCTGGATTTACTAATGCCGCAAGGCACAGTGAATTTCGCGCCAAATAACTACACCATAAAAGGTATAGTTATTCGGCGCCAAACTGGCAGCGAAAACTAAGGGTACCTTTCGCTGCCGGCGAAGACTTTGCGGTGTCAGCCCCGGTGCCGCCCCGACGCCGCCCCCATCTTGGTATCGCGTGCGATCCGCTTGGTAAATGAGCCCCTAAGTGTGTTATAAGTTAATGGGGCTGATTTACTAAGGCTTTTCTCCCATTCTGTGTCTATGGGAAAAATGCTTAGTAAATTAGGCCCAATGTTGGTTCTGGTGGCAAAGAGAGAGACACAGATACCAAATTTAAGAAATAAAACAAAATAAGAATTTTAATAAAGCCTGTTAAAATTAACAGATAAAAATAATACATACATTCCAGCAGGGAAAAAAAAAACATCATAGCAGTTTGCATACACCTAAAACCACTTTAGTGTAATACAAGCATTTCTTTTCTCAAACCTTCTATGAACTTCACTAGAGAAAATGTGCAAAACGTCCTAATATTTACATCTGTGCAAAGGATAACGGAAATGTTCCTGGAAATTACAAATAACCAGCTTTCCAGAGTACAAACTAAGAACCCCAGTGCGATTTGTCATTGTGAGGCTGTACGAATTCAGCCAGCCATCCAATCCTGAGTGAACAAAAACACCATCTGTGTACACATTTTATATTAAAAAAAAACCAAAACAACAGATTCCCAAGTGCAATGAAAACACAGCTTGTGTTACCCAAACTCGAAGACAGCAAGACGTACGTGGTAGCAGCCGCCTGGAGAAAGAAGCTGCCAAGCAGCAGTGCTAGAGAATTAAGGCACAGATTTCTGGGGTCGGCTTCTGGGGGTTTTTTATCTCCTCCAGGGCTGAGTGAGAGTTAGCGCGTTTGTAAATACACTGGGAGCAAGTCGCACATAACCTGTGCACCTGCAGACTAGGATGACACTTTTGGCGTGGGTACTTTGGAGGTCATTTTCAAAGGGAAACGACCTCGGTAGTTTGAAAAGCAGCCAGCCTAAAGAACATGCTCCAGAAGTCACTCATGCATGCTGCATCTGTCATTTGCCTGGTAAAATAGTGGGCAGACTTTTGAAAATCCCATATAGGTGCACTATTTTACTTCAACCCCCCCCCCCCCCCCCCCCCCCCGACCTAAATACTTCTCCAGGAGCTCCTATCTATAATCACAATTTTGTGATGCACGTGGATCCAACAATTTAAGTAGAGCCTTAATAATGAGTGAATTTGATTGATATCAAGAGACCTGTTTACTGTTTCCTCATCTCCATATCCCACAGGACATCCTGAAATACTCACTGGCTCAAACTATGCATCTCTTATTTGGATGACTTACTTCATAGTGTGCATGTGAAAGTGGTCACACCCCAAGGAGACAGGCAAGGGAAGTTCATTGTGGCTTTTGGATCAGACTCCACAATCAACATGACAGTGCAGCATCAACTTAAGAGCATAAAGGCTAGCTCCACCGCCAGAATGGCTAACAACGTCAAGCTATGAAATGAAAGCATTACAAACTGTAAAATGTGCAAATAAATTGAATGTTTCTGGTAATGGTAAAATCATTTTTTTTAAGTAACTGGCCCACCATGGACTGCCTCAATCGTCTCCTAAGCCAAGGTCTCAGGAGAGGTAGGTGGAGATGATAGGGAATGGGCATGAAGCATTAAGGCATGTGGTTGTATTACTTCTGATCGTGCAGGTCCTCGGGCATAGTCCCATCTCCCCACTTCCTGTGAGAAAGCAGTAAATGACAGGAAGAGATGGCTCCTAGTAAGGATCATCCTCACTAAGAGACAAATGGAAGATGCGGGCCGTGCGCCCATAGGTTACAGATAAAGTGCCATCTCGCCGACAGCTGTGAAATGGATTGTTTCAGACAGACTGCCTAAGAAATGGTAACCCTGCAAGCAAGCTGCCGGCAAGAGCTTTCAATAAAATCCCTTCACTGTGAAACCCGATAGCAATAAGAGTGCAAAAAGCCAAGAGGTCATCAGGCCAACAGGGACCAAGGACCATCTCTATCGATTTACCATCGTACGGGATGTGAGCGGCAGTGGCAGTGCTCGTTTTGGAAGACGGGCAACCTGCTGGCGAATTTGTAAAATGTCATTTGCTGTCATTGGCATTCCAGCCCTGGACGAATGATCAACAGGATCTGAAGGCGAATAGGAAAGCAAAGACAGAGGCTCTCTGGAAAGAAAAGTGAAGCTGTAGTATTGTATGTAGCCTCCCTAGAGCAGGCAATACAAACTGCAGAGGGGCTCCTGCCAGCCTCCGGGTTAAAAAACTTTCTGCTTGACAAACCTTGCTTTAACTGGTTGTGTAATTTAGTTCTCATTTTGGTGCAATTTCAGCAAAACTGGTTTCACACCAATGTGTTTTTGTCTTCTCCCCTAACTTTTAGTGAATTGTGTGCTCAGGAAAGATTCACATCACTGAAGAGTGACGTCCTCTTTTCCTCCTCAGAACAGATGCAGCCACCCTGCATGGCCCGGCTGCCAATGGGCCTCAGTCCCACTCTGAAAGCAGGAGGATATCAGTCTCCATGCCTGTACCACCATCTCTGGCCTCTCTGCAGAGACTGTTAATCTATGTTGTCAGTACCAGACTGAGATAGTCATTTTAGGAATGTGGACACCTTTTCCAGGGGAACTGAGATAGAGACCAGCAATTCATTTCACACAAGACACCACTTTAAGTCCCTCCTGACCTAAGCCAAATTCTGATCCACGACCTCGGGATGAAAAGGCCCCGTGAAAACTCCCTTAACCCACCCAGTCCCCTCAGCCCATTTTTAACTGCATTTCATGGTGGTCAATGGCTATTCCTTTTGCAATTTTAAGCAGATCTGAAAGAGGTTTCCCAACACTAGTGAGCAAGATGGGTAAATAAGTACAGTACTGTGCTGTGTAATGAAAAGTGCATTTTAATTCAAGTACCCTCTTCCTGGTGAGCTGCAGCCTTTTCTTCTTGGGTTGGATGCCTGGCACTAGCTGTGGACGGGATTCGTTCCAGGGCCACACAACGTTTGTGTAGGAAGGAACATGCAGAGATGAGAGTGGAGCTAAGGCAGGGGTGATGTACTCCCTTGAATGAATAAAAGTAAAATCTTGCCAACAGTAGGGAAGGTACAGTCCTACTACCAGCAAATAATTACTGGATCAGATTTAGTTTCTAAAGAATTACAGATTGCCCCTACTTGGATTTCTCTGACATTTGTTAAGAGGGCTTTTTCAAATTAACCTGATCTTAAGAGCAGCTTCAGAGCACATAACTTCACATTGGGTGGGGGGGGGGGGGGGGGGGGGTGGATGTATAGTGGAGGTGGTGGAGGCAGAAATAGCATGAGAACTTAGAAAGGGCTGGGATAAGCACAGAGGATCCTTAGTGGCAAAGACGTGAAAGAAAGCCGGGGGTCAGCTAGGATCTTTGGCACTGAGACAGGTCATTTGTGCCCCCCCCCCCCCCTACAGTCCTTTTCGGCTGTCGTATCCTATCCTATAATCTTCGTAAAGGATTATTGCAAAACAACATTTAAACATCGTAATAGTCCATTTAATGCCAGGAATCAGTGCATTAATGGGCCTCCTCTAGCCTGCAACCTCCCCAGTTGCTGTTTTTATTTCTGTGCATGGGGGCTATCCTGGCAGCTGAATTCCATTCATTGGGAGAATCAAGAAATCCCATCAGGCTTTCTCTCCTGTAATGCATTTAAAAAATAAATATATAAAAGCAACCTGAGGTTACAGAGTGCTTCCACTTTTTGGGCATGGCCTGCTTATTTGTTCAATAGGAGGGCTAACCGAATCATGCCAAAGAATTAAAATGACAATCTTTCCCACTCATTTGAATCAGTTTAACAAAATTATTAAAAGCACTAAAACGGCTTAATCATACAACACAAAGTGGAGAACAAAGACAAGCAGTGCCAACAGAGTCAGCTGAGGTAGCAGGAGCCCAGCTGTAGAGCCAGGCACTGCCTTAGATAGGCTTTGGGTTGCTTTTTATGCCACTTTACATAAAAAAATATTACCATCAAACTTCAATGACAAAAGAAAAAAAAAAAAAGTATCACACACTGTTACAGTCACACACAGGACTGGCGAGGTGCCAGAAGATCAGAGAATAAAGGGGGAAAAAAAGAAACCTTTGCTTCATTCATCTCCTAAAACAATGAGGCGGTCTAGGGCCTGTCAGATATGATAAACCTTCTTGGAAAGTTTCTTTCTACATTTCAAGATTCGTGGGTGACACGGAGGTTCCCTTCAGATGCACGGAACTCAGAAACCTCCGGCATCTTTCTGGGTCAGACACCTCTCAGAGGCATGATTAGCACCAGCTTGGTAGAGGGTTCAAGTCAGCACCAGTGCCACTGACCAAGCGTCGTGCAAGGCAGCGGCAGAGGCAGCGAGATGTGAATGCAGTTCATGGAACAGAGCCACCAAAAAGTGCTTACTCCCTGCACAGAAAGTCAGCCCAAAGAAGGTCCTCGATCACTTAGGAAACAGCGCTAACATTTAACTAGAAACAGAAACGTTTTCACATAACTGTCAAATGTCCACAGGGACAACGCAAGCCCCCATTAAGTCTTCAGGCTTTCAGTAATGGCTTTGGTTGGTGACTTCTGCCCAGCAGATTCTCTCGCAAGTCAGCAGCCATAGCTGATGGACCAGTCCTGGCTCTTTAACCGCACGGACTTTGGTGCTATTCTAGCATTTCAGACGGGCACTGAACAGTTTTAAAACCGCGTGCTTTTTGAGTTCACTCTGTCACCTGCTTTTTCCAAGGCTTTGTCGTTCCCCTCCTTCGTGTCCATCCCTCTGCCCCAGTGAGGTTCAACGGAGATTTCAAAGTCATCACAGCCGCTCAGCGTGTCCGTTTTGGACGCTATCTGTGTGGCGTTGCCGTTCATCTCCACCTGGTTGTTGGCCTGTGCCAGCACGGCGAGCTGCTGACTGCAGCAGAGTTTGGGGTCGCACTTCTTGGAGATGCAGGGTGAGTTGCACGCCAAGGAGATGTCCCGCAGGTCGGTGAATTCTGGCTGGATGGTGACCGAGTGGATGCCGGCGCCGTGGAGCACTTGCCGCATTTTGTGGGTGGCGAGGCTGTAATCGCTGGGGTCCTGGCATTTGACGTGCAGGGTGGCGATGTTCTTGCCGCCGGCGAGTTCCCAGACGTGGACCTCATGGATGCTACCAACTCCTGGCACTTTAGCAAGCTTCCCACCTAGAAACACACACACAAAAAAAAAACAGTTTGATGAGTGATGAAGGTACTTCCAAAAGTTCTTTGTTTCTACCTCAAGATTTTTTCCAGATGGGTAGGGTTAGGGGTGCTATAGCCAGGATAGCTTTGCTCTCAGCTAACACAAACTCTTGAATTTTCATGGGAGCCACAAATGGAAGATATGGGAATAGCAGAACCATTGCCACAGGGGGCTTGTCATGCAGTGGCTTCCAAACCAAATCACGGCACGCAATACAAAGCAGTGTTCTGCTGCTTTGTTCTTTATATTTAAAAAAAAAAAGAAAAAGAAATGTAACCTTTAACAAAAATATATATGTATTTCTTGGGGAAGAAGGGTCATATCAGAACATTATAGATTTATTATAGAACTGAAGACTTGCAAAGAGATTAGCATAAAATAGATTTACCTAGCCAGAATATTAAAAATCCCTTAAAAAAAAAATGATATGAGAGTTTTACTTTACGGCCAGCAATATGACCTATCTTATGCAGCTTTGCACTAAGTTAAGGAAATGAGATAGGCGAACACAATATACCACAAAATATAGCAATAAGGTCCAATGATTTTTCAGACTATATAGTAATAGTTCTTAGGCTGGTTTTGTGGCAGACCTACAAAGTTTATTAATATTTTAATATCCACATTTATGATGTATTCCACTGGGATTTCTTTTACATTTTGATTACATATACATTCAAACCATCGATTTCAAAATGTTAAAAAAAACCAAAAAAACCATGTGAACCAAAAAGTAAAATAAAAAGGGTTCGGGGACTTTGCTTTGCTGTGCACTCCAGGGGTGCGCATATTAAAATAAAATTTGTTTCGTTAGGGGTTGGTTGTTTGTCTTTTGTTTGTCATTTCTAGTGCATGCTGAACGGATTTAGTACAGGTTAACCCATTGTAGTACATGCTGACACAATTTAGCCTGCACTAACGATGACAAAAACAAAACAGTTGTCTGTGACATTTTGTGACACAGAACAAAATATTGCTTGTGTTTCCCTGTGTTTTCAGACAAGCACACCCCTCTCATGTAGGTAGTCTAGGTTTCATCGCCAGTTCATTTCTGGCCAAAATGGAACTTCAAAGGAGAGGAGGGTGGATAGAAGGGTCACAACCACAACCCGCCTGTGTTTTGTTCCCTCGGTCCAAAAGGGAGGAAAGCTGGAAGACAATTCAGAAAGCCACAAAAACGTAGGTGGTCAGTCTCTGCCTCTAACCATCAGAGCCATTTCCGGAGGGAAGGGCACCAGCTCCCCACAATGGAGGGCAAGCTAGCTCGGGGGTCCTGGGGGGACACGCCTGGCCAGTCCGCTCTTCAGGATATCCACAATCAATAGGCAGGAGAAAGGCTGGCACACAATGGAGGGAGCGCATGCAAATCTATCTCATGCATATTCATTGTGGAAAACCCTGAAAACCTGATTGGCTAGCGCAGGGCCATGAAACCCTGAGCTTAGGTGCTAGGCTACGGGGCTGAGGATGAACCTCGGTATAAGAGTTAAAAGGGAAAAAGGTGCAAGTTCTTGCAGAAATGAATTAAAAGGCAAAAGAAATCAGCCACCGGTTATCTCAAGTACTAGATTAAAGTTGTGAGGGTGCCTGGGCTAGTCCACTTGGGCCCGATTCGGGAAGGCTGGTCTCCCATGCTACGTGTACAGGAAATGACCTTGATGAATCAGGCCCTGGAAAAAAAAAATGTCTTTATTTTTAGATACTAGATTGTTACTTTTCTGGGCTGGGGACCTGTCCCTCTCAGTACCTTTCCGTCTTATGTTTTCCTCGCACAAATCGGGGCAGTATATCTTGCACACATTGTTACTCTGACCTTGCTGTACAAAGCATTTTCCCTACGAGTACAAATGAGACAAACCCCCTTAGGCCTTCATCTTTCCTTTTGCACACTACTTGTGCTGATCTGTAAGCAGTAATACAATTTTTCCACTCCACATTTCTTCCACCTAGAAACGAAGCAATATAGCAGCTTCAGACCTGCCAGCTTCAACTGTGTTGCAGTAGCACCTTCTCTAATAAAAAAAAACGCAGGCTTTCAATAATCCGGAGAGGTTTTCACCAGGTTGCTTAGGTACAAACATCTGACACCCCCCCCCCCCCCCCCCTCATCTTCCCATCCCCGGGGAAGGAAGAGTTGTTATGCACAGGGCATCCACACACATCATTCCCAGAAATAAACCCACACAGGTGATGATGCACAGCAAAGCATGAAAAGAACATGATTAAGAGCCTGGGGGGAAGAAAAAAAAAAGCAAATAGTTATCCTACCAAGCTCTTCCACGTCAACTCCGATGGGGACCATCTGCAGCAAAATGCTGGCGGTTTCTTTGATGAGTGGAATGGCCGAGGACAGAACAATGATGACCATGATCACGGTCAGGCTCGGATCGATGTAGCACTGCCAGTTGCACGGGGCATCCTGCAAGGGGTTCACGTAGAAGATGGTGGCAGTGATCACCACCACCACGGATCCCAAAGCATCTCCCATTACATGCAGAAGAACACCTGCAAAAAAAAAAACAATAGAAAACAGTCAGTTTGCTGAGTCTTTTTTTTTTTTTCCACTCCTGCAAGAGCATTTTTTTGCTCCAGGTCAAAGTCTGCCCGCTACCTGACACCCAGATTGACATGGCTGCGGGTCAGAAGTAAGAAATCTGAAAACTGCGATAATGGCCTGTATTTATAGTTGACCTTTCATCCCAGCAGGATCCCCACGTTCTTTGCACTTTGGTGCATCATAAATATGCAAGCAGACACCACAGCGCAGTTCAGTGCTCTAACCCTGCGGATCCTCAGACATTTTTTCCATCTAGGACCCCTTTGGTAGCTAACTAAAGTGCCAGGATCCCTTTCAGTAGTGGCAGAATTCTTCCTCAAACCAAGGAACCTCACAGCCTGCTTGAGTGGTCACGTGGGGGAGGGTACGCGTCACTCTAGCAAGGGTGATTCCTTGCTGTTGTACAGTTTCAGCAGAGCACAAATGACCACAGGAGATGAGGATCCGCTGGATTCAGTAAGCACCCTAGTTCATAAAATGTATGCAGGCCCAGATGTAGGGACAGGCAACACAGGCAATTGCCTAGGGGGCCAAATTTTGAAGGCGCCAAATACCCAGGCCACAGAGGGGTGCAACCGTGCCAAGGAGGAGCCTGCTCTAGCAGCCCACTTCAGAGGGGCTCTGCCATGGCACTCTGGGACTCTGGAGGGGAGTGGAGGTCGAGCGACTTCACCCACTATGTGATCTCCAGGGTATCCACCCGCCCTCCGCCCTCCAATCCTGCCAATGGGTGCCCAAATCCTAAATCCGGCCGAGTGTACAGTAACATGGAGGAAAGTCACGTCGCCCTCCATTACCTCAGATTGCCTCCTTAGATTCTGAGCCCTCTGGGGATAGGGAAATATCTACAGTCCCTGGATGGAATCCACTTTCAGGGGTTGAAAAGTGCAATGTAAATCAAATAAAAAAAATAAAGGAAAACCTGTGGCTTTTAGTGATAGGTTCTGAAGAACTTGCAACTGTACTGCAGACTGGGGGACTGGGATGGGCTCTGATTAGTCGTGGAACAGGGGATGTCCACAGCTCAGAGTCCTAAATGCTCTGATACCTGCATTTGCAAGTCAATACGATGTTCTGTTTGGAGCAGCTCAATCTCCTGAGCTCACCGTATAATCAGCTGCTACTAGCCATCCTGCTCCTCCCAGGGAAATTTTACTTTGGCGCTGCTTAGCTTCTCTAACTATTTTCTGAATGCATCAGTTCCACAATGTTTGTGGCATTCGGTCAATGAACAACAAGCTCTGCAAGGATGAACCAACTTTTATCAGCTATAAGCCGGACAAATGGAAAGAAGGAGCCAGAAAAGCAATTTACAAAATGCATATAAACCCATACATTGCATGAACTGAAAATGTTTGGGGTCTGGCAAGGCATGCGATTAGGCAATTTCTACAAGCACACGGGGACACTGGGAAGCGAGAGGGGAAGCCCCACAGCACCTGACTAAAGAAACATCTCTAAAATCAAAATTTGCCAAACTGATCGCCTGTTCCTTCAGCTCTCTGCAAACAGGTAGACCCGCAGGCCCATTAGCGTTCATCTCATGGACTTTGCTTTACTGCCCTATCCTGATTTAATTTAAAACTTGAATTCTGAAAATAACCTCACCAAGTACCAACAACACTCAACCTAGATCCCTTTCATTTGCTGTCAGGAAACAGGTTTTCACAGCGCAGTCAGGTTCTGGTTTGTTTTTTTTTCTTTGCCCCATGGACCTATTTGATAAATATCAGTTTCCCTAGAAAGATATTTCCGTGCAGTTCCCATGAGCTAGCTAATCATCCTTCGCTAGGATCTGCGTCATAAAACGTGCATCCATTCCTAAAAAGAAATTAATCTCGGTAAATAGGAATGGAAATGACACGTCAACACCCCCCGGGGGAGTAATTGTTAGGAGGGCTCGACTTCCTTGGGAGGGAGGAGGGAGCTGTTTATGAACGCTCTTAGAAACATAGAATCACAATGGCAGAAAAAGACCGTATGGCCCATCCAGTCTGACAAACCATCCAATTAATTTAGCATTAGAACTCTCATCATTTCCTTGGAGATGCCCTGTATTTATCCCTTGCTTTCGTGAATTCAGATACTGTTTTTTGTCGCCACCATTTCCACTGGGAGGCTGTTCCACGCATCCACCACCCTCTCTGGAAAGAAATATTTCCTAAGATTACTTCTGAGTCTACCCCTTTTCAACCTCCATCTCATGACCCCTCTCTTTTCTTACTGCTTCTGGCACTGTGTCGGAGGCAAGGTGTGAACCCTGATGAAGGGCGATTGACAGCTGAATAGAAAGGGGAGAGCAAAGCGGTTTTTATCCCCAGGCCAGTGCCTTAGCGCCAACATCTGGGCTGCAGCAGGCCCACTGCACTGTACCTCTGATGTTCAGGCCTGAGGCTTTCTTCTCCTCCGGTTTTCCTTCCTCGTCGGACTCATCCTGTACGCTCACAGTGTCACCTGTAGCCAAAGAAGAAACCCTGTGTTGTGTATAAATTCTACAAACAAAAAAAACCAATGTTCTCAAAACCAGCCTTTAAAAAAAAAAAGTACACAGGTCATTCTCTAATGAACTCTTTAATGGGGGAAAACCCCCGCCAGACAGTGACAGGCACACAGAAGCAGACAGGCACTCCCCCTAACACCCACACACCTTACTGAAACAACTGAACTTTGAGCATTTTACCATCAGTATCATAAAAAAATAAATCCAGGGAGAGCTCTACAGGTCTCAATCGTCATAGCCTGGCAGAGAGGGGCATTAGCAGGAAAAAGGAGAGCCCGGAACATGGTCTGAGAAATTCCAGAGTCTCTTATTTGGCCTGTACCAGATCGTAAGCTCTACAGAGCAGGGACTGCTGCCTCGATCTAGTGGCAGTACCTAAGTGATTGGCAGTAGTAACAGAACAAGGAAGACTCCCTCTAGCTGTGCCAGCAGCAGCAGCAGCAGAATAGGAGCGGCTGGGCTTCTCCATTAGGAAAGAATCGTAGCCCTGCCACAGTGCATAAAACGGGAGAAATCAGAGGGGCGGGGCATTGGCATGGGACAGAGTAGCACCTGCTTCGTCGGGGTCCAGCGAGCCCAGCGCCTCGGCTCCCGGCGGCGCCCCCTGCAGGCTGGAGCCGGAGCCCGCCAGCTGCCTCTGGCGTTGCCGCTCGCCCCGGCTCGGGCGGCAGCGGCTGTAGTCCTGGAAGACGAGCAGCCCCACCACGTTGACGGCCAGCCCCAGGGCGCCCACGACGAGCACCAGCTGCACGCGGTCGATAGGCTGGGGCCCGGCGAGCCGCTGCAGGGCCTCCACGAGGATGGTGAAGTAGAGGGCGACCAGGAAGACGGCGTTGCTCAGCGCCCCCACCACCTCGGCCCGCGAGTAGCCGAAGGTGGCCCGGGGGCCCCGGCGCGTCAGGCGGGAGACGCGGGCCGCCGTCAGCCCCACGCACAGCGAGATCAGGTCCGACAGCATGCTGAAGGAGTCCGACACCAGCGCGATCGAGTTGCCCAGGTAGCCCGACACCAGCTCGGCCACGAAGAAGCCGGCGGTGAGCACCAGCATGAAGATCAGGCGGCAGGTCTTGCCCGTGTACCTGCCCATGGCCGCTGCCCGGCCCCTGCCTCCAGGATTATGGCTGGATACCGTGCCCCCCCCCCTCTCCCTATTGCGCAGCGCTGCTCTGCCCGATGCCCGAGTTGTGCCCGATGAGCGGCTGCTGCTCCCTGCCTCTGCCTTTTAACAGCCTGGCATCATCGCCTGCCTGGCTGCTGGCCTCAGCATTTCAGCTACAGCCCAGCCCAGCCCGGCCCCGCCCCCTTCCCTCAGGAAGCCAAGAGAAAGTGAAGGCGGCTCTGCGCTCGTCCCTAAGAGATAAGGGCTCCGCCTGACTCAATCTTTCTGCCAGCCAGGGCAATTCGCTCAGTCATGCTCTCGGGCCCCGGGGGGGATGGGGGGTACATGTGCAAAGGAAATGTTAGGTTGGGTTACAGGGCAGCCCTGAATGGAGGAGCACGTTTTGGTGGGGTTATATGGTGGAGGTAACTACTCGCTGGTTGCGGGGGAGGTTTTGAGATCTCGAAAATCCCAGAAGAATGTCGCAAAGTGTCCTATAAGAAGGTACATATAGATAATTCTTATCTTGGTTACAAAAAGTGATGCTATGTTGGAAATAATCCAGTTTTCTCTAGGACCAGTGTTGCTACTTGCATTCTGCCCTGGCCTGAGCCAAAACTAGTGCTCTAACTCAGAGTAGCCTAACACGCTTGCTCTTCTGAGGTATAGGAAAAGAAATGAAGTATCCTCAGATTTCTGAAATTTAAAAACAAACAAACCCCAAAACGCTGTGAGGTTGTATCACCTTAGCATCTTTTAGCTGATTGTAGCGCATTGGCTGCTTTTAAACAGGAGTGATTTTTCTTGCATATTGAGCAATTCACACCAGTATTAAGGTGACTTTTTCAGTTTTTAGGTGGTAAATCAGTATTTGAGATCATTAATACAGTTTTTCCACTATAAAAGTAGAGATTACATTTAGAACTCTACTAAGCTTCTGCCCCTCACTTCCTAGAAACAGACTGGAAGCTATTGCATTATTTTTGTAAATGAATATAAGCCTACAACAGAGGAAGAAGAGACCAATGTCACTGTAAGAGCAGGGCTAAATCATAGCAGCCCACACTCAGGGCATAGTAACCCAGAGGGTGTCTAGGAAACAGGTAACAAGGTCGAGTGGTAGAGCAGAAAAGAAATTCCTAGTAAGAGGTTCATGTTTTTCAGAGACATAAAATCCTTCAAAAAAGAACTCAAAACATGGATATTCAGACACTTTCACTGATGATGTTGGCTAAACATACATCAAACATACACACCAGAGACTCACTGACTTTACCCTGTTTTTCATGGAACTTATGCATCAGCACTCGTTTATACCCCGATTAGACAATATTTATACATAGTCAGAATTGTTTCCCTCAAATCTTTCTACGATGTCTCCGTTATGTCTACTTAACATGATACCCGTTTTATTGTTCGTTCTCTGTATCAAGTTCTTTACCTGTATCAAGTTGTTATACTGTAAACCGGAGAGAAGGCAGATTGCTATTCTTCGGTATATAAAAGACTTTAAATAAATAAATAAAGAGGAGCACCCCACACACTTGTATCTGCTTCCCCCCCACATTCATTTCTGCAAAGCAAGGGCCGAGCGGACACAGGCCCACTGCCCAGCACTTGTGCCAGGGAGAGCATCCTCAATCCTGGTTAGGAAATGCTGAAGGCAAAGTGACTTCTTGCCATGCAGCACTGACCCTGCAGGAGAGAGTGCAGATGTGCAAGAAATAGTAAGCAACATCCAAGTAGGCTCGACTTGGCTCAACCACACCCTATTACTGCAGATAAAGAGGAAAGGAGGTTGAAGAAAGGGTCAGGCCAGGGTAAGGCAATGTCACACCGAACACAAACTTAGTTTTGCAAGGATTTTCTCCGCTTCTGTGACGAGAACAATCAACCTGTAACTTCTTGACCCATGCTAGTCTATTTCATATGACTACCATTGTGCAAATGGGGGTCTTAGCTAAGCTCAGTGAGTTTTAATTTTATTTAGTGCCAGGCAAATTTTCATCCTAATGGGCCAAATCAAGCAGCACCTCCCCACACCTGTCACAGCAATGGCAGAGGGCTGTGTTTTTGGGGAGGGGTGGGGGGGAGCTGACAATGTTCTCCTGCTCCTTTGCACTTCCAGCTTAAGTGGAACTGGCCCCTATGGCACCATCAGCCTTCATTCACCATGCTTCAGGTTGTTTGCACCAATTTCTTGCCTCCTCCCGCCCAGCTCGCATATAAAGCGAGCTATCTTTAACAGTGTTAGGAAAGGAGTAGGCAAGAGCCCACAGGCAGCAGGGAAGGAGGAGCTCAAGAGATTTTAGGGCCCCTAATCGAGGCAAGACCAAGGGCACAAAATATGATTTTTATAAAAACAGGCTAAAAAAAAGGAGCTCTCTACAGCGCTGAAACGCCAATGGAAAGCGCAGTGGGGGGGAACATGTGGAAGAAGCGGGAGAATGCAGGCAGAGTGGCACGACCACCCCACACCAGAAAGAACAGTCTAATAGCGCCCCAGGAGAAAATATAGGGCAAGCTGGGGGCAGGAGAGGCCTTATTACAGAGACAGAAAGGGCCAGAACTCCAAAATCGGAGCCTGCGCCTGTTACTTTAAAGCAGAAACAGAGAAGGAAGATTTTGTTTGCTCCACTGCTGAAGAAGAGGGCATCCCTTCACAGGTCTCCGAAAGAGGCTCCTTGCAGTCACCCGTGCAAACGGGGTAGCCCAAGTAAGAAAAGCTTTCCAGATACTCTGGGATCATGCCAAGAAGGCATGAAGGTGAGACGTGCAATAAACAGGCAGTGGATTCTGCAACTCTAGCATAATAATGGTTTATGGACTTTTCCTCCAGGAACTTCTTCAAACCTTTTTTAAACTCAGCTATAGTAACAGCCTTCACCACATCCTCTGGCAACGAATTCCAGAGTAAAAAAAATATTTTCTTTTATTAGTAACTTCGTTGTACGTCCCCTGCTCCTTGTAGTAGGTGGACTGGAAGTGCTAGAGGAACACTGATCACAGCCACAAGGACACGCGCCACAAAAAAAAATTGGAAAATAGACTAAATTGCACAGCAAAAGTATAAAGGAAAGCATAGGGGGTGTAGGACACACTCAAGGTGACCAGATGCAATTAGCAAGGGACATAAAGAGCAAGATGAAAAACTGGGAGGAGCGGAGGAAGAAAATAACAGCAAGACTGAGAATGCTGAGGTGGTAGGCATGGGTGCCAGAGAAGCTTGGGTTAGAGTAAGGAAAGAGCAGATTAAAGTGTAATTAATAAGTTACAGTAGATGTTTGCAGATGAGTGGGTCCTGATGTGCATCCTATGCTACCTAAAGAATTGTTGGACCGTACCACAGAACCATAGGAAGCGATTTTCTGCTGCAGAATAAGTGCAGGCGCCGAGCTCTTGTCACTATTGCTCTGCCAGTTTCAAAGCTGCTCTCCTCTGTGCTTGCTTGCTGGAAGGAAGGGCTGCAGCTGGCCGTGCGATAAATTACTGCATTTTGCTGCCCTGCTTACATTCAAGAATCTACTTGAATCTTCGGTAAGGACAGGGAGCTATCTCAGCAATTTAAAACAAATCTCACGGCAAACTTGACTAAGGTTAGGTCAGAGGTGCTGGGGGGGGGGGGGGGGGTGTAAGTCCCCTTAACACCCTCCCCCCTTTCTTGCTGATAAAAAGACACCTTTTAGAAATGAGATCCCAGAGTTGTCCAGCCAGGCCTCTTCACGGAAAGGTGTGTGCTGTAATTGTAGATAAAGAAATGATTATTTTAACAAGTAAACTGAGCAGGAGGATAGCTGGCAGTCACAGAAAGCTAATCCTTTTCACAGGCTGCTTACTCAGTCTGACATGGGAAACTCTGCTTTACTTTTTTTTTTTTCTCCCTGCACTCGCTTCCACTCAAGGAAAGCGGAGTGCAGCAGATGCTGATCGTTAGGTTTTCAATGGAAAGGAGGCTCTAGAACGAAGGGGGGTCATTGGATGAGGATGAAAGGTGAAGACACAGGCATAATCTTAGGAAATATTTCTTTACAGAGAGGATGGAGCAGGTAATAGAGGCAAGGACAAGTATCTGAATTAAAAAAAAAATGAGATAAATGCAGGGGCTCTCTAAGGAAGTGATGCTAAATTAATTGGACGGATGGGCAGACTGGAGGGGCCAGATGGTCTTTTTCTGCCCTCATGTTTCTATTTTTAACGTGAAAGGGGCATGAAATCTAAAGGCCGGAATCCCCAAGCACATATTAATTTTTATCCCAACAAAAGTACTGTGTTTGCCGTCATAGTCCACTTAAATGCACCAAAATAATAAGTCAATAAACATAAAAAAAGTGCTTTTTTTATTGGACTACAAAAAAAAATAATATATATATATATCACTTTTGTTTCCATACATCACAACCATTCACAGATTATTTTTTTTAAAAGCATTTCCACACATTCAGGTGTTTTGTGAGACATGAAACGTGTGGTTTCGTAGGTGTGGGAGTAAAGAACAAAAATCAGTGATCATGACGCACATTGGGCCTTGCATTAGTTCTTGAAAGCTAATGCATAACTTAATTACACCTTCCTGAGCTGTATAAGGAATTGTCTTGCTGGTTACCTCAATTCATGTTGCCTAATACAATTTGTGTTGATTGGTGGCAAGGTGGGATGTTGGTATTTTTTTTAAATCAGACAAAATATGGACACTAAAGCACAGTCTAATTTTTGCTTTGTCCAGTTTTTGCTGTAAAAGGCTCCAAGTCTTGCCTGACATGTGTCAGAAACAGTTGGGCACTAAATAGCAAAATGCCAACTATAATCCATTAGTAAAACATAAAATGTTGCATAGAAATTTGATTGGCTGAAAACTCTGGTCACTTTTTAAGATCTTTGTAGTACGGTTGTTGGGATGTTAGTATTTTATAAGTTGCATCACAGACACTGTAACAGGTGCAGGAATTTTTATCTTGCTTTTGTACTTTCAACTTTGTTAGAACAAAAGTCAGTCAAATGAGTGGATTTAAAGAATTGGTGTGGTTAATAGTGCTTTGAATTCATTTATATCTTCTCCTCCCCCTTGCTGTAGTTACACGATGTTAGGTTCCATATTAGGAGCTACCACCCAGGAAAAAGATCTAGGCGTCATAGTGGATAACACATTGAAATCGTCGTCTCAGTGTGCTGCAGCAGGCAAAAAAGCAAATAGAATGTTAGGAATTATTAGGAAGGGAATGATTAATAGAACGGAAAATGTCATAATGCCTCTGCATTGCTCCATGGTGAGACTGCACCTTGAATACTGTGTACAATTCTGGTCGCCGCATCTCAAAAAAGATATAGTTGCGATGGAGAAGGTACAGAGAAGGGCAACCAAAATGATAAAGGGGATGGAACAGCTTCCCTTTGAGGAAAGGCTGAAGAGGTTAGGGCTGTTCAGCTTGGAGAAGAGACGGCTGAGGGGGGATATGTTAGAGGTCTTTAAAATCATGAGAGGTCTAGAACAGGTAGATGTGACTCAGTTATTTACACTTTCAAATAATAGAAGGACTAGGGGGCATTCCATGAAGTTATCAGGCAGCACATTTAAGACTAATCGGAGAAAATTCTTTTTCACTCAACGCACAATAAAGCTCTGGAATTTGTTGCCAGAGGATGTGGTTAGTGCAGTTAGTGTAGCTGGGTTCAAAAAAGGTTTGGATAAGTTCTTGGAGGAGAAGTCCATCAATCAATTTTACTTAAGGAATAGCCACTGCTATTAATTGCATCAGTAGCATGGGATCTTCTTAGTGTTTGGGTAATTGCCAGGTTCCTGTGGCCTGGTTTTGGCCTCTGTTGGAAACAGGATGCTGGGCTTGATGGACCCTTGGTCTGACCCAGCATGGCAGTTTATGTTCTTATGTCCCTATGGGCTAAAAGGAGCTGCCTCTTCCCCCCTCCAGTGAAGGCCAAAAGGAGGCCCTCTCTGCTCCCTCGCCCATGTGTGGACCCTTCTACCTATCCCATCTGACAGCATAGTCCCCACTCCTGCCCCACCAGGGTTCTGTTCTAACAAGTTCCACCTCTGTCACAGCGACTTTTTTTGATTATAAATTTTTTTTTTTTTTTTTACACCAGACTACCTTTCAGTATTCTCTGCAGCGTAGTTCTCATGCCCTAGGAACAGTGGAAGCTTCATGGGTGCTGGTTCCATTTAAGAATTCATGTAGCACTCATCTACAATCATTTGTTGCTGCTGAATAATAACTAGTGGACAGTATCCTTCTCCAGTTCCTCAACGTAGAGGAATATCATGGAGGGGAACACAAAGGAGTTTTCTTTCCAGTGCGGTCTGGCACCTTACAGTAGCAACAAAAATCAGCTACATCCTTTTTTTTGTCTGTATCAATTCTATTAAGTCAGGTCAAGAGTGCTAAGGCACTGCTCTGTGCCTTTATCACTGAAGCTCAAACTAGGACTAGTATGTTTACACATGCATGCAAGTAGATAGATCTTGAGTTATTGAGGATGGAAAGACGTGCAGAATGGGAGGGAGGATCTCTCAGTTGGATATATTCAGAAAGATTGTGGGTGCTGTGTGTGCATCGTATTGGCTCACATTTGGTAGGCAAGCTTTATATATTTGAGGCATTTAATTAATGTTATGATTTATCTGCATTTATAAATGGTTTACATATGACTGACTGTATGTTTGTAACCCACTGAACTATATAGGGGAAGTAGTAGGATATAAAAGCAACTAAATACATTTTATCTTAAAAAAAACAAAAAAAACAAAGATCTTTGTGCGTAGGCAGGGATCTGTTATGTGAAAAAGCAGAAAGTGGGTTTAACTGCTAAAAAAAAAAAAAAAAAAAAAAAAAAGAGTGCCACAAGATCTGTAATACAGTGGATGTGTCTCACTAGATAAGAGCCCGGCGAGATTACAAGGGGGACCTGACCAAACAGCACCAAAGGTACAGATGCACAACTTACTTCTAGACAAGATGAACTGCAACGTAGCAAGCACTAAAGGCACATAAAAGCAAAGTACAAGTTTGTCGCACAGCATCTGCTGTACTTTGCCTGTAGTGTGTGCTTTGCATAGTATAAAGTACAACAGTTAGGGGCCAATAAAGTGCATTAGGCAAGTTGCCACCAGGGAGCCCCCTTCAAGCATAAAATCAAGCCTACCGCCGTCTTACATCACAGTCATACTAAGAATTACAGCATTCTCACAGCAGTAAAACTTGCTGCTTTTCAGATTACATTTAACATGTTACATGGAGAGAGCCGGGGTTTTTCCCCATCACAAGTATGGGTTTACTGAACTTACTCCAGCTCTAATGTCGAGTTAAGCCTGCTGAAGTCAAGCATGCAACACAACTTCCACAGGGCTTTCCAACAAGCACACGAGAGCATCTGCAGCATTCAGCACCTGTCATGCACAAATACACCTCAAGGCTGGCAGACTACAGTTCTCAAAATTACATTTGCCATGATATGCACACTCATGATCGTGCTGGTGCTCTTGCAGCCTGATCGGGAGCGTTACATCCATTTTTCGTTAGCAAGAGGGTTTCACACACAGTTATTTGCAGCACGGAAGGGAATGTTCATGCTCAGAATTCAAGGCAGGTGGGTGTCAGCTCAGGTGAATTCTCCTCTGGCTGGGCAGGTAAGTTTCAGGACCCTAGCAGATTGTGAGAAAGTTTGGGCGTTTCCAATTTCTATGGGGAGTCTCCATTTTGTGCGCAATTAGGTGATGTCAATGGGCCAGCCACCCTCTCCCACAGAATGGGGTATATTCACTTGGCTATACACTTAACCACCTTGAATTTTCAGCCTGTCAGTTCCTCTCCTTCCACTGTATTTTATCATTTGTATACACTCCCCTGTTTAGGTTTAACCATTGCAACTGTGAAGCCCATGACCTCAATGAATGGCAAACATCACAGAAACAGGGTTTTCCAAAGAGACATCTTACTAAGAATCCATGAAAAATAGGGTTATACATTGCTTGGAAGATTGCATTATACCATAGAACTGTTAATATTCACTTGAAAATACTTTTAGGCTATATTAATGCAAAGATTTGTGTTATCTCCAAGCTATTAGGGCATGAGAGCTAAAAACGCTGGATATTTTCATTATGAAGTTCCATGCACTGCATTTGTTCTACATTTCTTATTACCTGCATAACAATATCGGTGACAATTTTTAATTCCCAGCATTCAAAGGTCCAGGATGTAGCAGTTCAGCTGCTCCTAACCCTTTGATGCACCTGGTCAGGAATTAGAATCTGCCAAAATGTATCAGAACTACAGGATGATCTCTATTATATAGTAAATAATGTATTTCCAGGCGAGTTGAAAACCAATTATTTTTCAGTTTAAAAAAAAAACTGATAACAAATTGGTTGTCTATTAATTAGATGGGCTGTGGGGTAGTTTTGAAAGGAGTTACAATTATGCATTTACTAAAGTCTGTTACAGTATGTACATCACTGGTCCTCCTTAGAAAGGGGAGAATGTGTGAATACAATTGTTTATGAAATGATTTAATGAAATGCATTTTTTTGAAAATTTTTACATTGCTTTAAGCTGCTTAAGGCAATTCTTAAAGCAATCAACAGAACAAATAAAATTTGATATCTGTGACAACTTTCCTCCAACAGGATCCCAAGACACTTTTAAAGAGTGCATGTCACTGTCTCCAAGGTGGAGAGCTCACCCGTGCTTTTCTGGTGCCACTTTCAGATGCACTTGGTTGAGAATTTTCCTAAGTGCAGATGTGCAGTGGCCCCCAAACCCACTCCAGTTTTCAGATTGCCCACCATGGCTCTGCATGAGATAGGTTTGCATACACTGCCCCCCCCCCAAATGCATGCAATCACAATTCACGTTCATTGTGCATATTCTGAAATCCAATCTGGCTAGGGTAGTACTCCAAGCCTGGGATAGGGACCATTGTTATGGGGCTCAGAACCTGGAGGCTACTAAGTGCTACTACAAGGTTCAAGGCTGTTCAGTATTTTTAAAATGCTATTAAGTAAAAATACAACTTAAATGATTAAAGTTGCACAGTTAACCTTGACAAAAAATAGAATATTTTCAATTCTACAATATTCAGTTCATGCAAACATTTACCTGTCTTAATCTCTTCGTCAACAATGGGCCGTTTAGGAAAACAGCATTCCAGAAAAATAAGATAATTTAGAAAGTTGATCGCTAGACCCACAACTCCAACGATGAGCACCAGGAGCGCATTTTCTGTCTTCTGTGGACCAATGAACCTCTTGATGGCCTCCACCAAGATGCTGAACATCAGCGCCGTGGCAAACACTGAATTGCCAAAGGCTCCCACGACGTCAGCTCTGGGGAAGCCGAACGTGTTCCGCCTGTGCCACTGGACCCGGCTGAAACGGACTCCCACTAAGCCTACAACCATGGAAATGAAGTGGGACAGGACAGTAAAGGCGTCGGAAGCCAAAGAGAGCGAGTTCCCGATGTACCCTACTGCCAGCTCCACCACAAAAAGAAAGACGCTGATCACACACATTAAGATCAGCCGACTGCTTCTCCCCGTGTAGCGGCCCATCTCTGCACTTCTCTCAGGCTAATCTGATTTCGAGGACTTAGCAATGCCAGCCCCACAGCACCCTTTTATACTTTACCAATTAGTATGTATCAAGACTGGAACTTGCGGTTTATGAGGCAATAAAATAATAAAACCATTGCAAGGGTGCCATTAAAGGAAAAAAAAGCAAGAGATCTGAACGTGACATTTCAGTGTCCAAAGCAAAACCCCCTCCCGATCTTTAACATATTTTTATTCTGATTTTATTTACAAGGTGCTTAAAAATATCCGCCACAGCAGGACCCATACCAATTCATTAAAAAAAAACAAAAAACCCCAATTGCAACAGGTAAAAAAGGGTCAAGCTCATTAATAAAAAGTTTCCAATATCATTTGTTTCAAATGTAAAAGTCTCAGCTCAGAATACAATTTGAAACTACATAAATATTGCCTTTTTTCAATTCCTGAGCTATGCCAGTGGCCTAAAGAACTGGAACTATTCATTCCAGGGCATATTTTCTCCTGCTGCAAAAGGAAATATTTGGGCAGGATTGGGGGGGGGGGGGGGGGGGGGGCGGGCGGGATGTTCACTTTTGCCCTGTGGAGACTGATTTCTGAACTCCCACTAAGTCTATAACCATTTTTGAATGCCTTCAAATTCTGCAGACCAGAGACTAAAGCCACCACCTATTAAACCAGCTACACCAATGTCAACCAAAACACTTTAGAAACATGTAAGGCAGAGAGGGGAGTAGAGGTCTCGCCTGACTTTTACAATAATTCTAATAATTTTTGGATTTTTAGTCTGCCTTTCCAAATGATGCTCAAGGCTGCTTACAGCCTTATTAAAATTCAGGTACAATAAGCCCCTGCCCCAAAGAGCTTACAGTCTAACTGGGTATCTAACGTCTTGCCCAAAGTCACACGGAGTGTGAAAGTTTCATAGCTTGGGACTCTGAGGCTGGTGAGAGAGCTGCAGAGACAATCATACGATTACCATTGGGCAATACAGCAAAACAATATCACCAGGCCATTTTATTTTCTTGAACAAAGTTCTTGAAAACTTTAAAGATTTGTGATTTATACTATAGTGTATAATAATTTTATAAAACATATACATCTAACTCTCCCCATCTTAATGTTGGTTAAATAAAATCTGTACCCATTTACATGACTGAAACATGAACCAAAGGGGCCGATGCAAACAGCTGGGTGTTAAAACTATGCACTGAAATTCAATGCGTAATCTCCAACCACTGATTTATTCCACGTCAATCAATTGTTGGAGATTGCGGATTATAAGACATGCTGAAGTAAAGAAATAAATAGTGCACAAACTGTTTTATTTTTCACTCCTGACGACATAAGCCAGAGGTATGCTAACACAACAGGAGTTCAAAAAGTGCGCAGACACCACAAAAAGTGCACAAACAAAAAAGGCTCAGCACACAGCAAAACCATTTATGTGCATAACTCATTTTGTGTGTGGAAAACATGGTGTGCGCACACAAATCACATTATGCACGTATAACGTACGATATACTGTATGGGGCGGATTTTCAGCGCCCTGCTCGCCTAAATCCGCCCAAAACCGGGCGGATTTAGGCGAGCAGGGCCCTGCGCGCCGGTAAGCCTATTTTACATAGGCCTACCGGCGCGCGCAGACCCCGGGACTCGCGTACGTCCCGGGGTTTTCGGAGGGGGGCGTGTCGGGGGGGCGGGCCCGGTCGACGCGGCGTTTCGGGGGCGTGTCGGCCGCGTTTTGGGGGCGGGTACGGGGCGTGGCTACGGCCCGGGGGCGTGGCCGCGCCCTCCGTACCCGCCCCCAGGTCGCGGCCCGGCGCGCAGCAGGCCCGCTGGCGCGCGGGGATTTACGTCTCCCTCCGGGAGGCGTAAATCCCCCGACAACGGTAAGGGGGGGGTGTAGACAGGGCCGGGTGGGTGGGTTAGGTAGGGGAAGGGAGGGTAAGGTGAGGGGAGGGCAAAGGAAAGTTCCCTCCGAGGCCGCTCCGATTTCGGAGCGGCCTTGGAGGGAACGGGGGGAGGCAGCGCGGCTCGGCGCGCGCAGGCTATACAAAATCGATAGCCTTGCGCGCGCCGATCCAGGATTTTAGTGGATACGCGCGGCTCCGCGCGTATCTACTAAAATCCAGCGTACTTTTGCTTGAGTCTGATGCGCAAGCAAAAGTAGGCTGTTCGCGCGCCTCTTAAAATCTACCCCTATGCGCACAAAAAAGGTTTTCAGAGCAGAAGGGTTTTTTGTGCACATAAATCACATTTTATGCATGGAAAACATGACTTTTACGCACAACGTTGGTTTTTGGTGCATAAAATACAGAGTACAGGTCCCGGCATCAGAACTCCAGCTTCCTCCTGCAGACTACCATCAGCCCTGGAAACTTTACTCCACCTCAGACCAGGAGTTAAGTTTTAAGCACCAAGACAATGAGTTGAGTACTGCTGAGGGGGGATAGTGAATGCTGTCAGAAATGGCATTTCCACAAGAGGACACTAACAAAGTCACATTGTTGTACGCACATTTTTTGTCTGTAAAATGTCTTGCTGCATCAACAGAAAAAAGTTTGCGCACAAAAAAACAGGTGCGTGCAAACTGAGGGTTAAATTGTGAGCTGTGCCGGGTGCCTGGAAGTCCCGGGAGATAGTGCACAACAGAGTAGTACCAGGGTTTTAATACTTCCTTTCAATCACTGCTCCAGCAGCTGTGTCCATAGGATGAAGGATATATTCACAATCAGAAGCTCATTATTTAAAAACAGTCTGTAGTCAAGAGGAAAATGGATATTGACCCTAGGACTTCTGGGAACATTCTGCTGGCCACCTGTTCCAACCCTAGATATCAAGTAGGTGGATGATGATTCTTATATGTCTGCAGGTGGGACAGAGAAAAAGAATAAGGCTTGTCCTTGCCCCAAATATGGATGACTTGGTTGATTTCCTGAGAAACGTGGGGTTGCTTTGCCCCTCAACATTCCTTTTTGCAGTGCAATATCTGTTTCATAAACCCATCAAATTTGCATTCAAGGCAACTAATCTTCAGGTGTCCTATTATCTTTGCATGCAGGAGGCTATAGAAAAGGGAGATGTTAATGAATGAGGCTCTACTATAGACATGATCAAAGGATCTGCAGTGCTTCCACTTAATATAATCTGTAAGCTGTTAGCCACAATTTACTAAAGGTGGTCAAAAGCATGCTATGTTGATTTTGATTCCTTATATAAACCAAAAACCTTCCTCTGCTCCACAGATTTAACCAGTAAATACCTGAATTGTTGGTTAGGTCACTAATCTCTTTACTGCATTTTAAGAATGAAAAGAACAGCAATACCATCTCCTTGTCTCCGAAAGATGAATTCAGCTTTAAGGACAAGAGAAAAGATTAGAGGGTGTCCCTGCACTGTGGCAGCCCTTGCAAATAAATACAGGTAAGCATTCAGTCAGGGGGATGACAACTTGGATGGACACTAAGGCTGCTTTTTCTGACAACATGGACCAAACTATAATGCACATAACACTAAAAAAGTTAAAGGCTTGTGGTTTGCTCTAGAACAGGGGTGGCCAGCGCCAACCCTCAACAGTCACAAAACAGGTCTGATTTTCAGGCTGTCCACAACAAATATACATGAGATGTCTTTGCATGCAATGGAGGCAGGGCATGCAAAAGTATTCATGCATATTCATACACAGGTGGCTTGTATCTCATGTCAGTTCACTTGCAGGCAAAAATAAAGGGCAAACATACACGTTGCAGGCAAGATTTTTGTATTAGACTAACAATACATTTCTGACTAGCTCTGAAGGACTCCCTTCATCAGGACAGTTTGCATTTCTGGAACGGCTCAAAAAGTAAACCCATGCCTCTGCCCCTCTTCCCCTGTTTTCACATTTCGAAGCCTGGGTTGTTAGAGAGAGATCTACGATGGTCTTACATGAGAGGGGTGAAGTGGGGAAGCAGAGCGCAGCTGTAGGGCCTGGGCTGCCCGGATGCTCATTTTACATTAATACTCTGAATTGTGGAAAAAAAATCTTGCATATTCACCAGTAAAGGTTTAGATCTTTCTTATACCATAAATATTTTAAGTGCTTCCTCAATAAAACACAGTCTAACTTTATACTAGAGAAAAAGATAAGCATCACCCAAATAACAAAAGAAAAAAATAAAAGCAAAAAAACCCATGAAACCCTCTGAGCTCACAAGACATATTTTATTGTTAGAGTTGTTTACAGCAAAGTCTCTGTTGCGCTGCTACCATAGGTCTGTAACCATAAGGAGACCAGAATTTACTGGTTCTTTAAGGCCTTTTATGTCATAAGTGCCATTTAAAAATGTCACAAAATTGATAACATTAGTCTTATTAAAAAATATAGTTTAAGAATGGATAGAGAGAAAAGAAGATTTGCTTTATCACTAGTAGCTACGCCCAAAGAGTGTGTAGAACTTGGCTGGATTCTTGCCACAGACGCAGAGCGCTCCGGACGGCAGCTCACGGAGGGGTTTGAAGGGGATGCAGAGGCCCTTGGCTCCCATGGATGGGGCACCAGGCTCCAAGTCTTGGTCCCTGAAACAAAAACAGTATTGCTCATTAGCAGGTTAAAAGCCCCAGACAGAGTCGCATGATTAAAAAAAAAAAAAAAAAAAAAAAGACAAAAAAACCCAACATTCTATGGATTCAGCAAGTCAATGTGCAAATGTTTTCTATTATTGGCAATGGAAGCTACGCCAGCTATGCCCAGTTTTATACAATTGGACACTCTGCTGCCACGTGTGCCCATTCTACTGGTACCTGGACAAAGCCAGCTTAAACAGAAGTTTTGAAGAGGGCTGATGGGGAAAGAAGCTGTAAAAGCAAAAGTCATATTAACAAAAATATACCAATATGCCGCACTAGTATAATGCCAAACTTTTCAAATAGTGGCAAGCCCACAATTTATGTTGCAGAATAATTTTGTCTACAAATCAAAGAAATAGGCTATACTGCAAGAGACTAAAAAACTGCAGCTATGATTAATCTAAGGAAAATCTCACTCCTCCTCACTTGTCCTCGAATCCTTTAAAAATAAATCTGCCCTCATCCAATATCGTTAGAATGGCCCATTAGTAGTGCTACTGGCTACGTAGGCACCGATCCAGGCTTATGTTCCTAAGACAGCTTCTGCCAGCCAGGAAACCATGTTAAAGCAGCACTGACCTCCCTGTAGAAGCAAAAAGCAAGTGTGCATTGTTCTTGGAGGCCCTCTGGTGGCAGGTAGTGTGAACTGCATTTAGGGTCAAGATCATCATTCCCATCATCCATATGGAATGCAAGTTTTTCTGCCATAAGGTGACATAGGAGAAAAGTGCAAACAACCTGATCAGCAAGTCATGTGCAAAAGGCCTGAACAGCTTCTCCAAAGGCTTTGAATTCTGGTAGCTATTGGTTGGTCCTTTTAGCCCAGTAGTATGTTTAAACTATATTACTGTATATTACTGTATATCAAATGCTTGTGTGTAAGAGTCCATGGAATCCATGTAACTAGACTAAGAGAAAGGAAAATTGGTTCTTACCTGCTAATTTTCATTCCTGAAGTACCATGGATCAGTCCAGACAAGTGGGTTTATGCATCCCTACCAGCAGATGGAGGCAGGGAAAAAAAACAAAAAAAAAAACTTTGATGCCCTGTACATAACAGAGTGTGTCACCTGCAGTCCCTCCATATTGACCTGTACCCAAGCCAAGATGTCTACTTTAACAAACCTCAATAAACTTTGAGCGAACAGAGACTTAAGTTGGAGCCCCATGCAAACTAGGTCCCCTTGATTTAGCAGAAAAACCTATACCAAACTACCTACACTAATTAATAATCTATGTATATCATTTGCCAATTCCACCAGCTCAGCCATATCCAGAAGCGAGGAAGTCTTTCGACAGATGGGGATGGGTCATCTGGGCTGATCTGTGGTTCTTCAGGAACGAAAATTAGCAGATAAGAACCAATTTTCCTTTCCTGTTCGTTTCCTGGATCAGTCCAGACAAGTGGGATGTACCCTGAAAGACCCGTGTACCAAACACGCTCCCCAAACAAACATCGCCTCCTCTGGGGCTCGCACATCCAAGCCGTAATGTTTGGTAAAAGCGTGAAGAGAAGACCACGTCACCATATGACAGATCTCCTGCGGAAAGAGCAGCTGACACTCCACCCACGAGGTTGCCTGCGTCCTAATGAAATGTGCTCTCAACCCCTCTGGCACCGTCCGGCCCTTACAGATGTAAGCCGATGCTATCATCTCTTAACTAGTGAAGAATAGTGTCCTTGAAAGCCTTATTTCCTTTCGGGCCGATACAGTAAGGAGCGGTAGGAAGAGCTGAGTTAGTGCCGGGCGCACCGGCGTTTGCCGCACGCATAGTCCTGCTCACCTACCGCTCAATACTGTATTTAAATAGCTTGCAAACGCAAGCCGCGTCCAAGAAGCGTCTGACGCGTTAGGCCCGCGCAACCCATTTTACTGTATAGGCGCTTAATACAGCGCCTATACAGTATCGTGGGTGCGCTGGTACCTGTCATTTCAAATGTCATTTGAAATGACAGGCACCAGGAAGTAGATCCCAACTTTAACCCATGAAAACTTACTTTTTGTTGCTTTCAGCCCCTTCCCTTCTCTGCCGTCCTCCGGAGGGGGCAGCCGGCGGCGAAAGCAGCTTGCAGTGGTCCCCCCCGCTCAGCCCTCATCTGAAGATTGTGAAGTCAGGTAAGAGCCCAAGCTCAAGCTTACAGCCCAGGACCTTCCTCCGGATGAAGCTTAGCAGGCTAACTGTATCGAGGCTGCGGTGGCGTACACGGCTGATGCCTTATATGATCTATTGTGGACTTCCTCTAGTACTATGTTAGCTGCTGTGTCGGCCAGGCGGTTGCTTTGGCTTAGGCGCTGGGCGGCAGATACTTCCTCTAAGTCCTGTCTGGTTCCTTTCCTTTCAGGGGGAAGTTGTTGTTTGGAGAAGAATTGGATCAGCTCATCAAGGACTTGGGGGATAACAAGGTTTATAAGTTGCCCGAGGATAAGTACCGACAGTCGCGCTCCTTCTCTAGTTCCAGGGGCCGGTTTCGGGGCCAACGCCGGTACTGTGTGGGAAGGGGGGGGGTCCCTTCCCACAGAGACAACAGACATCGCGGTCGCAATCTTGGACACCTTCCTTTCGTGGCAGGCGGCAGGAGACCAGGCTCCTCGCAGACCTTTACTCCAAACAAAGTTTCTCAATGAACGCGCGTGGGCCCATTCCTCCCTTCCTCGCATTGGGGGTCGGTTGTCCCTATTTCGGGATGAGTGGGCCAAGATAACATCGGACCAGTGGGTTCTAGACGTTGTAGCTCACGGTTATGCATTGGATTTTGCTTGTCCCCTCCGGGATCTGTTTCTGGTTTCCCCATGCGGTCCTCGGGAAAAGCAGCTAGTCATAGCACAAATGTTGGACCGGCTGCGGGCCGTAATCCCGGTTCCTTCTGCGGAACGAACGGGCCTGTACTCCATTTACTTGGTGGTTCCAAGGAAGGAAGGCACTTTCAGACCGATCCTGGATTTGAAGCAGGTAAACAAGGCGTTGCGCGTTCCACGTTTCCGTATGGAGACTCTGCGATCTGTTATTGCGGCTATCCACAAGGGAGAATATTTGGCTTCTTTGGACCTCACAGAGGCGTAACCTCCATATTGGAATCCAGTGCAGCACCAGAGGTTCCTGAGGTTCGCAGTGCTGGGAGACCATTCCCAGTTTTGCGCCCTTCCGTTCGGATTAACAACTGCCCCCAGAGTGTTCACCAAGGTTCTGGTAGTGGTGGCAGCCTTTCTCCGCCGTCAAGGGATATTGGTCCATCCTACCTCGACGATTGGCTCATCCGAACAAAGTCGGAGGCCTTGTGCAAGCAGACGGTTCGGTTAGTGGTGGATCAACTTCAGAAGCTTGGTTGGATAGTCAACTTCAAAGAGCCATCTGGAGCCAACTCAGCAATTGGAGTTCCTGGGAGCCCGGTTCGATACCTCGGTGGGCAAGGTATACCTGCCGCATCAGCGGATGGTCAATCTGATGACTCAAGTGCGCAACCTATTAGACCTGCCCCTGCCTACAGCCTGGGATTATTTGCAAGTCATTGGACATATGGCTTCTACTCTGGAAATGGTACCTTGGGCTTTTGCGCATATGCGGCCTTTACAAGGAGCACTTCTTTCTCGCTGGGATCCCATGTCCGGGGCCTCCGACATTTCGCTACCATTGATAGAACTGGCCCGGTCCAGTCTCGATTGGTGGTTGAGCCCGGACCATCTTTTGCAGGGGGTGGACCTGGAGCCCCCACCTTGGATAGTCGTGACGACGGATGCCAGTCTATCCGGGTGGGGTGCTGTATGTCAGTCCCGAGCAGTGCAAGGCAGATGGTCCTCTCATCAAGCGAAGTGGTCCATCAATCGACTGGAGAGCAGGGCGGTTCGTCTAGCCCTACGTCAATTGCTTCTGCTGGTGTGTCATCGAGCGGTGCGAATTCTGTCAGACAACGCGACCACGGTGGCTTATATAAACAGGCAAGGGGGCACAAAAAGTCGCCCAGTAGCGGCCGAAGCGTTGTTATTGATAGCATGGGCAGAACGTCATTTATCCCGTCTTGCGGCCACTCATATTGCAGGCGTGGACAACGTTCAAGCGGATTTTCTCAGTCGCCAGCATTTAGACCCAGGAGAGTGGGAGCTGTCGGCAGAAGCGATGAGTCTCATCATTTGGCGATAGAGGGTTCCGCACGTGGACCTGATGGCCACTCGGCTAAACGCCAAAGCGGAGCACTTCTTCAGCCGACGGAGAGAGCACGGCTCAGAGGGCGTAGATGCACTAGCGCTTCCGTGGCCTCCTCACATACTGCTTTATGTGTTTCCCCTGTGGCCCCTAGTGGGAAGAATATTAAGGCGCATAGAGCATCAGGGTCTGGTGATTCTCGTGGCTCCGGAGTGGCCAAGGTGCCCGTGGTTCGCGGATCTAGTCAACCTGGCGGTGGACGGGCCCCTGCGTCTTGGTCATCTCCTGAATCTTCTTCGGCAGGGCCCAGTATTTTTCGATCTGGTGGATCGCTTGTCTGGCGGCTTGGCTTATGAGCGGAGACAGCTGAGAAAGAAGGGTTATCCAGAAGCGGTGATTTCTACCCTCTTTAGGGCACGTAGGTCCTCAACTACCTTGACTTATGCTAGGGTATGGAAGGTCTTTGATGCTTGGTGTGGTGAGCTACAGCTTCCTCCCCGGAGGGCTTCGGTAGGTCATATCCTTACGTTCCTGCAGGATGGTTTGAAGAAGGGGTTGGCCTATAGTTCTCTTCAGGTTCAGGTGGCGGCTCTGGGCTGCCTGAGGGGCAAGATTGAAGGTTATTCTCTTGCATGTCACCCGGATGTGGCTCGTTTTTTGCGTGGGGTTAAGAATTTACGTCCCCCTGTACGGGCTCCGTGTCCATCCTGGAGTTTGAACCTGATTCTCAGAGGTCTTTGTGCTGCCCCATTTGAGCCTATTAAGTCGGCCACCTTGAAGGATTTAACTCTCAAGACGGTATTTCTGGTGGCCATTTCGTCCGCGCATCGCATTTCGGAACTCCAAGCGCTCTCGTGCAGGGAACCGTTTTTGCTTATCTCAGAATCCGGGGTTTCCTTGCACAAGGTACCTTCATTTTTGCCCAAGGTGGTATCGACCTTTCATGTCAATCAGACGGTAGAATTGCCTTCTTTTATAGAGGAGGAGCTTCGCTCTCTTCAAGGTAGATATTTGAAACGTTTGGATGTCCGTTGGGTACTTCTGAGGTACTTGGAGGTTACTAATGATTTTCGAAGGTCGGATCACTTGTTTGTTTTGTGGTATGGACCCAAGAAGGGTCTGCAGGCCTCAAAGACGACTGTCGCCCGCTGGTTAAAGAGCGCGATTGCGTCCACGTACATTGGCTGCGGAAAGGCTGTTCCGAAAGGGCTTAAGGCTCACTCTCTGCGTTCTCAGGCGGCATCTTGGGCTGAAAGCCAGCTTGAGTCTTGCCAGGAGATTTGCAGAGCGGCCACTTGGAAATCCTTGCACACGTTTGCTAAGCATTATCGCTTGGATGTTCGTGGTCCATCGACAGAGTCCTTTGGGAGCAGCATGCTTCGAGCGGGACTCTCGGGGTCCCACCCCATTTAAGGCGGCTTGGGTACATCCCAGCAGTCTGGACTGATCCTGGTACGTACAGGGAAAGGAAAATTAGTTTCTTACCTGATAATTTTCGTTCCTGTAGTACCAAGGATCAGTCCAGACGCCCGCTCAAGTCAGTTTCAGAGAGTCCGCTCATCATTATATCTGTGCGTTCTTTTGCAGTAATCTACACCTACAGGTTATATTTATAAGTGTGCTGCAGATTATACGGTAAGTTGTTCTGAGGTTTATTTCTGGTTTAATATATAGGGCAACAGGTTTGTTTTCTGTCGTTAGGAAATGTTACTTCTTGATCTGGTCAGTTGTTTTTTTTTTGGCAGAAGTGATTATTTTGTTCCTTCTGCTTTGATATTGAATATACTGAGGGATCGCAGGTGGCACACCGGTATATCTAGGGAGTGCTTTTCAGCTTTTCTCTGACTCCATCTGCTGGAGGGGAGGCATAACCCAGCAGTCTGGACTGATCCTTGGTACTACAGGAACGAAAATTATCAGGTAAGAAACTAATTTTCCTGTGGACGCCATGGACCCGGTACCTGTAGGTAATCCCAGACTCTGGGCACCGACAAGTCCAGTAACCGAAGAACCTTACTCTGCAACTTGAGGACTTTCTCCATAGTCAGAAACACCATCCCCAGCCAGGAACAGATGTGAGCTCCCAGATATTCCAGGGACTGGGTCAGCTCCAGATGACTCTTAGCTAGGTTCGTTACCCAGCCCAGTGATTACAAACACTGCAGTACCCGCTGGACCGAGCGAACGACTTTGCCCGTATTAGCCAATCGTTCATGTATGGGTGCACCAGGATACCTTCCTTCCTGAGAGCCACCGTCACTACAATCAACACTTTTGGGAAAGTGCACAGCGCCGTTGCCAACCCAAAGGGAAGCACTCGAAACTGGAAATGTTCTCCTAATACCATGAACCTCAGAAACTTCTGATGGTCGGTCCAAATGGGGATATGCAGATAGGCTTCTGACAAGTCCAATGATGCCAGAAACTTCCCTTTGTGAACCACCGCTATCACCATGCGAAATGGCTCCATCCGAAAGCACGGCACTCATAGGGCAGCATTGATCTTCTGCAGATCAAGAATGGGCCGAAAAATGCCTTCCTTTTTGGGCACCTCGAAGTACACAGAGTAACGACCCAGTCCCCTCTCCAGGGGAGGCACTGGAACAATGGCTCGCAGAAGCTGCAGACGTTGCAACATTTCCTGCACCGTCTCCTGCTTGCTCCAGGAGACACTGCGGGAAATTACAAAGACGTCCCTGAATGGCCAAGAAAATTCAAAAGTGTAGCCTTCTCTCACTACTTGCAGGACCCACTGGTCGGACATGAGCTTGGTCCACTCCTCATAAGAGAAGGCCAGCCTCCCTCCAATAGCCTCTGTAGAGGAGTGTACCTGCATGCCTTCATTGCCCTATCTTGTTTCGCCCCCACCTTGGGACCCACTGTCCCTCAGGGGCCTGCGCTAGGCTCGAAAGGACTGCTGTCAGCCAGAACTTTGCTTTGGGGCAGCTGGCACCTGACTCCTGCCAGCACAAAACATCCTTGCCTCCCGAAATCAGGAACGTGGAGGAAAAAGCTTCTTGGGGTTCTTCTTGTCTTCAGGTAACTTGTTACCCTTCGACTCTCCCAACTGCTTCATGAGCTGCTCCAGATCCTCTCCAATCAGCAGCTTCCCCTTAAAGGGCAGGTTAGATAGCTGGGCCTTAGACCACACATCCGCCGACCAATTTCATAACCACAAGAGCTTCCTTGCAGCTACCGCCATGACCATGCTCCTGACGGAAGTCTGAATCATGTTGTTCAGGGCATCCACCACATAGGCTGCTCCTGCTTCCAAGCCAGTTGCTTGCGCCATCTCCACGGTAGTTCCCGATTTCTTGTCATGCTCCTTCTGAACCCAGCATCAGATTGCCACAAATCACTGCACACAGGCTCAGAGCTGAAACTTCAAACTGCCTTTTAAAGGAGGATATCCAGTTTCTGATCCTGAATATCCTTCAAGGCTGCTGCTCCTTCCACCAGAATGGTATTCTTCTTGGTACATCCACCTTGGGAATCTTCCACGACTCTAGGGTCTGCTCTAGCAAGGGACATAATTTGGCCATAGCTCTGGCTACCTTCAAGCCCGCTTCAGGAGATTCTCACTCCCGGATCCACTAACTTCTTCACCATCTTAGGTAACAGGAACCCCTTAGGGAGTCCCTGCAAGCCCTCCAGGACCGGGTTCACCCCCTCACTGTCCGACTCCTGAGCGACCTTAATCCCCACCTCTTCCAGAACCTGGGGGATCAGAGGGCCCAACTTCTCCCTGCGAGACAAACGGACCACCCAAGGATCATTTCCGTCCGCAGCCAGAATCTCATCTGGATCCTGCAAAGAATCCCCTACAGCACTGATAGGATCCTGACCTGGATCTGACAATGGATCCAGCAACGTACCAACAGGGTCCTTACCTAGATCCACCGGACTTCCCTGTACCTAATACGGATCATTTGTCTCAGACGTATCTTCTTCCACCATGGACCTCTTGAGTTCCAAAAGCCTCAGGAAACCTCTGGACTCCTTCGGCTTAGGCTTCTTTGCTGCCTGGGACTTCCTAGGTAAAAACCTCTTGGTCCCAGCTCCCTTCCTGGCTCTACAGGCCTTATGCATCAAAAGGACAAAATCCCGAGAGGAGGTTTCCGGATCTGCGTCCGTTCCCCGCTCTGCCACTAGCAGGGTCTTGCTCTGCAGGAAAAAACATGGGAGGGGAGTCCTGAGGCCCTGAAACATCAGCCTGGCTCACAGCATGTGTGCACAAAATGGCTGAACCCTCTGGGTCCCTGTCACCTGTCAGGGCTCAGCCTTCTTCACCAGAAGCAGTGCTGTGTACTGAGAAGGAAAGGGAGCACACATGCCATGGAGTATTGAAGGGTTAACAATAGTGCATGAGAATTTATCGTAGACACATTCAGCTGTTTTCCTGTGTGTAAATTACTTTCCTCTACAGCCAAGATTTTCACCAATTACCTGGCAGTGGCTTTCTTAATCCAGTCCTCACAGTCAATCTCACCGCAGAACGGAATCTGCACAATCTAGAATTGTAGAAACAATTCAGTGTTAGAAAAGAAAAAATCCTCAGTATTACATTTCTAAATGTGGCATCATTTCAAATGCTTTTCTGAGGCAGTTCTTAAAACTGTTTGCAGACTGGAGTACGCACATTTGGTACCACAAATTTTTTTTTTAAACATAACCATAAAAAGTGCCCATGTTCCTTTACAAAAATAAAACTGCTGATACATTATTCAGACTTTCCAAAAATATCAAATTCTTTATTGTAAGCTTTTTATTTGTTCAGACCCATTGACTCCAACCCTTACACTTTATAGAACCAGTTACAGTGGGCTATAAAAATAACGACATCCTGTTTGTGTTTCTGATCACGTTTGAGACTTTTTAATACAGTGATCCATGGTTGTTGAGAGAGATGAAAAATATATTTTAGTTAGTTATCTTTCCCTAAGTGAGATTCAGTCAAAATTTATCACACTGAATTGTGAAACAGTGATATAAAAAAAATGACATTTCCTTTTTAGCATTATGACAGATATCAAATAGTGTTTATTACAGTAACATGCTGATTGTGGTGAGTGCATGTTGTAAACAGAACGACTGCTGAGCTTGTGCTTGTAGGCTACCCATTCCAACATGATGACCATCATTAAGCCGATATGTTAAAGTTTAAAGCTACAAACTATTAATTCCACTTCAGGTTACTTAAGACTAGTGTTCCTCAAGTGGAGAAACTCCCAACCAGTCTGGTTTTCAGGATAGTTGCAATGAATATGCATGAGATAGATCAGCTTGCAACAGAGACAGTCCCTGCAAAACTCTCATGCATATTCATTGAGGCTACCCTGAAAACCTGACTGGTTAAGAGATATTTCAGGACTGGCTTGAGAAATGTTGCTTTAGACACTATCACTAAATCAGAGCTGGCTGGGTAATTCAGTGTCTCATCTCTTGCCTTGCGGTGCTACAATATGAAAGCAACACACTCTTCCTCACCATCTTAATACTGTGTGATTTAATATTCACAGCTGGAGAACGTAAAGAGTGATCTTGGGATAAGAATGTAAGAAAGAAATTCATAGCTGCTGGTAGCCTTTAAATAATCAATATCAGACGTTCAAAGAAACTTTGACATTCATTGGGAAGCCAGGGATATCAACCAAGCTGGGGGGGGGGGGGGGGGGGGGGGGGGAGGGAAAATCAGACCAGAAGGGAGCACAAAGTTTGCAAGATGTGGAGACTTCGTGTATTAAGAAAGAACCCGAAGGCTGACTGATAATGACTAGAAAGCCCTTTCAGTTTCATCCCATTTTCATGATACAATATGATAGCGTCTATATCAGTGATGGCTAACCTAAGACATGCGTGTCAGAGATGATACGCCTAGACTTTTTGCTGACACGCGCAGCGTTTTGTGGACTATCGGGAATTTTTTTTTTTTTTTTTTTTTTTTTTTTTTTATCAGCTGCGCAGAGCCTTTTTTTTTTTTTAATCGGCTGCGCTGACCCTTTAAAACTAGTTTTTTTTAATTATCCCCCCAATGCCCCCGGGCGCAGCGACAGGCAGATCGGCAAGGCCAAGAAAAAGATCGCGTTTAATTGCGCTGATGCTCCTCCTCCTTCCTGCCTGTGCGTCCCCGGAAGTAAACGTTGCTGGAGCCGCATGGGCAGGAGGGGAAGCATCAGCGCGTGCAGAAGTGGAGCAGCACTTGAGTTTACAGGCCGCCGCGAATCTCAAGTCGCAGCGGCCCGAGAAGAAGAGGAGGCCCGGTAGCAGGGCCACCGGAGAGCCCATCCTGCGGCGACCCGCAAAGAGGAGGCCCAGAGGTGAGAGAGAGGCTGAGGGTCTCTAGAGGGTGTGTGCGTGTGAGTGTATGAGACGAGTTGAGAGATTGTGTGTGAGAGTGAGGACCTGAATGTTTGCAGAGACAGCATGTGAGAGCCTCTGTGTGTGAGAGAGAGACAGCATGTGACAGTGAGAGCCTGTGCTTGAGCATGACAGCATGTGGGAGTGAGAGACTGAGTGTATGAGACACAGCACGTGACAGTGAGAGCCTGTGTGTGTGTGTGAGAGAGAAATGCATGTGAGAATGAGAACCTGTGTGTTTGAGGGAAGAAGATGGAGAGAAAAGAAACAGAAAAAAAGACAATATAAAAGGAATTGGCAAAAAAAATAAGAAAGGGAAGGTGGGAAAAAAAACCTGTGACCAACCAATTAGAAAACGAAGATCAGACAGCAAAGGTAAAAAACAAAATAAATTACTTTTTAGTGATTGGCACATGTAATCTTTGGGAATGTGCAAGAATAGCACTTTCTCTATGCAGATCTCACAATGTACGAGATCAGCATGGAGAAAGTGGAAGCCCACGGGGCCTGCACAAAGAAGGCAGCAGAATGGGCTTCAGTGTCAGTAGCAGCAACCGGCACCTCCCCAATAGCCATGTGGCAGCAGTGACAGTGGCAGCAGAGGAATGAGAGAGGTTCTGAGGTTGCTGGCAAAAGAGAGGGGGGTTTGCCTTTAGTGTGTGCATGTGAATGAATGGGACTCTGCATGGGGGTGTATGTGTGTGAATGCATAGGTGCCTGCCTGGGGGTCTGTGTGTGTGTGAGAATGAATTGGTGCCTGCCTGGAGGATGGAGCGGGAGTGGTGTGAGAATGACTGGGAGCTTGCCTGGGTGTGTCTGTTTGTGTATATGTGAGGGAGCCAGTGAGTGTGAGCACATGAGTGTGTATGAGAAAATCCAGGGGAGTAAGAGTTTGTGTGTGTGGAGAGGGAGAGAGTGTTTTAATTGAAGATTTAGCCAATGAAATTCAGCAACAAAAAAGTCACTAAGCAGGTAAGGTAAAGAATTATTTGTTTTTGCTTTATTAATAAATACAGAACATATATTAAAATTATAACTTTTTGTTATTAATATTAGAGCTACAAATATATCACAAAATTATGGATTTTTCTAGAAGTGACACACCACCCGAGTTATGCTCGGTTTTTTTATGAATTTTGATACACTGAGCGCAAAAGGTTGGCCATCACTGGTCTGTATGATCTGCAGCTTTACCCAAGGATTCCACCCGTGCTTGCCCCCTACCACCTTAAAGTGCTTTTGTCTCCCTCCATGGACAATACAGATTCTGTACTGTGTAATATTTCTGTAATGCATATGGTTAAATACTATCATCCAGGGGATACACAGACTGCAAAAATGGCTGATGCATTGGCAAGGACGCCACCAAAAATGTTATACACATTTCAAGCAGCCACCATTTTGCTAGCATGTGAATGAATTAAAAAAAAAAAAAATCAAGAAAAGAAACCTATCACCTCAGTTTATTAGCATTCTGTTATTTTTTGTTTCGCAATTTATTTTTGGTGGCCGATTGTTCATTTCTGCTTTTTTGTTAATTTCACGTTTCAGTAAAACAGGGGCTACTTGAAGCTTGTATAACATTTTCGGTGGCGTCATGACCAAGGCAGCTGATGTTACCAAGTTCTGCCTTCTAGATCATTGTGCATTCTTCACTGAGCCTTTATATTTGATAATTTTTCCTATAACAAAATCATTTATGCCCCTTTTGCAGCACTTGCACCTATGTCACGGATCTGCTGTGATTACACAGAGTTGCTTCTATAGGCGCCTGAGTTGTTTGCTTGGGGGAACTTTGAAACCTGAAACACAGCAGATTCTATGGCAATACGGAGATTATTTTTTAAGAACTATGCACCTGCACTAGTTACCAGATTTTTACTTTTACATACCTGCAGCTGAGATTCTTTTGACAGGTTCAGTGCACCTGAAGTCCCTCTAACTCATGACAAGTTTCATAAATTAATTCAGGCAAACTGGAACCTCTGGGTCTACGCTAATTACGTTAAAGTAACATCGCACACACCACACAAAATGTTGAGATCTTGGCTAGCTGTTACTGCTATATACAATTATATTAAGTATGCTGGATATAGAAAAATGACGGCAGAAAAAGACCATTCGGCCTATCTAGTCTGCCCATCCACATAATTGCTCAGGCTCCACAATCCCTACCATCCCTCCGAAATCCCCTGTATGTATCCCATGCTTTCTTGAATTTAGATACTGCCCTTGCCTCTAAGAACATAAGAAATTGCCATGCTGGGTCAGACCAAGGGTCCATCAAGCCCAGCATCCTGTTTCCAACAGTGGCCAAACCAGGCCACAAGAACCTGGCAAGTACCCAAACACCAAGAAGATCCCATGCTACTGATGCAATTAATAGCAGTGGCTATTCCCTAAGTAAAATTGATTAATAGCTATTAATGGACTTCTCCTCCAAGAACTTATCCAAACCTTATCTCTAGCATGTACCAATGATAAATTAACCCAGTATTGACTGGGTAAATGTAAGTCTTCCATTATTACCGCACTACCAATTTGGTTAGCTTCCCAAATTTCTCTTAGCATTTCACTGTCAGTTTCACCATCTTGCCCAGATGGACGGTAGTATACTCCTATCACTATAGTCTTCCCCAACACACAAGGGATTTCTACCCATAAAGATTCAATTGTACATTTAGTCTCATGCACTGGGCAGCTGTTCCATGTATCCTAAGTCTATCCCCCTTTCACCCTTATCCCATGACTTCTCATTTCAGAGACTTCTTTCCATTGAAAGAGACTTATCTCCTGAAGTATTTAAATGTTTCTATCATATCTCCCTTATCCCTCCTCTTGCTTATAAACACTATGTTTACATCTTTAGACCTATCCCCATATGCTTTACAGTGAAGATCCCTGCTCATTTTAGTAGCCACCCTCTTGGCGCAGACTCTAGAACTTTACATACTATTCCAAATGAGGTCTCACTAGGGACTTATACAGAGGCAATGTCACCTCCCTTTTTCTGCTGATCATTTCTCTCTCCATACAGCCGAGTGAGCAAGCTCCTCTGTAAAGGGCGCATGTGCATCCCTCAACCCAGAGAACCAAGTCCAATATTGCCGCTATGGAACCCAGGACCTAAAGGTAAAACCATACTAATGGAGCCTGAACTGTCCACAACCTTCTGATCTGGACTTTAAGCTTCCAAATCTGCTATTCTAAGAGATATACCCGTCTGATGGACATATCAAATGGAGCATCCACACACACCAAGTTCTGAAATGGTTGTAGATTGCTCTTGAACAGGCTGCCAAGCCAACCAAGTTCCTGCAACAACTGGATCTGTCTCCAGGAAGCCACCTGACTCTCCTCCAAGGACTTGGCACAGATTAACCATTATCCAGATATAGATGACCCGGATTCCTTCCTCTAGTAAGGCCACTATCACCACTACCATTACCTTGGAGCTGTAACCAAACAAAGGCAGAATCTGAAACTGAAAATGGCGACCCCAACATTGCAAAGTGAAGATACTGCCCATGCTCTTCTTGGATTGGAATGTGTAGAGTTGCTTTCATCAGACAATGAGCGAAGAGCGCACCTTTCTGCACCGCCATAACAGACCACAAGGTTTCCATTCTGAAGTAACCTTTAAGAAACTGCTTACCCATACATTTGGTTTTATTGTTCTCTCTTTGACATCATCCTTGTGATATTATGGATGTTTCCTGTTTAATAAACATTTAATTACAAAAAATACTGTTTACTCACTTCAGATCCAAAATAAGGTGAAAGGAATCCTCCTTTTTTGGAAACACAAAGTAAATGGAACAGCGCCCTAACCTCCTCTTGTCTTCCAGCACCAGGACTACTGCCTTCAATGCAATAAATCTTTGGAGAGTGGCTAACACTGTGGCTTTTTTTTCCCCGTAGAATGACAGGGGGAACCATAAAAGCATCTGAAACTGGATGCTTGAACTCTAGGGCGAAACTATGTGGCACAATCTTGAGGACCCATTGATCTGTTGTCAGCTGAATCCACCTGTGATAAAACAGAGAAAGATGTCTGCCTACCTCTGGTACCTGCAGGTGGGCCCCCAAGTCCTCAGTGTTGACCTGGAGCTGGCAGATCCTATAGAAATGTACTTGCTATTCTTCTTAGAGCAAAAGGACTGGTAGTGGGAAAAGGTACAAGATCTCTGTTCCAAAAACACTTGGGTTTGCCAAAATCTCCTGCAGTCCCTCACATGGCCCCAGAAGGCCAAGGGCTGGGGACCTTTGAATCCCCCCCTAAGTCATCAACATCTTTTCTAACTCCTCTCCAAACAGCAGCCGCTCCTTAAATGGCAGCTTAGTCAAATTAGACTTGGAAATATTATCTATTGGACCAATGGGGCCACCACAGAAGCTGGCAAGCTGCGGTAATGTGCTGCTCCTCTAATAGCTAAACGGACCAAATTGTAGCTAGCGTCCACCAAAAAGGTCCAGGGAAGGGGAATCATCCCTCAATTCCACTTGTGCTTCCTGCACTAAGCGTAAACTTGAATCCACTACAATACAACAGCGGGCAGATAGTTGGGGATTCATAGCTATTGCCTCAAAGGTTTGCTTCAGCATTGCCTTTATTCCCCTATCTTGTGCAACTCCTTTTTCCACTGGAATGGTGGTTCTTTTAGACACGGGACGGACCAGGGCATCGACCTTGGGAAAACAAAGCTGATCCTTTACCTGAGGGTTTATAGGATACACGCGAGCCGGAGCCAGTCCCCTCTTAAAAATTAGTCTCCGGTGAGCTCCATTCCAAATCCACCAAGTCCTCCACCACCTCATGAAGAGGAAAGAAACAGGAGGATTTCCTGAGACTGAGAATTATGGAGCCGTCTCCTGCATCCTCATCGAACTGCAACGTGCGCAGAGATTGGGATATCAAGGCAGGTAGCTTGTTCCTGTGAAAGAGACGCAGCATGGTCTTATGGGCCTCTCCTTCAGGAGGAATTTCCCCTTCCTCCAGTGCCTCAGGGGACCTCCCCAGGGGGAAATGACCTAAAGTCATCCAGGGAATCCTCTGACAGGAAGTCATTTTCCCCCTTTCCTCCGGGACCAGCTCCCAATGAGCCAGTTTCAACCCTCAGGAAGGTGCTGGAGCTGGAGTCCCTGGAAGTCTTGTTCTCCTCAAAATGCTTGCAGACCCTTAAAAAAATTCTGCTCAGGAGAGGAGACATCCCCACCCGGGACTGAGAATATGGGCAAGATTGGGTGAGAGGTAGGGTTTCCAACTTCCAACTGTGAAAATTCTGAACATTTGGATGCATGGAGTAAAGTTTTCATCTTTGTTCTTCCACACAATTTATTTAAAAAAAATAAAAATTCATTACTTGCCTTATTACTAGAAAACCGTGCACAAAGTGAGGTGCAACTAAATGATCCCAAATATAAAAATACCAATAACATTCCATTAGAACAGTTAAGAAAATTACAATTACTTAATAACTGCCACCCCCATCATTAGGAAATTTTTTTTTTTAAATCTTATATCCCACCCCTTTCCCCACCAATGCCATCCCAGGGCCTGGTGCAAGGATATTAGATTCCCTGGTTCTAGGCAAAGCTTACAACCTTGTGTGACCCCCCTCCTGCCAGCCCTCCCCCCCACACACAATAAAACAAATTATTCTGTTATTATAACAGATTTTACATGGAAAGGGCATTCAAAGTACAGTCTTCTGAGGTAAAATATCACTCACAACATGACTATTATATTTCCATGCACTGCTGTGGAGCCACAACCAGAAAGCCCTGCAAAAAAGACCTTTGGAACTCATATTATAATGAGTAAGCCCGTAACAACGGGCTACATTAATTTTTTTTTCAGTCCATTTTCGAACACAGCACCCCTTCTATGCTTTTTCTCCCTCATTCCCCCTTCCCCTCTGTCATTCACCCCCTTCCCTCTCCTCAGTCTTACTCACCCTCTGTCTCCCACTGCCTCCCTCCCCTTACTCTCACCTCCCTCCCCTCACTCAGTCACTCCCCACCCTCACTCTCATCCCTCTAATCCCCTTCTCAGCTCATCCACAACCCCTTCCCTCTCCCTCAGCCCTCCCCCACTCCCTCTTTCTCTGCTCCACAACTTCTTAGCCTTCCACTTACTCACATCTCTGTCTCTCATTCTCCCCTCTCACCTCCCCTCACCCTCACCTTCTACCTCCCTCCCCTCCCCCCTCACCTCCTACCTCCCCTCACTCTTCCTCCCTCCCTCCCTCACCACCAGGTTCACTGCTCCTCGCCGACTCCACTACTGCTCGCGGCCTCTACTGCTTCTCGCCGCCGCCATGTTTTCAAAGAGCTGACGCTCTGCTCTGACCGACTTGCTCGCCCGCACATGCGCAATAGAGCTGCTCTCTACTGCGCATTTGCGGCACATCGGTCAAGCCTCATTTATCTAGTAGATTGGGTGTGGACTTGGCCACCAGAAAGCCATAAGTAAACTGAATTACAATTACAATGTAGTACATCTCCCAAACCAAAACCACACTAACTGCTAGCACTCAAATAATAAAAACCCTACCTAAGAAACGGCAACACTGCACACACACAGATGCACAAGGGCTCTTTCACACTCACCTGCTCTCTCTCCCACAGGCTCTCACACATTCAAGCTCTCCCCACACACACACACATACACACTCACTGGCTCTCCCTCACATATACACACACCCACAAACTCACACACTCAGATTTGCTCTCCCTCATATACATAGCTCTCTCACACTCATTGATCCTCTCTCCCTCATATATACACTCACACAAGCTCTTACACTCACTGGCTCTCTCTCCCACACACACAGGCTGCTCTCCCCCCATCCTACTCAACAAGCTCTTTTAAACTCTAGGGCTCCTCTGGCTGAGCCCTCTGGAGGCCTTGTTGGGTCTCTTTCTTCTGCCATGGGTGGGAAGGAAGATCCTGAAGGCCCCACCCCTTCTCTGCTCATACATTTGGTTGATAGGGCTTGGATTCCCTGCCGGCTCTCTACATGCGGGATGCATTATCTTCTGCAGAGTTCAAGCTCCCTGCCAGTCTGCTGCTCCTGGAGTGCATTTTCTTCTATCAGCTAGATTTGGGCAGCCTGCCGCTGCTCCCAGAGCACATCTTTTTCAGCCGGCAGGGCTTAGGCTCCCTGCCAGCCCACTGCTCCTGGCTGGAATGTGTCTCCAGCTGGCAGGGCTTGGGCTCCCTTCCAGTCTACTGCTGCTGAGGTGGTACTTCGTCTCTATCCGGGCTACGTATACCACTACTACTGCCAAGGTCGGCGTGGCGGCTCTTCTGTCACTCTAGCAGCGCAGGTCAAACATCAGCTGTTTGAACCGTGCGGGCTATGGAGGTCCGGGGCTGGAAAGGACTACACCACGAGCCTGTCACCAACAGGTCTGTGCGACTTTTTTTTTTTTTTTTTTTTTTTAACACAAGTAAAATAATCAAGCCCTTTCAAATATACAAGCAGTCTCCCTGTTATGACAACCGCGAGCCCCCTTCAGAGGTATACACATCTCTGGAACACAGGCAGGGGGGAGAGTGACCGGCCCACTGGTGAATACTCCCCCTGGCCACCGAGGAAAAAAACGCTCCGGGAACCTGGCGTTAGGGCACTGCCCTGCCTAGCCTGCCCCCGCACAGCCAGCGCCAGAAAATAAACCTTAACCCTTACTATTAATACCAAATTAATTTTAGACAATTCTGTTTTGTTTTTTTTTTTTAAATAAGAGAAATTGGTCTAGTCAAAGGTGCTGGTACTGTCAAACCTGTACAATCAAGATTAGTCTGGAAAGGATCAGGACCACAGGTTATGCTTCTCAATCTGCTAGAGTCAGAGAAATACTGAGGGATCGTAGGTGGTACACCGGTATATCTAGGGGGTGCTTTTCAGCTTTTCTCTGACTCCATCTGCTGGAGGGGAGGCATAACCCAGGAGTCTGGACTGATCCTGGTATGTACAGGGAACTGATGTTTGACCTGCACCACTAGAGCAACAGATGAGGCGCCGTGCCAATCTTTGTGGTAGGGATGGTGTTCACTTAGTCGAAGTAACCAGCACTGGACAGAAGGTTTTCAGGCTGGGTGGACTGCAGCTGGATTGGACAGCTATAATCCAGACATGTCCTCGAATGTTCGTATTGTCCGGAGAAAATCCGTACAGTTGGCAATCCTAGCGAGAGGAGTTACCTTCTGATCCCTGCCAATGTTCAGGTGACAGAGGAGGAGGAGGAGGAGGTCGGCCATCCTCCTAACCAACCAGAGCCCCTCTCTAAAATGGCCGCTGGAGTTCCTACCTGGGGGGCAGCGAATGACAGATGCTGCTGACCGAGAGCCCCCAGCCTTCACAAATGCGCTGTCAGGCATTCCCCCCCAGGCTGTGGAGCACTCCCCTGCATGGCCAGTGATCATTTCCTGCCTGCGCTAATCAAAGGCTGCAGGTAGAACAGAGCAGCGTCTTTCTCTGGCACTGAGCCGTAGGCCCATCTTAAATGCACCATGCGGCTGAGAAACAGTGCAACTAACTGCAAAATGTTCCCAGACGCGCTTACAAAATTCTACAACTCCCCGGAGGCTTGCCCTGCTGAAATCGCTTACCCAGAGCTCCTCTGTCATTCTGAAACACCTGTTGCCTATCCTCGATTAATTAGAAAAGAATCATTGTTCCCACCCAAACAAATAGCAAAGAATTAAATACAGTCCTCAATTCACCACTATGCTCTCCATTTCAGAGATAACCAAGGGGGAACAAGGAGAGGAGAGTGAAGGAAGAAAGCAACGGATAAGAAATGGGCAAAAATCTGGAAAAAATACAAAAGCAGCACAGGAAATAAATAAATAAATCCGATTTTACCCTTCTGAAAGCCCTTCTCTTATCAGCATCTGTTCAACAGAGGAAGAAGAACCTGACTGTCGCCTCTGGTTACTACCCCCCAATTGCTAAAAACAGTAGCAGGGACTTGCTCAACTGAGGGAGTGACAGCTCAGTTGTCACCTCAGGAGCCCAATCTTTAACTAGATGCAGTTAGGCTGAAGCCTTAGAAACACAGAAAAGCAGCTTCACCATCTGCTGGAGACAGAGAATACTGGCAGGCTGGTGGCAGGACGGATACATATAAAGAGTGACATCAGTGATCCTGTTGATCTCTGTCTCCATCTGCTGGTAGGTGTGCATAACCCATGGGTAATAGACTGGACATAGAGGAACGTAGCTCTTACAAGGCAGCCCTCTTGTGTTACAAGAAGAGGGAAAGGAGATCACAGGGATCATTTAATTCTCTGATATCCACCTCCAACAGTTTTTGAAATGCTATTCAGTGCCCTAATGGCAGATAAGTTTACCATGCAGGTACTGAGAATGAGATGGACTGCAAAGTATTTTACTAGGTACAAGAGTGAATTTTCAAAGGCATTATATGCATGTAAATGTAACACTTTCATAGCAAATTTCAAAAGCCGTTTACCCGATTAAGTGCAGTAAATCCTATGGACAATTCAAAAGCTCACTTGCACAGGTAAGGTGCATTTATACATGTAAACCCATTTTTAAGCATGTAAATGCATTTGAAAATTAGACTCAGTTTTTAAAAGTGTGTGAGAAAGAAGAGTTGGAGTACTCAAGTCCTGCACCTTTCTTACAGTTATGCACTTCAAAGGGATCCTTAACTTTAAAACTTTTTGTTATGAATTAAACAATTGTACTGCTCCAGTGAAGATAAATAGCAAATATAAACAGTCCTTTAAGCAAAAAGTCACTTTTAAGGGAAGTCCCTCAAAAAAACATTCACATATCCATCAGAAGAGAACCTACAAGCTACAGGATTTCCATACTCCTAGAACTAGATGTTTAAGTATCTGAAATAACCTGACACCAGAGACTCCAAGAAGTCTGACCGCAAGAAGCCTGCAGCGTTCTACCTTCTTCGGATCCTGCTTTAAGCAGTCTGTTCCCTGCTGCCATAACCATATCACATGCCACTGCTAGAGAAAGGCATCCATATTCCATGCCTTTCCATTTTCTCTTCTTCTCTAACTGCCAGCCATCAATAGCTCATCCACACCCTCTGCTAACTGACCCTCCCCTTCGCTAGAGATATGCATCCCTGCACATGGTTAATGTCAGACTCCCATGTTCATCTTCCAGCAAAACAGTCTGGTTAATTTCAAAGACATCTGAAAATCAGACCCTTCCCAAATTAATAAAACTTACTCCTTGACGTTTTTAAAAGTTCCTGCTATTTTATTTAAAAACTCTCAAAACACTTAATCCCCCGCCTTCACAGTCACCTTGATGACATGCACCTAAGACGTGCTGAACTTGTGCTGATGCATACATAACACTCTTTGCACCCTCTTTCACCTCCATCCCAAGATCCACTATGTTGACAGTGTTAGCTTATCTTCAGTTTGAAGCCTGAGACTTTCTGTACTGGAACCTGCTGCGGTCACTCCCTGCTAAATGCATGGGTTTTATTCACCGGTGCAGTACTTAGGGTTTGATACTCGCGGCACTCAGGTGCCTGTGGCAGATACATTTTGCAATAAACAAAATAAAAACAGAATTAAAAAAAAAAAAAAGTGTTACATATGCACCCGTGGAACATTTGCTCAGGCAGTGGCAGCAAAAAGCAGCTGCAGAAAGGCAGGAGACATCGCATGGAGAGAAGAAAATGCAAGGCAAGGCGAAAATTCTTCATTTACCAGTAGTGTGCATCACCAGCAAACCCCAATGATCAGGTATTTGGAGATGGAAAACAAGACAAAGACAAACAAGGACCAGCAACATAGATCCAAATCTGAAGCTGCTCATTACAACTTGACAGTCTCAGCAACGCAGGGAATGTGTGCGAAAAAAGCAGATTTCAAAGAGCACCACACACTCATGAAAATTCTGTACCGCAAGCAAAAAAAAAAAACCATGGCTCGTCTGCTTACCTTTCCCAAATCGAGTTCCTTTTGAAACTCCTCCATTGTGTCAGCTGCGACCATGTGGCTCTTCAGGTCTTCTGAGGCTCTAATGAGAGAAAGATAAAGTTAACTGGTAATTCTGTTAAGTTACCTGAGTTCTTCTACCGTAAATGTTAAGATTTTGTTTTCAGGTACGTACTGAGAATGCGCATGTGAACAAGGTTGGTAATGTAGCTTTCCTGAGAAATAACAGCTGTAAAGAAACCCTCAAACCAGGGAGGATGGCCCCCACCAGGGACCTAGCAACCTCCTAGAAGGAAGCTCCTGGTGATTTTTTTTTTTTTTTAACTCCAGACTGTAGGCTTTACACCTCTACCATCCCCTGGAGACAGAAATACTGAGTGACTGCAGGTGGCATACTAGGTTTAATAGCAGTGTGCCACCTGCAGTCCCTCTCCCCATCTGCTGGCAGGGAAGCAAAACCCAGGAGTCTGGACTGATCTGGGGTTTGAACAGGACACAGCTTTCCTGAGAAATTACAGATGTAAAGAAACCCTGAATCTTAACAAGAAATGTTCAGCAAATTCACAAACTGGCCCATTTAAGTAACATCTGTCAATCTACATAAGAACATAAGAGGGTGCGCTAAACAAATCAATAAAATAAGTGCTGATTCAGACAACTGATCCCTTGAGCCCTGTATCCTGTCTCCAACACTGGCCGATCAGGTCACTTTGAAGCACCTGGCAGATCCCGAGGGGGAGACCTATTTCCCTGTTGCTCATACCCAGAAGAGATAGAGAACCACAAAGTTTACCCAGCTAATAATTTACATTTATTATTTGGATTTATTAATTGCATTACCCACCTTTTTGAATATAAAGTTCACCAAAAGCAGTTTTTAACCTTAATAGATAATAGACCTGACATTTAGCAACTAATCTAAACACTTCTAAAACCCAATATTACTTGCCTTTCCCACAACCTGAAACTTATACAGAGGCCAAATTGAGTACTACAATTCCTTATGCAATGGCTTCTCGTACTATAGCTCAAAGCAACTCCAGCTCCTACAAAGTACTGTCATGATAATTTTGGTACGTGCAAAAGCAACTGATCATATCAAGCTTATTCTACCATCATCTTCTCTGGCTCCCAGTACAAGGCAAGATAAAAATTTAAAACTCTCTGCTTTGACTTCAAATGCTTGAAATAAACAGGCCCCTTAAGACTTCTCTCCCCTTACATGCCTTCAAAAGGAGCTCAGGTCTGCCGACATGGCTCGTTTCCTCTCCTCCACTGACGGCTGCCAAATTGTCCTACACGAGACTCCACGCTTTTGGCTGTTAATGCACCAAATATTTGGAAGTACCCCATACTTTGTGCCTGAAGCCAGGCTGCCCTAAACTCAGGAAAAAATGCTAAGGCACGGCTTTCAGCCAGGGCTTCCCCTAAGATCCACATCTTCAATCCAACTTCCTGAAACCTCTACGAAGGACTGTGTTATACACAACAGGGGCACAAATGGGATTTCCTATACTGGATCCCAGTGCTTAATTGTAAATTCTGATTTGACTGTAAGCTATTGTACTGCCTGTTCATTTAAATTGATTGTAACCCGCCTTGAAACCAACTTTGAGAAAAGGCAGAAAAATCAAATGTCCATAAATAAATATTTATCCTTAACCAGAAAGGATGCTGCTTCCTTGGGTTGGTTTGTTCCTGGGACAAAATGACTGCCTGCAAGATCCCTGTAGAATCCACTGAAATACTTGTGTAATGTAATTAAACCTTCTTTCAAATGTCTTTGATAAACAAGATATTTGTAGGAAGATTTAATTACTAAGAACATTTAATTTTTCCTGAAAGATGATACGCACCCTTATAAAACTGTTAGTGTGGCAAATTTCAGAAAATTTAGTTGAGCAAATGTTACACCCAGATTGAGAATACATAGAAACAGTACCTGTTTAGGGGTTAAAAAGCACCAACTGGGTACAAGATGTCTAACAAAATAGGAAATGTCCCCCATGGTCATGTTCCTTTCTATTAACACTCAAACCGGTACAGTTTTAAGAAACCTGTTAAATTCTTTTAATATAAACATTCTAATTTGAATATTTTAACATAAATGTTGATTTCAAGGAAGACTCTGCATGATATCAAATTGATGTCAATTGAATGAGTTTACTCGATTGTGACTGATGAATTTAATGTTCGGCAAGTTTAAATGGTTTCATTCTGTGTAGACTTCCTTTTGGTGAGCAGCTGACATAAGACACCCCTGAGGCAGACAGATTCAAAACAAGGGCACCGTGTTAGATATTGATGACCTTGAGATGTTGCAGGTGTGAAGATATGGTTTATATTTACACACACTGTCAAGAGCCAAGTACATTTTATTGCATATAAAGAAATTTAAAATATGGAAATTGGGAGGCCAATGATTAGAATGACATTGACTGCAAATTTAAAAACACAATGAGTATAGCAGTCATTTTTGATTTATGAATGTCTCCATATTTCAGCTTACATTCTATTGTGTATGTTGATGAATTTTGCTGTATGGTCTTTGTTTAAACTAGTTGGCATTAATACAGAAGGAATATCTAGGTAGGCTCTCTCTTATATAATAAAAATTAATATAACAGGATTTGATGGCAAAGACAAAATTCCTATTCTATTTCATTCTCACCCCACTCTGTAGCAATTCTGCAGTGCTTAGTAAGGTAAAATTACTTACCACCTAATAATTTCCTTTCCTCTAGGACAGGCAGACCAGTCCACACAACTGGGTTTACCCACACAAACTAGCAGATGGAGAGGAGTTCAACAGGCTTACTGATATCACTCCCATATTCCCATGTACTGACATCAGTTAGCCAGTAGTCCTAGAAAAGCTAACTGGACAACTGAGCAAACTTCAATTATGTAAAATAAAACACTATTTCCCTCCCCTTCAGAATAATCTTTTTTTCTTCAAATTCCAGTAGAACAAGAAGGGAATGGAAGGCCCAAACATACCAGGTCCTTAATCACCATTGGCCTCCATCCCGCATCTGAAAACGATTCTGCGAAAGGGTTCCAATAACACTGCATATGCAGCCCATGGCAGGTGTGTGGCCTGGCCTGCCTGTACAAGAGGAAAGGAAATTATCAGGTAAGACGTAATTTCACCTTCCTCTTCTTCCAGGCAGGCCAGTCCACCCAACTGGGATGCACCAAAGCTACTTCCTTCTAGAGTGGGCGGCTGCCTGAGCTCCTTTCAACACTGCTCTCACAAAAGACAGATTCTCCCAAACACTAACATCCAGATAATGTCTGGAAAAGGTATGCAAGGAAGACCATGTCACTGCCCTACAGATCTCAGATGGAGATGCCAGTTGTAACTCCACCCAAGATGCAGCCTGCACTTTCGTAGAATGAGCTCTAATCTATTTAAGCAACGTTATATCCGCGTCCACATAGACAGCCATTAACTATCCCTTAATCGAATGTGCCATGAGAAGCTGCTTCCCCCTTCTTCACACCCCCGTGAAGGACAAAACGATACAGCCTCCAAAACTCCTTAGTCACAAGGAAGAATATCTGATAAAACTGAGGGAGACGAAGTAATCAAGAAAGCGAAAAGACAAGCGGAAGAAAGGATTGCCAAAGAGGTAACGCGAGGTGTCAAAACATTTTTCAGATACATCAGTGAAAGGAGAAAAGTCCAAAGTGGTATAGTGAAATTGAAAGGAGAAAAGGATCAATGGGTGGAGACAGATGAAGAAATGGCAGAAATATTAAACGAATACTTCAGTTCGGTGTTCACTAAAGAAGACCCTGGAGAAGGACCGTCGTTAGTTAACAAGAAACCGGAGGGGAGTGGAATGGATGAAACTCCGTTTATAGAAGAGAATGTATGGGAAGAGCTAGGAAAACTGAAAGTGGACAAAGCCATGGGGCCTGATGAGGTTCATCCCAAGATACTGAGGGAGCCCAGAGATGTGCTGGCGGCTCTGCTGCGTGATCTGTTCAATAGATCCCTGCAAACAGGAGTGGTGCCGAGTGACTGGAGAAGAGCAGTGGTGGTCCCTCTTCACAAGAGTGGGAGTAGAGAGGAGGCTGGTAACTACAGGCCGGTTAGCTTCACCTCAGTGGTGGGTAAAGTACTGGAGTCACTGCTGAAGGAAAGAATAGTGAATTATCTACAAGCAACAGAATTGCTGGACCAGAGGCAGCATGGTTTCACCAAGGGAAGGTCCTGTCAAACGAGTCTGATAGACTTTTTTGATTGGGTGACTAAGGAATTGGATAGAGGAAAAGTGCTCGATGTCATCTACTTGGATTTTAGCAAAGTTTTTGATATGGTCCTGCACAGGAGGCTTGTGAATAAAATGAGAAACTTGTGAGTGAGTGCCAAGGTGGTGGCCTGGATAGCAAACTGGTTGAAGGACAGAAGACAATGTGTGATGGTAAATGGAACTTACTCGGAAGAGAGAGCGGTGATGAGCAGAGTGCCGCAAGGGTCGGTGTTGGGACTGGTCCTGTTCAATATCTTCGTGAGCGACATCACGGATGGGATAGAAAGTAAGGTTTGTCTATTTGCAGATGATACTAAGATCTGCAACAGAGTGGACACGCCGAAAGGAGTGGAGAGAATGAGACAGGCTTTAAGGAAGCTGGAAGACTGGTTGAAGATATGGCAGCTGAGATTCAATGCCAAGAAGTGCAGAGTCATGCATATGGGTGTGGAAATCTGAAAGAAATGTATTCGATGGGGGGGGGTGAAGGGCTGATGTGCACGAAGCAGGAGAGAGACCTTGGGGTGATAGTGTCTAACGATCTGAAGTCGGCGAAAAAATGTGACAAGGCAATAGGTAAAGCCAGAAGAATGATGGGCTGCATAGAGAGGAATATTGAGTAAGAAAAGAGAATTGATTATCCCCCCCTTGTACAGGTCCTTGGTGAGGCCTCACCTGAAGTACTGTGCTCAGTTCTGGAGACCGTATCTCCGAAGGGACAGAGACAGGTTGGAGGCGGTCCAGAGAAGGGCAACCAAAAAGGTGGAGGGTCTTCATCGAATGACTTATGAGGAGAAATTGAAGAATCTAAATATGTATACCCTGGAGGAAAGGAGGAGCAAGGGTGATATGATACAGGCTTTCAGATACTTGAAAGGTTTTAATGATCCAAAGTCAACGACAAACCTTTTCCGCTGGGAAAAAAAAAAAAAAAAAAAAATCAGCAGAACCAGGGGTCACAATTTAAAACTCCAGGGAGGAAGACTCAGAACCAATGTCAGGAAATATTTTTTCACGGAGAGGGTGGTGGATGCCTGGAATGCCCTTCCGGAGGAAGTGGTGAAGACCAAAACTGTGAAAGATTTCAAAGGGCATGGGATAAACACTGTGGATCCATAAAGTCTTGAGGATGTGAATGAAGAGAAGAGGCATGGGAGTGGCTTGTGGGAATGACAGCTAATACCTGGTGATTAATACCCTTATTCAATAAACACACACGGTTAATGCGACTCCAGCATTGCTTTATGCTTCAACGGAAAGGAAATGTGGGAAAAAGGATTTGCATTCACAAATAAGTGTGGGAGTAGCTTGCTTGTTGCAGCTGTTACTACCCCAAACCAAATAAGCCTGATACTTCACTTTCAATGCATATCCAACATAGCTCTCTGCTTCAATGGCAGGGGGGAATGAAGATAAGAGGATTTACATTTAGACAACTACCAACAAGGAATGAATTGCATAGTCTGGGTAAACAAATAAGCATGGGAGTAGCTTGCTTATTGTGGCGGTTACTACCCCTAACCAATTAGGCTTGAAACTTCACTTTGATGCAGCTCCAGCACTGCTCTCTACTTCATTGGCCGGGGGTGGGGGGGGGGGGGGGGGGGGGGGGGGGGGGAGAGGAAATTAGAACCAAAAAGTTACCAATAAGGGCCCTGACCTCAGTGGTCAGAGTAACAGATAAGTTTGAGAAAAATAAGTGTGAAAGCTTGCTAGTCAGACTGGATGGGCCATATGGCCTTCTGCCATCATTTCTATGTTTCTATGTAACATTAAAGTAACGCAAAAGATGCCTCCTCACATCCAAAGGATGTAACCTTGCAAACTCCTGCTCATCCATACCCCTATCCAGAGACTGTAATGATATGGACTGATTCAAGTGAAACTCCGAAACAACCTGTGGTAAAAAAGAAGGTCTCGTTCTAATCTGCACTCTATCCGGAGTAATTATTAGAAAGGTTTCTAGACAAGAGAGTGCCTGTAACTCCAAAATTTGCTGCACTGAACATATGGCTACTAGAAATACCATCATGATTAAATGCAAGTAAAGTTGCTTGAGGGGAAGAAAGATAGGTCCTGATAAAAACACCAGTACCAAATTAAGATCCCAAAGAGCAATGGGCTGTGGCGTTGTTGGACATCACTCTCACCACTCTCCCTATTAACTGGTCCGCAAACTTCAGGAATGCCAGCTGAATTGCTCAAGCCTCCAGCTGACTGATGGACCAACCCCTCTCCTCAGGAGACCACTGACCTTGCACCACCAGCTCCTAGCAGTCAACTCCCCATCTTTGGAGACTCGCATCTGTGGTCACCACTATCCAGTTGGAAACCTCCAAGTTCATTCCCTTGACCAGATGATCCCTCTTCAGCCACCAGAGAAACTGCTGCCAGGAGAGACAGCCTTATTCTGTATTCGTGAGACTGAGAACTCCACTGAGATGACACCGTTCTCTGTCACGAACACATGTGCATCCTGGCCCATGGGACCAGCTCTAGAGTTGCTGCCATGGAACCTAGGATCTGCAGGTATGTCCATATGGAAGGGCAGTTTGTCGAAAGCAAGGCTCAAATTTGTCCACACAGTTTCTGGATTCACTGCTTCGGTAGGAACACCTTGCCTCGAGCTGTATAAAATACTCTAGAGTTTGAGTAAGCTTCAAACTGCTCTTGGACATATCTTGCAAGACACTATTTGACTCTTGTCCCTGGATTTAGCCCTGATCAACCAATCATCCAGATACAGATTGATGGTTGCTTTGGTGTAATTGGCTGTGAAAGCAAATTTCCCGTAATGCATCACAAGATGAACTAATATGCCTTTCTTGCGAAGTGCACTGCTATCACCATAACCTTTGAAAAGGTTCTGGGTGCCATAGCCAAACCGAACGGCAAAGCCTGAAACTGATGATGACTACGCAATGCAAAGGGTAGAAACTGCTGATGCTCCTTCTGTATTGGAATATGCAGATAAGCTTCCGTCAGATATAGTGAACTGAGGAAATCTGTCTGCACTGCCATAATTGCGACTCAAGGTTTCCATCTGAAAATGTGTCACCTGTAGAAACTTGTTGACCTGCTTCAGATCAAATTTTGGATGAAAGGAGCTTTCCTTCTTGGGGCCACAAAATAAATGGAACAAAAGCCAGTTCCTTTCTGATCCTTTGGTACAGGAACAATCTTCAATGCAATCAGCCATTGCAATGTAGTTAGTATGGCAGCCTTCTTTTCGGAGTGTCATGGAGAAACCATAAAAGCATTGAAAATCAGCCACACCCACTCCAGGGCATAATTGTGCTTGAACATGTCGAGAACCCTCTGATCGAATGTAAGAGACGTTCACTTATCTGATACCTGATACTTATCTGATATGCTTCATTGTGGAGAATGGGAAGCTCCTGTCTCAAAACCACTGTCCTTACCCAGCTTCTTAGACTGAGAAGACCGAGACCTACTGAAGGAGCAAGATCTGATTTCCTGAACACTTTTGTTCTGGCAAAATCATCTTTAGTCTTGAAAATGGCCCCTCGAAAAGGAGAATAATGAAGATGACATTCTATTTTCCGATAGGTGAGAGATCTTTGAATCTCCCCACTTATTTTCCATCTTTTCCAACTTGTCACCAAACAAAAAAGATGTCCCTTGAAGGGTAGCTTCATTAAATTTGACTTGGAGAGTGTCCATTGACCAGTTGCGCAACCAAAGGAGATGTTGCGCCTCCGTCTATACTACACTTCAAGCTGTGGTATGCACCAAATCATAACCTGCATCTGCCAAAAAGGCTGTCCCTGGTTCTAGGGAACTAACATTCTCTCCTAGTACCTCTTGTGCCTCCTGGGTCAAATACAAACCTGTGCGCGCCACAATACAGCAGCAAGCGGAGATTTGCAGATTCATGATCATAACCTCAAAGGCCTGCTTTAGCATAGCCTCTTTTCTCTGATCTTTAACATTCTTGAGGGCAGCGCCACCTTCCACCGGAATGTTAGTTCTCTTAGTGACTGTGCACACTAGAGCATCCACTTTCAGAAAACAAAATAGCTCTTTTGCTTGAGGGTCTAAAGTGTACAGGCCTGCCAAGGATTTGTTCCCCTTAAAATTTGCCATAGGTGCTCCCATTCCAAATCAATTAGATCCTGCACTGCCTCGTGCAGAGGCAAAAAACTGGATGTTTTCCTTAAATTGATCATAATAGGGTCATTCTTTAGAGGGTTGGAGGAAACAATCTCCTTCTCCAGCTGCAGTGCACACAGCGACTGAGAAATCAAACCATATTACTCATGCCTATGGAAGAGTTTCAGCATCGAACTGTGCGGCTCGGCTTCAGGGGGAATCTCATCCTCTTCTAAAGCCAGGTTCCCAGGTTCCTCCGGGGGGGGGACTTAAGATCATCCAAATAATCTTCAAAGTAATCCTCCTCTTCCCCCCCAATCTCTACATTCCTTCTTCGGCTGCCCAACATATGCTAGAAGGGAACATGAGTGCTCAGAATGCCTTTTACCCTGGAAGGAAGTAGATTTTGAAGGTGGGTGGGCTACAGATCTTGAACACAGGATCTCCTGACCTATTCAAAGTTTCTAGGCCCTTAAAAAACCCCACCCTCGAAAGGGCAGACAAATCCATTCTGGGCACCAGTGCGACAGGCATGGCCACACTTGCACACACTTCCATCGGGTCCGGAGGGATAGTAAACAGAGGAAGAGGTACCTGCTCCCCTCTTTCTATGGAGGCCTCCAGCTGATATCCCTTCCTGTGAGGTGACTCCTTTTCCAGGTCCCTGGACTGGGACTGAGAGCCCCACTTCTTGGTGGAGACTTCCTCCTGCGCAGAGGACACTTGGCATACAGAGCTAGTGAGGTACCCAGCTACACACACCTCATACTGCAGGCAGAAAACAGCATGAGCCATTTCCCGTGCCAACTGCCCAGTGCCATCTTGTCCTCCCTGCACCACTCACCATGCGGTCAGCCTGACTCGCAAAATGCCGGCAGAATGGCCCTCTCCATTCCCTACTTGAATGCGCCACGGTGGACACCTGCCCTACTTAAATCAAGAGTATACGTGTAAATCCCACTTTGCCCCTTTCTCCCCCCCACCAAATGCCTGTTTTTGTGTGCACATAAGAGCATATGTGAAATCGGGTTCAAATGCTTTTATGCACACCACCCTCATGCAATTTTATAACAAACCATTTATGTACATAAACCCGCATTATTAGATATGTATATAATTTTTTAACTGAGATATATTTGTTACAATGTATATTGGTCTTTATCATTTTGCTCTAATGATGTATATGAATGGTTTCTGTAAACCTCTTTGAGGCCCATGCCATATGATCAATGATTATATGATAGTCATAACATTTTTGGAATATAATGTTTTGCACCAGATCATAGGGTGAATCCTGTCCTTTAGTGGTAAATAAGGCAGCTTTATAAAATGGAATAAAATGTTTTAGGGGCATAAAAGGTATTGAAAAAACTAGCCCGAAGTCTGGTTATTTTTTTTATTCTAGAGCAAGGCATTCTCTGCCTCACTGCTGATAAGGCCAATTCAAAACAGAGGTGCCACCTCAACGTGGAGCGAGATCCAGTCCTGGCTTTGCCCTGCCTATTTCATACCTGGAGATGTAGTCTGAAGTTCTGGTATGCAAATGAGGCACAACCAGTTGACCTGCGTGAGGTAGCTACACTAATTTATTTAAAAACCTTTTTATCCAGTCTTATCCACAGTTCAAGGCGGGAGTACAGTTAAACATTCATAGAATGGAGAGATATAAGACATAGAATAAAAACAGACAAAATGGCATACACTGGCTTTAAAAGTTGGCATAACTTGTGTATTTTGGCAGTGCATAAGTTATGCAGGTTGAATTGGGTAGGGAGACTGAAGGCCCGTGACTTCGCAGCAGCAACTCAAAGGTAGGGCTTTTTTAGTGTGTGTGTTGGGGGGGGGGATGATAGCCATTGATCTACACTCATTTACAGTTGGCGACTGCTGTCCAAATTCAGGGCCCATGACTGCAGAGTTCTGGAAGGATCCACGATGCACGGCCCCTGGACCAGGACAGTCGCTACAATGACTGAACTAGATATGCTGGGGTGGGGGTTACATCAAATAGGAGAAAAATCCCTGGGTAATCAGAAATGAAAGCTCATGGTGCCAGATCCCAGCCCTGGTTCTGATCGGGATGGAAGTACAAAGAAGCAGGAGACAGCCCCCCCCCACACACACACACACCATAAGTTCCCAGATGCCCGGTGCCCAATCTATTAGTTTGTGAAGTAGAACCTGACACCGTGCCTGACCTGGTGTAAAGATTTGAATGGATCGCCTCCAAAAGGTCTCTCAGTTTGCTCTCTGCCTCATTTTCGGCCATCGTCAGCTTTTCTCCGGTGTCTCGCCTGACAGCCACAAACTGGCTATTTTTCAGGTCTCGGGGACCCACTTCCAGTCTGACTGGAACACCCTATGGAGAAAGACAGAAATCAAATGCAAGCCTTACGCCCTTTACTCAGTTCCAGCACCACTGAGATATTTTATAAATTCGCCCAGCTACAAAAGCATAACACAACACAGCTTTAGTTACTAAGCACGCAATATTTGTTCTCATTTACTATTTTGGACTCATCAAAAAAAGAATGTATGCTGCTTGGACAGCAATTTAAAAAATCACCCTTTCAGTATCCACTCTAAAGTGACCTTGGGTCGATTCTGGGGCTCTGATAAGGATCAGCATGGCCGCACACGGATTTACTTAACTGCATAAACAGAGGAAGAGTTTTCAAAAACTTTAAAACTACCCAAACAAAAATACACTTTAGGAATAAAAAAAAAAAAACAACCCTAAAAAAAAAAAAAAAAGGGGAAATCTGAACAGATTGCTCCATTTTACCTGCCAACTGATCTAAAAAAATGTTGCTAGTATTAAAGTGAAATTTAAACTTACCTGTTAATTTCCTTTCCTTTAGTCCTGACAGACCAGTCCAGAGAAGTGGGCTATATCTGCCTGCCAGCAGATGGTGACAAAAAAAAAAAAAAAGCTCAAAGCTGATTTCACTTCACTTCTAGGGGTCTGCTGCAGCCTTATTCCCTATTTTATGTTCTCCCATCTAGCATATATATTCCAGGCATTACAGTGATGGTCCTGGCTCCTTCTAGAACCCTGCAAATCATGAGCCTTGAATCAGACCAGAAGGTATTACTTTTCAGCAGTGACCCCCCCCCCTTAAAATGCTGATCAGTGGTCCCCCACCCCCACCACAAAATAACCCAACTTCTGAGTTGCTGCTGCTACTGCATCATCACAGTGCTTCTGTCTCCCCATCCAGTTCCCTATTAGGGATGCCGCCTCACTCAGGTCAACTGGCAGTGGGACATAACTAGGGACCTTTGTTTTTATTTATTTTTTTCCCCTGGGAATTTATCAATATTTACTACAAGAACAGAAATTATGTTTACCTAGAAACCACTGATTTTGCCCATTTTTCTTCTTGTTGCAAATACACTGATGAAAACTGAAAACGAAGGCATAATGCAATTGTCTGGACGGTCTAATAATTTTTAGCTTGACCTTCCAAATGATGCTCAAAGCAGTTTACAGCTTTGTTAGAATTTAGGTGCCCAAAAGTTACCAAGTTAAGAGGGGACCGGAGGCAACAGGAGAGAAAGTGACTTGCCCAAGGTCACAGGGAATGTCAGTGAGATTTGAACCCTGATTTCCCTGGCTCTCAGCCCATTGCTCTGACCACTAAGCCACTTCATCTACTACTACTACTACTACTACTCCACTACACTACATCTACAACTACTGTAGCCTGAAAAAAAAAGCACACAAGTCATCTAATATCTCTAAAATTGCTGGAGTGCAGTTTTAACAGTCATAGTGAACCTACAGAACTGGAGTCTTCACACATTGGTAAAGTCAGAGTTATTTCTTGAGGCATTTGATTGAGTTGATGTTGGAAGGGTACCATACGTCTGTATGCATTTGACTGGCTAGAAGGCCAAGGAAAATTAATCACCTGCTGATGGAAAAAATGGAAGGTAATTTTTGTAATCTATCTGGGGGGCTATGTTTAAAATGATTTTGTAGTATTTGTGGTGGGGGGGGGGGGGGAGAGAGATTTTAATGTGTGCCTCTGTATTTGATTATGAATTGATACTGTAATTTCTTTTAACCCCAAGGGCTGGTTGAGATTAGGTGGTATATCAGATTTGATGTTAAACAACCAACCAATCAACCTCTTGAGATCCCAAATAGCAGCAGATTGGCCCACCCAGTTTACACTGCTACTGATCTATCCCAGTTGCCAGCCTCAGAGTGTGATCCCTGTAAGATATTGGAGAAATTACTTACCTGATAATTTAGTTTTCATTAGTGTAGACAGATGGAATCTGGATCAGTGGGTTATGTGTTCCTCTGCTAGCAGATAGGAGACAAAACTCCCCATGAGGAGCCTTCGCATGTCTGCGTACCACGGGCATCTGGGCCAATCCGGAGCCACTAGGAGGACTAAACCTCTGTGGTGTTCTATCTTGTGGATGATCTTGCCCAGTAGAGGCCATGGGGGGGAAGGCGTACAGTAAGCCCTCTGGCCAGGTCTGGACGAGGGCGTCAATCCCTTGGGAGTGCTGATCTAGTCCGCGATTAAAGAACCAGGGGACTTTCGCATTGTGAGATGTGGCCAGTAGATCCATGGCTGGGAAGCCCCAGCAATTTACTAGAAGCTGGGGCTTCTAGTTGGGTTGATAGTGTCCATTCCCCTGGGTCCAGGATTTCCCTGCTGAGGAAGTCCACTGTGATGTTGTCTTTTCCTGTGACGTGGGAGGCAGAGATCCCTTGTAGGTTTAACTCCGCCCATTCCATAAGGGAGTCTATTTCCAGAGACACATGATGGCTTCTGGTTCCTCTGTGGCAGTTGATGTAGGCAACCATTGTTGCGTTGTCAGTCATCACCCGGATCGCTTGCCCCTAGAGCCTGTGGCTGAACTGCAGGCATGCTAGTCTGACCGCTTGTGCTTCCAGGCTGTTTATGTTCCAAGTTCGCCTCTTCCTTGGTCCATTGTCCCTGGGCTGTCAGCTCCTGACAGACAATGAGCTCCCCCGACCCTCAGAAGCTCGTGTCTGTCATGAGGGCGATCCAGCTCGGTGGGGTCAGGCTTATGTCTTTGCTTAGGTGGATTTCCTATAGCCACCACTGGAGCCGAGAGCATACCTCCGTTAGTAGGTGGAGGTGAATTTAGTCATCTTGGGACAATGGGTTCCAGCGTGAGAATAAGGAGCGTTGGAGAGGCTGCATGTGAGCCCTCACCCACGGTACTACTTCCAGTGTTGATGCCATGAGGCAGAGGACTGAAGATAGTCCCACACCTTGGGGCACATTGTGGTCGCCAACCAGCATACTTGATCCATCATTTTCCTCCTCTTCAGGGGAGGGAGGAAGACCTTGTTCTGCTTGGTGTCGAATTGGGCCCCCAGGTACTTGAAGGAGTGCTGCTCTTTTCCATGTTCACACAACCCAGCCGAGTTCCTGTAGGAGGGACTTGACCCTGCTGGCCATCTGGAGGCTCTCTTCCACTGACTTTGCCCAGATCAGCCAATTGTCCAAGCAGGGATGCACTAGGATCCCTTCTTTCTTCAGTGCCGCTGCCATGACCACCATAATTTTGGAGAATGTTCAAGGGGGCGATTGCCAGACTGAAGGGTAACGCCTGGAACTAGTAATGGCGGCCCAGTACCGCAAAGCGTAGGAAACGCTGGTGGTCTTGATAAGACAAATATGAAGGTAGGCATCGGCAAGGTCCAGGGAGGTTAAGAACTCTCCCGGTTGAACTGCCATTATGAAAGAGCGGAGAGTTTCCATGTGAAGTGCAATATCCGCAGATGACGGTTGTCGCTCTTGAGATCTAGGATGGGCTGGAATGAGCCCTCTTTCTTGGGTACGATAAAATAAATGGAATAACGCCCCATATTTTCTTGGAGTGTGGGTACTGGAGTTATAGCCCTCAGACTGAGGAGCCTTATCAGAGTGGATTCCACTGCCAGTTTCTTGAGCTGGGAGTGCCAAGGTGATATCATGAACCTGTCCTGAGGGATGCAGAGAAATTCCAGAACTTGGCCTTCTCGTATGATGTCCAGTACCCATTTGTCCAATGTGAACTTGACCCACCACTATTAGAAGAGGGAAAGTCAACCCCATTTTCCTCTTCCCGTGAATGGGTCGGCCTAACTTCATTAGGAAGCTCGGGTCGAGCCTGAGCCTGTCCCTCTTTTGAGTTGCCTGTTCCGAAAGGACCGAGTCCTCCCCGTGGGTCAAGATGACTGGAACGATTAGTTTCTGAAGGGCCAGAAGCGCTGGAAGCCCCTGGTCTGACCCCTGATGGGAGAGAGTTGCTGAGACCTCTTTTTCTTCTTCTGGTAGACTCGACGCCGCCCCCCCCCTCCCCCCTTCCCTTACTAGCTAGCTTCTCCAACTTGCTTCAAAATAGGAGGGATCCCTTAAAGGGCATCTTTGTGGGGTTCGCCTTAGAGGCTGCGTCCGCTGACCAGTTCCCCAACCATAGCTGTCTTCTGGCCACCACCACTGAGGCTATTCCTCTGGCCAAGGAACGCACTAGATCTGAGCTTGCATCTGTCAGGAAGGCTGCGGCGGGTTCAGTCGCCTCTCCCGCGTGCGCCCCAGTGCTATCTGCCTCTCTCACGAAGAGCAAGCAGGAGCGAGCCACATGGGCACAGCAGGAAGTAATCTTCAGTGTCATTGCTGTCGCGTCGCAGGCTTGCTTAAGGATGGATTCTAACCGCCTATCATGAACATCCTTCAAGGCCGCCCCTCCCTCAACAGGGATGGTTGTTCGCTTCAAGGCAGCGCAGACCATGGCATCCACTTTGGGGAAATGCAAGAGTTCCTTGACTGGAATAGAAGGCGTCCAAGGCCTGACCTCCTTTAAAGTTTGCCTCCGGGGCATCCCATTCCAGGTCAATCAACTCCTGGATGGCTTCCAGCATTGGGAAATAGCAAGCAGCTTTATGAAGGGACACCAGGATGGGGTTCTTCTTTGGCTCCACCATAGGGTCCGTGTTTGGAACTTCCAGAGTCTTCAGGGTCTGGGAGACTTGTGACAGTAATTCATCTCTGTGGAAGAAACGAAGAAGGGTCTGGTAGGGGTCCAGGCCTGGAGGGATTTCTCCGTCCTCCAGTGGATCCCCATCGTCATCCATGGTATCTGGGTCGCTGTCAGGGATACTCTTGGTGAGGGCGTGGCATATCTTGCGGCCCGCAGGCAGGTCTGGGACAGCGAGATCCCTCCTGTTGGGGCTCAATTCAGGCAGGGACCAGGGCTGACTGCACCTGAACAAATGCTTGGATGCCCTGAAAGAATTCTAACCAAGAAGGCTGGTGGATCCATATTTGTCCCAGGGGGGACCAGGATAGGGGCCGCTGAACTGCCTTCTCCCGAGGAGGATGCCGTCCCGGAATTGCGCAGGTCCGGGGAGATATTGGATAAGGTTGCAGCCGACCCATTCTCTGACTGGGATGGGTTGGGCTTGGAAATGTTTTGAGAAACCAGCTCTCCCTGGGCCTCCTCCTCACAGTGTTGACAGGCAGGATTCCAGGTCAGACTGTGCGGCTCTAATATGGCAGGCCGCGCAGAGAGAGTGTTGCTTGAGCTTCTTTGCTGCCGAGGCCATAGCGTGTGTGGTTTGTGCGTTTAGCCAGTTATTGTATATCGTGCGCACGTATGCAAGCGGTCGTTGTGCACGAAGTTGTGCACGTATTTACGCGCACATTAGGCACACAGAAGGCCGGCCTGCACCGCGCTTACTGACGGCCGAAGTGGGAAAATGGCACTGCACCAAACCGCGCACAAGATGGTGCTGCCGCGAATCTCCACATGGGGAGTCAACCAAGCCAAAAACGGGGCCTAGCCCATCAGAGGGGCCACTCAACCCGCTCGGAATCCCTTTCCCTTGCCCCAACGGAGATCAGGAATGCAGCCGGTACGGCGTGCCGCGTAAGGAGACAGGAAGAAACTTACCGAAGTTCTTCCATGTCTCTGGATGAGAGGAGTTCTCTATTTACCTGGTCTCAGCACTTACCGGCTGAGTACAAAGACTGTCTCCAGCTGCAGGGGGGGGGGGGGGGGGGGGGGAGAAGAGGGCTTTTGCCTTCACCGGCGCGCTCGGCTTCTGCACCCGCTGCCTTTCAGCTGCTTCAGCAGCTAAGTTCACGCCGGAAACCAGCTACCGGACCAATGCACACCTCTGAGGGATCTCGGAAACCGCCTCAGGAAATCTCAAGTGGGGGAGGGACCCTTGGGTATCACTGCAGGAGAGTGGGGCTCGATCTTTTAAAGTGGAGGTAAAAATGTCTTTGTGCTGCAATCCCACTAACGCTGTGCTAGTGTGGGGATAGCGTTCGCATCTGCTAGGAGACAGAGAAATACTGAAGAGCTGAGGTCACTGCAGGGGTATATCTAGGGTGACGTCAGCTTTGAAACCTGAGTCCGTCTCCCATCTGCTAGCAGAGGAACACATAACCCACTGGGGTCCTGAGTCCATCTGGCTTCACGCTAAGAAATACTCCTTATCCAAGTCTGCTTTTTGGTTCTCTGCCATCCTGAAGTTGCATATTCATAATTTAATCCAACGTTCAGCAGATCCCTCTTCCCCTTACTCTTATCACAGAGCTATGAAGCTTTATATAATCTAAAAAGTTTACGCTTTTTGCCAATTCTGCCACACTCAAGGGAGAGATTTTTAGTTACAGCCTAAATGTGAAGCAAGGGTTTGGTATATATGAATTATTTTACAGCCAGAAGTTTTGGGTTTTTTTCTTTTTTTAGTCTAGAACTATTCTATATTATTGATTATCATTATGTTAAATTGTCATCCAGTTATAATGTTCCATATGTACCACTGTTCTATGTAAAGCCCCCTTATCTCTGTTGGGCAGTTTATCGTTATATGTAAACCGGAGTGATTTATAGTCTCTATAAGAACCTCGGTATATAAAAATTAAAAATAAATAAATAAATAGAGCAAGTTACCAACATAATAGCTGTTGTGCATTAATTCTTTCTTGGCAGTAGAATGGAAAGAAAAATAATCCAATTAAAAAAAATATTGCAGCAACTCTTGCTTTTATTTTTAGATACCAGTGTAGCTGAATTAGGGACAGTATAAAAGAGTTCAAGGCACATTCCAGCAGCCCTGGCACTCCACCCATGCGTGCAGGCGCACTCTACTCAAACAAATAAAACTCACATCCAAGGTGCCCTTTTTATCCCCTCAGGGTCAGGTAACTTTAATGAGTCCTCCATAAAGCACCATTTCGGACATGAGGAGCAGCAATTTATGCAGGTTCTTGCAGTTTTATTTCACTCCTATTGGCTATTGTCTCTCTAAACAGGAAGCACTTCCAATAAAAGGGAAATTAACATTATACTGCCCCACCATGGAAGACTTTTAAAAACCACTGTTAAATCTGCTTTATGATCTCCAAACTAGATTTATAGCTATTATAGGAAGCAATAATGATAAATCAAAACCAGAGTTAAGGGGTTGAGGGGGGTAAGGTGAAAGTTAGAAGATGCCAAGAGACACAGACCTTTAGCTCCCAGTGATTAAACTTCCAGCCTGGCGAGTAGTTCTCTCGCAGATCGGCCCGTGCCCGGAGGCCTACGTGCAGCAGGCGCTGCAGATACTGAGAACACTTGCTCAGCAGAGCCTCTTTGTCCTCTTCGGAAAGCGAGTTTGTGATGCCGCAGGGAATGACGACAACCTGCAACACAGCAAGAGATGTGCAATGAAGAAGGAACAGCGAAACTCTGCCAAAGAATTAGGGAACACCCAGATGGTGGAAAGGGATTGGGATTTGGGGGGGGGGGGGGGGGGGGGGGGGGGAAGAAGGCACCTTCAGCCATATTGACCAACATGCCCCCACTTTTTTTTTTTTTCCAGTATAGTGCCATCACACGCAGGAGTTGGGTGGGAAAGTTCCCCCTCAGCACCATTTGTGTTCAAATAAAATAAAGTCCCACTTATTAAGCACCTCCAATGAACATTTGTTGGTCCTCTATATTGCACTATACATTCAGCATACAAACCTGCTCACCAAACGAGCAGCAGTAATTTGCTCCAGCACAGTTAAGAGGTCATTCAGCACAAGGCACATTAACTTATGATACAATATGAAGAGACAAGCACTTCCAGAATGATCCCATCTTTTCCACAATCAGCTCTAATTTCACAGTTGTGGTATGAAAGGTGCTGGAAACAAGGGGGCGGGTGGTGAGGAGAATAGATATTTGTTTAGGCAATTAAAGTAGAAGCTTAAAAGGCTGAGAGCTCAGCAATAAATGTCACAGAGTCTGAAAGTGATCAGATTAAAGGTATGCGCTTATTTGTAAAGAGCTGTGCTGATGCTGAGTCACAGTCAGGAGTATAGGAAAATTGGTTCTTACCTGCTACTTTTCGGTCCTGAAGTACCACAGACAAGAGGGTTTTGCATCCCTACCAGCAGATGGAGGCAGAGAACTAAAAAAATTGAGGTACTGCTACATAACCGAGAGCGCCACCTGCAGTCCCTCAGTATTGACCTTTACCCAAGCCAACTATAGAGTAACAACTCCACAACAACTCAACAACCCCCTAAATGAGGGCGAACGTCAAACCCAAAGGTTGGAGGCCCCCCAAACAGAAAAGCCACAAATCAACCCAAGGGTCTTAACCACAACCTGGCAAACTTATTTAGGTTCTGAATATATACACTCTTATAGCTCTTCCTGTCACAACACGGACTTGCTGTAATGGTCTTGAGAACATTAAGTGGCTGGGTCTTTGGACTGATTTGTGGTACTTCAGGAATGAAAATTATCAGGTAAGAACCAGTTTTCCTTTCCTGTTCATACCCCAGATCAGTCAGACAAGTGGGATGTACCAAAGCACCCCTACACTGGGCAGACCTGTAAAAGACCCCCTCTCAACACACTTTTGTCAAAGGTCGGCTCTCCTGGAGCCTGAACATCTAAATGGTAATGGCAATAATGTGTAAAGGAAAGACCTCATCACCGCTCTACAAATCTCCTGCAGCGACACTGACACTTGGCCCACAACGCTGCCTGCACAAGCAACCTCTCTGGAATTTTTCTCCCCTTACAAAGGTAGGCCGAAACAATAGCTTCCTTCAGCCAACGCACTATTGTGCCCTTGGAGGCCTTGCATCCATTTGTGGCACCTCCAAACAATACAAACAAATGATCTGACCGCCAAAGACTGTGACATTTGACTCCGGCAACTCAGCAGACCAATTCGGGAAGGCAAGAGCTCCACAGTCTGATTCAGGTGAAATAAAGATACCACCTTAGATAGGAATGAGGGTACATAGTAACATAGTAATGATGGCAGAAAAAGACCAAATGGTCCATCCAGTCTGCCCAGCAAGCTTCCCATGGCAGTAAATGCCGCTCCGAGCAGGTTACTCCATGTTTATGTTTAAGGGTACCATGTGTAAAGATACCTCCTCGTTCAAAATCTTCAGAAATGGTTCCCTACAGGACAAAGCCTGCAGCTCTGAGATCCTTCTGAACGAACAAATTGCCACCAAAAATACCACCTTCAGCGTGAGGTCCTTTAATGACACCTTCAACGGTTCAAAACGGAGGCCCACAAAGCACTCTCACTATCAAGTTTAAACTCCATGCCGGACACAATCTATGGACCGGTAGCTGCCCGACTCCCTTCAAAAACCTCACAAGAACCGGACCTCCGAGGCTGCCACTTGAACCCATAAGGAATTGTAAACTAAACCCTTGAAAATTACAGGCTCAGAGTATCCATTCTGTCACAAGTGCTTGCTCTCAAGTCAAGTCTCAAGACAAAAGTGAGCCACCCGATCCGAGAAAATAGGACTTTGCCTTAACAGCCCCTGCAAATGAGTCAATCTCAAGGACCCGTCAATTGTGCGCTGAACCAGATCTGCGAACCACGGACGATGCAGCATCTCCAGCACTCCCAGTACCACTTGGCCCAGATGCATCTTGATGAGCCTAAACACTCGACCTATTAACGGTCACAGAGGAAACACGTTTAGCAGGATCTTTTTTGGCCATGGAAGAACCCGAACGTCTATGCCCTCAGCTGCGACCTATCTTCAACTGAAGAAACTTGCTGTCTTGGCATTGCTCCTAGATGCCATCAGATGCAGACGGGGACTGCCCCAATGAGACTGGATAAGGCTGAAGGTCTCCTTCAACAGCTCCTGTTCTCCTGGGTCCCACTGCGCCTACTGAGATAGTCTGCTTGCACATTATCCACTCCCGCAACTTGTGAAGCGGCTATGCTCTGCAAATGTCGCTCCACCCCGGAAAAAAGGTCCTGGGCTCCTTGGGCAACCAAGTGACTCTTCATTCCCCCTTGCCGACTGTTATAAGCCACCATTGTCGCATTGTCCGAAAACACTGACCATTTGAACTCGTTCTTGGAAGGAATTCCACCAATGCACTGCGCACAACTCTTGTTTCCAAGCGATTGATAGACCAGGATGCTTCCACTGGCGACCTTGTGCCATCCGCTCTTGACAAATCGCCCCCCAACCCTTGAAGTTAGCATTCGTGATCCCTATAACCCAGTCCAGAACCTCTAGGCCCATCCCTTCCTCCAAACTGGGCTGAAACAGCCACCATTAAAGACTGGACCTGGAAGTACTCTGCAGCAGTAAAGGCCAATGAAACTCCTCTGAGAACAGATTCCAGTGCAACAGCAGCAACCCCCTGTAGAGGGCGCATGTGAGCACGAAATTCAGCGTAGATGCCATTGAACCCAGGACCTGAAGATAATCAAGCCCTGGGCACTGGCATCTGCACCACCTGGGATTATAACTTCTGAATCCTCTCCGAGGTGAGAACACTGCCAAGCTGAGTATCGAACTTCACCCCCAAGTATTCCAGCATCTGGATAGAGCTCAGGTGAATTCGCTAAATTCATGACCCAGCTCAAGGACTGTAACATATCCGTTACCGTGCGCAAAGACTACCAGCACACCTCCTCCGATTTCCCCTCGGAAAAGGGAAATCGGAAGAGGTATGCTAGTAGTCATCCAGATAAGTATGAACGGAGGAGGTATGCTGGTAGTCATCCACATAAGTAGGAGCTAGGATCCCCCTCCCTGACTACAGTCGCTACCACTACCACCATCACCTTTGTGAACATGCAAGGTAGAATCGCCAAATCAAACAGGAGGCCCAGAAACTGAAAAAGTTACCCCAGACCCATTACACGAAGAAACTTTGAGGTTCTTCCTGAATGGGAATGTGCAGATAGGCTTCCGTCAAGTCCAGCGAGGCCCGAAAAACTCCACACGACGAACTGCCACCATTATAACCGTCCGCAACATTTCCATGTGGAAAAATGGGGAACTCGCAGTATCACATTTCATCTTTTTCAGATCGAGGATGGGATGAAAGGCTCCTTACTTTTTTTTGGCACAACAAGGTAAATCGAGTACCTCCTGCGACCATGTTCCCTGGCCGCCACTGGTCCTATCATACCAGCAACTGAAGGTGACGTGTTCCGAATCACTGCTTGCTTGACTCAGACGCTGCAATGATACATCACAAAAGCTTCCGTGCTGGGACGAAAAAAATTCTAAAGCATAATGTTCCTTATTATTTCCTCAAAGAACTGTGACAGATGGCCTTTCACCACCATCTCGAGAGTGGACCAGCCTGGCTTCATTGTGAAGCCTTACTGCCAGCAGCCCCCTGGTCAGAGCCCTCTCAGGGAAGTCTATGGGTGCCTCAAAAGGACTGCTGCCTACCGGACCCCTGGTTCTGCCTCGAAGACAGTGCAGAACCCTTATTGGGACAAAAACCCGCTGCACCTCCCGAAACCTAGAGCAAGGCAGAAAAGACTTCCTGTCATCTTATCCTCCGGCAGCTTATTCCCTTTAGACTCCCCCAAAACCTTCAATTGTTTCAGGCCCTCCACAAACAATTGTCCTTCCTTTAAAAGGAAGATTACAGAGCTGAGACTTGGATCACATATCAGCTGACCAATTCTGCAACCACAGCAGACGTTGCACCATATTCATGGCCGTAAGTTCAGCTCAAGTCATAAAGCGCATCAGCCTCATATGCAATCCCTGCCTCCACCTGAGCTGCCTTGCTATTAACACCAAGAATAATTATCCAATAATGGCTAGACACTAATAAATATCAATATCGGTAAAAAATCTAGCTCAAAGAAATAAGGGTAATATATGAGTTGAGCTCTGGAGAAACCTCATATGGTGCCTCGGAAGGCTACACGCTCTTAAGCACAGCTTTGGAAGTGCTTTTGAGGGCTACATGCTCTAGTGCACAGCTTTAGAGTGCTTGCTCTTCAGCGCAGCTCTAAGAGACGATGTAATTTTAATCATTGGTAACCCAGAGACAGTGATTCTTCATATGAAGCTATCTTATGTTCAGGTTTAAGTTCACTTTAAGGCAAAGACTGGTAATAATTTTTGTTACCGATCTGTAGTTCACAATGAATTGATGCCAGGCACATTTGTGAAATATCTTATGCTGTCTGTATGCTATCCATCCGACATTGCAATGTTTCGGAAAAGAATCCTTCTTCAGGGAGACATGATGTGCATGACGCCGGCAACTTGTGACTAGAGTGAACCTGAAAGAATAATGTATAAAAACCAACCCTTTCAATGATGAATACATCTAAATAAAGGCGGAGAAAATCTAGTATGGACACCTACTTGATTTCAAGTGAATGGGTCAATGGAGCATTGAAAACGCGACTTCGTAGATGCTGAAAACAATTGACAGTCTGTTAAAAAAGCTATTACCGAAAGTCTAAAGTGTAGAGGTTTTCAGCATTCAAATACTTACGCGCGTGAAGAAAATCTGCTGTGTCTATCGAGTCTGTCACTGATAGTCAGCCACTGGAGAACGCAGACATTTAAAGCAAAAGATCCTGCCAATTTTAGGGGATTGACAGGCAGAACTGACGTGTACACATCCAAATGAGGTCATGTGCATCATGCGGTGGCTATTTTGAAAAGGCTGGGGAAGCCTACAACTCCAAAATTAGATATATACGTCATCGAGGAGCCATTTTGAAAAGTCTAAGAAAGCCTAAAAGTCCAAAATTGGGTATTTACGTCATCAGGAAGCCATATTGCACGACATTAGATCAAGGAAAACCACTCAAGTTTTTCATTCAAACTGGATGGTTCTATGCATTGAAGCCGGAAAATCCAGTGGTTTTCTTTGAAGTTGAGGATGGATTGTCTGTCCCCTCTGCGCCATGAGCAGGGAACATGTTCTATAATAAGCCATTTAAGGTCTTCAAAGGAATGATTGAGAGCGATGCAATGTGGTACAAGTGGTGCTTTAGGATCTTTGTTTTTGATTCGGCTTTTATGCTCAGTTAAACAGGTGCGAATTTTGCGTGTGGTGCGTCCTACATATGTGAGCTGACATGGACATGATATGCCATAGACAACATGGTTTGTGTTACAATCAACGTTATGTTTTCTGCGTATTATGGTACCACTTTTTGGATCAGTCCATTCTATGTCTGTGAATGCTTGTTCACCAAACATACATTTCCCACATCAGGATTGCCCTACTATATTGTTGGTTGGTTTAAAGGAGGAACAGCCCTTACTATATGCTGCTTTATGTTAGTTCCTCTAGAGTAAGCAAACATCAGAGTGGGGGGGGGGATTGAAAGATGGTATATGGGCTTAACACGTGCCAATTGCGTAAAATGATACGTTTGATGGTCTGAGTGAATACGGTATGAGGTAAAACACATATCAAATTGGTAACTTGAGGTCTATGTGTATTGCAGCAGCTGGTCTCGGTCAGAATACTTGGCTCTTTTAAATGCCCTTTTAGTGGTATAGTCCGGATAGCCTCTTTCAAGAAATCTTCATCCGAGTGCGTTTGCCTGATCTAGAAATTCTTGTTCCGAGCATATTCTCCGAATTCTAAAAAATTGTCCCACAGGAAGACCTTCTTTGAAGCGTCAGGGGTGGTGGCTTTCGAATCTGAGAAAATTATTTCTGTCTGTAGATTTACGGTATAATGTGGTCTGAATACCCGTAGGTGTTTTGATAATGAGACTATCAAGAAATTATAATTGATTATGGTGATAGGACAAGGTAAACTTGAGATGTGGGTGAGATAGGTTGAGCCAAGTATGAAAATTGTTGCAATTGATTTTCTGTGCTCATCCAGATAAAAAATGTCATCAATGTACCGTGACCATTGTTGTACATGTGAAAAATACTGAGATGAGTATACTATAGTTTCTTCAAATTTTGTTACGAATAGATTGGCCACCTCTGGGGCCACTGGAGACCCCATGGCCACTCCGTGAATTTGTAAAAAATACTGTTGCTCAAAGGCAAAGAAATTACTAAATAGAACCAATTCTGTTAATGATAGTAGAAACTCCAATGGAATACATTGAGGGTGTTGTCTATGAGATAGGACTTCCTTAACCAGATCTAAAGCTTCCTTTTGTGGGACATTGGTGGAGAGAACTTCTATGTCTAAACTGACCAATAATGCTTCTTCAGGTAAGGGTCCCAGTTGAGAATTTTTGTATCATGTCCGATGTGTCCTGTATGTACGAAGAGGCTTGTCGTACAGCCGGTTGTAGGAAGATGTCTAAGAATCTAGCCAATGGTTCGAGGATGGAACCACTGGCGGACACAATGGGTCTACATGGAGGATGATGTAAAGTTTTGTGAATTTTTGGAACACCATAAATGACTGGAATCCAAGGAAACTCTATATTCAAGAAATTAAATTCTTTGATTGTTAAGAAACCTAACTTCATGGCTTCTTGTAAGAGCTGGGTGATTTTAACTTGTAGTTCAGGAGTGGGATCATTAGGTAACTTCTGATAAAAATGAGTATCCTGAAGTTGGCGAAACATTTCGCTCTGGTAATCAGTTGAGTTCATAATGACTACCACACCGCCTTTATCTGCAGGCTTGATGATGACGTCCTGATTGTTAGATAACGATTGTAGAGCTTTAATTTTCTCCAGATGATAGGTTGAAGAAGATCCGTGACTGATTTGTTTCAATGTCAGAAATGTCCACGAGGACTAACATTTGAAAGGCCTTAATTTGCTGGTCCACGGGTCCAGGTGGTATCCATCTAGATTTTGGTTTGACAAGAGATATGTCTGGCATCGTGTCTGGTTGAGTGGAAAAATAAAGCTTTATCATCAAGGAACGAAAAAACTTGTGTAATGCAATCCTACAATTAAACGGATCATGGAAATTTGGTGGGAACATATGAGAGGCCTTTGCTAAGTACGGATTGTTCCTCAGTAGTCAGTGTGTAATCCGATAAATTTATTATCGGTGACTGTCTTGTTTCGGCGATCGAGTGAGTGCCATTGTGTGGCTTCCTCTAATGTGCGTGACTGGTTGGATTTTTTGCCTCTACCTCGGGTTGATCTGGGTGTATACCTGTGTTTGTCTAAAAAAGGTTTGGATTGTCTGGTGTCTGGCTGTTCTTTGGAGCCATCGGATGTTGCAAAGGTGACACCAACGGTGGCTCTTACACATGTAGGAGCTCCTTTCTGAGAACATCTGTAATCATGCCAGACTCTTCCTCCTAGCTATAGCATGAGCCTCAGAGTGTGGTAATCAATAGGAAGTGTGCAGGGCACGGACAACCAGGCCCCGCTTTGAGCAGCACACACAACGTACCCAGCACTTCCTCATCTCCTCCCCCCCCACCCCAGCCTGAGTGAGACGAGGCGAGTGTGCACAGAGTACTGGAAGTGACACATGCCGAGTGTTGGGAGCAGCAGCAATGTAGGAGCTCTGGCAGCTGTATGTGGCAGCCAAGATGACAGAGTGGCTGCTTGCATCACTGATTTCCTCCTTCTCCTGCACTTGTATATGAGGGACCTGGTCTACTGTGACACATTTATGAGTCTCTTTACCCTACCTCCCCTTTTCTTTTAAAATTTAAGAGAGATTGTTGGAGCTTTCACTGCATCCATTGGCTATACGAGTCCTCTGGGTCTGCACTGCCTGCTCCATGGAGGTTACTGTACCACACATTTTTGTTAATGTAGGCATGCCTTGGGCTCGAAAAGGTTTCGGAACACTGTTCTAGAAATAGTTTTCATCTGTACATTACCTTTCGCCCTAGCTGCTGCCCAGCATGCTTTACAAGTTCAGCACTTCAGAAGCACACAGGCAGACATTTCAGCAGTGGCTGCCTTAGCAGTCATCTTCTGGTGCCTGGATTGCACGAAGGCATCCATACAGGAGAGGGGAAAGGGCTAACATCACGCAGCAGCTGTGTTCACTGATGCAGAGAAAAGGACAAGCTTGAAGTAGCACGTCCATGGCAAAACGCCACACTGAATGTGTGTCCCAGGAGTTGCTACACGCTTCTATTGGCCGGATCACACTCTTCCCTATGACCAGCAGAGATGCATTATTACATATGGGTACACACCTGCACACAAGCTACTCTTGGCGGTAAGACCAGTCCCATGTTATCTCCATGGACCATGGTCATGACTCCAATGGTCCGTGTTGTCAGTCCCCAGGAATTCTGGTATGCATACTGTTTTTCACCCGGCATTTTGGGGTCTTCGAAGATTATCTCGAACATCTTTGAGAAGTTCTGTCCCAGATGATGCGATGTTGCCCCCTGGAATAGACAAAGAAACTCATTGCACCAAAGGTTCCACTAACATTCTGGTGGAAGAAGGCAGTGGCTTAACAAAAGCACATTTTAAAGACCTCCGCACTTTCAATCCACTATAAAATTATGGACAAGAAGCTTCCAATATAAAGGTGACTAGGAAAAGCAGAATTTCTCAGTGTACATTGGTAGAGAAACAATGTGGAGGGGAAACAGTTAATTTCAGTGTTTCTGCTTATGACCAGAGGCCAGAGCGAGCTTAAAACATCACTGCAGAAATAACTAATTCTGCTGGCAGTAGAGGAGCTGCAAGAGGAGAACGGGACCATTTTTTTCCAAAAGTGATGAAACTAAAAAAAAAAAACAACACAAAAAAAAAAATCCAAAGAAACCGGCAGGTATGCCCATGATGTCCCCCTCTTCAGGCCTCTGAACACTAACTGCATACAGGACTTGATAGCATATAAATATATATATATATATATATATATGTGCCAATTTTCAAAAGATTTAATTGACCAACTTTGGGAGTTAGCCAGTTAAGTCTCCACTTTTAAAAGATTTTCCTACAACTTAGCCTAAATGCTCAAGCCAGGCAAAGTAGGGGAAGCCCTAGGGGTGTTCCTGGAGCACTAAGTGGTTAAGTTTAGGCAGACAGGCGATCCTAGTTGCACAAATAGCCGTCCTGAATCTAGCTGGTCAAAATTTCCAGTTAAAGATCTGGTCGGTTAGGTAAGGCTGAAAATTTTCCTTAAGAAAACCAGCCAAAATCAACCTTATCTACTCAGCGGATCTTTGAAAATTAAAGCCACGGTGCCCAAACATTTCTCAGTCAAAAGCAAACGAGACTGAAGAAGAAGAATTGCTGAGAGGGGGGACTGGATTCTGATTGTGAGAGGTAGTGCTCGCAATCTGGCCTGGACTCAGAATTATACCATTTTCCAGGCTGTTCTCCAATTACAATGTTTGGGGCGCGGTCAGCCCGGCTCCTGCATGCGGCCAGTGCTGCACACCGTACCTGGATGGCTCTTCCACTGGCAGATATGAAGGCCTCCACGGTGGTGGTATAGTCGCCGCCAGCAAACTTCTCCTTTTCTGTCTTTCTTCCTCTCACCACGGGGATGGCCAGGAGCTCTTCATACACACGGGCATAAAGCTCCAGAATCTGCAGAACCTGATAGAAAATTGTTGCGTATTTGAAACTTTCAAAAATGGACATTTAGTAACTTAGGCTTTGGGTTCTTTCACCTGCTTTTAATAAAACGTGTGATCAAGCAGAGGCTACACAAACAAATAAACCCCAACTTCTTTCTTTCAGACCAGAAACGATGCTCACACAAGGCTGCACTCAGTACTATTCTGCTATGAGCTATAAATGTCGCATTTAATATATTTTTCATCAGATCTAAACTGGAATATATGGAGCCTCGTTTGATGCTACCTGATACAGCAGTGCTATCTGCTGGTGCCAAACTTTAATTCTGCTGTGAAAATGTAAATGTGCTTCTCTATCCCTGTATTTTCTTAGTTTTAAAACTATAAAGTTAAATACAGAACTTCCAGTTAATGAATAAACCAAATTCTGATAAAATGTAGGGCAGGGGTAGGCAACTCCGATCCTGGAGTGCCACAAACAGGCTTGGTTTTCAGAATATCCACAATGAATAGGCATGAGATATTTGCATACACCCCAACTGTCTGTGGCACTCCAAGACTGGCGCTGCCTACTCCTGATGCAGGGTGACGACACAGGAGATATTTCTCTCCCTCCCTCCCACCAAGTACTAACTGGGAGTCACCTTGAAAGTTCCCCACTGGTGTCTTGGCCTATGATGAGTGACAGGGGGAAAGTGCAGACAGGGAGCACAAGAGCACCACAGCCTTGCACTTTCTGGCAAACTGATAATCGGTGCTTTCACTTTAACTTTATCTGCAAGCTTATCAAATAAAATATGGGCAATATTATGCATTCATTTCTCAAGTCCCTTCAGCTTTCAGTAAAGTTTAATTCTGCCAAAAGCAGCAGGACTTGGCTACGTTAACAATCTCTGTTCTGTCTGAACGAGAGCATAAAGTCTGTGGTACAACATTTAACATCTTTGGATCCTTGATCAGTTTACACAGCAGCCCTTATTCAACAAGCCAGATGTCTCGAGATCAAGGTATAAACCACCAAAACAAAATGAATAATTCAATGTCAACAGGGTTTTGCAGAACAGCTGTCAATACAGTAATCTGTTCTGAGTTTGATAATACTCAAAATTATTGAAAAGCAGCAGTGCTTCCTGCAAAATTTGCATTTTATGTGGGGACAGGAAAAATTATTTTTGCTGGATCATTTTAATACTACAACCTCCAAGAAATCAAGGAAACCTCTTGATTTGTGGTTTTTGTGCGGTTGCTGTCTATGGATCAGCCACTTGTCTTAGCTGGCCCATTAGGATAGCTCCCGTGTTTTCTTCTTTAATTTTCTTAACAAGCAATTTTCTTTTTGCGTTTTTCCCTTTTACAAATTCTCTTTAAAACTATGTGCTTCTATTCTCCTGATATGTGGTGCGACCCCTCATTTATTGTTATCTTTCGTAAAAAGATTAACTTAGCTTCTAGCTGCTCAATTGCTGCCGCTACTCATGGGACCAACTCATGGGACCAAGCGGAGTCGGATCCATGAGTAGCGGCAGCAATTGAGCAGCTAGAAGATAAGTTAATCTTTTTACGAAAGATAACAATAAATGAGGGGTCGCACCGCATATCGGGAGAACAGAAGCATGTAGTTTTAAAGAGAATTTGTAAAAGGGAAAAACACAAAAAGAAAATTGCTTGTTAAGAAAATTAAAGAAGAAAACACGGGAGCTATTCTAATGGGCCAGCTAAGACAAGTGGCTGATCCATAGACAGCAACCGCACAAAAACCACAAATCAAGAGGTTTCCTTGATTTCTTGGAGGTTGTAGAATTATAGCACTAAGGAAACGAGGTTGGTTGTTGAATAGTGGACCATTTTAATAGACAACTAGAACCCCCCCCCCCCTTAAATAAACAAAACTTCTCATGTTTCTAAATCTTTTCTGAGATTGAAGAAAATGGCGGACCCATTATCTTGAGCTCCCTCTCACTGGCTCTGCATGAAATTGGCACAATTCCAACTGCTTCACCCGCACTCTAAAACTCCAAAATTCACGATGGAGAACATGAGCTTGTGTGCCGGTGGCAGGCTAGACAGCGTCATTCTCAGGCTGTGGCCCGAGAAACAAGATTTCAGCACAGCAGAGTCTGCCACGCCGGCAAGCTAGAGCAGCAATGGAAATATACATTTTTAAAGTGTCCCCCCTGAAACCCAGCGGAGAAGCAGAACAAAATACCCACTCCTAAATAAATAAGAATTTACTGTAATACAAAAGTGGTGAGCTTTGTTACCAGCAAGGAGGGTGGAAGCAGAAACAAAGTGAACGGCTGCCACCTAGTGCTCAGGTTTAAATAAGCAAGTGATCACATTTAAAGATGTATTTAAAAACAAACAAACAAAAAACCCACATTTAGACATATTCCTAGACCAGAGAAAAGTATACTTCTGCCATGTCACCGTACCCTTTAAAAACAAAAAAGGTTATCCACCGGTAAATCTGCCTCTGTCATTTGAGTAAGGTGGATACAGTGGGTTTCGGACATTAGTACAGGGGGTGAAATACAGTCCTGCCTTTATATAGCACTTTCAAGGATCCCCAATATGCTTTGCTATCCTATCGCTTCCAAACCAAGTAGCCACACCCTTGGGGTGGACAGCTATACACACTGGCTTGCTGGCAGATTAATATACATCTTCTAAAGGGAGAAGAAAGGCTAAACCCTCCCCTAAGTTTTTGGTCAAACCAACAGGAGATTGACTGCTCAATGACATTTTGCAATGGAAGTGCTCTCTCCAGGGATTGACAGACATTCATGCAGTTCAAGCTTTCCTTTTTCTTTTTATAATTGCTGATCCTGACATTTTGGAAGGCTGCCCGGTGCTCGCTTCAAACCTTTATGATATCTGCTTCTCTTTTTGGAGGCTTAGCGCCACAACCTAGCTACCATGTGCCAGCGTGAGCGATAACTTTGGGCTCAGCTTACGTCCATCCAACATTTCAAAAAATTCCCATCACCCCGCATGAGCTGAAAACAGAAAGCATGGCACCGCATTCTCCGAGTATATCTGCCCTCCGCACCTGGACATCCCTTGCGGCTGTCGGTGCATCCCTGCCGCTCACAAACAGGCGGCGGATTCTGCAGTTTTGACCTCAAATGCCACACACTTGGGATCTGTAAAGCAGCCAGAGTTCTTTTAAGACTCACCTCCTCTGCTGCTTCTTCAAACGTGGCATAGGCCGTGTGCCCCTCCTGCCACAGGAACTCCCGAGTCCGCAGGAAAGGTTGAGGATGCTTGAATTCCCAACGCTGCAAAGCAAAGAATACATCTCTCTTATGCAGGAAGTCTGTGTCAATGGCCAACAGGCAATTTTACAGTATCTGTTTTCAGGGGGGATCATACCCCAGTGCTGCTGACCAGCTCTAACACATTCTAACTCGGGAAATAAACGGAAAGGTCTTAAAAAAAAAAAAAATGGATTCACAATAAGTTCCACATTGGTAAAGATACTAAGATGAGGAAGGAGGGGAAAGGGGGGAATAAAAGGAGCAAACAGCACGTCGCACTTGCAAAACAAGTAATTAAAAAAACAAGCTTTAATTTAATACAAATGTACAGGCAGCCGTGAATCGTTTCAGCATTCTCAGGGTCCAGGAGAGAGGGGGTTGGCACAGCTCTTCCTACATTTACATCGTCACAACAAAGAGCGAGTTTTACGTGATCTGCACATTGCCCTTTTTCATTGGTGCTTTCCAAGCTTGGCATCAAACCAGAGATTCATACGGGGCACTCATTTTCTTCAGACTTAGCCAGCTGCATGAATCCTCAAGCGCTCCCAAACTTTTTGTGGAGAAGGGGAATACTGCAGACTTGGAGGGTGAGGCAGCACAGGACGCATCCAGAACTCCAGTTGCGAGATTGCAGTGGATTCTGCGCCTATGCTGCTCCTCCAGCATCTGTGCATGCACACAAACTATGGCAACATGCCCATAGCCAAGTAGCTCCCCTAGACCAGTGGTGGCCAATTCTGGGCCTCGAGAGCCAAAAATAAGCCAGGTTTTCAAGACATTCACAATGAATATGCATGAGGCAGATTTGCATGCACTGCTTCCACTGTATGTACATCTCATATGCATATTCATTGTGAATATCCTGAAAAATCTGGCTTTTGTGGCTCTTGAGGACTACAGTTGGCCACCCATGCCCTAGACCATGGCATATATTTATTTGATTGATTGATTTTTATATACCGACGTTCGTGTACACACACACTGACTGCTCTATCCCTTCAGGGAATAGAAATGCTCAACATCAGAAACAAAAAGGAAATTTTTATGGCTTGAAACTATTACAGTTTTCATGGGAGGACTCCATGTTTTTGGTTCCTACTTGGAAAGCTTGGGAGGCATGTAGAACTGCACTCTAGAATCTCTCTCATGTCACTGTTTTTAACCCTGTAAGCTTGCTTCAGCTCTGTCCCTTAAACCAGGTTTGCTTTTTTGCTGGTAAAGTGCTCCTGCTGCCCTGCAAGCACAAGGAATATGATTTCAGGGTGGAATGCAGCAGTCATGTCTGTCACTGGCAGCAGCACAGGGGAAAATGCTTACAATGTCACAGTATTTCTCTGCCTTGCAGGATACCACAGTCATTCCTACCCAAGAATTGCACCTTTATACTACATCAAATACAATTCAGGGCTGGCCTGGTTGGCTTAAGTAGAAAGCGCTGTGCACTGCCATGCAGAAGGCCCCAGTTTGATCCCCAGATTCAGTTTTCCACTCTCTTGGTCAGCTGGGGCTGGTATGGAGGCAGCACTCACAGCCACTGGGATTAGGAAAGGAGGGTGTTGGAGGTCATTGCCTAAGGATGACACCTAGTGGCCAGTTTCAGGGCCCATGATTGCAGGGGTCCAAAAAGAACCCCTACTGCATGGCTCCAAGGCCAGGACTGTCACCACAATGACTGGACTAAATGTAAGTTGTGAGGGGATTATAACCCCTGGGTAGAAGGGAATGAAGGCTCATGGTGCCAGTTCCAAGCCCTGGTTCCAAATCAGCTGGAAGTATAAAAGGAACAGGAGGAAAAAGAAAATTGGTTCTTACCAGCTAATTTCCATTCCTGTAATACCACAGAAGTGGGTTTTGCATCCCTACCAGAAAATAAAAACTGAGGCAGTGCTACATATCAGAGTGCCACCTGCAGGCCCTCAGTATTGACCTGTACCCAAGCCACAGAGTAGATAGAATTCCCCTTACCCAAGGTGAACCCGAAAGCCCAGGGCTGGAACCCCCTGAACTGAAAATCAACACTTCCAGCCAAAAGCCAGTTTGAAAACCGCTTCATTCAAAAAAATGACCTGTGTGAAAAAATCTGATATACAATGAATAAATCCACCAGGAAATTCAGTCTTTCGGAAGCAATGAGATATTATGGGAATGAAAATTAGCAGGTAAGAACAAATTTTCCTTTCCTGTTCATAACGTGTCGTTGGATGTACCTAAGCACCCCTACACAGGGCAGGAACCCAAAAGACCCGATCTCAGCACACTTTCATCGAATGTCGCATCCTCTTACGATGTAACATCCAACCAGTAATGTTTGGTAAAAGTATGCAGAGAGGACCATATCGCAGCCCTGCATATCTCTTGGGGAGACACTGATACTCCACCCAAGAGACCGCCTGCGCTCTAGTCGAATGCGTCTTGAGACCTGTCGGAATTACATGACCCTTGCAAATATAGGCCAAGCAAATAGCCTCTTTCAGCCAATGGGCCAACGTAGCCTTTGAAGCTTTCTCCCTTTTCTTTGCTCCACCGACCACCACGAAAAGAAGGTCCGATTGTCGAAAGCTATTAGTTACCTTCAAATATTGCAACAGAGATTGACACACATCGAGAAGATGAAGGTCCCTATCCAGCGCAGAATCCCTAGACCACTCCGTAAATGCGGGAAATTCAACCGTCTGATTCACATGGAACGCAGAAACCACTTTTGGCAAAAAGGATGGAACCATGAGCAAGGTCACTGTCATCAGCAATCCTGAAAAAAAGATCTAAACAAGACAGAGCCTGAAGCTCCAAAATCCTCCAGGCTGAATAAATAGCAATCAGAAATACAATCTTCAGTGTAAGGTCCTTCAAAGAAGCTTATCTTAAAGGCTCAAAATGCATTCCACAGAGAACCTGCAAAACTAAGTTGAGGTTCAAATCTGGACATACCTTCCAAACTGGAGGTTGTAAATGCTTAACCTCCTTCATGAAACAAGCTACATTGGGATGAGAAGCCAAAGCCCTTCCCCGCAATTTGCCCCTCAGACAACCCAAGGCTGCAAACTGGACACGGAGCAAACTATAGGCCAGGCCCTTAAGACAAGTCCTAGTGCAGAAAGGACAAAATGTGCAGGACTTTCAAAGACAGAGGATCCAGCTGTTGCTGAATACACCAGGCCTCAAAAACCTTCCAAACCCTGACATACCCCATAGACGTAGGCGGCCGCCTAGCCTGAAGCAGAATGGAAATTACCGGTTCCGAATAACTTTTCAGGTGCAGCTGCCGTCTCTCAAAAGCTCAGAGGCAAAAAGCAATCCTCCCGATCTGAAAATATTGGTCCTTGCCGGAGCAACCCCAGCAGATGAGCCAAGCGAAGAGGCTCGTTGACCGCTAGATACACCAGATCTGTGAACCACAGGCAACACGGCCACTCCGGCACCACCAGCACCACTGTCCCTGGATGCATCTCTAGGTCCCTTATCACTTGACCTATGATTGGCCATACAGAAGACATACAGAAGAATCCCTGTTAGCCACAGACACACAAGAGTGTCCAGCCCTACTGAATCAGGCTCCCTTCAGCGACTGAAAACTCGTGCCATCCTGGCATTGGCCCGCATTGCCATGAGGTCCAAAACTGGGTAACACCTCATCTTACACAAATGCGATCCCAGGCTTCCGGAGCCAATTCCCACTCCCCGGGATCCAGTTGTTGCCTGCTGAGGAAATCCACCTGAACGTTGTCTACACCCACGACGTGCGATGGCACAATTCCCTCAAGGTGCCGTTCCACCCACACAAACAGTTGCTGAGTCTCCTGAACTACCGCGAGACTTTGTTCCTCCCTGGTGATTGATGTACGTTACAGTTATCACATAGTCCGAGAAAATTCAAACCATCCATCCCTTGATCCAGGGCAGGAACACCTCCAGATCCATGTGTACCGCCCTAGTCTCCAGACGATTGATGGGCTAGGATGCCTCCGCTGTTGACCAGAGACCCTGGGCAGAATGACCCAGACAGACCGCCCCTCATCCCTTGAGGCTGGCACCTGTAGTCACCACCACCCAAGTCCGGGGTCTCCAGATCCACTCCCTTTTCCAGGTTGCGTCACAAGAGCCACTATGAGAGACTGGATCTGGACTCTGTTAAAAGTGGTAACGGCAGATGATACTCTTTCGACAACGGATTCCACCTGGACAAAAGTGCTCTTTACAATGGACGCATGTGGGCAAAGACCCACGGAACCAAATCCAACGTTGAAGCCATGGAACCCAGCACCTGCAAGTAATCCCAGACCTTTGGAACTGGCAGACTCAGACACTTCACCTGTGTCTGCAGCTTTGACAATCTGTCTGCCGACAGGAACATCCTGCCTTTCTGGGTATCAAAGAAGGCTCCTAGGTACTCCAACGATTGAGATGGAACCAGGTGACTGTCAGAATGATCACCCAACCCAGCGAACTTAAGGTATCCTTCACTCACTGGAAGGACCGAAGGCACTCCTCCTCAGACTTTGCCTGAATAATTCAATTGTCCATATATGGATGGACTAGAATCCCCTCTTGTCTCAAGGCTGTAACCACTACCACCATCACCTTTGTGAAAGTTCGAGAAGCCATGGCCAACCTGAAAGGGAGAGCCCTAAACTGGAAGTGTTGCCCCAGTACCATAAATCACAGAAACTTCTGATGATTTTGATGAATGGGGATATGAAGATAGGCTTCAGTTAGATCCAAAGACACCAGGAATTCTCCTTTGTGGACCGCTGCTATCACAGTACGCATGGTCTCCATCCGGAAACGAGGCACTCGCAAGGCAACACTGAATTTTTGCAAATCCAAAATGGGATGCCCGCCTTCTTGGAAATCACAAAATAAATGGATAAATAAATGCATAAATGGATAAATGCATAAATGCATAAATGGATAAATGGATAAATGCATAAATAAATGGATAAATAAATGCAGGCTTTTCCTAACTCCAATATTATTTAACTCCTAACAATCAACACACATCACCATCAATATCACTATTAGCTACCTCTTACAATGTAATTATATGTAATTAGCTGGTTTTCCTTTTTCCTTTCTCCTTCTCATTCCAAGTTCTATTTTTCCTTGTTACATGTAACTGCTTTTTCCGCACTATTGTTCAAGTTTAAGTTTATTTTGCACTCCTGTTTCATGTGAACCAGCATGATGGGACTATTGTCTTGAATGTTGGTATATAAAAAAACTTAAATAAATAAATAAAATAAATAAAATGGAGTACCTCCCCCGTCCTTGTTCGCCCCGCGGAACCGGAACTATGGCTTCTAAGTCTCGTAACCTTTGCAGAGTCCCTCCCACTGTATCCCATTTGCTTCCTGACAAGCAGTGGGACTCCAGAAAGGTTTCTCTGACTGTGTGCAAAAATTCTAAGGTGTAGCCATCTTACTACCTCCAGAACCCACTGATTCGAGGTTATCTTGAGCCACTCCCCGAAAAGCAGGACAACCTGCCCCCTATCGCTACCACTGGGAGTGGCCGAGACTGGCTTTATTGCAAGGTCTTTACCCCTCTAGTCCCCTGATCGGAACCACCTCTGGGGTACCTGGGGGATCCCCGAAAGGACTGCTGGCATCCTGACAACTGCCTCAACCCCGAGTCTGTAGCCCCTTTGCTGGAATGAAACTTCCTTGAATCCCGGAATCAGGCCCTAGGAGGAAAGGTCTTCTTATTGCTCTTCTTATCCTCCAGCAATCTGTTCTCTTTGGATTCACCCAGAGACTTCATCAGCTGATCCAGATCCTCCCCAAATAGTAACTTCCCTTTAAAAGGAAGATTAAACAACTGAGTCTGGACCACATGTCCGCAGACCTATTGTGCAACCACAGAGGCCTGTGTGCAGCCGCCGCCGCCGAGACCATGCTCCTGGCAGACGTATACACCAAATCATACAATGCATCAGCCACGTATGCAACACCAGCCTCCAAACACGAGACGTAAACCTTGCCAAGCGCATCAGTAGACAACTGTTCTTGTGCCTTCTAAACTCAGCACAAGCAGGCCCGCTGCATCAAGTTGGCACATACCACGGCGCAGAGGCCCCACGAATGGCAGAACCCGCCACTGTGATCGTGGTCTTCTAAGTCACCGCAGAGACCGTCGCATCCAAATTGTGTCTTCAGGCGATCCAAATGCTCCAAGCCTGCATCAGAGACCCATCCAGGACTGGATTCACACCCTCACTGTCTGATGTCCTGGGTCAGCTTAACCCCCAGTTCTTCCAATACCTGAGGGATGAGAGGGTGCAGCAACTCCTCCTTCTTAAACAGATGGACCACCCGCGGGTCATCACCTTCGGGCACAGTCCCCTCATCCGGATCATCCTTGCTCAAATCAGGATCAGGGGCTTGACCCCCCATCCAGATCCAGATCCACCTCCTGCAGAGACGCCACCGGCGAGACAACCTCAGGCGCTTGAGAAAATCGCCAGAACTGCCCGCCAATGCTATCTTTGGTCTTTTGAGCGGAACAGGCAGTCTCTCCTTGGATCTCTTTGCTCCATAACCTTTCTAGCCAGGAAGGCTTTGTGCAAAAGCAGAACTCACTCCGGAGAAAATCCCTCTGGATCCTCAGTCCCTTGCTCCAAGGGACTGTCCTTTGAGTCTGTTCCCCCCTCCTGGCCTTCCTCAGCCCCCTGCAAAGCAGGAGAGAAAGGAGGAGGGGAATCACCGGACTCCCTGTCGGGTGGGGGCCCCTGAGGCAGCAGAAAGCCCTGCAGAGAGGATTGGGAGGTTTGCACCTCTACTATCTGCTGGAGACAGAAATACTAAGGGACTGTAGGTGGCACTCAGATATGTAGCAGTGCCTCAAAGTTTTTGTTCTCAGCCTCCATGTTCTGGTAAGAATGCAAGAAAAAGAAGGTCTTTTTTAATAGGGCCCTTGGTGTAACCGGTGCTCTCATCATGTGCCTCCTCTGCTCTGTGCAGGTGCACAACCCACAGGGAAGAGGGGATGTGAGGATCCTGGAAACAAAGAAAGCCCACCCCTCAGCTCGGTCCTCTTTCTGGTAATTCCTTTGGCAAGGGAGACATCAGAAAATTAAAAAAATAAAAATATTGAACACAATGGAGAGTAATCTTGACTTAGTTTTTAATGACAGGGCATCTTAAAATATCTAGAAACATGAAAGATCTAGGACAATTTTAAACTACAAGGACACAAAGCAGCAGTATGGCTACCTACCACCACATTGCACCACTGATTCAGCTTAATAGGCAGGTCTCGATGTGACTGAACCCACTTGGCATAGGCAGGATACATTACTGCATCAGGAAAAGGGAGACAAAAAGGATGTTTTTGTTTTGTTTTCTTTTAAAAGCAGGCAAATGTATTTGATATTTTGATAAAAGCTTTCTCCACAACATGGAAGGTACAGCAGAATGAGAACAATCTTGAATGTAGCAAGCCACGCTAAGGCAATTACAGTTTTCTGTAATACGTGTTCAACAGAAGACCAATGTATAAAATTAAAAATGATTTGCCAGATCCAAGTGAAATGAAACTGTGAAAACTAACAAATATTTTACAATGCAATACTTCTATATAAAGAATTAAAAGCCTTGTATTAATTCAGAAAAGGCCAGACTCGTACCATTATTGGAGAAATTACTTACCTGATAATTTTGTTTTCCTTAGTGTAAACAGAGGGACTCAGGACCAACGGGTTATGCTCCCCTGCCAGCAGATAGGGGGAGAGGGCTTTGGCCGTCATCACCACGCTCTGCTTCCTGCACCCACTGCCTTTCAGTTGCTTAAACAGCAAAGTCCACTCCTGGAACAGACTACTGGACCAAGGAACACCTCTGAGGGATCCTGGAAATCGCCTCAGGAATTTTCAACTGGAGGAGAGACCTTTAGGTATCACCACAGGAGGGTGGGGCTCAATTTTTCCTCCAATGTAAATGTAGAATTTCTCCTTCCAAAAAGTACAGCAATCCCCATAGTGAGAAGTACGTCCACCATCTGCTGGAGACAGAGAAATACTAAAGGATTGAGGTCACTGCAGGGCGATGTCAGCTTTGAAACTTGACTCCGTCTCCATCTGCTGGCAGGGGAGTATAACCCATTGGTCCCGAGTCCATCTGGCTACATGCTAGGAAATTAGGAGTGTTTCACCTGTGTGCTGAAAATCAACATACTGCAAAATCCTGAAGCGAGGCAACTGAAATGTGGGCACTACATCCCCAAAATAAAGGGTCAAGAACTAGGCCTCAAACATTCTGCCATTACCATCAGTGTCTTTGAAAAGGACTTCACAACCACTGTAACACTGCCAAAGCTGGCCAGCAGTTATCCCGGAGTCAGAAAGAGGAAGGGAATGTGTGCTGCAAGTTACGATGAGGCAAACACATCCGCTCCTCTGTTAGGGTTTTGTTAGATGCAATAATTTTCTTACCGGTCTCGCTCGTAGGTCGTACAGCAATAGGCTCAGCTAGCTCAGTTTTGCCCGATCTTGTCACCCAGGCGACCTGCAGCAATAAAGGAAGTGGTATTTAAAGTATTCGGGTAATCCATTTTAAATACTTTTCAGGTGTAAAAAGGTACAACTGGAAATGCCCCTTAAAAACCTTACCAGGTACATAGACTGTGGAAATGGGGGGGGGGGGGGGGGTCTTATATACTAAGCAGTGGCTGTGATTTATGAATTTTGATGTGGGATAGACTTTTCCAATGCTTTATCTTTTTCTGAAAAATTTCTCAATTCTAGAAATTCTGGAAAAAAATTCCTTGGTAACAATGGATGAATGTTCCTTGGTAACAATGGATGAATGTTGGGAATTATTAAAAAGGGAATGGTGAATAAAACGGAAAATGTAATAATGCCTCTGTATCGCTCCATGGTGAGACCGCACCTTGAATACTGTGTACAATTCTGGTCGCCACATCTCAAAAAAGATATAATTGCGATGGAGAAGGTACAGAGAAGGGCTACCAAAATGATAAGGGGAATGAAACAACTCCACTATGAGGAAATACTAAAGAGGTTAGGACTTTTCAGCTTGGAGAAGAGACGACTGAGGGGGGATATGATAGAGGTGTTTAAAATTATGAGAGGTCTAGAACGGGTAGATGTGAATCGGTTATTTACTCTTTCGGATAGTAGAAAGACTAGGGGGCACTCCATGAAGTTAGCATGGGGCACATTTAAAACTAATCGGAGAAAGTTCTTTTTTACTCAACGCACAATTAAACTCTGGAATTCAGTTCACTTAGAGAATAGCCACTGCCATTAGCAATGGTAACATGGAATATACTTAGCTTTTGGGTACTTGCCAGGTTCTTATGGCCTGGATTGGCCACTGTTGGAAACAGGATGCTGGGCTTGATGGACCCTTGGTCTGACCCAGTATGGCATTTTCTTATGTTCTTAGGTAAGCTTAGCAATTTCAAGTTTTGAATTTGTTTCAGTATAACATTTAAACCACTGATTTCCCCACCCTCGCCAATCAAATCTCAGTTCGACTACTTGAAAATCTTTTGAGATAAAGTGTGGGGAAATTAACATGATAGGGGTTGGAAGGGGAGGGTTTCTATTAAAAATATACATAGGTCAAATAATATGTCAAATCAGTTCAGAAATCTATTGTATCATGAAAACTCACAAAAGAAAACATTTGCAACACAAAATTTTCCAATTAACAGACGTTTATTTATTTATTTATAGGTTTTTATATACCAATAGCCGTTTGCACATCGTATCGGTTTACAGATAACTAAAACTTTTTGACAGTGTCATAATTTCCAATTATGTGGCCTGTCTCTCTACAAAGCTAGCAAAGGATTATACCCCCACCTCTCCTGATCAAAGGAAGATTCTAGTACTATGCAGAACACTAAAGACTGGAGGTAGAGAACCAGGGGAAGCAGCCTGATGAGTACAAGATAACATTTCAGTGATAAGATACTGAACTCTCTCTCAATGGGCCTAAAGTAATAAGGTACACAATTAAATTGTGCGCAATTACATTTTTTTTTTAACCTGTGCATAAAAAAAATTACCTCCTGATTCAGTAAGCAAATGTGCCCACAGCCTTTTGCATAGACTGAGCACACAGACGTCTATGTGCACACAAGCTTGCAATTTTCTCTAAAATAAAACCTTCCATGCTCACTCCTCCTCCTGCAACAGTGGCCGTAGCTTCTCCCTGCTCACAAAACATCTCCGTGCACCTCAAAGATGATTTGCGAACTGGGAGACGCTGCAGGAGAAGGAATGCCCATGAAGGTTATCTTCTGGTTTCACCGAAACAGTATCCACGTACAGGCAGCTGCCCAAACCCTTGAGCCCATGGTAGGGGTAAAGCTGGCTTCCAACCGCAGACCAATTCCCCTGCCTGAAGATGAAGCAACATCCAGCACTGCAAGAAAAAGCGCAGGGCAGAAGAAAAACTGCTTTCTGCTTCCTTTTATGCACAGAAAATATGCTGACTGAGGAAAGGCAAGAAAGTGACCCTTATACCTAACAAATCCTGTATAAGTAATGAAAACTCTACAAGACTCACTTCTGGGGCAAAGTCTGCAATATGGGTCTTCTCTTTTTCCAGCGCAGCCTGAGACACAAACATGGGGAAGTAGCAATTTTCCACTCCTAGCTTCTTTATCCCATCATCAAAGAAATCCTTGATGGCTTCCCAGATGGAAAAAGCCCATGGGCGCAGAACATAGCAGCCGCTCACATCATAGTACTCAATCATTTCAGATTTCGTGATCACCTAACATTGAAGAATATGAGGGTTATCGGCCGTGGGTTCACACTGGCAGCATTCACCACTGTTGTGATTAACGGATCACAATACACACAGCAAGAGAAAAAGAAGTTATTTGTTAATTAGTTAAAAGAACCCAACAAATAGAGATAATACTTTTTTTAAAAGACTAAAGCTATTGAAACTACAATGGGGTTACTGACAAAGGGACCTAGGAGGTCCCAAAAGACTGCCATTTTCAAACATTTACTAGCCTTGTAAGAGGACCCATCTCTGTGCAACTGTCAGATTGACTTTTACCTTACCTTCATTTTGGTGGGTTTATATGGTTCTCTTGCTCTGTTAATTCTAATTCAGAGAATCTTCAAATATTTTGGTTCTTTGGATTTGCGATCAATCTCACACAAGTTCCATGGGACATTATATTAAAAGTGAAGGTTTTTAATGCTGCTATTTAATATGCTTACTCTCCAGGCCTACAGCTCTTCCCAGGTAGTAATGTAATTAGAATGGGTGGATTGGTCAGAAATTATGTTAGACTCAGACTCAACATTAACAGCTGGGAAATTCTTGCTAATATATCATTCTAAATCATCTGAACTGACAAACATGCATACATGGTAGGTGTATTTCACTACAACTTGTAGAACTCTGCTTCCAAAAGCAGAAAAGGAGTATGCTCAGTCCTCAGGCCCTCTCTCCTCCCTCTAGTTATTTGGGATATCCTTATTAATGATCAGCAAAATATTGCTCAATAAATCAATATGGCTCTTGACCCTGAATATCTGAAAGTTTCTCTCATTCATATTCACTAGGGATTACCCTGAAAAGCAGACTGGCATAGGGAGAAGGTTCCCTTATGACCAGCATGACCACCATCCTGGGCGGCAATGGCAGCATTCACTGACCCTGGGTAGAAGTTAATCATCACGTAACTGACACCCAATGGCCAGATTTAGGGCCCCATGATTGCAGGGTTCCAGAAGGAGCCCTGGTGTATGGGCCCAAACCAAGAACTATTGGCTGCGATGACTGGGCGGGGCCATTAAATTAGGGGGAAATTTGCCATGTAGATGCGAATGAAGTCTTTTCTGGCACTGCAGATAAACTCAAGCTGGCTCCCATTAAACTGGAAACCCGAAGGAGCAGGAGGAAGCTGTTGGCTCCAAAAAGAAGATAAATGAGCCGCACACATCGAAGTCTATTTTACACAAGCACAGTTTACTGCTTTGCGCAAGTCCAAAACGAATGCCTAGCTCTTTAAAGTCCAGGAAGCGGACTCCACAGTTTTTCCACCACCTTTTTTATTTTTAAATTTGCAGATCTTGTGGATACCGCAATTTATAAAACTAAAAATTGTCCAGTTTGATGCTGAGGGCTCTTATCATCAAGCAAAAAATAATCTGATCTCTGAAAATCCTCAAATTTTGGAGCTAATTTTTTGCCCCCCCCCCCCAATAGACTGTTGGCAGCATTTTTACATCAACACTTCGACAGTGAGCAGCACAAGCCAGACGTCTTAATCCTAAAATAGACTAAAACAGGGCTCCAATGACAAAACAAAGAAAGAAAGGTCACAGCCAAACAAACAAATAAAAAAAAATGTTAAAAAAAGCTTTGATCAGTAAGCAGATGAGAGATACAAAGAAAGCGAAATATGTGCAACTCACCTGAGAATACCAGTCTGCAAGATTTTCTTCTTTCTTAGCCTCTAGACCCAACCTAGAGCCGTAAGAGATGCATAGTTTATGCCATTTAAAGATCACATAGGAGAATCACGGAACAGCGCAATGTTTACAGAGACTTCTCCCACTCAATCTCAAAGCTACATTTTCAAAGGCTTTACGTGGGTAGAAGCAGGGGTTATGCGTTCAGACTGGCTGAATCCACCTAACTACATGCGCACATTCAGCCCTGTTACAAAGAGGTATTCTGGGGGACAGGCATTTGGAGGCATGGTTGAAAAACATGCCTGTTGCACCTTCATTTGAGATGGCTTAAAGCACATGTGTAATTTTTTGGGCATGCTAACCTGATCTCCAAGCACAGACCACGCAGATATGTTGCGTTTGAATACCAGGCACATACGTTTGATAGATGTCCTATTATTAATTTACCCTTAAGTAATGGTGCATGTCAAAGACCAACAATTAGGCTGCGCTAGTTCTCTTAAGTCAGTGATTCTCAAACTTTTCAGGCCCAAGGCACTCCCACATTGACAAAAATGTTACGTGGCACATCAGCTTTCATGGAGCAGGCAGTGCGGACACGGGCAGGATTCATATGCTGCTGAATTTGTTCCTTCAGCCCTTCCCCCCCATCTGAATGGCTCCTTTGGCACTGGGGGATGGAGTCCAAGTTGCAGTGTGGGTTTATCCACAGCTTCAGCACATTTTTCAGTAACAGCTCCTTGGGCTTCATCCACAATTTGGCCCTGGGCACTATGCAAAGAGGAGTCTCACCTTGGGGGCCTCTTACTCTCTCCTTTTTATGCTTTTACTTCATTTTCTTTATTCTCACCTGCTCCAACTTCTCATCCTGCAGATGCTCTGCTCCCTTTGCTTCTCACTGCCTACAGACTCCTACTCCTTCCCTACTCTTAGCTCCTCAACACACGGACTGCTCTCTCTACCCTGCCTCTTCAGTTCCTTGCTGTGAACAGTCCTGGACTCCAGCTCCCTCTGCATGCAGAATAAAGCATAAATCTGCAGTGTAGTGGACTCCAGCTCCCTCTGCATGCAGAAGAAAGCATAAATCTGCAGTGTAGTGCAGGCAGCTGTCTCAGTTACCTTGGCTGCTACATATGGCTGCCAGGGCTCCTCCACTGATGCTGCCACCAATACTCAGAGGGGAGTCACCATCCAGTGTTCAGTGTACTGTTTCACTAAGACAGAGGCTGGAAGGATTCAAGGGAGGATGTTCAGGATAGGGAAACAGAGGAGGGGCTGTGTGTAATGTGTATACTGCACAAAGTGGGACCCGGCTTATCTGTGTCCTGAATGCTGCCTATTAACTCCCACACGCTGGGATTCATGCTATTCCCTAGGAAGAGGAGGCATGCACTACTACAGTGTGCTCAGAAAGGCGCTTCTGCACATTTAAGCGTCATCGCTGGTGTTTTTAGTTAATGAGAGCTGCTGAGATCAGAGCATCAGGAAGTGATGACTTTTCCATGGCAGACCAGAATGCCATGGCACAGGGGTTGGCAAACACTGTCTTAAGCTTACACATTTTCATTGGTAGCTCAAGGCAAATTTCATGCAGGTACATTACCCATGGGGGTCACTGAGGAGGAAGTATAGTCTAATGCTATACAAACACTACAAACCAATCACTACAATGTTTTACTTCTTGTTAAACTTGTTTATCTTTCCTTTAACTCTAATCCCAGTTAGAATAACCCCTGTTTTATTGTAACTTTCTCTTCCGTGCACTTGTTTATACTCCTGTAATGTATACTCTTATGTTTTAGTTATGTAGTTATAATGTATTGATCACCCCTTGTTTTATGTAAACCGACATGATACGTACTCCCGTGAATGCCGGTATAGAAAAACACAAATAAATAAAATAAATAAAATGCTCAGTTATGAGGAGTCCTAGGTCCTGCTTGCCTCACTGTAACCAAGTAATTGTATTAAGTATGCCATTTTCCCTTCTCCCTGCATCTCTTTGGAAGTTAGCACACAAGTCAGACTCCAAACACTGGCAGCCACACTCTGCTGAAGAGGTAGCTGCATAACCAATTTAAAATGGGAACCTCAGCTGAGCCAAAACCTATTTGCTGGGTAATTATTTTGCCATACAACGATTTGGACTGCCTGTTTGGTTCCATATGGAAAATTTGAATAAAGATGAAGGTGATTCATATATGCAAAGTATTTTATAATAATACAACAAGTGGCTGTGTGGCCTCCATGTCGAAAGGCCTTCCCGCAGGCTGCATGGAGCCCAGTCCTTGCCTTCTCATTCAGAAGATCAACTTTGTGAGCTTGCCGAAAAGAAGGTGCTAACCAGAGCATCTCAGATTATTTAAAAAAAAAAAAAAAAAGTGCTCTCTGAATACCTCTTCTTACCAGGCCATCCCTTAGTATAGCATGGCCAAACAGAAGCATCTTATGGAAATCCAGATGAGGTATTACTGAATCAGAAATACTCACAAAAATGTCAAAATATAAAGTTAAAAAAGGCTCAAATGACGAGCAAGGCTGCTTGTCTGTAAGAGGTGTTTTCCATACACAGCAGGAGAAATTAGCTCCATGAGTATATGACGTGATCCAATAACGCTAAGATGGAAAAGCTCGCTCACGTTCAGAAAACCCAAGAAGGTTTTCTGAACATGTGCAGCTGCTGCTGCCCAAGACTCCTCAGTCTTGATAGTAAGCTAACCTTCAAATCTAAGGGAAGGAAGGGAGGATTTTGTGGTTGATCTGTCCTGCCATCTAAGGTGAGTATCTTTGCTTTTTACATGGACAAGCGGGACAATAAGCCACATAAGTGGGGACTCTCAAGCTGAGGGCTGAATGTAAGTATGTTCTAGAAGGAGAGTTGAAGGAATTAAATAAGCTTTTGAGAACTGCTTGGCCAAAACTATTGTCTTGACATGAAACGTTTCTAAGCATTAATGAGTAGTGAAGGCATGGAGATAAGACAAAGTGAAGATGAGTTAAGAAAGCTGCTGTAGCCCTGACTTGATGGCCTTTCACCTTACTTTGAAGCTGCTGTTTTGACTGATTATAACAATAAGAAATGCAGTCAGAAATCCATGTGGAAAGTTTTTTGTAACTGAATAACCCTGTTTGACTGGGTTGAAAATGATGAATAGTTGTGAAGACTTTCTGTACAACTTTGTTCTCTCCAAACAGAACAAGAAAGCTTTTCTGCAGTCCAATGTCTGAAAGACCTGTTTGCCTTTACTAGTGTGTGGTCTGGGAAAAGATGTTGGAAATATTGATTTAAATGATGATTAATTTAAATGAAACTGAGAGACCACTTTTGGTAGAAATTTAAGACGAGTTTTCAAATGTATTCTTATGGAAAATTTGGCTATGTGGACAGTATGAGACTAGCATTTGTAACTCTTTTACTCTGTGGATAGACGTTAGAAGTATGAAAAGCAAAACCTTCCAAGAAAGGAATTTTAATTCTGCTGTTGCTAGAGACTCAAATGGCAATTTCATGAGCCGAGTGAGAGCTGTATTTAGATGTAAAGGAATAGGAGGATATTTAACCTAAGACTTATGAATCTCAAAAACTGTAGGTTGCAGAGAAATAGGGATTCCTCCTGAATTTCGGTGGCATGCTCCTATATCACAAAGATGAACTCAAGAGTTCATTTTTAATCCTGCGTCAGATAGGCTTCAAAGCTATTGAAGGAAGAGGGGAACAGTATACTTAAAAGTGTCTTGATTGACTACTGAGAAACAGGCAGAACATCTTATCCACTTAAAGTTGTAAGATCTTCTGGTCGAACATTTTCTTGATATAAGAATAACCTTACTCACTTTAGCAGGCATCTGCAAAGAAGAGACTGATTGACTCAAAATCCATGTTGTCACAACTAAAGACTGAAGGCTGGGGATGAAGAAGATTCCTGCTGCATTGAGTGATCAGGGATGGAAATATTCAGGCTGCTGAAGTGATGAAGCCATGGAAACCAGAAGGAGCTATTACACTTTTCCTTTCTTAACTATTAAATTGTTTTGGTTGTAAGTGGAATCAAAGGGAAGGCATAAAGAAGCCCCCAATTCCAAGGTACTGAAAAAACTGTTCCTTGCTGGCCTCTTGAAGCAGAAGATGGGAATTTTGCTGTTTAGCAGTGGTGCAAAGAGATATATCTGCAGAGTACCCCAAAGTTGAAACAGTTCCCATGCTACGTGATGGTCCAAGGACCACTCGAGTGGTTGCAGCTGGCAACTCAGTGTGTCTTATCTAGTTTTGGATTCCAGGGACACAGACCACTACCAGATGCTTCCTTTAGGAAACTGCCCACTTCCATATCTCGCAGGCTTTCTTGGTGAAGACTTTACAAGCCTGTCCCTCATTTGCTGACAGACAATCAGATAGTAATGTTCTCTATTTGGATCAACACCACTTTTCCTTTTAGCAAAGAACCTAATTCCTTTAAAGCACTGATGTCTGCCCTCAACACTAAAGTGATTTATGTGGAGTAATCTTTTTAGTGGAGACCAAATTCCTTAAGAACAAAGGCTGTTTAGATAAGCTCCCCACCCTTAATTGGAAGCATCTATTGTCATGGTAATTTGACTTTGAGGTTGGTGAAAAAAAAATAGATTTGCAGAATCTGTCCAGCAAGAGAGAATGAATGAGAACACTGAATATATTCACCTTGTGGTAAAAGTGGTTGTAGCTGTTCGTCTCATTGAAACGTCAGGGGATACCGCATCTGTCTTATGTGCAAAAGGGATCCCTACAAATTCATGAAGAAGTAGAAAGAAACCTATTTCTGATGTGAAAGGATTGGAATTATCTTGGTTAATTTGTTTGCCCTCTACTGAAGAAGAGTTGTCTACCCTTGTATGGTATCGAAGCAAACTCCTATGAAGTCTATTATATGAGTCAGTTGTAAATTGGATTTTAAACAATTGATATTGCATCCTAGAGTTCCGCCATACTTCACTGTATGAAGTATAGCGGAACAAACTTCTTAAAGCTGGATATGAGTCAATTATCCAAGTATAGAAAAACATACAGTGCTCTTCCTTAGATAAGCTGCAACCACTGCTGTGGAGAGGCCAAAAGGGAAAACTCTATTGATAATGTTCATTGGTTATGGTGAAACAGAAAACTTTCCAGTGAGCTTCATGAATCAGGATATGCATGAAGACATTCTGGAGATCTACAGTGGTTAGCCAGTCATTGATTGCCAAATGATGACAGTGTCTCCCTAAAGAGGTAATTTTCTTTCTTCAGGAGTTAGCTGAGATCTCATGTCCAAGATAGAACAGAGACCATGGTTTTCTTTGGAAGCATGAAATATTTGGAATAAAATCCTATGTTCCTTTGTAGTATTGGGACTGTTTTCACCATATTTGCAGTGAGGAGAGCTGACAGCTCTTGCTGGAGCTGTTCTGCATTTGGGGGAGAAGACTTTAAATTCAAGCAGTTCCCCTGCTGTATGGTCTTTAATATGGAAGTCTGTGGTTATCAAACATCATAGTGAGCTGAACCATTGAAGCCTTCCTCCCACTGGAAGGCAGTTTAAATCTAACAGAAAAGTCTTTTTTTATACTGAAGTCAAAAGGCAGGGTTAGATTTTGGCTTTGTTGGAATTTTGGGCTATGCTTTTCTGCTCTGCTGAAAATAGTAAGCTTTGCATTTTCTTCGTGAATAGTATTACTGCCTTCTGTAATGCTGAGGTTGACCTTGTCTGCTTATAGATGGCTGCTCAGCAGTAGCTGCTTACAGGGTAAGCAGAGTGAAACAGTGACCTTTAATGAGGTCTTTTTTTTTTTTTTTTACCTTGACTCCAAAAAGATTATCCCCTGTACATGGAACAAGTTTCTTGTGAACAAATTCATGAAAACCCAAAGTCCACATCCCATGTTAGCTTTCTAGCTCTAATGGCAACTGCAGACATTCTGGAGGAAATATTATAAGAATCAAACTGATTGATTTAGATGCTTTTCACATTCCTCCACTTCTTGCAGCACAGGAGAGCAATGATCCTTGGTGTCTAAAGGAAGCTGCTGAACCATTTCTTGTAACTTTGCACCTTTCCCCCGAGGAGTATCAGAATGCATTTTGGACCTCTCTGCTCTTTTCAAGGCTGATTTCACTATTACAGATTTATGAGACAGTTGTACCTTTTTATGACTGGGACAAGATAAAACTTTGAGATCCAAATTTTTTTTTTTTTGTTACTGGTAATGTAGACAAGGTGGTTTGCCACATTCTGGACTGGGGTTTCTTTAATACTCTTATAAATCTGAACAGCCACTACTGGTTTTGGGGCTTCACTGTATTTTAGAATAGTAAATATATCTTCTCTCTGTTCTGCCTCCTGTAAAGCAGAAGGAATTTTTGCCATTTTCTGGACAAAAACAAGAGAGATATCCTTATTTATTTATTTATTTAGATTTTTTATATACCGGCATTCGAGACAGCAGTCACATCATGCTGGTTCACATAAAACAGGGGTGCAAAGTAAACATAACAATAACAATGGTGCTGAAAAGGCAGTTACATATAACAAGGTGATAAGAACTTGGCTTAGAGGAAGAGAAGTACATTTCCTTATGTGGAAATGTACTTCTGGGAGGCTGTGGCGAGGGATCCAATGGGAGACTAGTGGGTTCTCCATCCTCAGTCTGGTATGACAGATAATTGTATGATGTTTGTGATTCTTCTTGAGAGTCAAATACTATAGGTAGTTCTTTGAAGGTTCTCTTATCTTTGTACGAAGGTGAGACTCTAATTCAGTTTGCAGGATTTCTTGCCTGACTTGATATGGTGGAATAGTGAACTGAGTTTCAGATTTTGGAGCCATGGACACCAAAATGGGAGATCAGCTGTAATTGTGATAGAGGAAATGAAGAATTTGGTATACTGGTAAAACAGTTTTGGGCAAAGTCAAGCTACATTTTCCTGACAAAGAAATGATGGGTACCGGTTAGTAAGGAGGAATCCCAGTAGACGAACTACCTGATTCTGGAACTAGAATGGGCATAGATCATTTAACAGAAGTATATTTGGAATAAACTGATTTTTTCAGTTGATCAGAGCTAATATTTGTATCTCTGTGCTGAGATACCAAGTTGATGATGTCTCTGTCAACTGAACCAGTAAAAATTCTGCAGTAAGGAATGATGGCATCACAGGTGCTTTTTTATGTGCTGCTGATGTGCAATCTGTGCCCCTAGGGCCTATTTAGCTTCTGAATGCTTCAGTGTCAAAGAGCACCATTTTCTCTCCCTTTTCAGGAGCAGGGGGACTGGCACCTGTGCTGAGACTTCTCCAAGTCATGGCACTGGGCATGAGAGGACTCTGCCTTTTTTGATTTTGGTTTCTCAACTAGTAATGGTTACTTATTCATTGATCTGAAGGACTGAGGAGAACTCAAATTCTTTGAGTGTATAAGTTCTGGATCTTCTGGCCCTGGAAGACACTTGGGAACAGGCAGAGCAATTAAGATCATGCAACAGTCCTTCTAATTAGCCAACACAGTGGTCATCCTGATCTGATAAAGTTGTACTGTAGAAACAAAAAGGAGATCTTTTGAAGCTGTTTTCTGTCCACCATCACAAAGATAGGGAAAATTCTAAATAAACAAAAAGTCTTTTTTTTTTGTTGGCGACTTACAAAAGAAAAAAAAAACCTGAAGATTACATCAATAATGGAAGAAAAACATTAAAGAAATGTGGCACAACACATGAGCAGTCAAGGTTTTTCTCAGTGCTTTTCATTTACAGTGCTTCAAGTCTTCAACATTTTGCATAGCCTCTCACAACCACAAACATTTAAAACTCTTACTTTCCAAGGACTGCCTCCTCTCTCTGCTCACGATTACTGTCTTCCTTTCAGGTTCCCGGGCCTCTCTCCTGCTCCTCTCCAAATCTACATTATATCCTGCTCTGGGAGCCACCGGGTAGCCCATAAAGCTCTGTCTTAAGGCGGACCGGGACCAGACAGCTGGAACTGGTCATTCACACTATTCTGAGGGCTTCCTCTATATGCTCCTTCACAAGAAGAACACGAGAGCAAAAAATATTCAATTAGTGACTTAAGGAGAGCAAAAAAGCATCCTTTCACACAGGAAGAAGAAAAAGACTGAAGATACTTGTGTGGCAGTGGCTGCACAGGAAAACCTGTGCATGTTCAGAAAACCTCCTCTGATTTTCTGGGCTCTGAGGAACTTTTCCATCTGTGCACTGTCAGAGGATGTCGCCAACGTATGAGGCTGATTACTGTCCTGCTTGTCCACAGAGAATATATCAACACTAATTTTCTCAAAAGCAGCTACGCCTTCTACTTAACATCAAAACTGAAATTTGCCAGTAGCAAGAGAATAACCTCAGGGCAGTATAGGCACCCAACTTCCCAGATTATATTTTCAGCATTTCAAATAAGTCAGGGTGGTGGTTCAGTGCCAGGTGCTAAGCACTTCCATGTGGAAGATCTGGTTTTGATTCTTGGGCCAGACTTCTGCAGAGGATGTAGTGTTTACAGACCCTGGGAGGAGAGGTCCTCGGTCATCACACAGGGTCCCATGCTCAATGGGTTCTGTAGGGAACAGCAGTATGTAGCTCCTGGCTGGGGGACTACCACTGCAATGGCCGGACTAAGCAGAGAAGATACAAAAATAGGAAGGGAAATCCTGGGTAGTTGTGAAGGCTCATGGCACTGTAAGTCAGTAAAGGTCAGTTTCAATTGAGCTAGATGCCCAAAGGAGCCAAAGGAAACTGCCAGGCCACAAAAAAAATAAAGTCTCTAAATAAATGATATATGATTAATACTGAGTTAACTCGTAACTAAGAAAACAGCTAGCAGGTTCTCAATGTCTTTATTCTTCCTCATCATCATACCTCTGACTATCAATCAGGTCTTACATCAAAAAGAAAGAAGTCCTGAGCTCTGGCTACTGGGGATACCACATGCGGACTGTACGAAGGAGCAGCAGACATTGTTCGTGCATGTGACTACAGCCGTGTGCATGCTGGTGGAGGCTCAATGGACGTTCATTAATGTACTGAGCCGTCCCCAGTTATTGGCAAAATTGCAGCATATATATCGGATGGAATATTTGACTGCGATTCGAAGGGATGCAATTCCTAAGTTTTATAGGATTTGGGCCCATATGAAGTTTTTTTATTCAGGAATAAAACGGCCTGGGGAGGTGCACCTGATTTCCCCTCCCTCATGGGTTAAGAATGGGTGGGTATGGGAACTAGCTTAGGGGGAGCCGGGAGGGATAGACACGGAGAGGTTCAGGGTGAGGGGGGAAAGTTGTTAGGGGACGGGGGAAAGGGGGGAGTGCAGGGCTTTGGGGGGGGGGGGTTGCATTGTGAGGGTGGCATGCTTCGGCTGTTTAGTTTCTATAGTCTGGTTCACTTTAATAGCGAGTATGATCAAAGATATTTGAAGTGTTGTACCTCTTTATGTAACCCTTAACTTTATCTGTTTTAGTTCTATCCGTTGACAATGTAGTGTATTTTCTGTTTTACACAAATAAAAATTGTCAATTATAAAAAAAAAAAAAAAAAAATCCTGGGGGTCCCAATGACTAAGATTGAATTTTGGTACTTCTTCTCATCCACTGACAAGGGTACTCACCCCCTTCCCCCCAGCCAGTCAGGTTTTCAGGATCTCTCTAACAAATATGCAAACGGTCCTCGGGCCACCCCCCAGCTAGTCTGGTTTCCAGGATATCCCTAATGAATATGCATGAGAAATGTTTATGTATGTGTGTGTGTGTGTGTGTGTATATACATATATATACACACACACACAAACATTTCTCATGCATATTCATTAGGGATATCCTGGAAACCAGACTAGCTGGGGGGTGGCCCGAGGACCGTTTCAGCACCCCTAGACTAACTAGCAAACAGATGCAATGGTTCTATATAAGAACAGCTACAGGGCAGAATGCTAAAGTACACTAGAAGGGCAATAACGAAATTCCCTGGGGAGCTTGCATACCGTAAGCTCCTTTTCAAAGGCAAATTCCCTGCAGTTTCCCTTAAAAAAAAAAAAAAAAAAAGCGGGCCAGCAGAAGAACCCAAGTACTTTTGTACCTTCATAATTTACATCTGCCTTGAGGTGATTTAAAATGAAACCTCCACGTACACGTTCACTCCTCAGACCTGTTTCCCCCACAGCACACGTGGGGGAGGAGGTGGGAAGAGACAACATTCAAACTGCATTTGCCTGCATAAAAACTTAAGTATAGCCCCCTACATGTCTAAGTAAATCTAAGTAGTCACTATAGGCCATTATCCAAAATCTGCAGGTGGATCTACGCCCAGTAAAGCACTTCAATGGTTTGTGATATAAATCAATCATGCAGGTTTTTGTTCCAATCCATTTTTTTTTATTTTTTTTTACCTGGTCTGTTTTTTAGGCCCTTGCCCATCTCCTGCCCCACTAGAAGTCACATCACTGCCTTGATCTTTTTGGCCCTCTTTCTTCTTCTGCCCCTCAGTCTGTTTCTGGGGCTTATTCTGCTTTTCCGACTTATTTTCATTTTCCTTTGTCATCTTGCTTTTGTCTTCCGAACCAGTGCCAGAGACGGGTCTGTACTCGGTTCCCGTCAAAGACTTGTACTGTGCCTTCAGTTGAAGGAGCTCCTGCACTGCTGCGTCCACTTTATCCTTAGGGTTCAAACAATGCAGAAAGTTAGAAAGGAGATTTGAGCTTTCTCTGGAATGAACTCAGTTCTGGTCCTGTGAGGAACCCTCTAACATACCCCCTCTGCTGACACCAGACTCAATGGGCTACAGATGTGGCTAACATATACCAGCAGCATCTCACGGAAAATCTGGTGGAACTCAGCCAATTTCTTGGGCCAGATGTTTTAAAACATATGCTTAAACAAGCTAACTTTTTTGCCTTTAAAAGAAAAGGCAAAGGGGGCCCAGAATGCAGAAAAAAAAACCAAAAAAAAACTCAAGTCCTAGAATTGACTCCCTATCCCTCAGGAGAACATAATCACACATATACAGCAGATGAGGACCATTTGACTCCCACCAACTCTGCCTAGATCACTCTGACAGCATCCTTCCTTAACAATTAAAAAAAGTGTCCAAATTAATTTAACTTATGATTTATAAACGAATACCCACATACACATTACACAACACAAACACATATACACTACAATATGCAACACTGCAGTGTTAAAATTGTTCCCACACTCTCAACTAAGGGCCCTAGATTCACTGGCTGGGCTGCTAAAGTTTGGCGAAAGGAGACTGATTATAGCCAGTAGACTGGCTTTCTCTGATTTGCCAAGTGGCCTGCGCTCCTGGAACTGGAACCTCTGCACCAAAAGAAAGTATTGGTTTCTATGTGTCTATTTGTTCTCAGAGAGTGAAGAAATAATATAAAACAGGGAACTAGATAGAGGAATTTGTGCAGCACAGGGATTCCGGCAAAGAGGTGGGGAGGGGGAGGGGGGAGAGAGCTACCTTAGTTCAGGAAGCTCAGTGATGGGTTTTCCAGCAGCTTCTCTGCCTGTGGAGGAGATCGGGTGTTGGCTCCATGGTGCTAAGGGACTGCTCCACTGCTTGCCATTGAGGTGGTGGTGGTGGTGGTGATGTCACGGGTGCAAGGAGGAACAGTGTGCACGTGCAAAAAAAGCGGCATAGATTTTGAGGGTCTGCCTAGAGCATGGCTGCACTGGTAGAACAAGCCTTGCGGGTGACTGGGTCTAGCGCTGAGACTTTCCCCATCAGTGTGGAAATGGCAGCCATTTTCGATTCCCTAGCAGTGTCTATGGGAGAGACAGAGGAATCCCCTTCTTAACTATCACCAGCAGATCCCTGCACCATGGAGGTGCAGAGGCACTTGCACAGAGGAGTCATCTCTGATTCTGGTAGAGGTCTTCTGCCGGTTTTAAATGCGCTTATGCACAAAGCTTGTTTAGTGGAACAGGCAGCGGGGGATGCTGACTCTCGGTCCCAGTCTCCAGGGAATCTTAGCCGGTCAAGAGGCCTGAGTTGTTGAGAAGCTCTTCAGGGCTTTGATGATTTACAGTGCTGCATGTTGAACGGATCCGGGCCTAAACACACTGAAGGTGCATTCAGGCCGTGACAGCGGTTCTTTTCCTGCATGCGTAGGCGTGTGCGTGCATTCTCACCATAAGGTGGTTGCATGCATAGGGACCTTTTGCGCGTAAGGCCGCGGTCTAGATTTGAGCGCATATTTGCACAGGTACTTGAGCATGTATTTATGCAGATACTTGAGCACGTTATTTGCACAGGTACTTGTGCGCATATGACCACTGACTATACGAGTGCGTATTTGCACATGTACGACTGTGCCTTAGTCGAGCGTGTATTTGCACATGTCCTGGAGGGGTATGCATATACACCCGGGTGATATTGGTGAGCGCGCAGGAGGCCGCCTAGATCCGAAGTTCAGGAGAGCTAGGCACCGGGGATGAACAGGTCCAAGCACCTTGCCATCTGTGAGACCTGACATCTGATAGCAATTCAGTCCTCACTCTCTGTTTGTGTCAGTGCTGTTTAGATGCACAAAGCGATTTGACTACTACAGCTTTTGCTTGTTAGGACATCCCCTCGGCCTATGGTTTCTCTAGAGGGGAATGGAGTGGGAGGTGAGGCAATGGTCAGTTCTCTTCCTCCCTTGTTCCCGAGGGCAGAAGCAACCCCGGGAGAGAGAGGAAGTTTGGGCGTATGGACTACAGAATAGATGCAACCTCCTTTTCCTGGGTGTAATGTTTCCAGGGCCTACAGACCTTTCTGCAGGCATGCCCAGCAAAGGCGAAGCAACCTACTATGTAAGGATTGATGTTCGGGCAAATGCAGCAGGGAGGCGGCTCTGGTAATGTTCATATCATTGAGAGCCACTTCGGACTCTGCTCAGATTTGTTTCTTTTTTTCATATAGATGTTGAGTTTGTTGGCTCAGAACCTGAACACAGTAAGTGTGACTGGAGGTCAATTTTAAGTTAAGTGTCCTGTTTCTTTCCCCCTGTATCCAATTAAAAAGCTATTGGATATAAAGAAGGTAAATGTGGTCCTCAAAGTTCCCAGTTTCCACACCTGGCCGGAGCACCAGAGATTCCTGAGGTTCATGGTCTAAGGGAACATTTTTGGTTTCAAGCCCTTCCCTTCAGCTAGCGATAGCTCCACATATCTTCACCAAGGTGAAAGTGGTTGGGGCGGCCACATTGCAAAAGGAGGGTGTGCTGGTGCATCCGTATCTGGACTAGCTTATTCGTGCAAAATCAGAGGATCTCTGTTGACAATCAGTACAAAAGGTACCAATGCGCTTGAAATTTCTAGGATGGGTGGTTAAACTAGCAACGAGCCATTTAGTCCTCTTTCAAACTCTGGAGTATCTGGGAGCTCAGTCTGACACGCTGGAGAGAGAATGTTTCTCACAGAGAGAAACTGCAGAAATTTCATAAATCTCAAGCATGGTGCAGAACTGGAGGTTCCAAATTGGGTAACAGTCACCACCACTGCAAGCCTCTATGGATGGAGGGTGGTATGGCAAGATCAATCGGCGCAGGGACAGTAGTCGAAACAGGCGGCCTCATTTCGCATTGCTTGCCTGTCTGTCAAGGTTACACAGCAATCCAGTATGGACCTATCAAACAATGCGACGATGGTGGCCTGCATCAACCGTCAAAGTGGAAGCAAGAATCAGGCAATGGCTCAATAGGTCCAGGAGTTGATTCTCAAGGCAGAGCAGCACTTGGAGCAGCTGGTGTCATCTCACATTGCCAAAGTGAACCATGTTCAGGCGGATTTTCTGAGTCAGAAACTTAGACCCTGAGGAATGGGAGCTGTTGGAGGCAGTGATATCTTTTAATCATGGAAGATAGGGATATCCTGACCAAAGGGTCACAGTTTTACAGCTGCTGAACAGAACACGGTCCAAAAGGAAACCAGAGCTCTGGTGCTGCCGTGAACACGAGGGATTTGTCTTCCCTCCATGGCCTCTGGTGGACAAGGAATTACGGCAGATAGAGAAACATCTGGGCAACTTGATCCTGGTAGCTCCAGAGTGGCCACATCAACCATGCTTCCCAGATCTGATCAGCTTTATATATAGTGCGGAGTTGGAGGTTTTCAATGCTGATCACTTATGTTAAATTTGGGAAATAAGTTTACCATTGGTTTTATTTTTGGGCAACTTTACCTTCTTCTGGTTCGTTGGAGGGGAGGGAGTTTGCTTACAAATGTATGGTTGTTGCTGTCATCTTGGCTTGGGTACAGGTCAATACTGAGGGACTGCAAGTGGCACACTGCATTATGTACAGTGTCAGTAAAATGTTCTCTATCTCCATCTGCTGGCAAGGAGACAAAACCCAGGAACCTGGACTCATCTGTGGTACTACAGGAATGACAATTAGCTGGTAAGAACCAATTTTTATTTTTCGGTTTAGATAACTGAACCTGCCCCAATGCATCCCTCAATGATTGTTACTCCTGCATCATGTGGTATATTAGTGCATAAGGCAGAAATGTCAGCCGTTACTAGCCAGACTGCAGATATTGGATCTAGGACAACAGTCTAATAGAATCTGAAGTGTTCTTAACATAATACAAAATGTTTGATACATAAGGTTGTAAAAAGCCATCAATGTACTTGGATATGGGTTCAAATAATGAACCCAATCCAGAGACTACTGATCACCGGGAAAGGGAACAGATTTTTGTATCTTTGGAACCAAATATAATGCTGGCGTGATGAAATATAGTTCATACAAAAATCACCCTATTAACTATCAATTTTAACTATACTTCTTTCTGTACGATTCCAAAAATTTCAATTTGAATACCAGCAGCGGGATCATCAGATAAGGAATGGTAAAAATCTAAATCACTTAGCTGGCGATGTGCTTCAGCCACAGGATTTGATGACAGAGCTAACAGTGGTGAGGTCACTTGGCAATAGTGATCATAATATGATCCAATTTGAATTAATGACTGGAAGGGGCACAGTAAGTAAATCCACAGCTCTGGCACTAAATTTTCAAAATGGAAACTTTGATAAAATGAGAAAAATAGTTAAAAAAAAAAAACACACACAAAGAAAAAAAAAAAACACAACTGAAAGGTGCAGCAGGCATGAACACTGTTAAAAAAAAAATAAAATAAAAAAATAAAAACTATCTTAGAAGCGCAGTCCAGATGTATTCTAAGCATTAAGAAAGGTAGAAGGAAGGTCAAATGATTGCTGGCATGGCTAAAAAGTGAGGTGAAAGGCTATTTTATCCAAAAGATCTTCATTCAAAAATTGGAAGAAGGATCCATCAGAAGAAAATAGCATAAAGCATAGGTAAGTTAAATATAAGACATTGATAAGACAGGCTAAGAAAATGTGAAAAGAAGTTGGACACAGAGTCAAAAACTCAATAAAAAAATTTTTAAATATATCTGAAGCAGAAAGCCTGCAAGGGAGTTGGTTGGACCATTAGATGATCGAGGGATTAAAAGGGCACTTAGGGAAGATAAGGTCATCATGGTAAGACTAAGCAAATTCTTTATTTCGGTCTATACTGAAGAGGATGTTGGGGAAATACCCATTCCAGAGATGGTTTTCAAGGGTGACTTTTCAGATGAACTGAACCAAATCATGGTAAACCTGGAAGATATGGTAGGCCAGATTGACAAACTGAAGTGTAGTAAATCACCTGGACCGGATGGAAAACATCTCAGGGCTCTGAAAGAACTAAAAAATGAAATTTCAAAACTATTACATTTAATTTGTAACCTATCATTAAAAACATCTGTTATACCAGAAGACTGGAAGGTGGCTAATGTAACCCCGATATTTAAAAAGGGCTCCAGGGGTGATCCGGGAAACTATAGACCGGTGAGCCTGACTTCAGTGCCGGGAAAAATCTTGGAAACAATCATAAAGAATAAAGTCACTAAACATTTAGATATACATGGTTTAATGGGACATAACCAGCATAGATTTACCCAAGGGAAGGCTTGCCTCACAAACCTCCTATATTTTTTTTGAAGGGGTGAATAAACATGTGGACAAAGGTGAACCAGTAGATGTGGTGTATTTGGATTTTCAGAAGGCATTCAACAAAGTCCCTCATGAGATACTTCTAAGAAAACTAAAAAGTCATGGGATAGGAGGTGATGTCCTTTTGTGGATTGCAAACTGGTTAAAAAGACAAGAAACAGTAGGATTAAATGGTCTGTTTTCACAGTGGAAAAAGGTAAAACACGGAGTGCCTCAAGGATCTGTACTTGGACCGGTCATTTTTATTATATATATATATATCTAAATGATCTGGAAAGGGCTATGACAAGAGAGGTGATCATATCTGCAGATGACACAAAATTATGCAGAACAGTTAAATCTCAAGTGGATTGTGATAAATTGCAGGAGGACCTTATGAGACTGGAAGATTGGGTTACAAATAGCAGATGAAATTTAACGTGGACAAATGCACGGTAATGCATACAGGGAATAATAACCCTTGCTGTAGTTACACAATATTATGTTCTATCTTAGGAGTTACCACCCAGGAAAGAGATCTAGGTGTCATAGTAGATAATACATTGAAATAGTTGGCTCAGTGTGCTGTAGCATTCAAAAAAGCAAACAATGTTGGTAATTATTAGGAAGGGAATGGCAAATAAAATGGTGGATGTCATAATGCCTCTATAATCGCTCCATGGTGAGCCACTCCTTGAATACTGTGTGCAATTCTGGTTGTCACATTTCAAAAAGGATATAATTGCACTGGAGAAAGAGCAACCAAAATGATGAGCATGGAATGGCTCCCCTATGAAGAAAGGCTTTTGAAGTTAGGACTGTTCAAGTTAAGAGAAGAGACAACTGAGGGGGGATATGCTAGAGGTCTACAAAAACATGAAAAGACTTGAACAGGTTAATATAAATCAGTTATTTATTCTCTCAGATAACAGAAGGACTAAGGTGCTCCATGAAATTAAGAAGTAGCTCATTTAAAACAAATCAAAGAAAATTCTTTTTCACTCAGCGCATAGTTAGGCTCTGGAATTGCCAGAGAATGTGATTAAGGCAATTAGTGTAACTGGGTTTAAAAAAAGGTTTAGATGAGTTCCAAGAGGAAAAATTCATAAACTACAATTGATCAATAAGGAATAGTAGTTTGAGATCTATTTAATGTGTCAGGTACTTGTAACCTGGATTGGCCACAGTTGGAAACTATGCTGGGTTTGATGGATGCTTGGTCTGACCCTGTATGGCTTATCTTATGTTTTTAGGTTCATATGTTGTGGTCTATCCACAACATATGAAACAGGACCCGCTGTGGTCCGAAACACGATTGTGTCGGGACATTTTTCAGAACGTACTGCTGACCAATTTAGATGAAGGAAGGATTTGCTTTGAAGGATTCAGATGAGTATTTCTTCATATTACCCTTGAGGGGTTTATGAGTGTCTAAAGACAGAGTTTCTACAAAGTTTTTGAAGAGTTTCTAAACATAGAATATTTGTATCAGCATATTTTGACTTGGTTCAGTTTATGCATTGCTGCACAATTTTTATTGAAAACGACCCCAGTTGGGTCTAAAAAAATGAGATAATTAATAAATAGGTGTTTGATTAATAAATAAAGTAACTGGTCCATTTCACCCAAGTATGAGTTTGAATGATTGACAAACTCATCAAGTTTAGAGGTCCTACAAAATGAATTTGAGACTGCGTAGAAGGTTCATGTTTGGTATTGGATAGAAAATTGCACCAGTTACCGTTGGATTTGATGTGGTCTATCCAAGACCATTATCCCACTGCTTTTGATGAGAATCAACGGATCAATTCTAAGACTGTTAATACACAGGCGTTCTGCCCTAGTGAGACTGAATTGACAAAGTTGACCTGATAGCTCTAACACGGCAAAGTCCTGCAATACCAACTTCTCAAATACAGTAATGAATAGATCTCGTGGATCAGGTGGCAACCATTTTCATCTAACAAATTTAGAACCACTTGTTATTACTGGCATCATTACAATCTCCTTTAGAGCCATTAGATCAGTATAAATGTGGCTCTTATGTTTGCCCTTGTGAGCTTGCTCAGTTTTATGTTTTCTCTCCAAGATGTGTATACACTTTACCTGCTAGATATAATTATTTTTCATCGCTCACAAATCTGCTTCACTTTTTTTGAAGGGGTTAATAAACATGTAGATAAAGGTGAACCAGTAGATGTAGTGTATGATTTTCAAAAGGCATTTGACAAAGGTCCTCATGAGAGGTTTCTAGGAAAAGTAAAAAGTCGTGGGATAGGTGGCGATGTCCTTTTGTGGATTACAAACTGGCTAAAAGACAGGAAACAGAGAGTAGGATTAAATGGACAATTTTCTCAGTGGAGGGGGGTAGGCAGTGGAGTGCCTCAGTGATCTGTATTGGGACCCTTACTTTTCAATATATTTATAAATGATCTGGAAAGAAATACGACAAGTGAGGTAATCAAATTTGTAGATGATACAAAATTGTTCAGAGTAGTTAAATCAAAACCAGATTGTGATAAATTGCATTGCAGGAGGACCTTGTGAGACTGGAAAATTGGGCATCCAAATGGCAGATGAAATTTAATGTGGATAAGTGCAAGGTGATGCATATAGGGAAAAATAACCCATGCTTTCCTAGGTGGTAGCTCCTAATATGGAACCCACGATGTTAGGTTCCATATTAGGAGCTACCACCTAGGAAAGAGATCTAGGCGTCATGGTGGATAATACATTGAAATCGTCGGCTCAGTGTGCTGCGGCAATCAAAAAAGCAAACAGAATGTTAGGAATTATTAGGAAGGGAATGGTGAAAAAAAGGAAAATGTCATAATGCCTCTATATCGCTCCATGGTGAGACCACACCTTGAATACTGTGTACTATATTCTGGTCGCCGCATCTCAAAAAAGATATAGTTGCGATGGAGAAGATACAGAGAAGGGTGACCAAAATGATAAAGGGGATGGAACAGCGCCCCTATGAGGAAAGACTAAAGATGTTAGGACTGTTCAGCTTGGAGACGAGACGGCTCAGAGGGGATATGATAGATGTGTTTAAAATCATGAGAGGTCTAGAACGGGTAGATGCGAATCGGTTATTTACACTTTTGGATAATAGAAGGACCAGGGAGCACTCCATGAAGTTAGCAAGTAGAACATTTAAGACTAATCGGAGAAAGTTCTTTTTCATTCAGTGCAGAATTAAACTCTAGAATTTGTTGCCAGGGGATGTGGTTAGTGCAGTTAGTGTAGTTGGGTTTAAAAAAAAGTTTGGATAAGTTCTTGGTGGAGAAGTCCATTACCTGCTATTAATCAAGTTGACTTAGAAATTAGCTACTTCTATTACTAGCAACAGTAACATGGAATAGACTTAGTTTTTGGGTACTTGCCAGGTTCTTATGACCTGGATTGGCCACTGTTGGAAACAGGATGCTGGGCTTGATGGACCCTTGGACTGACCCTGTATGACATGTTCTTATAGTAAAACCAGAGCAAGCATATCAGACCAGAATGATTTATATAGGATGAAAAATTGGATATCAGCATAAATTTGGTAGTTTACACCTAGATAGGCCAAAAACTGATTGGGGGGGGGGGGGGGGGGGGGGGATAAACACTAAAGAGGGTGGCAGAAAGGGTAGAGCCTGTGGGATGCCAGAAGATACTGCAATACGAACTGAGTATTGTGAACCAATTTTTATTTGCTGGGATCTCTCAGCTAAATATGACAAAAACCAACTGTAGATTGTTCCAGTTATCCCAATGAATTGTAGACTCTTGAGGAGAATATTGTGATCCAAAGTATCAGAGGTGACTGTTATATCAAGGAGGAGTATGAGAATATATCAGTGCTGGAGTCAAACCCACGTAGAATAGTATCGAAAGAAGAGTGAGACAGGACGGAAATTAGTGAAGTCTAATGGATCAGCAAGGGTCTTTTTTTGTATAGGTGTCACTGCAGCTTGTTTCAATGAAGTGGGGAGGAGCCCTATGGGAGGGATAGGTTTACAGCTTTTGCAATATATGTAGATAATACATCCTTGGACAATCTCAGCATGGATGTAGGTGACAGGTGGATGGCTTCAGCTTAGTTTCATTCTAATTGTTTCGTAGATACCACTGTAAAGATTTCCCATTTATGCTCAGCAGTATGGGGACTAGTAATTGGTAATGGCAAATTTGAGCAACTATTTCTGCTGGGGTAATCTGCATGGCACGGCAGTTACTACCATAAGCAAACTGTTAGACAGACTAGATGGACCATTTGGTCTCTCTGCCATCATTACTATGATACTTTTGAAATGTTTATTCAGAAAAAAATGAAGCTATTTGATTACAGTAATCTGAATGGTCTGAATTTAGAGTTTTATTATGAAAAGTGGTTAAAGATTTTACTATATTAAACAATACAGCTTTATTGCTGAGGGCAGTTTGAATTTGAGATGAAGAATAATGTTTTTCTATAGTGTTAATTTTCTGTCTATACTTACTCAGATAGGTTAGGAAGGCTGTTTTTCATGGATTGTATTTTTTTTTTTTTACGCCAGTGACATTCCAGTCATCTTAGATTCTGCTGCATGTTTTCAAATGGGAATTATGCCATGGATAATTGGATTTTCTGGTAATACAAACTGTTTTATGGGTGCTGCTATAACTAGGACTTTGGTGATTATCTTGTTCCATTCTACAACAGCTTGCTCTATGTCAGCAGGAGGGGAGTTGGTTGGTAGGGTAGAACTTAGTAAAATTTTAAAGGCCGCAGGACTGATGTGTCCTCTCCACTTTGTCTCAACAGGAGTCTTGGTAGTAATGTCTTACATAAACAGATTACAATTCAAAGAGATAGCAAATGTTGCTTACCTGATGTAACAGGTGTTCTCACAGGACAGCAGGATGTTAGTCCTCACAAATGGGTGACATCGAGGATGGAGCCCACCACGGAAAACTTCTGTCAAAGTTTAAACAGAACTTTGACTGGCCCCTACTGGGCATGCCCAGCAAGGCACTGACCCTGCAGCCAGCAGGGGTCTCCCTTCAGTCTGATTTTCAAAGCTACAGGCAGTGCCTAGAAAGTAAAAATAAAACGAACCCAACACCGCGGGGAGGCGGGCGGGTTTCGTGAGGACTAACATCCTGCTGTCCTGTGAGAACACCTGTTACATCAGGTAAGCAACATTTGCTTTCTCACAGGACAAGCAGGATGGTTGTCCTCACAAATGGGTGAGTACCGAGCTGAGGATGTCCCGACTTGCACCAAATGTACCCAACGGTGTGCAGCAGGCACAACAACTGAGGAAAAATTTGGGAAAGGGCATCCGCACCCTACCGGGAAGGTGGAAGGGTGTTGGTACATCAAGTTGGAAAAAGGTTACGCAAGACAGATTGGCCGAAGATGGAGTCCTGTCTTCCAGCTTTGTCCAAACAATAGTGGGCTGCAAAGGTATGGAATGAACTCCAGGTTGCAGCTTTGCAGATGTCAGGAAGCGGCACCGAACGAAGGTGTGCCACTGACGTCGCCATGGCCCTCACAGAGTGTGCTTTAACACGGTCTTGAAAAGGAATGCCAGCTTGCTCATAGCAAAAAGAAATGCAGTCCGCCAACCAGGAAGAAAGAGCCTGCTTACCCACAGGTTGTCCCAACTTATTAGGATGGAAAGAGACGAATAATTGAGTGCTCTTCCTGTGGGAAACTGTACGGTCTAGGTAAAAAGCTAGAGCCCGTTTACAGTCTAGGGGATGCAGGGTCTGCTCTCCAGAGTTGGAGTGGGGCCTGGGAAAAAAGATAGGTAGTACGATAGATTGATTGATATGAAACTCCGAAACTACCTTAGGTAAAAATTTAGGGTGAGTGCGGAGTACCGCCCGGTCCTGCAGGAGCTTAGTGTAAGGCGGATAGGTAACTAGGGCCTGTAATTCACTAACCCTGCGAGCTGAAGTAACAGCCAAAAGGAATAACACTTTCCAAGTGAGATATTTCAAGTCACAGGAGTGCAGAGGTTCGAAAGGAGGTTTCATTAGACGACCAAGAACCAGGTTAAGGTCCCAGGATGGGGCCGGAGGACGCAAGGGTGGCTTTAGATGGAGTAAGCCCTTAAGAAAGCGTGTTACTAGGGGTTGCACTGAAATAGGATTACCCCCAATACCCTTATGGAAGGCGGCTACCGCACTGACATGCATTCTGATAGAAGAGGTTTTAAGACCTGATTCAGAGAGATGCCATAAATAGTCCAAGAATTTGGAGATTGGACAGGAAAGGGGATCAAGGGACTGAGAAGTGCACCATGATGTGTACCTTTTCCATTTGTATGAGTAAGACTTTCTTGTGGAAGGCTTTCGTGAAGCTATCAGGACTCGAGAAACGGAATCTGAAAGGTTAAATGGTTGAAGGACTAACCTTTCAACATCCATGCCGTCAGGGACAAGGCTTGGAGGTTGGGATGGAGGAGGCATCCGTCGTTTTGAGTGAGCAGATGCGGGTCCTTTCCCAGAGGAATGTGCCTGCGGATGGAGAGATCCTGGAGTATTGGAAACCATACTTGGCGTGGCCAGTAAGGTGCTATCAGGATCATGGTTCCTCCGTCCTGGCGTAGCTTCACGAGAGTCTTTGACACAAGAGGGAGTGGAGGGAATGCATAGAGCAGACCGGTTGTCCACTTGAGGGAGAATGCATCCCTCGGCCGAGAGTGCTGGCTCCGAATGAGAGAGCAGTAATCGTCCACTTTGTGGTTCTGAGGGGACGCAAAGAGGTCTATGCGGGGAGAACCCCACTTGTGAAGCAGAGAGGTCGCTACCAGAGGATCGAGTGACCACTCGTGTGGGTGGAAGACACGGCTCAGCTGGTCTGCCAATACATTGTCTACTCCCGACAGGTAAGTGGCCCTGAGGTACATGGAGTGGGAGAGGGCTTCCGCCCAGATCTGCGCAGCTTCCTGACACAGAAGGAAGGAGCCTGTGCCTCCCTGCTTGTTTATGTACCACATGGCCACTTGGTTGTCCGTCTGGATTAAGATTATCTGATGAAAGAGATGATCTTTGAAAGTGCGGAGCGCATAGCGGATTGCTCGAAGTTCCAGGAAATTTATCTGGTGTTCGGCTTCCTCTTTGGACCATAACCCTTGGGTTTGAAAGTCGTCCACATGGGCTTCCCAACCGATGTGAGAAGCGTCGGTGGTTAGGATTACTTGCGGATCCGGTGGAAGAAAAGGTAAGCCCTGAAGGAGGTTGATCTGAGTCGTCCACCAGGTTAAGGATAGGCGCAGCGCTTGTGTGACTGTGACTATGGAGGACAGAGGCTGAAAAGCTTGAATCCATTGGTGTCGTAGAGTCCATTGTGTTACTCTCATGGCTAGTCGGGTCATGGGAGTGACTTGAACCGAGGATGCCATGTGTCCTAGGAGAATGAGGAACTGGCGAGCCGTGGCAGTGTTCTGAGACTGGAGCTGGCGAGCCAGGGACATTAGGGTGTGGACCCTCTGAAAAGGAAGGTAAGCCTTTGCCTGTAAGGTGTCCAAGTCTGCTCCAATGAAGAATAAGTTTTGAGACGGGACTAAGCAAGATTTCTCGTAATTGACAAGAAACCCTAAGGAAAGGAGTGTTTGAATTGTCAATTTTAGGGAGGATTGAGCTATCTGTTGGGTGGAGGCCCTGATTAGCCAATCGTCCAGGTAGGGGTAGACGTGGACACCTTCCTTCCTTAAGAATGCTGCTACCACTACGAGACATTTGGTAAAGACTCGTGGGGCAGAAGCCAGACCGAAAGGTAGGACACGGTATTGATAATGGTCGTGGCCTACGAGAAACCGCAGATATTTGCGATGGGATTGTGTGATCGCAATGTGGGTATAAGCGTCCTTGAGGTCGAGAGAGCACAGCCAATCCCCTCTTTGTAGCAGAGGGAGCAGCGCGCCTAGGGTTACCATTTTGAACTTCTCTTTTTGAAGGTATTTGTTGAGGGCTCGAAGGTCCAAAATGGGACGTAGTCCCCCTGATTTCTTTGGTATTAGGAAGTATCTGGAATAGAATCCCTTGCCTCGTTGAGAGGGAGGAACGGGTTCTATAGAATTTGATTGCAGAAGAAGAGACACTTCCTGTTGTAATTGAGCCAAATGGGTGGATAGACTCCACGCTTGAAGAGGCGGGGAGTCTGCCGGAAGAGTTATGAAGTTGAGGTGGTAACCCTGTGCGATAATTGTTATTACCCACTGATCTGAGGTGATCTGCAACCAAGGTTGTAGAAAATGGTACAGTCGACCTCCTACAGGAATGTCTGGAAGAGGGGTTTGGCATGTGTTCTCTACAGGCGAGTCAAAGGCCAACCGCAGGCCCAGGAGGAGGGGCTACAGTAGGCCTTTGTTTCCTAGGCTGACGCGGCTGAGGCCTAGTAGAGGATCGAGCTGGACGAGGCCTGGCCGATGGAGGGTAGTAACGGCGTGGCCGAAAGAACGACTTCTTAGAGTCCTTCTTAAGTGGTTGTTTGGAGGAAACCTCAGACGGAACAGAAGAAAGTTGTTTCAACGTCTCGTGGTGATCTTTCAATTCAGCTACTATTTGCTGAATTTGTTCTCCAAACAAATTGTCCCCTAAGCAGGGTAAATCCGCTAAACGATCCTGGACCTCTGGGCGAAGGTTGGATGATTTTAACCAAGCCCAACGTCTGGCCGAGATGGCAGTAGCTGAAACCTTTGTGGAGGCATCGAAGATGTCATAAGCCGTTCTGATCTCGTGCTTCCCCGCTTCAAATCCTTTATTAAGAAGGGCCTGAAGCTGTGGCTGGTATTGGTCAGGTAATGTGTCAGCAAAATCTTGCATCTGTTTAAGGATGGCTCTGTTATATTGCGTCATGTAGAGTTGATATGAGGCTATGCGAGAAATCAGCATAGCTCCATGGTACACTTTCCGTCCCACACTGTCTAGGAATTTATTGTCCTTGACCGGCGGAGTGGAGGAGTGTGGCTTGAGACGCTTGGCTTTTCTTTGTGCGGACTCCACCACAACAGAGCGATGATCCAGTTGAGGCTTTTGAAAGCCTGGTGCTGACTGGACGAGGTATGTGGAGTCAGCCTTCTTGTTAACTGGTGATACAGATGAAGGAGATTCCCAGTTTTTCTTTAAGAGATCGAGAAACACCTGGTGAATGGGGATGGAAGCGATGATTTTTGGAGCGTCCAAAAATTGAAGCAGTTCCATCATCTGGTGTCTGTCATCGGTCTCAGATTGCAGCTGAAAAGGTACAATTTCGGACATCTCCTTTACAAAATTAATAAAGGAGAGATCCTCTGGAGGAGATCTTTTTCTACTCTCTGTAGGAGAAGGCGGTGATGGTAAATCTGTGTCAGAAGATGTATCATCACCCCAGGTATCATAGGGATCACTTGGGGGTTGAAGCCCCGATGGACCTGGTTGAGGATCCGAAGGCATCGAAGGAAACCTTGGAGGAACCGGTGGTACAATCGGTACTGGGAACGGCATCGAGGGTTTCGGTGCTGCCGATGGAGTCGGTGCCGGTCTTGGAACCGATGGAGCCAAAGGATAAATCGGTGGAGATATTCGAGAAGGCACCGATGGGACCACCCCGGAAGGGGGAATCAGGAACGGTGTTTCTCCCGCCGATGAAAATCCAGTTGGAGACGATGGCGCTGTCGGTGCTACTGGAATTATCGATGGGAGGGCATGTACAAGTGCCTCCATACGTTGTAGTAGCGGTGCCAGCGCTTCCACCAAAGGTTCGGTGGTCGGTTCCTTCCTCGGTGGCGGAGTCGGTGCCGGGGTCGATGCTGGTGGTGGTGCCGGAATCGGTGCCGGAGACGGTGCCAATGGAGATTGGAATCTTTGCATCGCTTTCTCGATGGCCTCCTGGACCAGCCGGTCCAGTTCTACCCGGAGACCAGGGGTAACAATACCCGGCTCGACGGGAGAGGGAGGCTGAGGCAGAGCCGGAGGGACCACCGTAACCGGTGGGATCACGGCTCCCACACCCCGAGAGGGTGAGGGTTTCCTCGATGCCTGCGAACGAGACGTGGACGGTGCCAAGTCTGAACGAGGCCTCTTAGTCGGTGGCTCGACTTGTTCAGAGGTCGATGACTGTGGATCCTCGACAGGCCGAGACTTGTGCCGTCGATGGCGATGCTTGTCCTTCCGGTCTCCTCGCTCATCCGGGGAGGGGACAGGAGTCGACGGCCGAGAAGTCATCGATGGTGGACGGTCACCGGAGGGTTGACGATGGTGGTGCAACTTCGACGGTGCCGGTTCCGATGACGTCGATGCTATCGATGGCGTTGGGGTGGGTGCATGGAAGAGGAGCCCCATCTTCTCCATCCTGGCTTTGCGACCCTTAGGTGTCATTAGGGCACATTTGGTTCAAGTCAGGACATCATGCTCACTACCCAAACACAAAACACAAACCCTATGGGGGTCTGTGATTGACATAGTCCGGGTACAATCCGGGCATCGACGGAACCCCGTCGCCATGGCTTAAGGCCAAATTTAGTCGCGGGCTCGGTAATTGCCAACAGGCCTCAAGGGCCAAATTCGACGGTAGTCGAAGAAAAAAGGCAAAAAACTTACCGGTTTCCGCGGAGGTGACAAAAATTTGTCGAAGGGAGACCCCTGAGGGGCAAATTTTCTTCGGAAAGAAAAATACCGAATTCCTGTCAGGAACGTGGTAAGAGAGCTCCTTTCACCGCGTGGCAACTGCTGCGTGGAAAAAAGAAGACTGAAGGGAGACCCCTGCTGGCTGCAGGGTCAGTGCCTTGCTGGGCATGCCCAGTAGGGGCCAGTCAAAGTTCTGTTTAAACTTTGACAGAAGTTTTCCGTGGTGGGCTCCATCCTCGATGTCACCCATTTGTGAGGACAACCATCCTGCTTGTCCTGTGAGAATAAATGATATTAAGACCATAGGATTTTTCTGGAACTGAGCTGAAATGACGGTAAATGTATAAGTTGCGGATTTATGAAAATGAGATCTAGCATGTGGCCATGCTTTTAGGTAGGGAATTTTATGATTTGTTCCCATTGTATACCAGACATGAGGCTGACGAAGTTAGGGATGTGGCATCTAGATATAGGTTGAAGTCACTGGCAACAATAGTCTTACATAAGTCAACAGGTAAATTAGATAAGGTTTCAATCAGAGGAGAGATGTCACTGTTCTATAGTCTGGAAAAACAATATACCAGGTAGATGTTCACAGATGATTTAGAAATCAATGTAATTCCATATGGGTTGCATGTGTCAAATTTTTTTTAAATGGTGAGTAAAGTGTGTTTTTTTTTTTTTTTTTAATATAGCTAATATTAGGCTATATTAAAAGGCACTGGTTAGGCCTTGGCTGGGAAACTGGTTGATAGCCTTTGGGGCATAGTTTTAAAATTACAGTATCAATTTCTAATAACCAACTACCACTACCATTACCTTGGAAAAGATCCTTGGTGCTGTAACCAGCCCAAAGGGCAGGGCCTGAAACTGAAAAATATCCCCTCGTTACCATGAAGCAATGGTATTTCTAATGACATTTCCTTATTAATACGTGAAGATAAGCCTCCATGCAATCCAAGGTCAGGAATTCTCCTTGTCTCACTGCCACTATGACCGATTTCAAGGTTTTCATTCGGAAATGAGACACCCTTAAGGACTTGCTGACAACAGGATGAAAGAATCTCTCTCTCTTAGGAACCATAAAAGTTGAAATGTCTGCAAGCTCAATCGCTCTCCCCTTCACATAAGCCCAGCAAATCCCAGAGCTTCCCCAACCTGGAAATGCTGCACCCCCACAGCCTCGGCACAGTTTGGCTTTTTCTCCGCACTTGGCTGATGCTGCCAGGCCTTCCCTTGCACTGCGTCTATTAATAAAGCATACCACTGCGGCCTGGAGAACCAATGGGGAAAGCTCGACTCACCCAATCCTCTCTCCCCAAGTTTCTTCACTTCAGTGTCTTCTCACTTTTTTTTTTTTTTAAACTATGTACTGTGCTAGGACGTCAAAGAATTCCTCTTTTTTTTTTTTTGCTTGTAAGGTGATCCATTTTGTGGATCCTTTTAAAGATCCACAAAATAGAAGGGGAGGGGGGGGGACGACAGAGGATGAAGCTAGCTAACGAATCCAAGCCCAAACCAGAATCTGAAAGTCCCCTGGCCCTAGGCTATGCTCTACTGAAGGAGAAAGTACAAGCCTTTCACCTCAGGAGCTGCCCTTCAATTTAGATTTCTCTTTATAGGCCTCACTAGGCCTCAAACAGAACAAGATGCTCGTCTACCATTTGCTGAAGACAAGTGAAATCTGGCTAGCTGAGGTCAGCATGAGAGCCTAAAAGGAGTGTCATCAGTGAACCTATTCATCCCAGTCTCCATCTGCTGGCTGGTGTACTGGTCTGGCTAGATGAAGAGTAAGTGACATTTATTTCTAATACGAAGCAAGTTTGTTTACATTATGTGATGTTACTAAGACTTAGAAAAAAAAAGAGTAAATACAATTGAAATGAGTTCTGGAGAAGAAAAGTTGAGATCTAGTCAACCAGAATGATTTGCCAATTATAAAACGTTCACACTTAGTTGCCAAAACTTCTCAAAGTTCCCTTCAAACCCTCGTAAGTATGCTATCTGGCCCCATCGCTTTATCTACTTCAAGTTCCTGAAAATGGTTTGAGGTTCACCTCACTTTCAACCTTATTTGTGTCTGTTTTCTGTGGACCTAGTCCTGGCCCTTCCTCAGTGAACACCAAAAAGATATTTTTGTTAAGCAATTCTGGGTTTTTTTTTTCCTCTTCATCACCTCCGAGTCTCACAATACCATTTTTGCACTTCCTCCTATCACTAACATAGCTTAAAACACAAGTCTCATCAACCCATTTCACCATGTTTGCTATTTGTTTTTCCATTTCTATCTTTGCTCTCCTGACTACTTTTCCCAGCTTGTCTTTCCTTTTCCAGATACTGGACTGATGTTATGGGATGAAGAACAGAGGCACCGTTTCCTTACACATTTCTTCTAGGCAAGCATGGCTCCATGGGTAAGGACAGGATGCTGGGCTAGATGGGCTTATGCATCCTTGACCCAACTGACATGTTTTCTCGCTGCTCCTTCCTCTGCCTTCCTGGCACTGTTTTTGTTACCTACATCAAACCCCCCACCCCCCCTTCCCTTCCCACCCCCAGCATGTGCGCACAAACGCGCCATTTAATGACAACATTATGAAACTGAATAGTGTGGGGTATCCGCATTATGACAATGCCTGTCATGAAGGTCACAAAATGAAGCAGGGGAGTGATGGGGAAGTGCTTACATAACTTCCATTACCCCATACCCAGTTGTGCAACAATGATTTTGTATTGTTGGGGAAAAATGTATTATCAATTTCATATTTATGTGGGGGCATGACAATTCATAAAAGTATTAAAAAAAAGGTACAGCACTGCAGTGCGAGTCACCTGCTAAACACACACTTGGATGGCTGGCACCTGGGATATATCCTTAGCAACGAACACCAGGAAAAACTGAGCAGACTGGATGAGCCAACAGAAAGGAGTAGCCGCCTAGTGGTTAGAGCAGTGGGTTACAAACCAGGGAACCCAGGATTCAAATCCCATTGCCACTCCTTGTGACCTTGGGGAAGTCACTTTACCCTCCACTGCCTCAGGTACAAACTTAGATAGTGAGCCCTCTGGGACAGAGAAAGACCCACAGTACCTGGATGTAATCTGCTCTGCAGTGTTGAAAAGCAGAATATATCTGCTGCCTTCTACTACATTACTGTTTGTTACCACATCCTCCCAAACCCTCATTACTGCTCTGCTATACAGACGTACTTACCTTGGCTGCCTTCTCTGCTTTCAGTTTGCGCACTTCTTCACCTTTGTCAGCCACCTTGTTAAACAGAGCTCTGGCTTCTGCAGAGTGACAACCGCTCGTCCCATCTGTACCTGCCGCCTGGGAAGGAGCAGAAGCTCCAGTCTCTGGCTGCTGCCCGGGCTTGTATTCTTGTCCAGTCTTTGCCTTATATTCGGCCTTTAGGGCGAGCAGTAGTTTCACAGCTTCATCCACTGCATCCTGACAGAAGAATAAAACAAAGAGAAAAGTCACTATGAAGTGTTGGCTGTCTGAATAGTTTTATGCTCACCTGACCCAATCGCCAGAAACCAGAGGTCACATCTAGCTTGGATCACAATGGAAGCAATTTTAGCATTCACTGCTCCCATCAGTCTACTATGTCTTAGCTTATGGGATTTCCTTTTTATTTGGGGAGAGGGGGGGGGGGGGGGGGGGTCTTACAGAATAAAGGAGGAGCCCAAGTCTTACATTGCCTTGTTAGTACTTTTCAAGATGGGTCAAAAGTGCTTATGCGCTCTTCAATTCGCCTGTCCATAAGCTTTACATCACTAAATTGTATTGATAGGTTCCAAACTTGTGGGGATGGGGCAGAGGTCTACCAAGATCTTATATGGTACGCTACTGAAAAATGACAAACACGATGAGGATCCCGTTACTGTAAATAAGGCAAGGTTGAAAAGCGCTAGAAAATCCAGGCACAGAAACGCCTTCCACTTCCTTCACCAACAGTACAGCAAATGACCCATTCAAGTTACCTCCATTTTAGTAGTTTCTTGTACTGATCCAGAGAAGGGGGTGGGAAGGGGAAGGGAAGAATCAGAATTTAAAGTTCCCATTCCACTTTAAAAAACAAGGAAAAAGAAAAACTCAAGTATCTGCCTGCCTGTTTTATTTTTTAGTCTCTACTCTCAAAAGCAACTGCTGGGAGTGATGAGCAGAGAATTTCTGTTCATAATGGCCCAACTCACGAATGGGGTTAGCAAGGTCCAACACACCTGACCCTGGAGAACAGACAATACACCAGCTCACAGGCCTGGTGCCCAACAAGCACTAGACAAACCCATCACGAACAAGAATGGATGGTGTGATGGGGGCCTATGGAGAGAGGCAAGAAATCTTAATAAAAATATTTCAGAGCTATGGGGTACCAGACCACATGGCAGACATTTATCACTGTTGTATCTTAGCTGCTAACAACTTGCATCAGAGCTTCAAGCTGAAACAGGCACAGAAGGACGAGTCAAACCTATTGTTACAATCTGTATAATATCTGGTGTGCATCCATGATGTCTGCCATTTTCGCAATCCAATTTTCATAAATCTGATAGTGCCTCTTTACAATCTACGTTCGAGCACAGATTTAAACTCAGGTATGCAACTTAACCACGTGGGTTACCATGTACAGCACCAAATATTCTGATGCTCCTGTGTAAGTATTATACGGCATTCTAACAAATAGACCTGAAGAAAATGCAGTTAGACCCCCACAGATTTTACTTAAACCATGTAGAGTTAGACAAAGAAAAAAAAAAACCAGGCAACAGATGTAGGGCCTCTGCCACTTACTGGGGTCAGTATTTTGCATCAGTTATAAGCTGTGTTTATAATAGGTGAGCACTCGTGTAGGGGAAAGCCCTTAGATGTGGTCACATACTCAATGGATCAATATCAATTATGGATAATTCTATGAATTCAACTCCCTTTCTAGATTGCATATGGTTCAAGAGAAACCATCTATCTTTTCATCCAGGACATCTCCTTGAGGACATTTTCATCTCGGGGTGCAAACCGCAAAGAACAAGCGTCTGGAGAAGCAGAAACCCACAGCGTGGAACACCAGCCTACCTTTGGAGCTTTCTCAGATTTCAGTCTGCGCACTCTCTCTCCTTGGTCTGCTACCTTATCGTATAGCGCCTTGCTGCCCGTTGCACAAGGGGATGTCTCAGGGGGAGCAGAGGGGGACTTGGAAGAAAGCTGAGCAATGGGGGTGCTCCCGGCTTTATATTCCTGGCCTGTCACTTGTTTGAATTCAGCTTTTAGATTCAGAAGTGAATTCACAGCAGCATTTACCTGCTCCTAAAGGAGGAAGAGAAGAGGCAGGAAGTAAAGAAGCAGATACAAAAACAAGAAACATAACAGGATAAGACTGTAAAGGAATAAACAGCAGATAGAGAGCAATCTGCGAGCTGATCCATGTAAAGCAATAGAGCTTTCTGTGGATGCCCTTAGACTGCAGTATTTGCAGCTCTGCACGAGGCCACAGAGCCCTATCACACAACAGAGACAGCTACAAAGTTTCGGCCTGCTGCAGGCAGCCTGAAGTCACAGAAGATGACATGTTACATATATATGGCAAAATAAACACACATGAGCTGTGACTGCACTCAGCAATCACAGTACAAACACCACAAGTGCAGTAAATATTTCATAGTCCAAGTAATCTTCAAAAAGAAGGCTTTATTAATTCAATAGCGGCAACTCCACTGTTTTAAGATATAACTCTTTCAAAGGGTCCCCCGACACGGACCCTGTGTTTCGCCAAAGGCTGCGTCGGGAGGAACAACAATTTTAAACAATCTGTGAATACAAACAAATAAATAGCGATGGACTATGCAGAAAGGGGCAGAAACCCGTCATACTTTTGTAATAGTAAAATCATTATACATACCGTTACAGACAGTAGTAGCATTTCACAGGGAGCGTGTAAACATACAGTATACTGGGGATTTAAACACTACTCAAAAAAGGCATGAAAAACTGAACCAATCAGCGTTACAGAAACCGGGGACCAATCAAATTACAGCTAGACAAAGACCAATCAGAATCAGAGCAGACAAGTGAAAAAGCTCCATTCTAGTTCTTTATTCAATCCATTTGGTATGACCGTATTCAAAGTTTGGATCCATTTCTGTTCTTTTTTAATTAAAATTTCAGAGTAGTTTCCCCCCCCCCCCCGGATTGGGGGGGGGGGGGGAAGACTACTTCGAGTACAAAGAATTCCAGGTCCGACAGGGAATGCGAGAGCTGGATCCAATGGTCAACCAATGGAGCGTTTTCACGAAGGTTCCTAATATTAGAATGATGTTCTATGATCCTCGTTTTAACCATCCCAGTTGTCTTACCCATGTAAAGTTTTTGGCAAGGGCATCTAATCACATATACCACCCCTGACGAGTTGCAGTCTGACACAACATTAGGACAAAAGTTTTCTTTGACGTCGAATGTATAAAAGAAGACATAGTACTCGTGAAGGGACATACCGAACAGTGACCACAGGGTTTATGCTCGCCCACATTTAAAGGCTGTATACTACTGGACCGGTATTCCAAGTGAATCAGTATGTCTCGAAGGTTTCTACCCTGACGATAGGTGAACCCGTAAAGGACTGTGAAAAACATTAAGGGAAAGTGAAGTCCAATACTTCCGAATGATGTTAGTAATAGTTCCACTAAGGGTAGAAAAGGGTAAAATACAATTGACAGTAGTATCCGGTGACCGATTTTGTGGCAGGAATAACAAGTCTCTATTAACATACAGCGCTTGTGTAAATGCTTTTCTCAAAACCTTATGGGGGTACCCCCTTTCGCTAAACTGAGCAGTCATCTGCTTAGCTTTAGATACAAAGTCTGCTTTGGAAGAGCAGAACCATCGCAGTCTTAGGAACTGACCTGTGGGTATGTTATTCTTAAGAAACCTCGGATGAAAACTATCAAAAGTTGGAGTATTACGATCCATCTCTTTACGAAAGATTGTGGTGGAAAAACATGTATTGTCAAAAGAAATCAAAATATCCAAAAAAAGGAATCTGAGAAGGATGAATATTAAAGTTAAACTGTAAGTTAGCATCGCAGTCATTCAGCCAATCCAGAAACAAACTGTATGTCAGTGCCAAAAACTTTACGTGGGTAAGACAACTAGGATGGTTAAAATGAGGATCATAGAATATCGCTCTAATATTAGGAACCTTCATGAAAATGCTCCATTGGTTGACCATTGGATCCAGCTCTCACATTCCCTGTCGGACCTGGAATTCTTTGTACTCGAAGTAGTCTCTCCCCCCCCCAATCCGGGGGGGGGGAACTACTCTGAAATTTTAATTAAAAAAAAGAACAGAAATGGATCCACACTTTGAATACGGTCATACCAAATGGATTGAATAAAGAACTAGAATGGAGCTTTTTCACTTGAGTCTGCTCTGATTCTGATTGGTCTTTGTCTAGCTGTAATTTGATTGGTCCCCGGTTTCTGTAATGCTGATTGGTTCAGTTTTTCGCGCCTTTGAGTAGTGTTTAAATCCCCTGTATACTGTATGTTTACATGCTCCCTCTGAAATGCTGCTACTACTGTCTGTAACGGTAAGTATAATGATTTTACTATTACAATAGTATGATGGTTTTCTGCCCCTTTCTGCATAGTCCATCGCTATTTGTATTAAAAGATTGTTGTTTAAAATTGTTGTCTCTCCCGACGCAGCCTTTGGCGAAACACGGGGGTCCATGTGTCTGGGGACCCTTTGAAAGAGTTCTATCTTAAAACAGTGGAGTATTCAACTAAGCGCTCTCACTAAATCAAACAAGACGTTCACATTACTGACTATCTGTCTGAGTATAAGATGGCAAACTGGAAATGTATGCATATCATGCAATACAGTTAAAATGTATCAGCATAAACATTCATCTTAGACAATAATAATTGCACAGCATGCTATGTGTTGCTTTAGAACAAATGGGCTGTTTGTTGTAAGTACTGCAGACGATGTGTGATGAACGGACAGCAAGAATCAGAGAATAATCAATACCATTAAGAATCCACTAAATGTAAATAAACCACAGTTCTTTACTTCTTTTCTGGTACCCAAAGCAAGCTAAACAAAGCGGGATCATTAGCATGTGCAGAAGGTGCCCCCATTTTGCTTCACAAACAGTTACAGAAATTTAACACAAGTTCACAAACATACTCAAAGGTCTTCGCAAATTTTCACTCAAATTTTTTTTTTTTAATTTTCCTTCAGCCACTTTGTCTCCATTCCAGTGTGTCCATGATCTGTAATCAGTCCAAATTCACTTCATTTCTGAGGTGAAACTACTAAGTGGCCAGAGAGCCTACATCAAATTGTTGTGTCAGTGCGTCAGATTTGCATACATTTAGATTAGGATTTTTCCATTCATCACACTATATTCCACATACATAGCCAGAAAACACAATTGAAATTCAATTGGATAAGTCTCCATCCCCTGAGTCAATACTTGAAGGAAGCACCTTTGGCAGAAATTACACAGATACATGACAGCAGAAAAAGACGATCTAGTCTGCCCATCCGCCTAATTGATTTAGCTTTATAATTCCTATCACTTCCTTAAGAGATCCCTTGCATGTATCCCATGCTTTCTCAAATTCAGATACTGTTTTTGACTCCTCCACCTCCACGGGGATGCTGTTCCACACATCCCCTACTTTCTCTGTAAAGAAATATTTCCTAAGTTTACGCCTTAATCTACCCCATTTCACCCTCATTCCATGACCCCTCAATTCTAGAGCTTCCTATCAGTTGAAAGAAGCCCATTCTCCTCTGCATAGAAAACTTTATTTAAATGTCTCTTTCTTATTTCCATCCTCTAGAATATACATTTATATCTTTAAGTGTATCTTCATATGCTTTACAATGAAGACCACTAATCATTTTAGTAGCCACCCTCTAAACTGAATCCATCCTGTTTATATCTTTTTGAAGGTGTGGTCTCTAGAATTTCAGCTGTGGGTCTGTTGGGATAGGTCTCCCAACTTTGCACACCTAGATTTGTCAGTATTCAACCATTCTCCTTTACAAAACTGTTATACCTCTGTCAAGGTCCCTGGGGAATACTGATGAATAGCAATCTTCAAATCCCACCACAGATTTTTGATTGGGCCACACCAAGACACTCATTTACTCAAAAATGTGTATCTCACTCCATCCACAGATCTGGGTGGGTAACATAACATATATAAAACACAAAATAAAACAATACAACAAAGTGAATATAAAATAAACAGAGGCTAACAAAGTTTAAATCCAGCGTGCTGTGTTATTTCATCATGATGCCAAATTGACCAGTGCTTTGATGGTAAGCCAATTCCAGATAACCCTGATGTTCGCATATGAAGATTCACAGAGACCAGATGTTTGCTAATAACTAGCCATTGCTCCCCTTGTAATTAATTCACTGAAAGCTTGAGCAAACAGATAAGCCTTCAGATGCTTTGAGAAGCAGGTCAACAAGGGGGTCTCGTTTTCATTCATTAGGAAGAGGGCACTAAAGTGTAGGTCCAGCAACACTGAGTGTGTGCTCTCTAGATTTAGCCACCCTTCCCTTTTTGTTCTTTAGCCACCCCAGAGTAGTTTTGGCTGTGTGCTTCAGGTTGTTATACTGAAAATTGAACTTTTGTTCCAGTTTCAGCCAGGACTGGCACTTCCACTAGGTGAACTAGGTAGGGGTGCCAAAATCACCAGCCCAAGTCCTGCCACCAAAGATAGAGAGAGACCATCTGCAGAACCCATGCTGCTGGCAGGGGAAAACGAGAAAAGCAGTCCAATGCCATGGCTGAAGATAAGGAAAGAGACCCCAGAATAGGTGCACGAGTCAAGGCCACAGGTGGAGTCCCATCCATCTACTGCAGAAAAGAATAGGTGCACGAGTCAAGGCCACAGGTGGAGTCCCATCCATCTACTGCAGAAAAAAAAAGAGAGAAGCCCAGGAGGGCCACGAGTGGAGCCTAACCCATCCACAGCCGAAGACACACAAAAGAGGCCTGGGAGAGCCGTGAGTGGAGCCCATTCTGCCCGTGGCAGAAGCAAAAAAAAGAGCAGTTTTGGAAAGGCTGCCACCAGGGGAAGCCAATCATGATCACAGTGAAGACAGGAGAGGATCGAAAGATCTGCAGGCAGAACACAACCTGCCCACAGCCAAAGAAGGTGAGATGCCCAGAATGAAAGAGCAAGGGATCGTGTGTTTTGAGAGAGGAAACTTATGCACGTGCAAGGAAGCCTGGGGCAAGTGGGCGCATGAGAGAGAGGAAGCCTGGGGGGGGGGGGGAAGGGAGCCTGGGGGTGTGAGAGAGAGAGAGAAAGCCTGGGGGTGAGTGTGTGTGTGAGAGAGAGGGGGGGGGGAAGCCTGAGGGTGAGTGTGTGAGAGAGAGAGAGAGAGGAAGCCTGGGGGGGGGGGGGGAGCCTGGGGGTGTGAGAGAGAGAGAGAGAGAGAGGAAGCCTGGGGGTGAGAGAGAGAGAGAGAGAGAGAGAGAGGAAAGCCTGGGGGTGAGTGTGTGTGTGAGAGAGAGGGGGGGGGGAAGCCTGAGGGTGAGTGTGTGAGAGAGAGAGAGAGAGGAAGCCTGGGGGTGAGAGAGAGAGAGAGAGAGAGAGGAAAGCCTGGGGGTGAGTGTGTGAGAGAGAGAGAGAGAGAGAGGAAGCCTGGGGGTGAGAGAGAGAGAGAGAGAGAGGAAAGCCTGGGGGTGAGTGTGTGTGTGAGAGAGAGGGGGGGGAAGCCTGAGGGTGAGTGTGTGAGAGAGAGAGAGAGAGGAAGCCTGGGGGTGAGAGAGAGAGAGAGAGAGAGAGGAAAGCCTGGGGGTGAGTGTGTGTGTGAGAGAGAGGGGGGGGGGGAAGCCTGAGGGTGAGTGTGTGAGAGAGAGAGAGAGGAAGCCTGGGGGTGAGTGTCAGAGAGGAAGCCTGGATGTGAGAGTATAGAAAAAGACTAAGCCTGAGTGTATGTGTATGAGACAGATAGAGGGAGAGGAAGCTTGAATGTGTGTGTGTGTGTGTGTGTGAGAAAGAGAGGAAACCTGAGTGTATGAAGGAGTGACAGTATATGAGTGTGAGAGAGGTTGTCTTACATAGAAGTGAAACATAGAAGTGACGGCAGAAGAAGACCAAACAGCCCATCCAGTCTGCCCAACAAACTTTCACACCTATTTGTTTTCATACTTATCTGTTACTCTGACCGCTGAGGTCAGGGCCCTTATTGGTAACTTTTTGGTTCCAATTCCCTTCCACCCCCACCATCAATGCAGACAGCAGTGCTGGAACTGCATCTAAGTGAAGTATCTAGCTAATTGGTTTGGAGTAGTAACCGCCGTAATAAGCAAGCTACTCCCATTTGTTTACCCTGCCTGTGCAAGTCAGTCCTTGCTGGTTGTCTGAATATAAATCCTCTTTACTTCATTCCCCCCTGTTGAAGCAGTGAGCTGCGCTGGATTTGTATTCCAAGTGAAGTATCATACTTAATTGATTCGGGGTAGTAGCTGCCGTAACAAGCAAGCTACACCCATGCTTATTTGTTTACCCATACTATGTAATTCATTCCTTGTTAGTTGATGCTGAATATAAATCATCTTTTCTTCATTCTCTCTGCCGTTGAAGCAGAGAGCTATGCTGGATGTGCACTGAAAGTGAAGTATCAGGCTTATTTGGTTTGGGGTAGTAACCGCCGTAACAAGCAAGCTACTCCCCTGCTTTTTTGTGGATGCAAATCCTTTTTTCCACATTTCCTCTTGCCGAAGCATAGAGTAATGTTGAAGTCGCATTAACTGTGTGTATGTTTACTGAATAAGGATATTAATCTCCAGGTAGTAGCTGTCATTCCCGCAAGCAAGCCACCCCCTTGCCTCTTCTCTTCATTCACATCCTTTAGACTTTATGGATCCACAGTGTTTATCCCACGCCCCTTTGAAATCCTACACAGTTTTGGTCTTCACCACTTCTTCCGGAAGGGCATTCCAGGCATCCACCACCCTCTCCGTGAAGAAATACTTCCTGGGGGGTGTGAGAGAGAGAAAGCCTGGGGGTGTAAGAGAGCCTGTGTGTATGAGCACGCAAGGCAGTGTGTGCATGAGAGAGCATGACTGTGTAAGAGGGTGAAAGAGAGGGAGCCAGTGTGAGTGATAACAGAAGTGTTTACTTGAGTGAAAGAGGGAGAGATCCTATATGTTTGAATGAGTAAGAGGGAATGTGTGTATGTATAGATGAAAGAGGGGAAGTGTGTGCACAGCAACCCCACCTGCTAATCCATCGCAATCTCAAGACATCTGGAAATAAAAAATTCCCAGTTATCAAGAGTGGGTGATTTCTTTTATAATTGGATGTCATATAATGTGATTGCTGTTTTGAAATATTTTTTTTGGGGGGGGGGGATAGGGGGGGTTGGAACATTATTATTATTATTTTTAATTATGAGTTTCACATTTTTAAATGTTCTATTTTCTTCTGTTTGGAAATATTTTTATTAGCATGATCTTACTATTATTGATGTATTTGTCTTTGTTTGATCTCTGATGTGGAATAGCAATGTTTACATTTTTCCATTGTTGCAGTGCATACAGAGTCTGGCTTGTTGCAGTTTCTAGTTCAGTTTATGTTTTCACATTTCTAGTTATACTTTATGGCCCTTTTATTCTAGTTTTGGTGAAGGTCTGTCCAATGATGGATTTAGGTTTTTGCCACCCCCTCCTTCCCCTGGACAAGGGACAATGAGCAGAAGGTCTAAAGCACAATCTTCTTTATTTTGTACTACCTGTTCCACGTTTACCTCATCCCCGCTGGACTCTGAATGACAGGGAAGGGGGGCTGGATTTGGGAGCAGAATGGCTTTTTTTTTTTTTTTTTTTTTTTTTAAAGACTCCCTAGATCAGGGTGTGGGAATGTGGGACAATGGAACCTGGACTAGGGAGTAGAGTTTTTCGTTGCTCTGTCCCTTCCAGTCTCTTCCCCTCCTGTTCTCTGCTGAGTGAGATTCAGCGCAGCTGGGAAGCAATAAATTTTCATCTGGCCTGCTGCCTCCCTCCCCCCCCCCCCCCAGAATTTTGCTTCCTTAGGCCCAGGCCTAATGTACCTAATGGCAAATCCAGGCTTGGGTCTGTCTGTCTATGTATTGCATGTGTGATTGAGGTGAGATATTCTGGTAGCATGTAGTTTCAGTATAGGATCTATAGCAGCTTGGCTTGCTCTGTTTTCCTAATAGGAGGTATGTAAGTGCTTTAGGTATTGATGTAATATTTGCAGAATTGCCTTTTCTTTCATAGGCAAGGCTGTTACTGTAAGTACTGTCACTTAGCTCTGTTTTGGTATGGCAGGTGTACTATATTATAATTCTAATTCAATTTACTCCCGGCTTTGAGTGCCAAGCTCACACCCAAAAATAGGCCTAATACCATACCAAGTGTCTTTTATGTAGGGTTTTCCGATTGGCATCATAGCAGTGCCTATAAATACAGGGAGATTCACTTGAAAGAGGCCCCAAATATTCTGCTGTAACTTCCGTTAGGATGAAGCAATCTGAACCAAAAAAATATGCTACATACCTTGACGTATGTGTAATCTTTTGCATTACATGAGATGCTGGAAGTGATCACCATTTTCCGCCAGACACATTTCGACGCGGCGTTCCGTGTTCCTGAAGTGTCTGCGAGCATATCGGGGGGGGTGGGGGTGGGGGGGGGAATAGCAGCAATTTCACGTTGGATGTTTTCCTTCAAATCTTCCAGTGCAAGGCTTGTTCCGATAAGACTTTTCCTTTGAGCATACCCCAAAGGAAGTAGTCTGGTGGTGTCAGATCCAGCAACCATGGTGGCCAAAGCCCCTTTGAAATTATTGTTGCCGAAAAAGGACTCAATTTCTGCTATGCTTTTTGTCGGTGTGACACGTTGCTCCATTTCGCAAACTGAGGTTAACGTCGCAACGGCTGTCCAGCGCCTACCTCATCGCTCCGACACGGAGGCATCCTGGCTTGTTCGAAGTTCCATATACTGAGGAGCACATTGCACATTATTTCTTTCAGATTGCTCCTTCCTAGTAAGTTATTACAGAATATTCAGGGCCTCTTTCGAGTGAATCTCCCTGTATAATATATATATGCTGTTAAGTGATATTTTTAACTCAGAAAACTGAACTTTGAATTTAATTTAATTTTCTTGTAAAATCTATTATAAAATGTGTAATTTAACTCATGGAGTAGGCTGGGGGGGGGGGGGTGCGCAAGGCTGTAAGATTCTCCTAGGGTATCTATTACTCTTGCACTAGCCTTGGTTTCAATTTTCTTGCAGAGGGCAGCAGATTTTCCTCAAAGACTTTTCTGTACTTTTCTCTATTTGTTGTCTCTTCTATCCTGAAAACTGCCCCAGGTATCTGCTGATGAACATATGATGTTACCATCACCATATAAGCTTCAAAGTTGAGATGGTGTTCTCTGGGTGATGTGCTGGGTTGGGTTTGTGCAAAACATTAATGCTTTCCATTCAGGCCACAAAAAGGTATTTTAATTTCATCAGATAAAACATTTTCCTTATGCTACAGTATCCCTTAAGGGCTGATTTGCATACTTCAAGTGGGATTCAAGGTGGGCTGTCTTTACCACTGATAAACAAAATTTTTGTTTCCTTCAGGCTTTTTGGTGTTCCAAATAGATTTTTTGATGCTGATCACAGATATTACTTCGAAATTTGTACATCACGTAAGGTTTTTGAGAAACGGACAATTTTGTGTTACAATAATTGTGAAATTTTACAACAATCTCATGTACATATATTTTCTTGCTGGTCATAAGCAACATAACATGTAACAGACTAACTTTTTAAAAAATACACCAAGAAACTCTGCCTGATCATGCCAGAACTTGCTCAGGCAAGCCCCAGCTCAGCTGCAAGAATCCAACTTGTTTCCATGAAGACACAGCCTTATATAAGCAGCAGCAATGAGTAGTCTCCTATGCAACTTCTGTGTGAATGAGCGAATCATATCACTTAAACTGTTGAGTTTAAAGCTTGTGGATTTAATTTCATATACTTTATGAAATGTCGCGCCAATGTCGTAATAGCCGTGACACGTTTTGTTACATCTGTGGTGAGTTTACTCTGAAAGCACAGAAAAAGAGTATGACTGCACTCATTAATTAAGAAGGCATACAAGTTTTATTTCGGGTGCAAAATTGGTGACCAGGACAGAGCATTAGCTCCTCATATGTTGCGCATCTTGCGCCAGTAGTCTGCGAGCTTGGTTGAAAGGTGTGCGACCATCCATGCCGTTTGCCATCCCAATGATATGGAGGGAACAGAAAGATCATATAACTGAGTGTTACTTCTGCATGACGAATGTGTCGGGATACTCAAAGAACAGAAAGTTTATTAAGTACCCTAACCTTGCATCAGCAATGAGAACAGTGCCGCATGACTACAGTCTTCCTGTTCCAAAACCAGAGGTGTTGACACTTGATGACGAAGATGAGGAGGTAGGTGATGATGGTGAGCCATCGCAGATGGAAGCTGCGGCTGATCCTGACTTTTTGCCATCAACATCCAGCAATCCTCATTTAATATCTCAGTCAGAGCTGAACGATCTGGTCAGAGATTTGGCTTTATCAAAGAGTCAGGTAGAGCTGCTTGGGTCAAGACTGCAAGGACGGAATCTTGTCATCTGATATGAAAATTTCAGTATTTCGCAGCCATCATGAAGATTTGACAAAATATTTCAACCAAGTAGACAGTCTGACTTTTTGCTGTGACATCAATGAATTGTTTTGTGCTCTCTGATGTGACCACGACCCAACAGAATGGCAACTGTTTATTGATTCATCAATCTTAAATTTAAAAGCTGTTTTGCTGCACAACGGCAATACCTGTCGGACATGCCGTTCATATGAAAGAAACGTATGAGCTCATGCAGCTACTGCTGAACCACATTGAGTACTAGAGGTACAATGGGAATTTGTGTGGTGATCTCAAGGTAATTGCAATTCTACTGGGTCTGCAGCTTGGTTACACCAAGTATTGTTGCTTCCTTTGTGAGTGGGACAGTCGAGCAAGAGATTAGCATTACGTCAAAAAAGTCTGGCCTCTCCGCAAGAAGTTGGTTCCAGGGCAGAAGAATGTTGCGCTCGACCCATTAGTGGATCTAAGTAAGATATTTCTTTCACCTTTGCACATCAAATTTGAGCTGATGAAAAACTTCATTAAGGCAATGAACAAGCAAAGTAAAGCCTTTGATTATTTGTGGCAAATGTTTCCATGCATAAGTGACGCCAAGAAAAAAGAAGGTGTTTTCGTTGGCTGTGATGAAGGACAGCCATTTTGATGGTCTTCTGCAAGTTGTATAATATGTGTTGCGTAGACAGCCTTCAAGAATGTCATTTGTAACTTTCTAGGCAACTATATGGCAGCAGACTATGTTGAACAGGTTGAAAATCTGCTTCAGGCATACAAATTGATGAAGTGCAACATGTCATTGAAAATACATTTTCTTCATTCCCACTTGGACTTCTTCCCAGACAATCCTGGCGCCGTGAGTGATGAACATGGTGAAAGGTTTCATCAAGACATTGTCAAAATGGAGAAGAGGTATCAAGGCAAGTGGAACCCCTCCATGCTGGGTGACTATTGTTGGACTCTCATCCGCGAAGCGTCGGACAGTGATTGCAAACTAAAATCTGCAGCAAAACATTTTAAATTTTGTTTTCTGGTGCCAACATTGCCATCATAGCTTATGCCACTACAGGCACATAACAATGCTTAATGTATATTGCACTTTTCTGGCAAACTGTATGCGATACAGACATAATAAATGCATATTCGTGTTCAGCTTGTTAAAATCTACTTGTTTCACCGAAGGTTGTGGAGGAAACAAAATGTTCCCAGAAATTTGTTTCCCAGTGTAACCTTCCTTCTGGTCCCTTACCATACAGGCTAGATTTGTGGAATGCTTGGGATATTTTTATTACATGCAAACTTTGACCAGTCTTGGCCATGAAAGCACATAGCTCTTTCAAAATTGCCATTCATCTCTTGGCTGCATCCCTGATCAATCTCCTTTCTGCTTCATCACCCAATTTGTTGGGGCAGTCTGATCTAGGCAGGGGCTTAGTGGTGCCATATACCTTAATAATCATCTTGACCATGCTCTGAGGGATAGTCAAAGATTTTGCAATTCTTTTCTATCCATCCCCAGATCTGGGTCTTTCCACAACTTTGTCCCAGAGATAGTCTAACAGCTTCTTGGTGCCATGGTTGGGTCTTTGCTTTGAAATACACTACCCAGCAGAGAACCCATATGGACTGCTGAATTTATTCTCTCATGTGAAGCAGTATAATTTAACACAGGTGGAGTCAAGTAACTTGCTGCGTGCTTTTGAAAGTGCTCGATTTCACCACAGCTTCAAGTATTTAGGATTACTAGAGACGTACATGGGGGATGGATACTTATCCAACCAAGCAATTCCATGCGTTTATTTCTACTTCATTGTTTAAGACAGTGTTTCCCAACCCTTTGCTGGAAGCATACCTAGCCAATCAGGTTTTCAAGATGTTGCAGTTAATATGCATGAGATAAGTTTGCATACCTTGGGTCTCAAACGTATGCACTTATTCATTTTGGGTATCCTGAAAACCCAAAATGGTTAGGCGTGCCTGCAGGAGAGAGTTGGGTAACACTGGTCTAAGGCATTTTGAAATATTTCTCACTTGGCAGTTGTGAGGTAGGATGAGTGGATACATTGAACATTGGTTTAATGCTTTTTCTTCAAGGCTATAAGGCAATAAAAAGTGAACACTCTGAAAGAGGATGTAGACTCTTATAGCCATTGTATATAAAACTGAGTGGTTACCACATCAAACCTTTTGGCTATTACCAGTACACAGACTATATCTTCATGAGTGCCGAACAATCTTTCCAAAGCTTTCTGATAAAGAAAGTCTGTACTGCAAATCCATAGGACTTTTGGCACTGCTGTGACACTACTGACAGTCTCAGATGCCAGACTAGCCAAGTTTACAAAAACGAGAGAACATCCTTTCCCCTGCCTTCTCCTCTCCCCTGGAAAGGAAGAAGGGAGCGTTTGTGAGACTAATGAATTGATCTCTTCAATTCATTAGTCTCACAAACTCTTCAAAAACAAGCAAATTCAGCTGTCATAAGTGAGAGCTCCTAGAGTACATCTTCCAGAAAAAAAAAAAAAGGAATATGACAATTGATAATGTGCAAACAAGTATTTTTAACTTTAAAACAGAGATGGGGATATAACCCATCATAAAAATGAACTTTAAGGAAGGAGGGAGTTAGGCTCTACCTCTCAAAATGTCTGGGAAGGATGGACCGTCCAAATCTAGCAGCCCAACAAAAGGCCATGTTCAGACAAGGTGATGTGAATGTGTGTACTCAACTCCCTGTTGCAAATCTCCTCAGTTAGTATAGATAAGACAAGATGACTTGTCAAGCATTTGGTGATAACCCACTGAACTGATGCAAGGCCAAAAGGCACTATGCAGGACTGAAGACGAAGTGCTCCTACCACAAATATAAGAAATATTCACATGGAGATAATCTAATCATAAGATGTAAGCCTCCTTGAAACTGCTTCCTCTGTTTAAAGTGGAACTAACTCCAGAAAAATCATTCTGAATTTTCTATTTCTGGGAATCTGTGCAAGGCTCTTAGGCTAGAACCAGTCAGAAGCCTTCCATCTTTGGAGTAAAAACACACCCTCTGTACTGCACTGGAATAGGTTTGACTGCTTTGGCTAGCAAGGAGATTTCTGATCAGAGTATGTTCTGGTTTTTAATGAATTCATATGCTCTTCATGAAGGGGAGGAAAAGCGGTAGACTTGGAGGGATCATCAATAGACATCTGTAACCATCCTTTATGATCTTGAGGACCCAGCTACCCAAACTTATGACTCAAACGTTTGCGAGAAACCTCACTCTCCCCCTCCTCCCCCCCAGGGAGGTCTTCTGGAGTAGAGACTGAACACTAGCTATTTCCCAAATACTGATTTAGTCTTGTTAACGGTATAGGGTTTTGAGCTCTTCTGCCAGGGAGGTCTAAGAACACTGTTTCAGGCAAGAGGTCCCCAGCAGCATTTTTCTTTTTTTTGAGGAGGAAACTGCTTTCTTCAGGAAACTACTCTGGTATTTCAAGGTTCCGAAACGGGCTCGGATGTGGAGCAGATATGCTCTGCAGCGTGGAACTGTGGTCCTGTCACAATATCTAATATTTGCCAAATCTCATCTCTGAAGAGATAACCTGTGCTGCACAGCACATTAGCAAGTCTTTTCTCCACATCTTAGCGAAGGCCTGAAGCTTACAGCCATAAAAGTTAGAGTGTCTATGGGCATTACAGAGGCTCTTAATGCAGTCTTAAAAAAATTGTAGGTTGTCTGAAATCAATGTTTTTCACATGCCTCAACTTTCTCCATAAGAACATTATATTCACTTTGCTTGAGGGAGATGGTAAAGTTTTGCAGCATCTTCCAAAACTATATGAAAATATTCAATCAAGGAGAACTGATAAGAAGCTATGCAGGACTGTATCATACCTGTGCCTCCCAATAAAGCCCAAGGTCAGGCTCACAACCGGGGGATACCAAGATGTGGACCTCCATACTTTCCTTGTAAAACCGCTGTGAGACGAGCCTTTCCCCCATCAATGTTTGCTTAAATGCAATAAGAAGTCACTAGCAGTGAAGGTTGGTTTCAGTTGGAATTTAAATTGTGATCTTAGTGCTCTTGATGAAGGCGAATGCAAAACAACGGCCGCTGTTGTGGTTAGATCACAAGTAATTCAACATGACCATTAACCTTTGAACATTTGTGTTTTAATTGCAATTCAAAAAGACATTAAAAAAATTTCTGTCTGACCTGCATATGATTGAGCTGTCCGGGTGGCCCATACATTGCAGGGCACACAGGCTGGCTTGCTGATGCGGTATCAATAAGTTTTTGCAAGACAAGGTCACAAAAAAATTGGTAACTTTAATCCTGTAGCCACCTGGATATTTCATGCCTGTCTTCTTTCCTACCAGAAGTATGTTGCATAGGGTCCTGGTGGATGGCACTGCCATCAAGCTATTTCAGGAGACCAAGTAAACCAACACTGGGGAGAGGGTTCTGTAGGGAGAGCTTTGATTATTTCTCTACAATGGTGATATAGGATGCAAGAAGAGACATCTGTGAAAGGAATTGATTGGAGGCCTGACTGATGGCACATTTTTCTGCTGAAAAAGTCATGGGGGTGAAGGGGGACAGAGGCATAATAAAACAAATGGACAATTTTTTTTTTTTTTTTAAATCAAAGTAGAGAACTAACAAGACTAAAACAACATATTTGGCAGAGGTGAATGCTGAAGAAACCATGTGGGGCTGAGGCACAGAAGTCCTGTGCATGTGCAGTAAAGACCATCTTTTACAAGAAAGCTGAAGAAAGTTCACTCTGCTTGGCATGGTCATGTGACCTCATTCATGTGACTGATGAACCTATTTGTTTTCAGAGAATGTCATTTTTGGCACTTAACAAGGATACTAAATTTATACCAACAGAGCATCTACAGGCTGAAATGCCCTTTTAATTCAATCCAATTGTTCCGCTCGGGGAAGCTTTCTGAATTAATGTATTTTTCCTGACAGCAATACATTCAGGGGACATTACACATGCAAGCCTCTGGGGGCAGAGGGAGTTATGCTTGAATGCAAACCACACACAACCAGCGCCTGGGACACCAGCATACCTTTGAAGCTCTCTCAGATTTGAGCCTGCGTACTACCTCTCCTTGTTCTGCTACTTTATCATAGAGCGCTCTACAGATCGTCGCACTAGGGCACGTCTGAGGAGGAGCAGAGACAGATTTAGAAGTAAGCTGGGTTAGAGGGGGGTTCCCAGGCTTATATTCCTGACCTGTCTCTTGCTTATAGTCAGCTTTTAAAATAAGAAGTGTTTTCACAGCAGCATCTACCTGCTCCTAAAGAAAAAGAGAAGGTAGAAAAAAACAAGAGATTGGTAGATTCAGAAAACATACAGCTATAAGGGAGAAATTAGAACTCTGCATAGTACAAAAACCATATAAAGTTCCCTATACAGAGGTGAAGATCAGTATGCCAAAAACCCAGAAAGAAATGGGGAAAAGCATTATCATAGTAATCAGCAATGCTAGGTATATCAAGGATGACATGCAACCCCCAAAACCAGGAGATAACAGTCCATTTACCAAGAGCCAGGAGTCCCTGGAGCATTGGGAAAGATTTGCAATTGCTATCCTGGAAGGAGAGACATTTGCCAGAGTCCTAGCAGTGCTGAGAAACATACGAGACTTCAGAGATATTGCAGGTCCTGCAGGTAACAAAGCACTGCCCTAGAGAATGCAGTCCCCCACCCCTTCTGGAGACAAAGTGACTGATAAAGCACAATCAGTACTCATTTAATTTTTAAATAGTGGTTTATTTCTTTTTACATAAGCAGCCTCTGAAACTTGTTTCTTTGTTGTACATAGAGAAATATGACAATTATTTATGAAAAAAAAACGAGACACCAAAAGCAAGGGAGACAAAATATAAAAGCAAAGCTTAACTAGATAACTCAATGGCAGTACTGCCATTTAGAAGATCAGGGTGAGATAAAGGAAAATTTATTCTTACCAGCTAATTTTTGTTCCTGTAGTACCACAGATCAGTCCAGATTCCTGAGTTTTGCCTCCCTGCCAGTAGACAGAGAAAGTTTTGACACTACTACATAATCATATGTGCAACCTGCAGTTCCTCAGAACTGACCTGTACCAAAGCATAAAAATCATAAAAACAGCAACAAATAAAATAACTTTAGAAACAACTTTTATAACAACCATACCATGAAAATCTGTATACCAATAAAATTAGATGAGTGGACGACTCTCTCCCTCCACAGATTGGGCAGGCTCTGGACTGCTCTGTGGTACTACAGGAACGAAAATTAGCAAGTAAGAACCAATTTTCCTTTCCCTGTGTGTACCCAGATCAGTCCAGACTCCTGGGATATACCAAAGCTCCCTACTTAGGATGGGACCTGGAGAGTCCCGCTTACAAAACGCTCTTGCCAAAAAAGACTAGACTCTGGATCCCCCACATCCAGACTATAGTGCTTCTCAAAATTATGCAATAACTTCTAAGTCGCCACCCCGCAAATTTCCTGCAGAGAAACAGCTGTGCCTCCACCCACGAGGCCACCTGGGATCACGTGGAATGAGCTCGCAAACCCTCAGGAATTGGTCAACCCTTAGCTATATACGTCAACCCAATAATGTCTTTGAGCCATCATGCAATCGTAGTCTTAGATGCATGAGAACCACTTCTCAGACCACTCCACAAAACAAAGAGGTGATCTGACATCCATCCTAAAGTCATTCGTTACCTTAAGATATCGCAACAACACTCTCCGCATGTCCAAAAGCTTAAGCTCTCTCACATGAGGTATGGAGGAATCCAACAGAGGAAAACTGGAAGCTCCACAGTCTGATTAACGTGAAACACTGATACCACCTTAGGCAAAAAAAAAAACGGAACCTTGTGCAAGGATACTCCAGAGTTCAAAATTTGAAGGAATGGATCACAGCAAGACAAAGCCTGTAACTCCGAAATCCTTCTAGTGGCACATATAGCCACCAAGAAAAATGACCTTAATTTATTTTATTTGTTGAGTTTTATATACAGTCATTAAGCAGCTCAATAGGCACCTCAGACAAACCCCTGAGGACAAGATTAAGATTCCAGAATGGACAAACTTTCCTTATCAGCAGACACAAATTCCTTGCCCCTCAGAGAACCTGAACCACATTTGGGTGAGCGGAAAGAGAGGCACCCTCTACTTTTCCCTGAAGGCACCAAGAGCAAAGAATTTACAGCCAAACCCTTGAGCAGGCCATCTTGAAAAAAGGATAGGATATGAGACGCCATAGACTCAAGAGGTTGAACCCCGTTAGCTATACACTAGGACTCAAACACCTTCCAGACTCTCACATAAGAGAAGTAGACTTTCTCCTGGCCTGTAACATAGCAATAACTGCTTCAGGGTACCCTCTACACCTCAATCGCCACCTTTCAAAAGCCATGCTGCTAGACAAAAGTGAGCAGACTTGTCTGAAAATATGGGGCCCTGCCGAAGAAGGCCCGACAGATAACCAAAACGCAGAGGACCGTCTACAATCAAGTTGACTAGATCCACGAACCACGGCAGACGTGGCCACTCCGGAGCCACCAAAACTACTTCGCCCAGATATCTCTCGATTAATCGCAATACTTTGCCCACTAGCAGCCAAGGAGGAAAGAACTAGAGCAGAACACAGGGGCCAAGGCAGCAGCAGAGAATAGATGCCCTCAGCCCCATGCTTCCTCCTTTAACTGAAAAAGCAAACCACTTTGGCATTCAGACGAGTCGCCATTAGATCCACGTGGGGCCAGCCCCACCACTCGTGCATGAGTTGTATTGCCTTCTCTGAAAGCTCCCACTCTCCCATATCTCTAACAACTTACGACTCAAAAAATCTGCTTGGACATTTTTGACTCCTGCAATGAGAGACATTTATCTGTTCCAGATGACACTCCGCCCAAAGAATAAACTCTTGAGCCAGCGCCTGATTCTTGGTTCCTCCCTGCCGATAGAGTAGGCCACAGTTGTGCTGTCCAATAGGACCCTGACCGACTGACCCTTGACTAAAAGCAGAAAAGCAAGTAACGCTAAATGTACCGCTTTGGTCTCTAACCGACTGACAGACCATGAAGCCTCTGTCACGGACCAGCAGCCTTGAGTGGATTGCTGCTGACACACCACTCCCCAACCAGACAGACTGGTATCGGTAGTAAGAATTACCCAAACCGGTACCTAGAGCTCCACACCATGAACCAGATTGGAACTCAGAAGTCACCATGACAGACTGCCCAGCCAACACCCTCGAGCGGCAAAGGTGAAACTCCTCCAAGAGCAGATTTCATCAAGACAAAAGAGCTTTCTGCAGGGGCCTCACATGTGCGAATACCCACAGCACTAACTCCAGGGTTGAAGCCATCAAGCCCAGAACCTGCAAATAATCCCAGACTCTTGGCATCAACAACCGACGAACTTGCCACTGCAGCTTCAGAACACGCTCCTCCGTGAGGAACACCCTTCCCCCAAGAGTGTTGAAGTGGGTGCCCAGATACTCCAGGGACTGCAAGGGAACCAAGTGATTCTTTGCCAAGTTGACCACCCAGCCCCGAGTGACTCGAGAGTGTGGATTACCGTCTAAACCAACTGGCGACAAAGGTCCTCCAACTTTGCCCTGATAAGCCAGTCATCGAGATAAGGGTGCACCAGAACTCCTTCCTGACACAAAGCCACCACTACCACCACCTCTTTGGTGAAAGTGCGTGGCACCATGGCTAACCCAAATGGAAGAGCTTGAAACTGAAAATGCTGACCCAGAACCATGAATCGCAGAAACTGCCGATGATCTGGGTGAATGGTTATGTGCAGATACGTCTGTCAAGTCCAGAAAAGCCAGGAACTCGCCCTTGCAGACTGCCGCTATCACAGACCTTAGAGTTTCCATCCGGAAACACAGCACCTTGAGTGCTGCATTTACTCTTTTTAAATCTAGGATCAGACGAAAAGTCCTTTCCTTCTTTGGGTCAACTAAGTAAATATCCATTGAGAGACCTCACTGCCCAATGTAAATATCCATAAAGAGACATCACTGCACATTGTAAATAAGTTACCTCTGTAAATTATTTTACGCTACTATCCTTATCTCCTTCCTCCCCCAGTTCTACAACCTTGTTTTATTGTAACTTTTGCTTCCTTCGCACTTGTTAAAAGAACAGTTTTTGCACCCCCTGTTATATGTAAACCGGCATGATATGATCTTATCATGAATGCCGGTATAGAAAAACCTTAAATAAATAAATGGAATACCTTCCTGAGCCTAACTCTTCCCACAAAACCGGAATTACCGCTCCTAGCTTCTGCAACTGGTCCAGTGTTTCCCAAACCATTAGACACTTGTCTATGGGACCGCAAGGGGAAACCAGAAACAAATCCTGGATGGGCCGAGAAAATTCTAACACACAGCCATCTCTTACTACATTGAGGACCCACTGATCCTCGGTAATTTTGGCCCACTCCCTGTAAAACAGCATCAAGTGACTGCCTACAATAGGAATGACTGAGTGGACCAACCTCACCTCATTACGAAGAATTGGCCCTGGCTGAGCCACCACTGGTGGGGTCCCGAAATGGTTTTCGGCCTCCTTGAAAGGACTGACCCCAAGACTGGCCACGGAAAGAAAACAGTCTCTGCAGACCTGCTGCTCCTCTTGCTGGGTGAGACTTACTACTATCCCGAAAACAGGAATGGTCTGAAAAAACCTCCTGCCCCTAGGCTTATCCTCAGGCAAATTGTGCACTTTATTTTTGCCCACTCTTCATCAACTGCTCCAGGTCCTCGCCAAACAAGAGACGACCTTTAAAAGGCAGAGTCTCTGAGACTTGGACGACACATCCACCGACCAATTACGGAACCATAATAGCCTCCTAGCCGACACAGCTGACACCATAATCCTAGAGGTCATATAGAGCATCTGCCACATAAGCCACCGCCGCTTCCAAACACTCAGCCTTCAACGCTTCTTCTCCAGGCTTTGAATTCGCATCCTGAGGCTGCTGCACCCAACGCAGACACGCCTGTTGCATAAAACTGGAACAAATGGCCGCCCATAAACTCAAAACAGACACCTCAAAGATCCTCTTAAGCTGCATCTCCAGCTTTCGATCCCGAACATCCTTCAATGCTGCAGACCCCTCAACAGGAGAAGTTGCTTCTTGGTAACGGTCGACACTGCCGCATCAACCATAGGAAGGAAAAGTAGGTCTAACATCTGCTCAGGCAAAGGATAAAGCTTCACCATAGCCCTCCCTAACCTTAAGCCGGAATCAGGAGTATCCCACTCTTAATCCACTAGCTTCTTCACAGATCTGTGATAAGGGAAGGCTTTCAATGGACCCTGCACCATCAATAACTGGATCATCTCCTTCTAGATCCAAATCCTCCTGTGGATTCATGACCCCAAGTTCCTCCAAAACCTGGAGAGTCAATGACCCAAGCTTCTCCTTATGAAAAAGGCAGACCACCCTCAGAAACCAGAATCTCATCCGGATTCGCACCACCAGCATCATAATCAACCAACGGGTCGTGCACCAAAGGCACCTCCGGAAGCTAGAGAGCCTCATCTGAGTCATCCGAAGTCTCATCCGGGACCCCTCGGGATGGAACCGGGTCCAACAAGCGCTGGACGACTGCAGGCCGCTTTCTACAGGGCGGAATTCTTTTGGGACCCAAATCCAGACCCTCGGATGGCTGGACCCTGGTCCCCACACTGGAAGCAACCACCTCCTGCTGAGCCAGACAGGCCTCATGCAGGAGCAACACAAAATTTGACGAAAAAGATCTGGCTGTGCCAGCCATGTGCTGTGCAGAAGCAGGGACAAACAAAAGAGGAGTTTCTTCTCCCTCTTTCCCTCCCCAGCACTCAAGCACACCAGAGAAAGCCTGGGAGGGAAATTACCCTTCCCCTCTGTCTGCGCGGCCCAAACCGTGTGAACTCTCAAAATGGCCGCCGTTCCTGCACTGAGGGGAAACAGGTCCTCTAACTGGCATGAACTCGGTGGCATGGGAGGGACAGGAACAAAAAAGTCGCCTTCTTTTCACGGCCCCCAGAGTATTGGATGGTCCCTCCCCAACGTTGGAACAAGCAGCACACAAGCCCGCACAGAGCTGCACACGTAGCAAACTGAGCCGTGCACCATCTCTCTCTGACGGCGGGAAGCTTATCTTGGCCCCAAAGCCCGCCCACCCCGATGCTGAAAACCACAGCGTTGAACTCCCCAGCTGCCCAAAGCAAAAGAAGCAGGAAATTGGCCAAGACAATAAGACTGGCTGTTTTGGGTTATTTGGGGTTTTTTTAAACTTTATTCTCAGGTTGGAATACAGAGTTCTCCAAAAAAAATAAAAAGGGGCAGCCCAAAAAAACAGCTATCATGAGCCTGCAGCTGCCTCAGCAATCTCTTGAAGGGGAGGGATCTGGACCGCCAGATTTACACCCCACAGGAGCAAGAATTGAGCAAATACAAGGATCACTGACCCCTAACTCGACCACCTCAACCAACAAGGTGGTCCCACCAATATCCATCACCCTCTGGGAGGAAGGCTCGTAAACTCTAAAGAAATGAATTTGGTTTCCTGACTGCAGAATGGCAGGTTTTGCACCATCTACTGGAGTCAGAGAAATACTGAGGAACTGCAGGTGGCACACGTGATTATGTAGCAGTATCAGTAAAACTTTCTCCATCTCCATCTGTTGACAGGGAGGCAAAACCGAGTCTGGTCTGATCTGGGTACGTACAGGGAAATGAGCTCAACTTTCTCGGGCTGGTTAGCGCTAGGGATGTAAAGGAGGCAGTGTCCACAGGCCCTAGGTGGGCGGGGGTGAAGTCTTAGTCATTGCACAACTGGAGCATCTTTTGGCCATAATAACACAAGGACTATGCTACTCACCCAGATGCCCTCTCCTACACTAGTTTTGCTTTTCCCCACTTTGCTGAATATTTCACATACAACGGACCTCTCTAGGGAAATTCCTCATCAAATAAACTGCACCAGAACCCCACGGCATGGAAAATCAGCTTACCTTTGGTGCCTTCTCAGATTTGAGTCTACGTACTACCTCTCCTTGGTCTGCCACTTTATCATATAGTGCTTTGCTGCCCATCAAACCAGGGCATGTCTGAGGTAGAGCAGAAGAGGAAGAGGGTTTGGAAGAAAGCAGAGCAACAGGGGGGCACCCAGCTTTGTATTCTTGGCCTGTCACTTGTTTGTATTCACCTTTTAGAGTTAAAAGGGTTTTCACAGCAGCATCTACCTGCTCCTAAAGGAGGGAGGGAAAAGAAGAGATGAGCAGGAAAGGAAAGGAAAAAGGAAACAAATAGTTACAGGAGGAGAAGAGACTTAAGGGACAGGGTTTTTTTAAGGGACCATAAAAACCATGTTGTGTGTCAATATTTCTCCCCATCTCCTATAAATGCTGTGTCTTTTCCTTCTGAATCTTTTCCCATTACTGCCGATAACTGGATTTCCTTCATAACCTTTGCTTTTTACAGTCATGCGCGTGGAAAGAACTGAATTACCAAGAACACTTGTGCGGTTCTTCGGTGAGCCAAATGGGCAGAAAACAGCAAGCTAACTGACTGAGACAGAGCGCACTATTCAGCTACAAAAAAGTCTCCCAACTATTAAGGCCTTAGGAAAGTAGTAGGAAAACGCTCAAAAAAGGAAAATTGGTTCTTACCTGATAATTTTCGTTCCTGTAGTACCAAGGATCAGTCCAGACTCCTGGGTTATGCCTCCCTTCCAGCAGATGGAGTCAGAGAACAGCTGAAAGCACCCCCTAGGTAACCTGGTGTGCCACCTGCAATCCCTCAGTATAATGAATATCAAAGCAGAATGAAGTAAAATTTAACAACCAATGACTAGATCATGCCAACCTCTTAAAAACCATAACTTGTGACAAAAAACTGTCGTGTACGTGTGCAATCTTCGAAAAATCTGCAAAGAGAAAATACAAGTAGCCGAGCAGACTCTCCTGCATATGGCAGGCGTCTGGACTGATCCTTGGTACTACAGGAATGAAAATTATCAGCTAAGAACCAATTTTCCTTTCCCTGTACGTACCAGGATCAGTCCAGACTGCTGGGATGTACCCAAGCTGCCCTAAAAGGGGTGGGACCAGGAGAATCCCGCTCGAAGCACACTGCTGCCAAAAGAATCCACCTTTGGATCCCGGACATCCAAGTGGAAATGCTTAGCAAACGTCTGCAACGATTTCCAAGTGGCCACCCGGCAAATCTCTTGGGGCGACACATTGGCTTTCTGCCCAGGACGCTGCTTGTGGACTAAGAGAATGCGCCTTTAGACCATCTGGTACTGGTCACCCGTGACATATGTAAGTTGAAGCAATAGTGTCTTTCAACCAGCGGACAATAGTAGTCTTAGAAGCCTTAGTCCCTTTCTTAGGACCGCTCCCACAAGACAAAAAGATGATCAGACAATCAAAAAGGATTAGTTATCTCCAAGTACCGCAAGAGGACTCTGCGGTCATCCAATCTCCTCAGATCCTGAGCTTGAGGAGAATTCCTATCCTCATCTGAGAATGCCGGTAACTCAATTGACTGGTTGACATGAAAAGCCGATACTACCTTCGGCAGGAAGGAAGGCACTGTCCGAAGTGAAAGCCCAGAGTCAGAGATGCGCAGAAAAGGCTCTATACAGGACAACGCTTGAAGCTCCGAAACCCATCTAGCCGAACAGATAGCCATGAGAAACACGTCTTAAGCGTTAAATCCTTCAGCATAGCCCTCTTTAAAGGCTCAAAAGGAGATCCGCAGAGGCCACGGAGAAGCACACCGGAAGGCCATGGAAGGATCAGGGCATCCACCCCTTCCGACCCGTGTTCCCTTCTGCGACTGAAGAAGCGAGCCGCCTTCACATTCAACCGAGTCGCCATCAAATCCAGCCGGGGGACCCCCCACCGGCTTATTACAAGGGCCATCGCATCCGTGGACAGTTCCCATTCGCTGGGATCTAAGTGTTGTTGACTGAGAAAATCCGCTTGGACATAGTCCACCCCGGCTATATGAGATGCCGCCAGACGGGCCAGATTGCATTTTGCCCATGCCATCAATCTGTCTGCCTCGGAGGCGACCGGTTGACTCTTTGTACCTCCTTGATGGTTTATGTAAGCCATGGTGGTCACATTGTCGAATAGGATCCGTACCGCCCTGTGTCTGACCAGGGGAAGAAAATGACGTAGCCCTGGGCGAACTGCCCTGGTTGCCAATCGATTTATGGACCACTTGGCCTCTTGAGTTGTCCACTGACTTTGTGCCGATCGGGACTGACAAACTGCTCCCATCCGGAAAAGCTGGCATCCATCATCACGACTGTCCACTGAGGATTCTCCAAGTCCATGCCCTGAACCAAGTGATCCGGAATCAACCACCAATTGAGACTGGTCCTGGCTAGTTCCAGCAGGGGTAAGGGCAAGTGGAACTCCTCTGACTTGGGGTCCCAACGGGAGAGCAATGCTCTCTGTAAAGGTCTCATATGAGGAAAGGCCCAAGGAATCAGCTCCAGAGTAGATGCCATAGAACCAAGAACTTTTAAATAGTCCCACACTGTGGGCAAAGTAGGGCCAACAGACGCCTGACTTGGGACATCAACTTCTCCATCCTTAGGCTGGGCAGGAAAACCTTGCCCAGCGATGTGTCGAAACGGGCTCCCAGAAATTCCAACTCCTGAGACGGCACACCAGTTGGCTCGTCATAATTGACGACCCAGCCTAGGGACTGTAAACGGTGCACTACTGACTGGACCGCCAGTCTGCAAAGTGTCTCCGACTTCGCTCGGATGAGCCAGTCGTCCAGGTATGGATGAACTAAAATCCCTTCTCGCTGAAGGCACACCTCCACGACCACCAACCCCTTGGTGAAAACTCGCGGAGTCAGTGCCAGTCCAAAGGGAAGGGCGCGAAATTGATAATGTTCTCCTAAGACCTGGAACCGCAGAAACCTCTGATGGTGGGCGTGGATTCCTATGTGCAGATAAGCTTCCGTGAGATCCAAAGAAGCCAAATATTCATCTTTGTGGACGGCCGCAATCACGGATCTCAACGTTTCCATCTGAAACAGAGGTATTCGCAACGCTTTGTTGACTTTCTTTAAATACAAAATCAGCTGGAAGGAGCCTTCCTTTTGGGGACTACAAAATAAATGGAGTAACGACCGGTCCGACACTCGGCCTGTGGCACCGAAACAATCGCCCCCAGGGCCAGTAATCGAGACAGAGTTTGAAGAACTACCTACCTTTTTTGCTGAGACCCGCAAGGGAACACCAAAAAGAGATCCCGAAGAGGGTGAGCAAATTCCAAAGCGTAACCATGATTTATATCGAGGACCCACTGATCCAACGTGATCTTGACTCACTCCTCACGAAACAGGAAGAAACGCCCCCCGATCTCTGGAACAGAGGAATGGGTCGGCGCAACTTCATTGGGAAGACTTGTTGGAGGGGAAACCATGAGATGTGCCGTCGCGCTGGGGCAGACTACCACGAAAGGAATGAGCCCAGGACTGAGACCTGGCCGATGTCTGTCGAGGAGCAACGGAGAATTTCCTGCCTGTACGTAAATGGCGCTGACCCCGAAAACGACCTCGGAAATACCAAAGGGACGAGACTGTCTGGGCTTGTCCTCAGGCAGCTTGTAGACTTTTTCTCCCAAGTTCTTAACCAGCTGTTCCAACTCGTCCTCAAACAGTCTGCCTTGAAAGGAAAGGATCCCAGCTGTGATTTGGAAGAAACGTCAGCAGACCAATTACGGAGCCACAGAAGCCTTCTTGCAGAAACTGCTGAGGACATAGTCCGAGCCGAGGTGCGAAGAAGATCGTACAAAGCATCAGCCATATAGGCAACCGCCGATTCCATGCAGTTTGCTTGTTCAGCCTCCCCCGGAGGAAGCTCCTGAGTGCTGAGCAATTGAGTCCAGTGGAGGGTAGCTCTCTGCATAAGGCTGCTACAGACGGCCGCCCTGACCCCCAAGTGCTGAAACTTCAAATATGCACTTGTGCAAAACCTCCAGCTTCCTATCCTGGAGATCCTTGAGAGCTGCCCCTCCGGTCACCGGAATGGTGGTGCACTTAGCTATGGCTGTGACGGCCGAGTCCACCTTAGGAATCTTGAGAAGATCCAAGGACTCATTCGGTAGTGGGTAAAGTTTTCCATAGCCCTGCTAACCCGCAAAGAGGCTTCTGGAGCATCCCATTCCCGGGACATAATATGAAAACATTTTGGATAAAAAGGAAAGGTTAGAGGAGGAGACCGTAAACCGGGTAACACTGGATCACCTGAGGAAGAATCCATCACTGGCTCAGGAGCAGGAATATCTAGTTCTTGCAGTACATGTGGAATTAGAGGGTCCAGTTCCTCCTTGCGGAATAAGTGGAGTATCTGCGGATCATCACCCTTCACAGGAGAGGTACTATCCATGTCATCGCTCAAATCCACTGTGGAGGGGTCCGGGATCATGGGATCCGGAGGTGTGGTGGGAGCTGGTAGCTCCTCGGTAGGAACTGGACGGGGAAGCCATAAGCCAACACTTCCCTGGTCCCCTGCCAGCCTGAAATTCTTTGCAGGAGGAGGACCTTGCTTTCCAGTCAGCCTCAGCTTCCATATATGCCTTGTGGAGCAGCAAGACAAACTGGGAAGAAAACGGGTGCTGCCGCTTTAAGGGCCCCCCCTCCCCCCACGGGAGGAGCCGGGTCCAAAGGTAAGGCTGGAGGTGGAGTCAAAGCAGGCTGTGTAAAAAGTGGTCTCTGTGGACTCAGAGCAGGCGGGGAAAGCGGAGGGAGCTCTCCTCCCCCTGAGTCCTGAAGATCGGGACCTGAAGCAGGCAAGATGGCCGCTGGTCCCATGCCAAGCGGGGGTGGGGCAGGCCTCTGCCTCTGAACGGGGACTGGCGGGAGCGCGGCAGAGCCAACTTTGGGAGCGAAATCAGCCGCTGAGAGGGCCCCTCGCCCCCAGGAATACTTCAGGAGCAGAGGCCCTCGCGGGAGAGCCTGGGTGCCGACTCCCCACAGGCCTCACAACGGGACCCGCACAGCATGGCAAACGTGTGAAGAAAAAAATAAGTGCAGGAGGGTGAAGAATTCCACCCCGTCCGGAGGCCCAGGAAAATAGCAGCCGGCTAGGGCTGACGAAAGTAAGTAAAAACTGCCTTGTAAGGAAGAAAACTCTCGTTAGATTTTTTTTTTTTTTGCGTCAGTCAGCCAACAAGCAGGGGAATTAGCTTCCCTGCAACTATAGCACCCACCAGAAGAATTAGAACGTATCTGGGTCTGTAGAAGAGGGGGGGGGGAGAGGGACCGGCCCACCAGTAAATCTCCCCACTAGTCCCCGGGCAAGGGCAAATTTCTCTGGATACAGAGGCCGTAGGCATTGCCTAGCCTTGCCTGCCTGGAGAGAGAGTTCAGAACGATGACAAAAGTGTTTTTTTTTTTAATTCTTTATTTATCTACTTTTCAGTTTACAAAAATTCATCATTTTTGCAATACAGAAAATGGAACAACCAATTGTTATATTAAAAGAAAAACAAAGAAAAATAAGACTAAATCCTATCACATTACTTCACCATCTATCATTATCGAAATATTTCCATTTACCCAAAAATCAATATCATTAATGGGACGACTCCATGGAATTTAAGAGAGAATTACAGGAAATAAAAAATATTCAAAAAGAAAATGGCCTTTACACGCTATGCAGCAAACAAAAAAATTCATATATTTGTTGGAGTCGATGTGGCTGGCATTCTCAAATCAATAAAGGACTTTAATTGTTCAGGAGAAAAAAGAATAAAAGGTATCTGCACCTTTCTTGAGCACGCATTTACACGGAAACTTTAACATAAAAGAAAAACCTAAGGGAATCACTTCCTGACGTAGGGCTAAAAAGCCTCTAAGTCTTATTTGTGTAGCAGCAGCCAAGTCAGGGTAGATTTTAACATTAGCATTCATATATGAAACTGGAAAAACACCAAAATATTTTCTCACAACCAGTTGTAAATCTGTTAAGGAAATAAAGGAGACCAGAAGTGTTGCTCTCTCCAGTACATTAATATCTGAATTTTCTATTATTTCAGTGAGGTTCCCTTGCCAGTTCTGAGCAGTAGCTGTTACTGCAGACTTTGGGAGGAAATAACATTTAATAGATGGAAGTTCTTCCTGGGGTATTCCCAGTATTTCCCCCATAAATTTCTTTAAGGTGGTATATGGAGTCTCTCCAATCACTCTTGGAAAATTCAAAATGCACAAATTCAATTGCCTTGACTTATTTTCCAGAGTCTCAATCCTCTTAGCAAGGGTCTCTCTCTCTCTCTCTCTCTCTTTTACTGTGGCAGCTTTGAACTCCAAATTTCCAGACTCCTTCTCTTCCAAAGCATGAACTTTATCAGTAATCACATTTATTTGTTTTTGCATTTGAGAAATAATTGTAGTACTTTGTAATACTGAATGCTCCAATCTTGTATTAAAACCATTAAAGGTATTCACTATGCCTGCCATCATTTCCCACAAAGCGACAAGAGTTATAACCCGAGGGCGTTCAAGTACAACCAACGGGGCAAATTCGTGTATTCCTCCCACAGGGTTTTGAAGAGTTCCTCCCGAGGGTTCTTCCCCGGTTGCCCCTGGTCCTAGCCCGGTACCTGATATTACTTCGCCATTCGGTGTCCCTGGATTGTTAGTAGCCGCAAGTCCTGCTTCTCTCGGAGCTGCAGTTACTGCTGTTCCTTCTGCTGGCAATCCAGGAAGGTGTCCACCGATAAGCGGTCCGTGCTGCAACACCATCTCAGCCCTCTGCGTCGGCCCTGGTCTTAGGTCTGGGCTCAAGGATAACTCCTCCAAAGACAGATATAGAACTCTCTCACCGTCAAGTCCAGCGGGATCCTCATTCCTTGGAAAGTTTGTTGCCTGGCTAAGGAAGTTCGTGATTTCTTGTTGTCCCCATTACTGAAGGTGAAGAAACCAAGGGGAAAACACGAATTTTCCCCTTTCTTTTCGCAGGCATTTCAAGAAAAAGGTAATTTTCAGGAGCTTCAAGAATCCTGGCTTCCCGAGCCTCTCAGCGTGCCGCCATCTTAGGACCGCCCCGAAAGTTTTGGTTTTTTTTAATTTAACTTACAGTAAATTGATCTAGCCAGAGGAATAAGGGATAGCACTAATTGTGCCTAAAAACTATTCAATAATCAGTAAATATTAATAAGGATCAGGACCACAGGTTATGCCATCCTCATCTGCTGGAGCCAGAGAATACTGAGGGATTGCAGGTGGCACACTAGGTTACCTAGAGGGTGCTTTTCAGCTTTTCTCTGACTCCATCTGCTGGAAGGGAGGCATAACCCAGCAGTCTGGACTGATCCTGGAATGTACAGGGAAGTGCTGATTATGGGTAAACAGAAGTGCTTACATGTATATGCTCAAACATGAAGCCAGAAGAATACGTTTTTCTTCTATAAACAATTTTGACTCACCTTGATCACCACTACGTGGTGAACAATCATTGGTGAAACCCAGCTAGCCAGAAAGCTACTCCTGGGCCCTCACATTTCATGTACATGAACACAATCATAAATATTAGAATACCATTCCTGTGCCCTTACCTTTGGTGCTTTTTCAGCTTTCAGTTTTCTGACCACCTCCCCCTGTTCGGCTACTTTACTGAAGAGAGTTTTGCTGTTCCTGGAGCCGGCAGATTCTGGTTCAGCAGAGGTTTTCTGTACTGGTGCCGCTGGATTTCCAGGCTTGTACTCCTGGCCCGTTGTCTCTTTGTATTCTGCCTTCAGTGACAAGAGCAGTTTTACAGCTGCGTCAATGTCAACCTTTGCTGCCTTCTTAGTTTTTAAGTCTCTGACAAGGTCTCCCTGGGCTGCCACCTTGCTGTAAAGGTCGCAGGAGACCACCTCTACAGCAACAGGTGAAGGTGCATCCTTGGCAATTGCTGGAGTCTACAAAACCGTAAAGGGAAAAAAACCAAAACAAAACATATTTCCATGGCCACATTATTTAAGGAGCAGTCTCATTAACCACTGGTTCAATTCCAAGCTTGCTCCCTTCACTGCAGTCTAGGACACAGCACCTTCTGCTTCACTCAAACATTGCATCAGGTCATCAAATCCCCAAACAGGGTTTTCCACAAAGCAAAAATGGAACATTAAGGATTTGCTCTGCCCTCTAGTCCAACACAACGGTGCACATGTCGAGGATTAGAACAGGGACCCCCCTGGATTTGTATAAAGGAAAAATATCTATTTTTATGCAAGTCTCATGTTCAACAAGATGAACGTGGTGTATTGTGTAGTATTTCTAAAGAACACATCATGGGTATCAACTACAATTATTAGGTCATTATTTTTGAAATTCTATAAGCAGCTTCCTGGCAATTCCTAGAATGTTAGGACGAGTCACCAATTACTGCATCATGTATGCTTCAGATCCCACTCGGATCCTATTCCATATGAGCGTATTTGTTTTTGGGTGAGGGGGAATTTGTGGTTTTTTTGGCCGGCAGCTTCCTCCTGTTCTATTGGGCTTACAACTCCACCAGAACCAGCTTCTATTGGGCTGCGGTGCCAGAAGCCTTCATTTTCCCTTTTTCCCCTCCCATCTTTGTCCCAGCCACTGCAATGACAGCGGCTTCCTCTGGAACCCCATACTTGTGAATGCCGAGTCCCGCCATTAAGCATCACCATTATGACATGATAGATTCTCCACACCCCTGTGAACAGCTGGCCTGGGGAGCAAGAAGCCAGGTGCAGTACTCAAACCCAGGTCCTCGGTACGGCAGCGGGCAGCACCGACACTGAGCCTCTAGCCTCACAATGGCAGCTACTAGAGATTCAAGAGATTCTCAGGGAAAGGAGCACAAAGATTTAAAAGAAAAATCACAGTAAAATAAAGAACTGAGAGACAAGTTTTACTACTTGTGCATACTTCCAAAATACCTATCAGCGCACAGAGGGCACAGGATTTTTTTTTTTTTTAAAATGTAAAATGTTTCTCCTCCAAAATCATTACCTCCAAAAAACAAAAGCAATGTTTCACTGGACAGTCAGGAGTCTTTGGGCTTTGCAATAGCAGAGGAATTGGTTTGAATTTTATGGACATGATTTTAGAAATATCAGAAATTAAGCTCATACTGTAGTTAGTTTCTTTCATGCACCTCACCCCAAAAACTGTTCTTTCATATACAAAAGTACTTGCAAACACTAGGCTCAGATTAGCACATGGAAGCCAGCCAGTAAGAGTCGAGGGAAAGCACTGCTTATTCTATAACAGGACTCTTCCTTTCTAGCCAAAAAAAACTGGTCCTATTCTAAATGCAAGGCTGAACTCCGGTGGGGGGGGGGGGGGGGGGAGATTATAAACCCAGAAAGGGTCAGGGATGTCACACCCCTGGCTCAGTGCTGGAAGAGTGACAAAGGAAGGACCACATTACATGTGCCCTGTTTCTTTAGCCATGTCCTCTGGCACCCACTGCTCAGGACTGTCAGTCAGGATATTGGGCTGGATGGATTTTTAGTCTGACCTAGGTTTGGCAGTTCTTATATTTTAAATGGAAGGAAGCTTGGCTTGTTCTGTTTTACCTCTTTTTTGGCTGTTTCAGCTTTGGCCTTCTCCTTGGAACCAGATGTTGGCATTTCCTTTGTGTGTCCGTCGGGGACATAAATTAAGACACAGGGTGCTTCTTTACAGCTGTATGGACTGAAAAAGGTGTCACATTTTCAGTATAAGAGGACAGCATGGAGGGTAGTTAGTAGTGACTGACTTTTTACCCTTTAAAGTCTACCCCCCTCCTGAGGATGAAAGTATAAGCTCTTGAAAGCTTGTAATCAAGAAATGCATTGGGGTTTTTTTATTTGTTAATCTTAATTTCTGTACCTCTCCTGAGAAAGTATGCGTGAAACACATGCTAGGCAAGCAGTAAGTCACTGTTACATGCTCTGCAATCCTCCACATGGTGTGCTTTGCTACAGAAAATCTTTCTAGCATTTGCTGCTTTTTCATGTGTTCTGACTATAGGAAAATTGGTTCTTACCTGCTAATTTTCTTTCCTGGAATACTACAGATCAGTCCAGACAAGTGGGTTTTGCATCCCTACCAGCAGGTGGAGGCAGAGAACAAAAAACATTTAAGACACTGCTACATAAATGAGAGCACCACCTGCAGTCCCTCAGTATTGATCTGTACCCAAGCCAAGATAAAACAATCTCAAACTAACTCCAATCCCCTCCCTTCAGAGCGAGCATATAATCAACAGTAAACCCTCCTGAACTGGGAGCCCTCACATCCAGGGTAAACTGAAAGAACCAACCTATATACAATCGGTACATTCTGCAATATACACATACCGTCCAAAGTGGTATAGTGAAATTGAAAGGTGAAGAGGATCAATGTGTGGAGAAAGACGAAAATAGCAGAAATATTAAACAAATACTTCAGTTTGATGTTCACTAAAGAAGACCCTGGCAAAGGACCATCGCTAGTTAAGACAGTGGATGGGGGTGGAGTAGATGAAGCTCCGTTTACAGAAGAGAATGTTTGGGAAGAGCTAGGAAATCTGAAAGTAGCAAAGCCATGGAGCCTGATGAGGTTCATCTCAGAATACTGATGTGCTGGCGGGTCCACTGCATGACCTGTTCAATAGATCCCTGGAAACGGGGGTGATGCAGAGTGACAGGAGAAGAGCTGTGGTGGTCCTGCTTCACAAAAGTGGCAGCAGAGAAAAGGCTGGAAACTACAAGAAAATTATTTCCTTACCTGCTAATTTTCGTTCCTGTAGTACCATGGATCAGTCCAGACAGTGGATTATGTCCCCCTTCCAGCAGGTGGAATCAGAGCAAAAACAGAGGCGGTCCCTCATAACTGGTGTGCCCACTGTAAACCAAGCAATAAGGAAAAACACCTTGGATGGATCAATACAAATTAAAGTACATAAACTGTCTATATGACTAAACAAACTTGCAACCAGAAAGCTCGATCCTGAGGGTGGGCATCTGGACTGATCCATGGTACTACAGGAACGAAAATTAGCAGGTAAGGAAATAATTTTCTTTTCCCTGTACGTACCAGGATGAGTCCAGACAGTAAGATGTACCAAAGCTTCCCTAAGTAGGGTGGGCCAGTGATAGCCCAGCTCGAATGACCTGAGCCCCAAAGGACCCCGAGGTCGACGGTTGAAGATTCAAGCATGTTAATTTTTACTGTTATTGTTAAGATCTTTGCTCCCTGTAAACAGAGTTGATTTGATTTGTATTAAGAAAGTTGGTATAAAAAAAGCTCCAAATAAATAAAAAAGCAAGCCTTCCCGGGAGAGCTGTGCTCCAGGCTCCCCGCAGGCACTGCATCGCGTCGAACGCAGCATGGAGGTAAGTAAGAGTAAATAAAGACCTCCGAAAGAGCTGCCGGCAGCCGGGGTAAGGAGTCCTGTGCTGCTAAGTAACTTAGTCGACCCTTACCCTTAAGAATAAGTATATTTTCTTCAAGCCAGAGGAATGCCGCGTCTCCGAAGCTTACTTCTGTGAAAGGAAAACTTACAACTTACCCCAGGGACCAAAAACATCTAGCTGTATACCTAAATTCGGTACTTGATTTGAGGGATTAATTTGAATATTACCTAGGTTGAGGACAGGTGGTTTGACTATCGATGAGTTTCTACTTAGCCAAATGATTTCAGTCTTTTTAGGATTTAATGTTAGTTTAAGTAACCTCCAGGACCCCATCTTGGTCCACGCCTCATAAAAGAGTGTTAATTTCCCTCCAACAGTCTCCTTGGAAGAGTGGACCAGCCTGATTTCCTTGTGAGGATTTGTTTCTTCCCCCCTGACCGAAGCTATCTCGGGTTGTTTTCTGGCTGCCCCGAAAGGACTGCTGACTTCAAGCTCTGCTTCCCTGAAAACAAAGCAGTCTTTCTGGGATGAAATCTCTTATCCTCAGGCAATTTCCCTTCGATTCCCCCAAATGCTTCATCAGTTACTCCAGATCTTGCCCGAGCCACAGTTTTGGTTTAAAAGAAAGATTACACAGCTGCAATTTGGACCAATTGTCCACCTACCAATTACGTAATCACAAAAGCCTGAATGCAGCTACCGCTGAGACCATGCTCCTGGCGGACGTCTGGACGAAATATACAGCGCATCCGCCATACAGGCCGCCCCGGCTTTCAACCAGCCGCCTCTGGAATTGGCTGCTGGAGTAGAGCCCTCCTCTTGTGCCTTCTGCACTCAAAGCAGACAGGCTCTCTGCATAAGGCTACCACAGATCACCACTCAAACTTAGAGACTTCAAACATCCTCTTCAAATGAATTTCCAAGTTTTCGGTCCTGGGCATTCTTCATCATCGCTGATCCTGCAACCAGAATGTTTGCCTTCTTGTTCACCACCAACACGAAGCAGCCACCTTGAGTAACACCAACAGCTCCAAAACATTCTCTGTCAAAGAATATAACTTCGCCATTGCCCTGGCTACTTTGAGGCCTGCTTCTGGAGTATCCCACTCCGGGCTCACCAACTTCTTCACCTTTTTGGGCAATGGAAAGGCTTTTGGCAGACCCCTAAGCCCATCCAGGAATGGATCCATTCAATTATCCAATTCCTCCTGGATGAATTTAATTCCCAGCTCTTCCAGAACCTGGAGAATAAGTGGTGTCAGTTCCTCCTTGCAGAACAGACGGACCACCCTGAGGTCAACCCCCTTCAGTCATCCCCTTCTGTGACTGGGACTTCTTCTGGGCCATCTGTATCCTTGCTCACATCCGGACTGAGGTCCACGGGATCGTCCCCCAAATCACCCAGATCATCCTGCGGGTCATCCAAACCTTCCAAAACCATAAAGCCATCTCCCATAGGGCGGTCCAGGCCCAGACAGTGGAGCATAGCCCCAACCCTCCAGCCGAGGCCACTTTAGATCTCTTCGGGGTCTTCTGAGGTTTCAGGTCCCGGGGGCCGCTTACCTTCTGCTCCTCACTTGGCCAGATAGGCTTTGTAGAAGAGCAAAACAAAGTCCATGGACAAATCCTCCACATCACTACTCCAGTCACCTGCTGAGGCCTGTTCAGACTCCCCTTCTTCCTCCTGATCCCCCAGCACCAACTGAACCGCTGGAGACAGCAGGGGAGGGGAATCTCTGGTCACCCTGGGAGTTGGCTGCTTCTTGCCGCATGCACACCTCTTACTAGTCGCAACTTTAGCCTCTCCAGGAGGGTCTCCAATGGGCCCACGTTATCTGGTGACTCTCCTGCCACCGGACACTCCCGCAGAGCTTCCCTCTCCTCCAGTAGTGCAATCTGAGCAAATTGTGGCAGAGTTTAGCCACTCCTGCCTAACGCCGCAGGCCCAACCTGCCTTCCTGCGCTCTGAGGCCAGTGCCATTAGTACCACATATGCGGTGCACCCCGAACCTCGCTGCCGCGTAAGAAGACAAGAAGAGGAATTAGTGGCGCAAGGCCTCTCTCGAATAGCCCTGGACCCCCGGAGAGCCGAGAAAACTCATTGCTTCCTGCGCCCTTCTTCCAACGCCTGCCGTCCCCCGACAGCCCGACACAACTGATCTACTGACCCTTTATTTATTTATTTTCAAAGAAATATAGTCAGCCCAAAAACAGCCATAACAATAGCAAAAAGGGTACTTCCCTGTGCTCCTGGCTATAGGCTAGGGAAAGAAGGCTTCAAGCGGGTGAAGTGAACCAGGACCCCTGGCTTTCAGTCTCCTGGGTGTTGCGGGCTAAAGCACATCAGGTATCTCCAACCCCTGCCTCCCCCAGCTCAACCTAAGGGATGGCCCAAGAAGATGCCTAACACCTCAGAGAGCACATGAAGATGATCTCCCTCTTCTCTCAATGTTTTTCATCAGATTGCCGGTTTGCACCTTTACCACCTCCTGGAGACAGAAATGCTTAGGGACTGCAGGTAGCACTCTCGTTTATGTAGCAATGTGTTAAGTTTTTGTTCTCTGCCTCCAACTGCTGATAGGGTTACAAAATCCACTTGTCTGGACTGATCTGGGGGGTATGAACAGGAACGTTTTTTCTTTACCCTTAATGGTTAGTGAATACTTTTTTTTCTCCTACAAACAGCTTCAGGTTCCCTCATTGAGCTCCTCAGCACCGTGCTTGTGCCAGCAGGGGTTGCTCTGGAAAAAGATGACATCTTTCCTCTCCCACCCCATAGCCTGTGTGCATCCTCTGCTCTGTGTGTGTTAAGAGATCCACCATCAAGAGACTCCAACCTGGGTCTGCTGCACCACCATTTGTTGTACTGCGGCTAAATCATGGGGGCCAGTCTAGATTTTCTCTGTGTCCCTTTTCAGCAGAACCAGAATGAAAGGTGATATCAAGAAACCTGGGCACTATCACAGTAGAATCAGTGTTATAAACATTGACAAAAGGAATGAGAAATCTTATGTGCAGACACAGGAGATTTTAAATGGCTTCAGACTAGTCTCATTCCCAACACTTTACCTAACAGGCTCATAAGGCTGATCACAAATAAAGAATCCTCTTCTTTGGAGCTGAATGATATCTCCTTTCTTCAAGTCCTTAAGGCAGGGATCACCCAACATCAGTTCTTCTTGCTAAAGTGTTCCCAAACAAAAAACACCCCAAAAAACTGGAGTTAAGAATTTCCATGCACTAAAAGGGAATAATTCAGTTTATAAACTGAGCTTACAAAACATATTAAGACATGAAAATAAAAATTTAATACTCACAGGGAGGAGCGACCAGACAAGGAAGAGGAAGCAAAAAAGTGTAATGAAGGCTGCATGGCTGCATTAAGGGACCTACCAGAGATATTCCAGCCCCAGGCATACTCAGGGTGGCAAATTAACGGTATAAGCCCCTGTGGGCCAGTCCTCGGGCATAGTGCAGTTGGTTCTGCTTCTTGTGCACTCCAATATGCTAGATACATGTCAAATAATCTTTTGCCATGCTGTGCATATTTCATGAATAGATCCTTTAATGGCAGATGCTACTTGGCATAAACAGATTTCTAAATACATTTGCTCATTAGAGTCCAAAAAACAACATTTACCCCTTTCAATAAACATTCTGATTAAAATTGTAAGAATGATTACTCATGTAAATAGGAAAATTGGTTCTTACCTAATTTTCGTTCCTGTAGTACCACAATCAGTCCAGACTACTGGGATTTGCATCCCTACCAGCAGATGGAGATAGAGAATGTTTTACTGACACTGCTACATAATCATGCGCGCCATCTGCATTTCCTCAGTATTGCTTGTACCCAAGCATAAAAACCATAAAACCAGCAACAAATACCACAAATTTAGATTTAAAAACGTTTATAACAAGTCTGTATTCTATACCATGAAAACCTGAATTCCATACCAATAAAATCAGATGAGCAGATGACTCTCCACCTCCACAGATTGGGCAAGCTCTGGACTACTCTGCGGTACTACAGGAACAAAAATTAAACAGTTAAGAACCAATTTTCCTTTCCCTGTATGTACCCAGATCAGTCCAGACTCCTGGGATATTCCAAGGCTTCCTACTTACGGTGGGACCTGGTAAGTCCTGCTCGCAAAATACTCCCCAAAAGACAGAGACTCCGGATCCCCTACATCCAGACGATAGAGCCTTGCAAAAGTATACGACTTCCAAGTCGATGCTCAGCAAATTTCCTGCAATGAAACCAGCTGAGCCTCTACCCACGAGGCCACCTGAGAACGTGTAGAGTGAGCTCTCAAAGCTTCAGGAACCTGATGGCCCTTAATTATGTACATCGATCCAATGTCCTCCTTGAGCCACTGCGCAATGGTAGCCTTGGACGCCTGAGGACCTCTCTTTGAACTGCTCCACAAAACAAATAAATGGTCTGACTTCCTGAAATCATTCATTACCTTGAGATACCTCAACAAAGCTATGCGGACGTCCAAAAGCTTAAGCTCCCAAGCATGAGGTGCGGAACAGTCCATCTCAGGAAAGGCTCACATGAAACGCTGATACCACCTTCAGTAAAAATGAGGGCACCGTCCACAATGACACCTCCGAATCCGAAATCTGCAGGAATAGGTCACAGCAATACAGTAACTCAGAGATTCTCCTAGCTGAACAAATGGCCACTAGAAAAACGACCTTAAGGGTCAAATCCTTAAGCATCACTCTCTGAAGAGGTTCAAAAGGCGCCTCAAGTAAACCTAGGGACAAAATTAAGATTTCAGGATGGACAAACTAACTGGTGGGTGCAAATTCTTAGCCCCCCAAAGAAACTTAACTACTTCCAGATGAGAAGACAGAACCACCTTCTACTTTATGTTGCAGACAAGCCAGAGCAGCCACCTGGACCCTAAGAGTTGAAAGTCAACCCCTTGTCCAAACCCTCCTGAAGAAAGGACAAGATATGAGACACTGAAGATTGTAATACCTGCCCTCCATTAGCAATACACCAGGACTCAAAAACCTTCCAGACCCTCACATATGACAGAGAAGTAGACGCCAATCTAACCTGTAGGAGAGTAGCATAATCGCTTCTGGGTACCCCCTGCATCTCAGTCACCGCCTCTCAAAAGCTAAGCCGCTAGACAAAAGCAAGCAGCCTGGTCTGAAAATATAGGGCCCTGCCGAAGAAGGCCCGGAAGATGGCTGAAGCACAATGGACCGTCCACGGCTAATTGACCAGAACAGCGAACCATGGACAAAGTAGCCACCCAGGGCTACCAACACTACTTCACCTAGATGCCTCTCTATCAGTTGTAACACCTTGCTTACTAGAGGCCAAGGAGGAAACACGTACAGCAGAACCTCCCGAGGCCAAGCCAGAACCAAAGCATCTACTCCCTTGGCCCTGTACTCTCTTCTCCGACTGAAAAGCAAGCCATCTTTGTATTGAGGTGAGTCACCTTTAGATCCACATGGTGACAGCCCCAACTCTCACAGATGAGCCGCATCACTGTCTCGACAGCTCCCACACTCCCAGATCTAATATTCTGTGACTTAGAAAATTCTCTTGGATGTTTTCCACTCCTGCGATATGTGACGCCGCTATCCACTCCAAGTGTTGCTCTGCCCAAAGAATCAGCTCTTGAGCCTCTAGGAGCCACTGTTAGACTTTGTTCCTCCCTGCTGATTGATGTAAGCTACAGTCATTGCATTGTCCGACAGGACTCTCACACCAACAGCAGAAATGCAAATAAAGCTAAATGCACTGCTCTGGTTTCTAACCGATTTATAGACCAGGAGGCTTCCTTTGCGGACCAACTGCCCTGCGCAGACTGCTGACATACTGCTCTCCATCCAGACAGACTGGCATCGGCAGTAAGAATCACCCAATCTGGAACCTCCAGATCGACACCGTGAACCAAACAGAGCTAGTAGCCACGGCGACAAAATTACCTGTGCAGTGCCCTCGAGTGGTAGGGCAAGATAGAATTCCTCAGAGAGCAGATTCCACAGAGCCAACAGAGCTCTCTGTAGAGGTCTCATATAGCCCATGGTACTAACTCCAGGGTTGAAACCATCGAACCCAGAACCTGCAAATAATCCCAGACTCTGAGCACCGGTAATCTCAGAAAGCGCCGAATTTGACCCTGCAGCTTCAGAACATGCTCCTCCATAAGAAACACCTTGCCACTCAGTGTCAAACCGAGCTCCCAGATACTCGAAGGACTGTGATGGCACCAAGTGACTCTTTGCTAAATTCACCACCCAGCCGAGTGACTCACCTTTCTGCACTGACCAGCGACAACTGTCCTCCAACTTTGCCCTGATGAGCCAACTGTCCAGGTAAGGATGTACCAGCACTCTTTAGTGATGTAATGCCGCTGCTACCACCACCATACCCTTGCTGAATGTGTGAGGTGCCATGGCCAACCCAAAGGGAAGGGCCTGAAATTGAAAATGTCCCAGCACCATGAACCACAAAAAAAAAAAACAGTTGATAATCTGGCCAAATGGGAATGTGCAGGTATGCCTTCGTCAAATCCAGAGAAGCCAGAAACTCTTCCTTGCGCACCACTACTATTACCGACCTCAGAATCTCCATCCGGAACTTCGGGACCTTAGGCACTATATGGAAGGAAGCACCAGGGAACAGGCAGCAGCACCCCTAACATCTGCAACCGGTCCAGTGTCACCTGCACTACATGTTGCTTGTCTAAAGACCCGCAGGGGGAGCCTAGAAACAAACTGTGGATGGGCCGAGCAAATTCTAACACGTAACCGTCTCTTATTATGCTGAGGATCCACTGATCCTCAGTAATTTTGGCCCATGCCCCATACAAGTGCTAAGCGACCCCATATAAAAGGAATAGCAGAATGGAACAGCCTCGCATCATTGCAAGGACTTAGCTCCACCCCCTGTGTAGGCTCCTAAGGACCTTCGCCTCTCGAAAGGACTGACCCCAGAACTGACCTCGGGGAGAAAACTGCATCTGCAGACCTGGGGTTCTTCTTGCTGGCGAGACCTCATACTGACAGAGCCTGAAAAACACACACTTGCCCTTAGGCTTATCCTCCAGCAACCTATGCACCTTATTCTCGCCCAGATCTTTCATCAACTGCTCCAGGTCCTCTCCAAATAAAAAAAAGACATCCCTTGAAGGGCAGAGAACCCAACTGGGACTAGACAACACATCTGCTGACCAGTTACACAACCATAACCGTCTGGCTGACACAGCGGACCCCATAATCTAAAAAAGTTCTCACCAGGTCATACAGAGCATCTGCAACATACACCACAGTCACCTCTAAATGATCCGCCATAACTGCCTCATCACCAGAGCTTGCCTGACCTTCCTGAAGTTAATGCACCCAACACAGACCATCTCTGCATAAAACTGGAACAGATGGCCACCCACAAGCTGGCGGCATACGGTCTCCGACTTGGCCGGATTAACCAATCGTCCAAGTACCAGAACACCGTCCTTCCAAAGGGCTGCAGTCACCACCACCACCACCTTGGTAAACGTGCGTGGTGCCGTGGCGAGACCGAAGGGCAGGGCCCTGAACTGGAAGTGTTGACCCAAGATGTGGAACCGGAGAAACCTCTGATGTTCGGGACGGATCGGTATATGCAGGTAGGCCTCCATCAGATCGAGTGAGGCCAAAAATTCCCCAGGATGGACCGCCGATATCACAGCCCGAAAGGTTTCCATCCAGAAATGGGGCACCTTGAGGGCCCGGTTGACCCTCTTGAGATCCAGGATGGGACGGAAGGAGTCGTCCTTCTTCAGGATCACGAAGTAGATGGAGTATTGGCCAGCACCGCGCTCCGCCACCGGAACTGGGCAGATGGCCCCCAGCCTCTGGAGTCTGATAAGAGTCTGAGTCACCGCGGCCCGCCTCCGGTGGCCGCATGGAGAGAAACCATGTACGTCCGGGATGTCGCAAGCAAACTCTAATGCGTAGCCTTTGTCTATTGTTTCGAGGACCCACTGCTCAGACGTGATCTTGGCCCATTCCTCCACGAACAGAGACAAAACAACCACCTAAGTTGGGAACGGAGGGATAGGCCGGTGGATTCTCATTGGGAGGTGGGCTTGGGCACAGGACGGTGGGTAGCGGCATCTCGAAAGGGCCGACGGCCTTGAAAGGACTGGGGCCAAGTCTGGGCCCTAGAAGAATTTCCCCTAGAGAAGGCACCCCTTGCTCTTGGGTAATATCGGCATTGGCCCCGGAAGCGGGTACGAGAAGAGAAGAAGGATCTAGCCTGTTTCGGGCGGTTCTCAGGCAACTTATGGACCTTGTTCTCCCACAAGGATTTAATAAGCTGGTCCAGATCTTCGCCAAAGAGCAACTTACTTTTAAAAGGGAGAGTTCCAGGCTGTGCCTTAGAAGACGAATCAGCCGCCCAGTGTCAGAGCCAGAGAAGCCATCTGGCCAAGACTGCCGATGCCATCGCCTTCGCCCAGAACAAGTCGTATAGGGCATCCACCCCATAAACTATGGCACCTTCCAACCTGACAGCCTGCTCTGCCTCTGCAGACGGGAGGTCTTGGGTGCTGAGTAATTGCTGGATTCACCTAAGGCTTGTCCGCTGCATGAGACTGCTGCAGATGGACGTCCAAACACCCAAGGCCAGGATTTCAAAAATGCGCTTGAAATGGAATTCCAGCTTGCGATCTTGGACATCCCTCAAGGCCGTAACCCTCACTATTTATCCAGTCTGGTGAGGATCCTCTGGTGAGGCCTAGGCCAAAGCCTGAGCCTTGTGTAGGCAGAAGCTATAGTAGGATGCCAACACCCTGGTTTAAGCTTTACAGAAGGCAAAGGCTTGGAGGCATGGTCCCGAAGCCTCGGCCTAGGCCCAATGCCAGGGCCTAAGATGGATGCTGAGAACTTAGCCACAGCTCAGGCCCGACACCGGGGTGTGCTCCAGAGACCGAGTCCCAATGCCTGGACCTCAGCCAAGGCTAGAGCCTGGGCTACTGCAGCCCGGAGGCCAGGTCCTAGGCCAGTACATGGACACAGCCCCAAACTTGGGGCCTGGCCTCTGCCTAGGGTTAGACCCAGGCCCAGATCCCAGGCCTTGGAGGTCCTCTTCTTTGGTCTTCAGTCTTCTAATGACAGTCTGATGGGGTCATGCTCAAGTTATTTAACTCCAGCACATCCTCCCCAGCAGAAGGTGCTATTTTTCTATACAGCAGGGCCTGGAGGCCGGGTCTGGATGCTGGGACCTTGGCCTAGGCCAGGGCCAGGGCCCCAACATCAGGCCTGGGTCCAGGACCCAGCCTTCAGGCAGGGACCCAGCATTGAGCGTGGGTCTGGGCCGAGGCCCCAGCACTGGGCCCTGGCCTCTGAGCCAGGCTGTGGGATTGGGTCTAAGCATCAGGACCCAGCTTCAGAGCCAGGCTGTGGGGTCGGGCTGAGAACCAGACATCATGTCTGGATCCAGGCGTCAGGACTTGGCCTCCAGGCCCGGCCCTGAGACCCAGCCTGAGCTGGTTCACGGCATCGGGGCTAGGCCATGCCTTGGCCTATGGAAAAGGCCCAGGCATCAGGACTCAGAGGCCTGGGCCGAAGTTCAAGTGTTGGGACCTAGCCTCCAGACCGTTCCCCGGCCTAGGCAAAGGCCAAGGCATCAGGATCCAGTCAGGCTGTGGCTTCGGATACATGATGCATCAGGTAAGCAATTTTTCGGGGTTTTCTGGGTCTTTACTCAGGTCTTGGCTGAGACCTCGGCATCGCGTTTGGTCCTAGGCTGACATCCTTGCTTTCGGCTTATGACCTGGCAAAGCCAGAACAAGAAGTTTTAAATGAATTAAATGATTAAGATTCATTTAATTCAGAGGGACCCCTCAATTCATTTCGTGGCCCTCTGAATGAAATAAATTGCTCCTTATTTGTTGCCTATGAGGAAAGGCTGAAGAGGTTAGAGTTGTTCAGCTTGGAGAAGAGACGGCTGAGGGGAGATATGATAGAGGTCTTTAAGATCATGAGAGTTCTTGAACGAATAGAATCGGTTATTTACACTTTCGGATAATAGAAGGACTAGGGGGCATTCCATGAAGTTAGCAAGTAGCACATTTAAGACTAAATCGGAGAAAATTCTTTTTCACTCACGCACAATAAAGCTCTGGAATTTGTTGCCAGAGGATGTGGTTAGTGCAGATACTGTAGCTGGATTCAAAAAAGGTTTGGATAATGTCTTGGAGAAGAAGTTCATTAACTGCTATTAATCAAGTTTACTTAGGGAATAGCCACTGCTATTAATTCATCAGTAGCATGGGATCTTCTTGGTGTTTGAGTAATTGCCAGGTTCTTATGGCCTGGTTTGACCTTTGTTGGAAACAGGATGCGGGTCTTGATGGACCCTTGATCTGACCCAGCATGGCAATTTCTTATGTTCTTATGTTTAACAAATACACATCCCTACTGACCATAAAAAAAACAAAACAAAAAAACATGTGCTTTGCAAGTTTATACAGTTGCAAATTAATATTCTCCTGCAACAAGATCATTAGCTTAGACCTATATCTTCCACTGAAGAGAAAATAATTTAATTAAAAGATAGAATACCTTGTCCTACACAGTCTGCTTTACATTCACAGAGACAAGCAGACTAACCTGATCTTTGTACAAATAGCAAGAGAAAGTCATAACAACACATAAGATGCCTCGCAGGTGAACAGTGCACTCTTAGCTACAATATCTCAAGATTCATAGGGTGCTCTGACAGCGACCACAGGCAGTGCCGTCCAGTTACCTTGCTGTTTCTATTGACATACTGCTTGAAATCTTCCTCTTTGCCTAGCACTGGTTTGGTGATAAGATGTTCATAGGTCACGCACACCACCGGGATGGGCCGAGCACTAGGAGTCTCTGCTAGCCATGTGATCTTGGTAGTTTTCTTATAGTCTTTATTCTCCAGGTTCAGCCTGGCATCAATTGATTCAATTCTTTCACTTGAGCTTCTAAAAACAAACCATAAAAAAAAGGCAAGATGTACACAAAAAGCAGCAATCCATACACAAAGATGACTCTCTAAAATCAGGAGTTCTGCCTGCCCACGGCAAGATTAAACATTTCGCATACGGAGGCCAAACCTTAAAAAGGAGGAACTGCCAGGGCAGAGGGAATCACCCTCACAGAAGTATATTTAATGTTTGTGCAGAGATGGGAGGGAAGACATCCTCACATGACGGGAAATTAATCAAAAACTGAGAAAACAGCGTGCAGGATCTTGGGTCTCCTACCTATTTACATTTCAAATCGCTATTAACTGGATACAACTTCAAGAGGAGGACTGATCCTACAAAACATTTTCTAAATCCAAAGTTTCCCTAGAGTGTCTTTTTTACCCAAAATTAAGAAACTACTTGCATGATAATTTCATTTTCCTTAGTGTAGACAGATGGACTCAGAACCAGTGGGTTATGCTCCCCTGCTAGCAGATGGAGAAAGCTGACGTCACAATATATATAGCCCTGCAGTGATCCCAGCCTGCCAGTATTATCTTCAAAAGCAACTGTAGACAGACTAGCAAAAAGTTTGAATAAAAAACAGGTAACCAGAACTGTACCCAATCAACGATAAACTCTGAACTCACGGAAGATTCTAGGTAACCCAAGCTAGGGACTGTATAAACACTTTCTAGTAATCCCCTGAGACCCAGAGCCCCACAGGAGGACTACTGACACACTCGTGTGGCAGCCGAGGGCAGAAAGCTGAGCCCATCTGTCTACACTAAGGAAAACAAAATTATTATGCAAGTAATTTCTCCATTTCATAGCATATAGACAGGATGTACCAACACTACTCCCTAACAGGCTGGGAGGCTGCCCGCAGTCCGTCAACACTGCACATGCAAAGGCTGCATTCTCACAGGCCTGCACATTCAGGTGATAAAACCTGAAAAAAGTGTATGAGGACCACGTCGCAGCTCAGCAGATATTGACGGGAGACAACAGACTAACCTCTGCCTGAACCCTAATGGAATGAGGCCTATCTGAGTAGGCAAAGGCTTTCCAGCATCCACATATGCAGCTGTGACTACTTCCTTAATCCAACAAGCTACGGTAGCCCACAAAGCCAGAGCACCCTGCTTACTCCTGCCATGGAGGACAAACAGGTGATCCATCTGTCGAAAAGGTTCAGAGACCTCCAGATACCACATGACAAGTCACTTGACATCCAAGGAGCGCAAGAAGCAATACTCCTCCGCATCCTTGACCTTATCCAGGTATGGCAAGAAGATGGACTGATTCAAATCAAAGTCCAAAACTACCTTGGGCAAGAAAGATGGAACAGTAGGCAGCTGTAATGCTCTCGGAGTCGCCATAAGGAATGGCCCCCAGCAAGACAAGGCCTGTAGCTCAGAAATTCGACATGCAGAATATATCGCCACCAGAACAGTCTTCAAGGTCAACAACCATAAGGAAAGGCTAAGCAATGGTCAGAACATAGGGCCTGTAAAAAAATCCAGCACCAAACTAGGACTCCATAATGGACACAGTAACTTCAAGGGAGGCCTAAGATGCTTCACGCCCTTCAAAAAGTGGGCCACACCAGATGAGACGTCAATGACACACCATTCACCAGGCCTCTGAAACAGGCAAGAGCATCAACCTGCACCTTCAAGGAATTAAGGGCCAATCCTTTATTCAACCCATCCTGCAAAAAATCCAGAATGAAAGTGATCTTAACTGAACGAGGAAGAACCCCCCATTCCTCACACCAGACCTCAAAAAAACTCTCCAAACCCGCACATAAGCCAAGGAAGAGGAGAAATTGTGAGCATGAACTAAGGTGGCAATCACTGCAAAGAAATAACCACGCTTTAACAGGCGAGCCCTCTCAAGGGCCAAACCATAAGACAGAATCAAGTCGGATCCTCGGGAAGAGCCGGTCCCTGCTGTAACAGGTCCATGGGTGGCGGAAGATGAAGGGGGGCCTCCACCAGTATTAGTCGCAGATCTGCATACCATGGATGCCAAGGCCAGTCTGGCGCCACCAGGAATACTAGCCCTCTGTGGCCTACAATCTTGCGAATTATCCTGCCAGGAAAGGTCATGGAGGAATGGCATAAAGCAATCTGTCTTCTGGCCAGATCTGTACGATTACATTTATTTCCAGGAACCACGGATCTCTCCTGCGACTGTAGAATCTAGGAACCTTCACATTTCGAGAAGTTGCCAGCTGGTCTAGGAACACAAGGCCCCAGCGATCCACAATCAGCTGAAACGCCTCAGCTAACACCCACTCTCCTGGGTCCAGACTCTCCCTGCTTAAAAAGTCCACTCTTACATTTTCTTTTCCTGCAATGTGAGAGGCTGAGATCTGCAGATGTGCATGTGGCACATTTAAAACTAATCGGAGAAAGTTCTTTTTCACTCAACGCACAATTAAATTCTGGAATTTGTTGTCAGAAGTTGTGGTTTGTACAGTTAGTATAGCTGTGTTTAAAAAAAGGATTGGATAAGTTCTTGGAGGAGAAGTCCATTACCTGCTATTAATTAAGTTGACTTAGATAATAACCACCGCTATTACTAGCAACGGTAACATGGAATAGACTTAGTTTTGGGTACTTGCCAGGTTCTTATGGCCTGGATTGGCCACTGTTGGAAACAGGATGCTGGGCTTGATGGACCCTTGGTCTGACCCAGTATGGCATGTTCTTATGTTCCACCCATTCCATAAACTGGTCTATTTCCTGCGACACTTGCTGGCTCTTGGTTCCTCCCTGGTGATTGATATAGGCCACAATTGTCGCATTGTCAGATATCACGTAAATTGATTGATCCTGCAGCCTTGTGCCTGAACTGCAAGCATGCCAGCCATACCGCCCGGGCCTCCAGGTGATTGATGTTCCAGCAGGACTCTTCGGCATTCCAACACCCTTGGGCTGTTAATTCCAGACAGACAGTGAGCCCCACAATCGTGGAGATTCGCATCTGTCATAAGCACCAACCAGGTCAGAAAGGACAAGGTAACTCCTTTTCTCAGATGATCCTCCTGCAACCACCACTGGAGTTGAGCGCAGATTTCCATAGGCAAGTGAAGCCGAACCACACAGTCCTGAGACTGCAGGATCCAATGAGATAGCAGACAGCGCTGAAGAGGACGCATATGCGCCCTTACCCATGGCACCGCTTCCAGGGTAGCCACCAAACCAAGCACCTGTAGATAGGACCACACCTGTCTACAGGTGTTCATTAACTGACGTATTTGAGACATCAATTTCTGGATCTGAACTTCAAGTAGGAAAACTCTGTTCTGTCTCGTGTCAAACCGAACCCCCAGATACTCCAATGACTAGGATGGCTGAAGATTGCTCTTGGTCAGGTTCACCACCCAACCGAGCTCCTGCAATAAGGAGATCACCTTGTGTGTCACCAGGCCCCCAAAACCACAAAGCATAGAAAGCATTGGTGTTCCAATCGGATGGGAATAAGGTAAGCCTCTGACAGATCCAAGGTGGTCAGAAATTCCCCCGACTACACTGCCATTATCACAGAGCGTGAAGTTTCCATGCAAAAATGAGTCACCTTCAAATGATGGTTGACCCTCTTGAGATCCAGGATGGGACCAAAAGGAGCCCTCCTTCTTGGGCACTGGAACCACAGCACTCAGTCTGAGGAGCCTTTGAAGCGTAAACTCCACTGCCTGTTTCTTCTGAGGGGAGTGGCAAGAGGACATTATGAACATGTCCCAAGGAATACTGTGAAATTCCAGTGCATACCCTTCTCATATTACCTCCAGGACCCACTGGTCTGATGATCTCGACCCACCTCCGATAAAAAAGAGATGTCCTCCTATTTCCTGTTCTGGAAGGTGGGTCGGCAAGCCTTCATTGGGCAGCTTGGGAAGATCCGCCACAAGCCCACTCCTCTCTTGGGCTATCAGGGACGAAAGGACTGAGACCTACCAAAAGCAGAGTCCACTGAAAGGTCATCCCTCTCTAGAGATGAAAACGCTTGGAACCCCGGAGACAACCACTCATACCAAAGAGGCGCTGTAACTGCTTCTTATCCTCTGGCAACCAAGGAAACAGACTAGTCCCACTTGCTGGCTAGTTTCTCCAACTCACTCCCAAACAAGAGTGAGCCTTTAAAGGGCATCTTGATAATATTGACTTTAGAGGCTGCGACAGCCGACCAATTTCGCAAACAAAGTTGACACCTGGCCGCTTTCACCAAAGCCACTCCACTGGGCCGAGGGTCAGACTGAATCACAGCCTGCATCTGCTATAAAGGCGGCAACAGGTTCCATAACTGCTCTAGAATTCCCTCCAGACTCAACCTCCTGAGAGAGAAGCAGAGCAGATCTCGACACTAGGGCGGAAACAGGAGGCAATCTGTAAATTTATTGCCACTGACTCAAAAGCTCATTAAGAATAACCTCAATCCTTCTATCAAGTACATCCTTCAAGGCCGCTCCTCCCTCTACAGGGATAGTTGTCAGCTTAGAAATGGAACATACCAAAGCATCCACTTAGGGAAAATACAAACGCTCTCTAACAGTCAGATCCAGGGGGTATAGGCCCTCCAATGTCAGACTCCCTTTAAAATGTCTCTGGGGCTTCCCATTCCAGATCAATCAATTCCTGAATGGCATCCATCACGGGGGAAAAAACAAGAGGCTTTACACAAGGAAACCAATGCAGAGCTGGACTAAGCATCCACACTGCACCTCAAGAGTTCGCCCCTATCAGCCAATCCGGGAACGAGTGCACCAGGAAACCTTCCTTCCTGAGTGCCGCCGACGCCACTACCACCATCGCTTTCGTGAACGTGCGCAGGGAAGAGCTCGAAAATGGAAATGTTCTCCCAGAACCTTGAACCTCAGGAATCTTTGGTGTTCGGCCTGGATGGGGATATGAAGATAGGCTTCTGACAAGTCCAACGACGCTAAAAACTGCCCTTTGCACACCGCCGCTAACACCATGTGCAAAATCTCCATCCAAAAGCGCACCACCAGGAGGGCAGCATTAACCTTCTACAGATCAAGAATAGGCCGAAAAGTCCCCTCCTTCTTTGGCCCCACGAAGTATACAGAGTACTGGTCCTGCCCTCACCCCCCCCCCCCCCCCTCCTAAGGGGGGTAATGATACAATGGCATGCAGGATTTGTAACCGATATAGTGTACCTCATGCACCACCTCTCGCTTGTTCTGAGAGATGCAGTGGGAGTCTGCAAAGATGTCACTGAGCGGCCGAGACAATTCTAAGGTGTAGCCGTCTATCACCTCCAGGACCCACCGATCAAGCATGATGCTGGTCCACTCCTCGTAAAAAAGAGACAGCCTATCTCAGATAGCCTCCGGGGAGGAGCGGACCAACACATCTTCATTGCCCAATTTTGTTTCTGCTGCCACCTTGACAATCATCATCCCTCGGGGGTCTGCACAGACTCTGAAAGGGCTGCTGCCTGCCAGAACTCTGCTTCTGCAATGCCAGTGCAGGGTTCCTGCCCACATGGAATCTCCTTATCTCTCGAAAGTGAGCTTATGGCGAGAAGGACTTCTTAGGGGCCTTCCTCTACTCAGGCAACTTATTACCCTTTGACTCTCCCAACTACTTCATGAGCTGCTCCAGGTCCTCCCAAAGAGCAGCTTTCCCTTAAAGGGGAGATTTGACAACTGGGCTTTACAGCACACGTCTGCTGACCAATTTCACAGCCACAGGAGCCTCCGTGCCACCACTGCAGAGACCATGTCATACAGAGTATCGGCCGCACAGGCCACGCCTGCCTCTAAGTGGGCTGCCTGCGCTGCTTTAGCCGCAGTCCCTGATCGCTTGTCATTTACCTTCTGCACCCAGCACAAGCATGCTCTCTGCATTAGACTTCCGCACACCGCTGCACGAAGACTCAAAGTTGAAACCTCAAACAGCCGCTTGAGCAGAATCTCCAACTTCTGATCCTGGACATCTATTAGGGCCGCTGCCCCTGCTACCGGGATGGTCATCTTTTTGGTAACCACAGATCTGCATCCACATTGGGAATTATCCATGACTCCAAGGTCTGCTGCGGCAAGGGATATAGCTTTCCCATAACCCTCGCTACCTTCAGGCCCACCTCGAGAATCCCACTCTCAATCCACCAGCTTCTTTACCTTCTTCAGCAACAGAAAGGCTTTAGGGGAGCCCCGCAACCCCTCCAGGACCAGGTTCACCCCTTCATAATCCGAGTCCTCCTGGGTACTTTACTCCCCTGCTCCTCTAGCACTTGGGGAATCAATGGACCCAGTTTCTCCCCCCAGAACAGACGGACCATTCATGGGTCATCACCTTCCACGACCGGAACCGCATCCGTATCTTGAGCATCCAGATTCTGCATCGGATCCCCCTACACATCCACTGGATTCTGGTCAGGATCCTGCATCAGATCCCCCAAGGCACCAATTGGGTCCCTTGTCCGGCACCAATGGACCCCCCCACCCCCAGCAGCAGCTGATCAGGATCATCCATAACGTCTGACAAATCTTCGTCTACCGTGGCCCATCCAAGTCCCAACAAGCGTAGGATCCCTCCTGACTCCACCAGTCCTCTAAGCCTTCTTGGTTGTCTGGGACTTTAGGTAGGGTCTCTGACCCTAAATCCTTTCTGGCTAAATAAGCCATATGGAGGAGAACAAGATCTGTAGAAAATGACTCTGGATTTGAGGAGAAAGTGTCCTGGATCAGCGGCCTCCCGAGCCTCTCCCCATCCCCTGCACCAGCGGGGAACTTTTCCACGGGAAACAGCGTAGGAAGGGAGTCCCGAGGCTCAGAAATAGCAGCCTACACCTCAACATGTGTTGTCAAAATGGCTACTGGCTCCTCTGCCCCCCCCCCCCCAGCGCAGCCACCTTCACATTCTCGCTGCCCCCCCCCCCCCCCACCGGCATAATCGCGGCAAAACAAGGCCGAATCGAGACAAGCTCGCCTCAAACCACAGCCGCGACAAACTTTGCCATGCTGTGCAGGAACCAGCATGCTGGCTCAGTCGGGCCTGCACGTGCGGCCGAGCCTAAAAATAGACGATGCCGATGTGATCGCTCCTCGACACCGTCCCGTGCTGAAGCTGCACCTGGCCCCGACGACCAAAGGCAATTCAGCCCGCTTCCTCCTGCTTGCCTCTCAGCAGAAAAAGAAAAGACTTCACCCACTGCCTCAGCTCTGTCACAGCCTCTCTCCTTCCCTTTCGCTTTGCTCATTTTTTTTCTTAGAGAGACATGAGAAGGGAAAAAAACTACTTCCCTGCTTCTGGAGGCCACACTCTGAGGAAGCCAAGTACACTGAGGGAGTGTAGGGCCCAGAGGGGGTGAGGGAACCAGGATCTCTTATCAGGACAGGGTCACCAACCTCCCGCTCGCCCTGCTCCACCCGAGGGATGAAGGAACCTAACACCTCAGGGAGCCGAATCCTCTTTCCAATCTGTTTTTCTTTTTTTTTCCCCCCCCCCCCCCCCCAACTCCAGACTGCAGGTTTGCACCTCTATCATCTGCTGGAGACAGGGAAATACTGAGGGACTACAGGTGGCACTCTCGGTTATGTAGCAGTGCCTCCATCTGCTGGTAGGGATGCATAAACCCACTTGCCTGGACTGATCCAGGGTACGAAACAAGAATTTATAGTTATGCCCCTTGATCCTTCCCATCCCCTCACCCCCAGTGCAGCTGTTTCAAATATAAAAATAAAATCAAAAGCATATTTGAAAAAGCTGGAACAGCAGCAGAATCATCCTGCCAGGTTGGGGCCACTGCTAAAATGTGACTACGGGCCCCACATATCTGTTGTGGTGTGTTTCTTCTTTCCCTACAGTGCTCAGCTTCTTGGTGAAGAAGTTATAGCTAGGGAGCATTCATTAATTATACAAAAAAAGCAGTACAGGTTTTAGGGGGGAAAAAAAAAAACCCCACAAACATTTCTCATTCTAGAGTCAAACTATGGCCCTTTTTTACCCCCATCTAGCTTGGAAAAAAAAACAGAGCCAGTTGCTGGCCCTGCTCTAATTTTGAAACACTGATATGCAAACTTAGTTTGTATATAATCTTGTGCCATAAGACCCAGACATTGTCTAGTCTGCATTGGGGATTTCCTACCTGTTTATTTTAGTAATATTAACATTGCCCCAGTTTATGAAGGTCACAGTCTCTCCTTCTGATAAAGTGTCTGCATCTGCACCATCTATCAGCACTTTGGGGCCATACCACACCTGCTTCAGGCCAACGTCAGCATTCTGTGGGGAAACAAGGAAGGAAAAACAGTAAACCATCTCCAGTCACCTTCTCTACAGAGAAACAGAAGACAACAGCTGATTAACAGCACAAGGCCCATTTTCCCTTTGTTATACAACACAGATTCTGCATGACTCCAGAGTTACTCTTAATTCCTCCACAACTAAGAATCCCCTGTGCTTATCCTGTCTCAAACATGTCCAATAAGAGATTGATCCATGCATCCACCACCCTTTCTGTAAATAGTCATCTTACTAGCGAGTCTAACTTTTCAGGTTTATCTCATGTCCACTGAAAAATGCTTGCCTTTTGTGCATTATTTACACCTTTGACATTTTTTACACTATCATATTCCCCCTCTCCCTCCTATCCTGCAGGACAGTGGTTCTTAAAGTGTGGTTGGAGGACCTATTGGGCATCCTTCTCTTGAGTTGGTGCCAGGCCCAACCTAAAACAAGCTCCATGTGGGCTGTCCCTGAGGAGCCGGAAGCTGTTGCTACCGGAAGAGCGTTGGCTCTATGCCGCCAATCGGCATGGGGCGGCAGGTCTAGCTAGGAACCACACGTGGATCTGAGCAAGGTCAGAGATGATTGAAGTAGGAGCAGAAAGGGAGGGGAAAAAATCCACGTGACTGGAGAAAAAGGGGGGGGGGTGTCACTCAGCATTTTCTGACACACCTGATAATCACTATGGAAGTGCCAACAAGGTAAACCGAAGCAATCTTGAAAAGACCTACAAATGGTGAAAGCAGGGTAGGTCTGTGGTGGTCTTGAATCCCTTTACCTTGTTGATGGCACTTTCCTGCAGCCAACTACCAAGCTTTAGCATTAACCAACTGCCAGCCCACTATCAGGCCAATACAGTACAGTGCGCTCCGATGGAGCGCACTGTTAGCTGGCATTTTGGAAGCGCTAGTTTTACCCCTTATTCAGTAAGGGGTAATAGCACGTCGAAAACGCACGTCCAACCCCCCCCCCCCCCCCCGAACCTAATAGCGCCCGCAACATGCAAATGCATGTTGATGGCCCTATTAGGTATTCCCGCGCGATTCAGAAAGCAAAATGTGCAGCCAAGCCGCACATTTTGCTTTCTGAAATTAGCACCTACCCAAAGGTAGGCGTTAGTTTCTGCCGGCACCGGGAAAGTGCACAGAAAAGCAGTAAAAACTGCTTTTCTGTGCACCCTCCGACTTAATATCATGGCGATATTAAGTCAGAGGTCCCGAAAGTTTAAAAAAGTAAAAAGTTTAAAAAAAATTAAAAATGGGCCCACGGTTGGCGGGTCGAAAACCAAACGCTCAATTTTGCCAGCGTCCGGTTTCCGAACCCGTGGCTGTCAGCGGGCTCCAGAACAGACGCCGGCAAAATTGAGCGTCGGCTGTCAAACCCGCTGCTTCTGTCAAAAAAGAGGCGCTAGAGACGCGCTAGTGTCCCTAGCGCCTCTTTTTACCGCCGGCCCTAATTAAAATAAATTAAAATACTGAATTGCACGCACAGTAGAGTGGCCTGTGCGTGCGTCAGGAGAGCGGGCGCTCACCCGCTCTCCCGCGAACTTTACTGTATCGGCCCGTTTGCTAGTGTGTTTCTTAAACACAAGATGAAGAAAGTGGGTGACCTTTGGATGCTTGGCCACTTCTTTCATCTCCTCCTGTGCTTCTGGAATATTCACAGTGACCATGTCCTTCTGCATCAAAGCGGTATAGCGAGGAGCCACGGGATCAATGACCTGCAGGAAGCAGAAACCAGATAGTCGTCAATGCAAGCACTAAAGCACTACAATTAAGTTAGCAACCCCACACCTCCCCTCCAAAACATAGCACAAGAAGATTAACTGTATTCTTTATATTGCTGCATTAAATTGCATTACAAAAAATGTTTGCTTGTAATATTTTCTCAGAAAACTAAAAGTTCAAGATACATAAGTACTACTCAGGGCATCTATTCCACCTTCCACCAATTCTGTCATTAAGAGGCAGTGAAGCAGTGCCAAACCCCTGGCACTAGGCTTCCTTTACACATTTTTTTAAATTAAGGCATCAAGAGCAGCTTTCCCCACTGCTCTAGGGGCCAAAAATGCTAGTATCTGTAGGCAGGAAGGCTTCTGCTCGATTATACCAAGTCTGCTTTCACCTAATCCTGCCCCACTAACCCAGTGTTTCAGATGCACTGCATTAATGCACTCAAGCATTAATGCACCTCACAGTGCATTAATGCTTGAGTGCATCTGGCGACTGGCTACAGACTCTCCACCAAGATGTATTGCTAAGTTTTGCTCTCACTCTGCTATATCTGCCGAGTCTTCCTCCACCCCACAGAATTATTCAACACAATTCTTTGGTCTGGTCAACTTCAAACTGGTCCCGCAGATTCAATGGAAGCAATGTGTTTTGCAGGCATTTTAACATTCCCGGACCTTAAATCACTTCCAGACAGAGCAAAGTGCTGACTCAAGCAGAAATCTAAGAGTGCAGAACAGGACCAGAGAAAAGTTGAGAACAATTAAATAGGAGATACAAAAGGAAATCCTATTACTCCTCTTCGGGAAATGCTGTCATCCATTCATTATGCAAATTATAGCTCAAAAGTTTAAGAATCCACTCTCTAACCCTTCCTCTTGTGCACTCACTGTGGCACCAATTGGTGACATCGATATGCTGATTGCTGTTTTATGTGGCTTTGTGCCATAAACACCCAATCCTGTTGTATGCAAGAGTGCTCTCCTCTGTCTGAGAGGCGCTAAGGTTGATGGAACAGTTTTACTATTTCCACCAGTCAAAGTCCACAATTATATCTGCAGAGTAAGAGCTGGGAGACCTTTCCTTTCAGTGAAATACACACACTGCCAACAGGATGTCTGTTCTGTTGAGCAGACAACAGGAAGAATGCAGCATCAGAACTTGCTCTACATTAACTATATTTCCCAAGTTCTGAGGTTCGTAAAGAGAAAGGGTACATATCCCTGCACAGCCAGCTTCAGAGCCAAACTTCCCTCCTCAGAGCAATTTTATACTGAAAACAAAAAAGGCCAACACCACTATACAACATGGATATCTAGGGAAGAGTAATCCAAAAGGGGATCAGAACACAGGAAAACTGGTTCTTACCTGCTAATTTTTGTTTCTGCAATACCACAGATTAGTCCAGACTCCTGGTTTTTGCCTCCCTGCCAGCAGATGGAGACAAAGTTTTACTGACACCGCTACATAACCTAGTGTGCCACCTGCAGTCCCTCCGTATTGACCTATACCCAAGCCAAGATAACACTAAAAAACTTTAACAGAAAACTCCAACAAGCCAGAGGATGGGGACACTAACTAACTGGAAAACTACGTCCCAGAAACAAACGCGAATAAACAGCGTGATGAGCGTGGAGAACCACTAACTCCTCTGCATTACAAACAAAACCATAAGAACAAGCAGTCGACTCTCCCACTCTCAACAGGCAGGTCTCTGGACTGATCTAGGATACTACAGAAACGAAAATTAGCAGGTAAGAACCAATTTTCCTTTCCCTGTATGTACCCGGATGAGTCCAGTCTCCTGGGATGTACCTAAGCACCTTTAAACTGGGTGGGATCTGGAGAGCCCCACTCTCAAAGCCCATGGGAGCTGGAGCTCCAACATTGAAGCAATAGTGTCTGGCAAAAGTGTGCATCGACACTCAAGTAACCGCCCTGCAAAACTCCTGCAGAGATAACTGCTGATCCTCGCCCAAGAGCACCGAAATCCTCCCAGCTGAACAAATAGCCATCAGAAAAACCACCTTAAGGAGTTAAGCCCTTTAAGGTTGTCCTTCTCAGTTTTTCAAATGGAACCACAGACATTCCTCTAAGCACCAGATTAAGGTTCCAAGAGGGACAGATCTTTCACACCAGAGAACACAAATTCTTCGCTCCTCGAAGAAAAAGCAACACATCCAGATGTGTGGACAGAGAACACCTCCGTACTATACCCCGAAGACAACCCAAGGCAGCTACCTGCACTCTCCTACAGAAAAGTCAAAATATGCGACACTGTAACCTGAATGGGCTGCACTCCAAGAATTGCAGGACCCTAAGACCACTCTCCAAATCCTCTCCTATGCTAAGGATGTAGAAGGTCATCTGGCCTACAATAAGGCGGTAAAAACCTCTTCAGACTATTCCCCTGTCTCAGCCAACCCAAGTGCATAAGCTACTGGGGGACAAACCAAAAGGCAGAAGATCTTTTCCCACTCATGCTCGCTTTCAGGACCATAAGAAAATTCACCAGAATAAAGGCCTGTCGAGATCTAAGAGGCCAGGCTCAGGCAGAGCACCATCCTTGGAACAGCCCATACAAGGTGGTCACAAGCCATTCCTGTGACAACTCCGGCCCGGGAATTGGTGATAAAGTCCTCACAAAGAGAAACACTCTGTCCTGCTCCATATCGAAACCCACACAGCACCTAAGACGGCTGTAGAGTGCCCTTGGCCAAGTTCCCCACTGAGCTCCTCAAACAAGGAAACAACCTTGTCAGACACCAAGTGAATCTCTTATGTATTTTTCACCAGCAACCAGCCGCCCAGATATGGATGGACCAGAATGCCTGCCTTGTGCAGAAAACCCTAAAGGTGGTCCTGGACGCAGTAATCAGCCCAATGGGCAGGGCCTGAAATTGGAAACATCCCAGAATGGTGAAGTGTAGGAAACATGGATGTTTCTGACAAATGGGAATAGGTAGATACGCCTCTGGCAGGACGAGAGATGTGAAAAATTCCCGTTATACGTGAAGCTTTTATACTGAAATGCAAAATTTGATTGACCCCTTTCAGATCCAGGATAGGCTATTATGACCCCTCTTCCTTCTTGGGAATGCCAAATGAATGAAATAGTGCCATATTTTCATAGGATCTGGGAACAGGAATATGACCTTCAAATCCAACAGCCTCCTTAATGTAGTCTCCACAGCCACTCTTCTATAGAGAATTGCATGGAGAAACTATAAAGGCCTCCAGAGGAAGTCTGAGAAGTTCTAGACCATGGCCATCCCTCATCACCTCCAGGCTCCACAGGTCTGTCGTAATATGAGTCCTTCAATAAAGCAAGATGGACACTCGCATATCTCTTGAACTAGTCGGTGAGCCTGCACACCTTAATTGCGAAGATAGAGATGCTCTGGAGCCCACAACTTTGCGAAGCTTCTCTGGTCGAACGGACTGAACACTTCCGAAGGGACGAGACCTTTCAGCAGTTGCGCTTGCATAAGGATGAAAACGATGAGAATCCCTGGAGCGGCAAAAACAGCACTATCTTCCTGACCTCCAGCCACTGAGGAACCCTAGAATTGCCCCAGCTATTTGCCATCCTCTCCAACTTATTCCCGAAAAAGAAAGCAAACCCTTAAAAGGATAACCTTGTGAGACTGGACCTGGAAATGTATGCAGTCATAAATCAGTGTCTAGCTATTAGCACGAATGCCACACTCTGGAAGCCGCTGGCACTGAGACACAGCTGCATCAGCTAAGAATGCAGCTCCTGGTTTCCTCACCACTCCGCCATCGGAACTTGCTCCTTGAGACGCAACCCAGGCCAAGTCAACAGGCGGCAGCAGCAAGAAGAAAGGTTCTCGCCATGGCCTTAAAGGCTTACTAAAGAATAGGCTCAATCTTCCTATCTTGCACAACCTTTAGAGCTGCCCCTCTTTCCATCCACCAGGAGAGTGGTTCACTCTGTAACAGTGCATCCACCTTCAACAGTTCCCTTGCCTTTGGATCCAAAGGACATGCAATTGCTTAAGTGCTCCCCCCCCCCTTTTATTAAAACTAGCCTCCGGGTCAATTAACCCATGACAGGACACTAATTACAGTGACCAATACTGGATCCTTCAACTGCAAGCCAGTAGCGTCACACCTGGCCACACCAAGCGTCTTCAGGGTCTGAGTCAGACTCAGCCACTCATCTTTATGAAAACAAAAAATACTGGATTACAGAGTCAGATGTGGTTCCAAATCACGTGTAAATTCTCCCTCTTGCAGAGCCAAGGAAAACAATCCCCATTGGAATACTCTGATGTATCATAGCCACATTCACCTGAAGACCTCCCAGGACATCTTTCCTGCATCTTTCACTTGCACTGGCTGACAACTGTGAGGTCAGAGCACGTGATCCCTACTTAGTAGGTTGCATCACCTACACTGAGTGCCCCTACAGAAGAGTAACATTGCACTCAGGAGAAGAAGACTGAATCTATTCTGGGGCCCCTAGGACCAAACTTGGCTCTCTCCAACCACTCTCTTGGGACAGCCTCTGCCCTTGGGAGCAAGGAGGGAGGAGAACTAACCGCTACCACTTCTCCAATTTCTCTTCCCTCTGAAGACCTCCTAGACTGCGGAAATATCCCAATGTTAGGAATCTGCAGAAGCCAAAATGCCATGAGCATCCAAACAGTGCCAAGACAGGCATAGAGCAAGCAAGGGCTGGTTTGCCCTCAGATAGCAAGCCACACAGATAGAGGTGCGCTTAGAATTGCTCTTCCCTGGCATCTAGTAGCCTACGCACTCAAAACTTAGGTCACGGTTGTAAATGCATGCGTATGTGTGCAAATACGCATTCAAGGCTAGGTTGCAGTCATACATGCAAAGCTCAAATGTCCACGCCAATATGTGCTCAAGTATAGGTTGTAGTTGTACGCGCACGTATACCCGCACAAATATGCCTTGAAAAATAGACTGCAGCCTTTACGTGCACAATTACACATGCCTGCATGAACGCGCTTCTGGAAACCACAATGCGGCTTTCGGCCCCACTCCCACTGGAGTTTAATCGGAGAGGTAAGCTGAGGAAGAGAAATTTGTCCCCTGCCAGCCTGGTGGCTGAGTGAGGAACCCCCCTGCAAGGAACTAACGTGCTCATGCAGGGAAGAACCAGGAGGTGCTGAACCTGCCCTGCAAACCCTGCCTCCCTGCTTCTACTGGGCACGAATAGTATGGCCGGGGACAGACGATTGGGACCAGGCTCGAGAGTGCCCCTCTCGTGCTGCATTCAATGGAAAAAAAATGCTTTTGTGAATAAAATAAAAACCCCATCAAAAAGGCCTGAGAGGGCCCAGGAACCGGGTTAAGAGGAAATTCCTCACAATTTAAGCCTTCCTGCTCCTCCCTGGGCCAGAAACCACTGGGGATAATCTAGGTGGTGATTCCCGTGCCTCCCCCGATGCCGACCACTCAGCCCAAGCAAACAAAATGGCCATCGTTCTTGTGCCAACGGGGTGAGAAACATCAGCAACCCTGGAGCCCCTTGGCGCCTCCAAGCCACTTGCCTCCAGTATCAGTGGCTCAACCTGATCAAGCAGTGACAGCAAGCACATCCAAAATGCCTACACCAACAGAAACACAGCCTGCACACAAAATTGGCCCCATTTAGACTATCGCGATCCCCCACAGGATTGGGAAGCCACTCCATGTGCCATTAACCACACGGCTCAGATCGCATGCCAGCATACACTCACCCTGTGCTGACTACCAAAGCTCTGCAATCCTGAAAGCTGCCTGAAGAGATGTTGCAGAAAGACAGCTAATCACGAAGCAGGAACCATAAAAGTAACTTCCACTTAAACTGTCTCTCTTTTTTTAAACTTTAACTGCTTTGTCTTTCTTAAAACTTTAACGTCTTAGGCAAGCAAGAAACAAAGGGGGCTACTTCCCTGAACATCAGGCTTTCATCAGCAGAGCTGCCAGTGGAGTCCAGGCTACTGCTTTATGAAGGGGAGGGATCTGGACCACCAGAAATACACCCCACGCAATTCCAGGCCGAGCTACCAAAAGGGTCACTAAGCCCCTACTTGTCCACCTCAAACCAGGGGGGGAGGGGGTGGCCCCAACAGGACCTAACAATCCCTAGGACGACTAGGAAAATCTTCACTGTTCTTTCCTCCCCCCCCCCCCCCCCCCACCCCGACTGCAGATATTACATCATCTACCATCTGCTGAGGAAAGAAATACTGAGGGACTGCAGGTGACACAATGGGTTATGTAGCAGTCAGTAAAACTGTCTCCATCTGCTGGCAGGGAGGCAAAACTCAGGAGTCTGAAATGATCTGGGTATGTACAGGGAATATAGAATTTCATATTTCAGAACTGTGCATGGCTGGATGGCCAGGCAGCACGGATTTGACACCCAGACAGCTTCTCAGCTCAAAATCGGAGACACTGAAGCACAAGGAGATAAAAGAGCACCAGAGTAAAAACACCAGAGCGAACTTGCAACCCAGCAGTTTTCTTGAATCAGCATTCTCTCCACCAGATCATATATATATATGTATATATTCCTGGTCCCCTTTGTGTGTGTGTGCAATAAGTTACAGTCGTGAGTTCACAGGTTAGAGGGGGAAACACTTGTGATGTCTTTGAGACATATAATGCTTCAAGAGGATCTCATGCAGTGCATAGCAGGACCACACTTGGAAGAGAAGCCCCTTCAATGTGTTCACCGTTTGCAAAACCAAAAAGGTTATGGAGGCATCAATGATGCTTTTTTCCCCCACCACTTCTGAAATACAAATTCTCATGACTGCAGCGACATAAAGAATGGGTTAATCCCTTGTGCACAGAACATTTACATATGATCAGGTGCACACAAGACACGCATGCCAGACAAGCAGACAACTGAAATGAAAAGTCCTGGGACGAGGTATCAGCACATACAAGCAGGAACTTGAACTGCAAAGTATCCTGGTGAGAAAGAACCACAAACTATATGGACGGCGTTCTAGAGAGTCCCCTTCATCTACAAACAGCTGATGCAAATGGGAAGTTAATCCATGTCAAGATGCACTATTCCTAATCTGAGATCCAAAAACACAGCATCAATACGGCTAAACGGGCACGGCCAGAACAGTGTGAAAGCTGGCACGAGATGCTACACACGTGCCAGCTTTTTTGGGCTGGATAGAGCGGGGGGGGGGGGGGGGGGGGGGTCATTAGAATTCCTTCACTATGTAAAGGAAAGGTTGCTCCACAGGAGCTCATGGGAAGGTGCTAATTTCCATTTTAAAGGAGCAGTAGTAGCAAAATAAGGAAAAGTAAATTGCCATACCCAAATCACCGTCAACTCCCCTTCTACATTCTGATTTTTATTTCCATGGAAATAAGAAACTCATGTTTGAAACAGAGATGGCATACCCAAGGATAACTAGCCATGCCAAATGTGTGATTGAATAATTTAAAAAAAAAAAAAAAAGTCTCTTCCGACGACATTTTGGCTTTATTAGTCAGGACTCTAGTTATACTTAGTATGAACTACAGTAAGTACAGAGGGGCTGAGAAGTTTGCAAATCTCACCCAAAATTCAGGTAGCTGCTGAGGGGGAGGAGAGGGAAGTTATGAGTGGATCAAAGGTATCGGAATGACCCAGAACGTACAACTGAGCAATGGACTCCAGCAACACTTGTTAAAAAAAAAAGGGGGGGCACAGCCTTAATAAAGAGGATACACCTTTTATTCCACAAGAAAAAAAAAAAAGGTGTTCAAATATAATTTAAGAAATTAAACAGGCAAACCCCCCACACCTCCCCAAACGAACTCCAAGAGAAAGCAGCAGAGACAAAAATAAAGTCATGCAGCTAGTATTGCTGCTGCGGCCGCCGCATGATTCCCCCTGGAAAGGCGGCGGGGCCCGCTTTTTGCCGCAGGAATAATGCATTTTAAAATGGATTTTCTCGACCGTCAGCATTAAAAGGAAGCACCAGGGTGCTGCAAAGCTGCCGAACGATGAGCTGTGCACATGTGGGCTTGCAGGACTGGAAGCTACGGGCAAAGCCAAGAAAAGGAAAGAAATTTTTAAAAAGCATTAGGTAGTACCTTCTTACAGATAGCTCGCAGCTTGAAAGCAGAAAAATGAAATGCAGAGTTCTTATGTCAGATTCAGAGCAGATTCCAATATCTTTTCACCTGATTCAAAGTACACTCGGTATGGATTTAGCAAGTCAAAACTAATTAGTAATAGGATCCAAACAGAAAAAAATTAAAAAAAAATAAAGAGGGACATTCCATTTTCCTTAAAATGCGCCAAATGGTGTAATAGTCTGCAATCATTCTATTTGAAGATGAGCGCTCCCACGGATGCCGGGAATTGAACACTGTACATGAATCGTGTAGGTCGAGAACATGTGATCAGCCACACAGTAAATACTGTACCTTTTTGTTAAATGACCAGATTTTATCCCATTCCATGTTCACAACCGATCGAGAGGAGCCCTGAAAGCAAAACAAATACACACATGCATGCTAAATAAGAGAATGTGAATACATAAAGCTTGAATGCCCTCCTAGCTGTACCCCAATGTAGGATATCAGGGTGACGAAGCACCAAGGCCCTCCCATCTGTACAATACTGTGGGATATCAGTGCATGATTCTATAGAACTGGCGGCTCGAATCATCTCAAAAGTAACAAAATCCCATGATGATGTACACCATGGAGTGGCTTACTGTGATCATACACTTTAGGTCATTTCATAATGTTTGGATCTGACAGTACAGAGCAAGCCTAAGGTTGCCAGACCCGAAGAAAAGATTCTCCTTAGGTTTTTATAATGCACATTAGGGTCTGATTTCCTGCTTTAAACAACAATGTGCCATCATAGCTGGTTGCATTTCAAGGCCCAGTCCCAGATCTATAGTTTTCTCTGGGCAGGGCTATGTTCTTCATAGAAAATTAACTTAAGAAAAATAAATAAAATAAAGACACGCCCTAAGGCCTGCCTTCTTGTATCCCATTCCAGGAACAACTTCCAACTTGGCCACCAAGCAGTACTTAAGCCAAGAGGGTCAGAAGCCACCTGAGAAACAAAGGACAAGCAAGACACACAGAGGCAATTAATGCCTTATAATTTTATTGAAGTTTTCCTCCTAAGAGCATACAATGGAGTAAACCAACACTAAATGAGCAAGTGAACATTTTAGCTCAGCTAAGTGCAACAAATAAAGAGCGTGCATTTAGAACCATTATGTGCATGATTTAATAACTAATTTGTATAAAATTGCTTTGAAAATGCTGGGGGTAAAGTCCCCTAGGATACACACAAGTTTTACCTGCTGCTAGCAGTGCCTAAACTTTTGTATGCAAACTTTTGCATGCAAAGTTATGCACAGACTTTCAAAAAGCACTTAAGTCCCAACGCAGTGTGCATAAAAGGACATATGTTAAGTTATCGGTGTGCTTATACGTACATACCCGCTGGGGCTATTTTCAAAGAGCCACTTATGTGCATAAAACTGGACTCTGTCTGCTAAGCGGCTTTAAAAAATGACCCCCAGTATAACTAAAAAAAACTTTTAAAAGGGCACATGCATTAATGCATACTGCGAGAAGAGAGAAAACCAACCTGAGCAGCAATGAACTGTTTCAGTCCTTCCACGGTCATCCCTCTTCTTAGAACACCACGCACGGTCGGAAATCTGGGATCATCCCTGGCAGAAACACACACATCAGATGCCTAGGGCACTTAGAGCTGTGTTTCTAAAATTTACACATACATCCAGCATACATCAGTATCTTGGGAGATAGCCAGTTAGCACCTGATCTAGCAATATCTGGCATAAATTCTGAATAGAAACAATCTGAATGCAAGACTACCAACCAACCAGTTCTGCTACATCAGATACTTGCTTAGCCAATAACATGATCGGACGTACCACCCGTCCACCAGTCCTTCGTTGACAAACCAGGTGAGTTTTCTCTTGGAGAGCACGGTGTTGTTCAGGTTCAGCCGGCTGTACTCCCAGATGTATGGCTTCCTAATCCCCAATGCATCAATGATCCAGTAAAACTGCTCATCACGATCATGGTACTCTGTCGTTCTCAGTGCATGGGTGACACCCTCAAGACTGTCAACAATTGGACAGGCAAAATCATAGGTGGGGTAGATCCTACAAAAAGAATATATATTTAAACACATTGCGCAGTCAAAACAAAAACGGTTTCTTCCTTCACCTTCATCGGGTCAGCCTCACTTCCAAGGATGCTAGCAATACTTTTAGATGATTAACAATCTACCAACCAAGAGGTTACACAAATTTCACATATTGAGCTTCTTAGTAGAAATTGCAAACAGCAAGGTCTTTTTCTGCTGGGAAGATTTTTTATTAGGTTAATCGGCTCAGTTTCTAAGCCTCAGGAACAGCATATTTGGCTTTTGTGCTGATTCCATGATATATCCCAAGACACACCTCTTACAGCATTATCAAAGGTTGGTTTCCTCTGAAGCTTGGCCCTGACATCCAGCAACAGCCACTGGTACTCCTTAGGTCCATCCTGACCCCAAGCTGTCATAATAGCCTCCCCCTTTGGCCCCCTTCGTAGCCCTAGCCTGTGCTGCTGCCTCTCCTTGGCTCCTTCTCTTGACCCCTGAATCGCTGGCTCTCCCCACTTTGGAACGCCTCAACCTCTTGATGATGCTGCTACCTTCTGACTTCAGGCTACAAACCATTCAATGTTGTGTCCTCACCCACTCTTCTCTGCCCCCTCCTAACTCAGCATTGCTCTCTCTTCTTGACACTTCCCACCTCCACCACCAGGCACACATGCCCTTTGACTCCCATTCACTACCTGCCACTGCCTCTTCGTTACATCTGTCTTTGGATCTCTCTCTACCACCATCTGTCACTACCCTAAACCTCCACCTGTACTGACCTACACTCACAGATATTCTTTGGTCCCTCTAACTTTCCACTGCCACTTCTCCCCAGCCCCCTTTGCATCCAGCTGCTGTTGCTGCTCCTCTCCTCCAGCCTCCAATCTACAATCATTGGCAAGCTTTGCCACCACCCTGCCTCAGGCAACAAAGTGACCATAGAGGGAACTAAAGGAGGAAGGGTGCCAAGATGAATAGGAATTACCAAACAGAAAGCATCAGGGTAAACTTACTTATATTTGCTTCCCGTACGTGGGTGAGGCTGATTTTTACAACGAAACAAAGTCGGGTCCCTCATGCAGCCGTTATTGGAGCTCATATCTATTTTTGCTCGGAGGCAGCAGGTCTGGCCATATTCTGTTCCCTTTTTCATCTCCTCCCACATCTGCTGATTCTTCTTCACAGCTGTCCCATAACAGAGGAGAGTCAAGATTCAGCTCATCCAGACTTTACAGTACCCCTTCATATCAGTGAAAGCTTACTACTACTACTACTATCTGAACTCTGTAATGTGACTTCCTGCCCAGAAATAAGCACCAAATGCTAAACAGATTTTTTACTTGCAAGCCTGAAAAATGCATTGCCTTCTGAGTCCTTGTCTCTACATCAGTCTTATGGAGGGAACAAGTTTTATACTGCAAGCATATTGACTTCAACATTAACTGCAAGAGGCCTTTCCACTTCAGTCACTGAGGAGATGGAAGAGCACACCCCATTCTTACATACCCCATCTGACAACCCTTCAATTTGGTCATCACAATCAGAAACAAATAATTATGCACACACACAGCACCGTAGTGCCTCATAGCCTAACATCGAAGTTACACATTCTTGTCTTGTACGTTTAAACAGATTCTCATTTTAATCTACCTTAGAAAAAAATTAAAAGATGAGTCCGGGGATTCCAAACCAAGTCTCAGGTTTTACAGACTACAAAGATAAGGTACAGGTCCCCATCAGCTTCTTAAGTCATAATGCAAAATTTAAGTCTGTGACTCTGCTTTGGATTCCTTCCTGGCTCAACTTGTGTGATTTTTCTATTCCCACCTGATTAGTTTCCTCATCTTGCTGTTCCTAAATTCAGGGGTCATCTTTTATACTAAGTTACCAAGATGCTCTTATGGATTCTGGAAAGATGGAAACTACGAAGACAATATTCAGTTAGCCAGCTAACAGCTCAGGATATTCAGTGGGACTTAACCAGTAAGCCTCCTGCTAAATATTTTTGGCTAGCGTTATCCACTTAGTTCTGAACTGGGATTCACTGGCCACTGGCCACCTTGAATGAAGCAAATAAATTAATATTGTCAAGCTCTATACTCTTGGGATTCAGCCCATTTTGGGGGGGTTCAGGATTTTTTTTTTTTTTTTTTTTTAATGGTAGGGGGTTAGGGGAGGGAAAAATCAGCACACACTTAGCATGTTAGCCAACTTGAAAAGAGAGGGGGGGGGGGGGGAAGTTAGCTTTAGGCTTGTATTTTTCTACCCATGGTTAGTCAGATATCTTTGCCCCGCTAGCACAGATATCCAGCATTAGCTGGGTAAATTTAAGCCATGCCCCTAACACGCCCCCCACCCTGCCCTCTCCATATGGCTACGTTTTATAGCCAGATAATGACTTACTGGCTAAAACTTAGCCATTCAGCGGTACAGAATATTTAAACTTCACTTCTGAACTTAGCTGGGTAAATACTTTTGAATATAGACTTCTATAATACTAATCGTGACAGATCTCGCTCATGCTAATCAGATAAATGCATAATCCAAAGCAAGATCATCAGGATCTCTACATCCGGAACTAAAAAGCCAAAGAATTTGTTCCTTGTTGTGGAACTATGGGAAAAGTTGGTCCCCTCTCCTAATCTTCCTCACACCTCAGCTACAAAGCCCTAAAACTCCCATCTCCTGAGTGATCCTGCTGGCATCGCACTGCTCCATTTACCAGCTCTGCTTTACATGGTATCCACAGAATTTTCTAATCTCATGGTAAACCATGAGAACCACAAACACTTCCAGCACACTGCGACAATGCAGGATAGCACAGCACCTGCAGGAACTACAGGGAGGAGAGTGGGACCGATGTAATAAAGGTGCATGGAGGCACAGCAGGGAGATGAAGAGAAGTATGGAGGTGCGGGGGCATGAAGAAAGGGATTAAACAAATAAGGAAACAGGAGATAAGAGACTGGAAGACAGGAAGGTGAGAGGAGAAAAGAAGTGGAAGCAGATGGGAGAAGATAAGAAGGAAGAGGGAGAAAGAAAAGCAACTTTGCTTACTGTAAACAGTGTTTTCCTTAGATAGCAGGATTAATTAGCCGTGCTCTGTGGGTGATATCATTCGGTGGCACCAAGTGGCCTTGTCTCTCCCAAGCTAATAGTTTTGAGTCTATTGAGCATATGCATGAGCTCAGACTTGGGCATTGCGGGTATGGCAAAACAGGGGTTTTACATGCCTTGTAGTTATTGCTCTGTCCTACGATACTTTTCCCTAGACAGCTTATTTCCTATGAGCTGGTCTGCAGGTGATGTTTGATCTCTACTTGTAGTACAAACAGAAGCTTTAGATGCTGCTTTGAAGAACTATACCAAACATTTTATTTGTCCAACACCTTAACAGTATTTCACATAGGCCTCTTAAAGTCAGCCTGCATGTGTCACGTCTTTATATGAGAATTTATGGACACTGCTTTGACTGGAGGTGGCTTGATGAGCATACACATCCTAGCAGTCCCGAGTGCAAGTGACACAGAAACACCCTGCAGTGCTATTGGCCAGAAAACTCAGTTAACACTGTATGCCCCTGATTGGCCTTAGAGACAGGACTCATCCTGAAGGTTCTGGAAATTCTCATCTGGGAGTGCAGAGGTAACAAATCTCTGTACAGAGACCCTGTTTCAATGCCTGTGGACAGCTTTTCCTGACCTCCCCAGCCACTAATAAGATAGTGAAAAGTGTTTAGCTAGTTTCTTCTGTTTAATCCTTGTTGATTTACCTGTTTGAGGTTTAAATCTTTTATCTGTTCACTGTTCCTTTTTCTTAATAAACTTATTAGTTTGTTAGCTCTGCCTGTCTTGGACTGACTAAAGATCCTGATAGTGTGTATATTTGATCTGTGGGTGTATTTCTAAGAACTGTGTGACCCTTGGTTGTAAGGGGTCTGTGTCCCTATAAACCACCAGGGGATAGCTTGCAGGTGGGGAAACTTGCAAGCAGAAGCCTAGTTGGTGGGGTAGGAGGTTGCCAGTGTAGAAGTATGTGCACAGACGCAGGTGGACCTGACCAGTGCTTGGTAGGACCCTCCAACTCACCACAAGGTTACCCTGCATGGGGATTAGGGGTGGCAGTGCAGCGTTATGTGATAGCAGGCATCTCATGTCTAATTAATTCTACCTATGGAAAACATCGTTTACGGTAAGCGAACTTGTTTACCATAAGACTGAATTAGACATGATCTGTGAGGAGTCCCAAGCTAAGAGATGCAGTGGAGCATTTACTGGGTAAGCAACCTGAATTCCTCCGTGAAGAAAAGACTACTGTGAAAATAGGTCATGCAAAACTGCTTGTACTAAGTTACTGTCAGCCCTTGTGAGGTTGTTCAGACAGCAATGGGACACAAAAGGTATGAACTGGTGATCAAGCTGCAGCTTTTCAAACATACTCAAACATAACCTAAAACAGTAGAAACTAGAGCTCTGAGCTAATGAGATTCTACCAAGTCTGTTACCTGCAATCCTAAAATATAGCAGTGTTGACCATATGCCACGAACTTGATGGACAAAGTACAGTAGACGACTGACATCAAGTTGGTTAGTGTTGCATGTGACGAAGAGATGAGAAGTTTGGTGCCACAATTGAGGTCTTTTCTTATACCAAATGAAGACACTTTTATAATCTAAGGTATTAAGAACTCATTCCCCTTCATGGATACATAGTCTCAGAATATAATACAATGTATTGAATTGGTAGAAATGTTAAGTGGGAAGGATCACTTGATCATGGAAAAAAAAACTGTATCTATGCTATATAGCAAACATGGACGAAGCTTGTAGAATCTTGTAGCTGAGGTAAATGCAGTGAAAAATGCTAGTTCCCCTGTCAAAGCTGAAGAGAAGCCATCTGCAGTGAATCAAATGGGATAACATTTAAGTGCCACGGAAGGTTAAGTTATGCTGAGAGTAAAAGTGGCACAAGCCTTTCAGAAAGCTAGATGTCAGTGGATGAGCATTCTATTTATTTTTATTTTATATTTTTTTTTTTATATTCCGCTTTTTGGCACTTCAAAGCGGATTACATTCAGGTACTGTAGGTATTTCCCTATCCCCAGAGGGCTTACAATCTAAAGTTTGTACCTCAGGCAATGAAGGGTAAAGTGACTTGCCTACGGTTACAAGGAGTGACAGTGGAACATGTTTAGCATATACCTAAAACGTGGTAAGCCACTAAAATGTTGAGATAGAGTTTCACCAGCGGTGCAGTAAGCCTGAGTCAGGAGAAGCAAGCATATTAGCAACTGCTTGAGCTCAACAAGAAAATAGGTAGGTGTTCTGTTGGTACCATTTGGAATATCCAAACCAAGGGAAGGCATAACCACACTAGTGGATTATATTCCAGCTGGAACTAATGTTCTCAGTCGTTCTAGACAAGGAGAGATAAACAAGTACTGAGTCTTCAATATCCAACTCTTCAGACTGAGGTACAGAAGACTTGGATGATACAGAAATGTAGGATCTATCCTCAGGTATACAGGGGCATTCTGGAAATTTGTATGAGAAATGCAAACTATGTTTGGGCCACAATGGAGCTTAAGTATTAAAGGAGCACGGTCTTGCAGCAGCCTTCGCTGGCAATCAGAAGTGGTGGAGAAGCATCCTTAAGTTTCACCCCTCAATCGAGTAGGAAAGCACCCTAAGCCAATCAGATTGCTGGGTAGAAATAAGAACAAAATTGATCTAGCTCTCTGCTCTATATCAGTGCAAACAGACACCGATCCTATAAAATGAACAATTTGCTGGTTGATTTTCGCAAGAACCTCCTGCGTGATTGGAATACTCAGTTGAGATGATCCATCAGCATAATGGAGATTCCTGGAAGACAGGAGGCTTGTAGGAGAGGCTGTCTGTTTGCACACTCCTCAGTCTTGAACGTTTCCTTATAGAGAGGCTATGATATTGTTTCTCCCTGTTTCCTGACATAAAATTTAGCAACCTAGTAGGCTGTTCAAATTAAGATGCTCTTCCTTTGAAGAAAATGGATTAACTTTGAAAGAGCAGACTGATCTGATGGTGGCTCTGTTCATGAGACCAGGTGCCCTGAGATCGAAATGATCCCATGTGAGTGCCTCCTGCCTTTCGAGGAGGTGTCTGCTACTAGCAAAAACAGAGGAGGAAAAGGGCGAACTGGTGCTCCATCCTGAACAACATAGGGTGTTTTACTGGTAGAGTAACTCTTGCCTCAGAAACCTGGAAAATGGTGAATAACAGATAGATCCGCTGATCCCATTGAAAGCAGAGTCTTCCCCGTGTAGATAACTATATAAATTTGAGTTAGTGGGGCCACCTGCAATGGGTGCCTCCATATGTCCTGACATAAGAATTGCACCAACCATCGTGAGCTAGGAGGTCAGTAGTTTGTGCATGAACGATATCTCCGTATACACACGATCAGTCGTTAAAAGCACTCTTTCCTGCGAGTCTATCATTGATCTAATGGATTTTATTATCTGAGCAGGCACTAGATCTGACTTTTCGGAAATGATCAGAAAAATCTAAATTTATAGAAGACAGGTCATATTGTGCAAAGAAAACAAAAGCTTATTATCGAGAACTCAATGTAATTGAGCTAGTACTGGATGATGGAGATGTGCAGCCACCACTGTAAAGCATTAGGTAAAGACTTTCAAAGCTGCCTATAAGACAAACAGGAATACCTTATACTGGTAGTGGGAAGAACCCACTTTAAAGTAAAGGAAGCACCAATGGGAAGGATGGATGGATATATGTGCATATGTATCCTTCAGCTCAAGTGTACATATCCATATCTGTTTTAGAATGTAAGGGAGAAGACTACTGAGGGAATTCATTTTTAATTCTTATCAAAGCAGACATTTGTTAAAGGGTCTCAGAACCTCCTGATTTCTTGGGGATCTACAAACAGCTCAGATTGTTGTAGACTGGGAGAGCCACTGGTTCAGACTGGGTATCCAATATCTGGAGGGCCCCAAAGATTTCTCTACAGGGTCTTTGATGCTAACAGGTGAATCTTAAAAGGAGTTATGCATATAAATGAAACATACTATCATAGCAATTTTAAAAAAAGTCACGTACTCACATTAAGTGTACTTAACGTGGGTAAAAAATTCAAAGGCATATCTTACGACAATCCTTAGAAAGTGATTTAATGCAGGTAAAATACATACACATGTAGAACCCAGTTGAAAGCATATAAATGTTTTTGCAAGTCAGGTTGTAAGCCTTGTCTGCACCAGTCCACAAACTTTGAATATGACAGGTGTTCCAGTGCGATGTCAGGCGTATCCAGAAATGGGTTAGGTGGTGTATTTGTAGAACCATCACCTGAAAGTGAGGATTTACTAACCCAGGACTCCAATGACTAAGGTGAACCTGGAGGCTCTTCGGGTTGCCACAGAAGTGAAAATCCTGGACAATCACCTCTGAACAGATTGACTTCTCTGCCATTAAGTCAGAAGATTAAGAACCCCATTATCAAGCATTCTGAGGAAGTTTTCGCCACAATGGGCAATATTGGGACTCCAGTCTAAGAAATCGCTGCAGAAGATTTGTTTTGTTTTTTTTTGTCTCTTAAAATGAAGAGGCAAAGAAATTTCACACTAGACCTGCGGTCTGGTCAAGTGAATGACATGCTCTGAACTGGCGTATGTGGTGGAATATCCTCTCAGAGGACAAGGATAGGTTCCTAGACATCAAAAGGTTACTCTCTAATTTTATTTTATTTATTTTTAGCGAGGACACAGTATGACATATACTGGTCCTGTTGTCTCTTGTTAGCAGAGGGCTTCTGACAACTTAGAATGAGAGCTGTGGTAATTGAAAGACGTAGATAAGTATGCATACAGCTGCTCCCAATGCTTCCTGACATTGCCTTGAGTGCCACATGCATCAGTGCACTGTGCGTTGAGCGCATCCTGTGGAGCAGCTTGCGAACAGTCCCTCGATGAGCAGTGCACATCCCTTGGTGTATCAGGAATCAAGGGCAAATAGTGCATACAGTGCACTGTGGTGCCTCGTGCTAGCTTACATTTCTTTGATACAGGCTCCAGTAAAACTCAACCTTGTGGCTTTGATTTAGGTCGACGGAGGAGACCTTAGCTCAACTCATTTCCCAACGAAGCAGACAATGCTGAACTGTAGAAGGACTTACTGCCAATTCTGAGAGATACACACAGTTCCTCTATGTGTGCCACCTTGGAGTGCTGAGAACACAAGTGGTCCTTTGGCATATTCGGAGCAAAACAGAGTTAACCTGCTGTTAGGGATATGAAAATTGGTTCTTACCTGCTCATTTTCATTCCTGTAATACCACAGATCAGTCCAGAAAAGTGGGTTGTGTATCTCTACCAGCAGGTGGAGTCAGAACAATTAGAACTTTGGGCACTGCTACATAATGAGAGTGCCACCTGCAGTCACCCAGTATTGACCTGTACCCAAGCCCATGCTAACAGAACTAAATAACGAAGGTAGCACCCAACCAAATTTCCGGACTACCACTTTATCGCTAGCAAAAACCAGACCGAACAACTGCTAAAAACTGCTCCATGAATCATGTCTGGAAAAAAAAAAAAAGAGCTTCAACAATAAAAAAAACGTAAGCGGTTCTGACCAAGACAGTCTTTCAGTATCTGAAGAAATGGGTGGGCTTCTGGACTGATCTGTGGTATTACAGGAACGAAAATTAGCAGGTAAGAACCAATTTTCATTTCCTGAACATACCCAGATCAGTCCAGAAAAGTGGGATGTATCCAAGCCACCCTACACTGGGCGGGAACCCAAAAGACCCGCACAAAGCGCACTCTCCCCGAAGGATGGTTCATCAGAAGCCTTAACATCCAATCGGTAATGTTTCGTAAAAGTGTGAATAGACGACCACACACACACCCCCCCCCCCCCATAGATCTCCTGAGACAACAGTAACTGACACTCTGCCCAGGAAGTAGCCTGAGTCCTAGTGGAATGAGCTCTGAGGCCCAAAGGCACCTGACGCCCTCGGGCTATGTATGACAAACAAATGGCCTCTAATCCAATGAGAGATGGACACCTTAGATGCTTTGTCCCCCTTTTTGGGACCACGAAAAAGAATGAACAAATGATCGGAACGTCAAAAGTCATTGGTAACTTCCAGGTACCACAATAAGATTTGTCGCACATCCAAAAGATGAAGCTCTCTGCCCTGAGAGGACTCCCGCGACCACTGAGGGAACCCCGGAAGCTCTACAGTCTGATTGACGTGAAAGGCCGATACAACCTTTGAAATGAAGGACGTAACCGTGTGTAATGACACCCTATCGTCGTAGATCCGAAGAAAAGGGTCACGACACGACAACGCTTGTAACTCTGAAATCCGACGAGCTGAGCAAATGGTCACCAAAAAGACCGTTTTCAACGTCAGATCCTTCAGCGAAGCTCTGTGGAGAGGCTCGAAAGGGGGACCAGATAGTACCTGAAGCACTAGGTTCAAACTCCAATCTGGACACACAGAATGGATGGGAGGCCGTAAATGCTTAACCCCCTTGAGAAACAGAGCAATATCCAGGTGCACTGCAAGCAAACAGCCGTTAAACTTTCCAATCAAAGCACCCAGAGCCGCCACTTGACCCCGAAGGGAAATGAACCCTAACCCCTTAGCGAGTCCCTGTTGCAGAAATTCCAGGACCCGCGGGACGTCCACTGCTAACGGATTGCAGGAATGCTGGTGGCATCACGTCTCAAACAGTTTCCAGACTAACATAGGCCATAGAGGTGGCTGGGTGTCTCACCTGCAGGAGCATGGAAATGACCTATTCGGAATAATCCTTCAAGCGTAAACATCGCCTCTCAAAAGCCAAGCCGTGAGATAGAAGTGATCCTCCCAATCCGAAAATATGGGTCTCTGCCGAAGCAGATGCAGCAAATGAGCAAGCTGCAGGGGACCCTCTAGAGCAGGGGTGGGCAATTAATTTTCCCATGGGGCCACATGAGAAATTGGGATGGTTTTAGAGGGCCGGACTAATATAATTAACTCAGTTCTCAATAGCCCTCCTTATGAAAAGACAGCAGTTTACCACCAATGTATGTCCTCTGAGAAAACACAACAAATAAGACCGATACAAACGCTTACATGCTAGCAAAATATCTCATCTCGGTAACAGACACAGAACCGACCTAACATACTCCCAGGATCTGTAGTAATGCACATAAACTAATCTGCACACAGTTACACCTGTATTATGGAATACACTCAAACAGGAGCAACCCTATCTATGAAAAGGCAACACTACAAATATTACATCAGACCCTAAACACCAATACACCTCTTATTAGGAAAACAGAACTAACAAGCAGCTATAGATCCCCAAACAGAAATAATTGTAAAACTATACTAATAAGCAGAATAAATGTTTCTAAACAGCTATGAACAGAATAACATCCAACAATTAAAAACTCATAAAAACTATTAAACATTCTCCAAACACCAATAAAATATTTCAAAAAAGCAGACATCATACAATTAAAATGGCAGTCAAGAAAAATAAACTTAAAGCCACCTTTACTTACCCCCTCCAGCAGCTCTCCTACTCCCCTTCCCTGCAGGCCATGGCACACATCAGAAGCAGCAGTAGAAGCTAAGCTCTATACTTATGGTCCTCTTCCTTAGTGCCCATGTCTCTCACACACACACCATACCAATCATGCCCCCATGACCAGTTTCTGTCTCTCACACACCAATCATCTCCCAAACAGTCTTTGGCACACACACACCAGTCACCTTCCTGAACAGTTTCTCTCATGCCATACACACACACACACACAGGCTTCCCACTCCCGTGTTCTACTTGCATATATGGTCTTCTCACTCTCATAATCACTTTCTCTGTCTCTCTCTCTCACACACACACACACACACACACACTCACTCACCAGTCTCTCACTCCCATGCTTGTTCTCTCCACATGCACAGGCTTCTCATTCCCAAAATCACTTTCTTTCTCTCTCACACACACCCACACACCAGTCTCTCACTCCCATGTTCTCTTTCAGATATACCGGCTTCTCCCTCCCATGATGTGTCTCACACACACCCAGGTTTCTCACTCCCATGCTCACTCTTCACATGCACAGGCTTCTCATTCCCAGAATCACTTTTTCTCTCTCTCTCACACACACACACACACACACACACACACACACCAGTCACTTGATCTCACTCATGCATACACACACACACACAGGCTTCCCACTCCCAAGTTCTCTTTCAGATATACAGGCTTCTCCCTCCCATGCTGTGTCTCACACACACCCAGGTTTCTCACTCTCATGCTCACTCTCTTCACATGCACAGGCTTCTCATTCCCATAATCACTTTCTCTCTGTTACACACACACCAGTCTCTCTCATTTCCATGCTCACTCTCCACGTGCACAGGCTTCTCATTCCCTGAATCACATTCTCTCACATTCACACACACCAGTCTTTTTCTCTCACACACACAGTCACCTTACCAAGCAGTCTCTCTCTCTCATGCATGCACACTCACCCAGGTTTCTCACTCCCACAACTCCAGGCTTCTTATGCTCATGCTTTCCCACATACCCAGACTTCTCACTTCCATGCTTTTTCTCACACACACACACACACACACACACACATCAGTCACCTCCCTGACTAATGCCTCACACTCTCACATACACATCAGTCATCTCCCTGAGCAATCACTTTCATTGTCTCTCACATACACACACACATCAGCTCTCTGACCACTCAATCACACACAGGCTGGCTGGCTGCTTCTCACTCTCTCTCACTCACTTCCTCTTCCCCCTACATATGTCACGGAGTTTTTTGCCGGTCCGCGGTGCGCGCTCCCGGTCTCTCCCGCTGCCGTTGCCGCTGGGCTGTCAGCACGTTCAAGCCCAGTGGGAACGGCAGCGGTGTTGGAAGAAGCTATGGCACCCGCGGCTGGCCTTTTCTTCTTCCCGCGCCTGCCCCTCCCGTGACCCGAAACAGGAAGTGATACAGGGAGCGGTGCGCGGGAAGGAGAAAGAGCCGTGCCGCGTCGGCTGCAGCATCGGCCCCCGAGCAATTGAACCAGCCGGCAATCGAGAAGAGAGTCAGCAGCATGAGCCCCCGCAGGCCAAGAAATTCTTGGCCTGCGGGGGCTGACAGCCCAGCGGCTGTCAGCCCCCGCAGGCTGACAGCCCAGCGGCAACGGCAGCGGGAGAGACCGGGAGCGCGCGCCGCGGACCGGCAAAAAACTCCGTGACATATGTAGGAAAGAAACTCGAGCGAAGGCACGCTGTCCGATTGGCCGGTACTGGGCAAGGCTTGCCCAGCACCGGCCAATCGGACAGCGTGCCTTCGCTCGAGTCACTCCCTCCTCCCCCCCCCCCCTGGACGCTGTAAAAAAAAAAAACAGTTCATTCTCCGCCCCCCGATTGGCCGGCCAATCGGGGAGCGAGGGAGCGGAGAATGAACTGCTGCCTTCCCTCTGCAAGGGAAGGCAGCAGTGCCTCATTCCCCGTCTGCTCTCAGCAGTGGGCGGGCCGGATTCAGACCGTAGGCGGGCCGGATTCAGCCCGCGGGCCGCCCCTTGCCCAGGTCTGCTCTAGAGCCATGCGAACTAGATCCGTGAACCATGGGCAACGCGGCCACTCTGGCGCTACAAGAACCACCCTGCCTGGATGGAGTTCTATCCAATGGAGAATCCAACCGATGAGGGGCCATGGAGGGAAGGCATACAGTAGAATTCCAGTGGGCCAAGGGCACACCAGAGCATCGAGCCCAATGAGCCCCTCTCCTGTTGACGGCTGAAGAAGCATTCTGTCTTCGAATTCGCCTGTGTTGCCATCAGATCTAACTGTGGTACGCCCCACCTTGCACAGATGAGGTTCCACGCTTCGAGGGACAGTTCCCACTCTCCTGGGTCGAGCTGTTACCTGCTGAGGAAGTCCGCCTGAACATTCTCTACTCCTGCGACATGAGAAGCGGCAATCCCCCTGAGATGACGCTCCGCCCAGACAAACAGGAGTCGCGCCTCGAGCATTACTGCGGGACTACTCATCCCGCCTTGCCTGTTGATATAAGCCACCGTTGTCGCATTGTCGGAGAACACTCGTACCATTCTGCCCTGGATCCAGGGTAGGAATGCTTGCAGGGCAAGTCGAATGGCTCACGTCTCGAGACGATTGATAGACCAGGATCCTTCCATCAGCGACCAGAGGCCTTGGACGGACTTGTCTGCACACACTGCTCCCCAACAAGTTAGACTGGCATCGGTGGAGATTATCAGCCAATTCGGAGGGTCCAAGTCCAGCCCCCGTTCCAGATTGTCGCTCGAAAGCCATCACGACAGACTGACTCTGGATTCTGGAAGCAGCGGTGCTGGTAGGTGGAACTGCTCAGACACCAGACTCCATCGCCACAAAAGCAGACGCTGTAACTGTCGTAAGTAAGCAACCGCCCACAGAACCAAGTCCAAGGTGGATGACATGGAACCCAGGACTTGCAGATGATGCCATACTGTCGGATTCTCTCTCCAGAGAAGGGCATGGATTTGGCCTTGTAACTGTCACTTGGTCTGTCGCCAGAAACACTTTGCCACGCAAGGTATCCAACTGAGCTCCCAAGAAAATCAAGTCTTGGGTGAGTTCCAAGTGACTCTTCTCACATTAATGACCCATCCGAGGGACTGTAAGGTGAACATCACCATGCAAACTGATCTCTCGCAGTCATCCTGAGACTTCGCGCGGATCAACCAGTCATCCAGATAAGGGTGGACTAAAATTTCTTCCTTGCAAAGAAAGGCCACAACCACCACCATCACCTTGGTGAAAGTTCGAGGAGCTGTGGCGAGTCCAAATGGGAGGGCTCGAAATTGGAAGTGCCCCAAGACCTTGAAGCGCAGAAACCTTTGGTGGCTGAACCGGATTGGGATGTGCAGGTACGCCTCCGTGAGGTCTAGCAATGCTAGAAACTCCCCTTTCCTTACTGCCGCCATTACCATCCTCAGGGTCTCCATTCAAAAATGAGGAATCCGAAGATAACTGTTTACCTTCTGCAGATCGAGTATGGGACAAAACGTGCCCTCCTTTTTGGGGACCACAAAGGAAACAGAGTACCGGCCTTGTCCTTGCTGTGCCTCCGGAACTGGGACAATAGCCCTGAGCTCGAGAAGATGCTGCAGGGTCGCTCGCACCCCTCACGGTTGATGTGGGAGGCCATGCGGGACTCCACAAAAACCTCCCGAACTGGTCGCAAAAACTCTAGAGTGTAGCCATCTCTGATCACTTCCGGGACCCAGCAGTCAGAGGGAATCCGTGCCCTTCCGTGTAGAAGTTGATCTGTCTCAGACAGCTTCAACGATGGAATGGGTGCTCGTGGCTTCATTGGGAGAGTTTACTGTTTCTGGCACCGAGGTTTCCAGAGTCCCTACCAGAGCGGCGACCACCGCAAAAGGACTGCTGGCGGTCCCGTAATTTGTTTAGGACTAGAAGGTGTAGTATATCTGGTGGCTCTATACCGGCAAGAATTACGAAAACGAGCCCGAGGAGGAAAAAGCCTTCTTTGAAGATCTCCTATCTTCCGGCCTTTGGATTCTCCTATCTTCCGGCCTTTGGATTCTCCGAGCAGCTTAACCAACTTATCGAGGTCGTCCTCGAAAAGGAGCTTGCCCTTAAAGGGGAGATTACAAAGCTGGGACTTTGAGGACAAATCCGCAGCCAGAGAAGTCGACACACCGCCACCACTGATACCATACTTCGAGGCGAAGTGCACACCAGGTCATAAAGTACATCCGCAACATAAGCGATGCCCACCTCTAGACGGGCAGCCTGTAGCGGCCCAATGCCGCCAGACCCCGATGTGGAAGTAGAGTCCTGAACCCAGCAAAGGTATGCCCTCTGCATAAGGCTCGCGCAAACTGCCGCCCGAAGACTCAAAGCGGCAACTTCAAACCCGCTTCAATTGGATCTCCAGTTTGTGGTCTTGCATGTCTTTCAAAGCTGCAGCCCCCACTACAGGAATAGGGGGATCATCTCTGTCAGCGGGTATGAGATCGTCACCATCGGGATAATCAGTATCAACGTCCCCTGGATCCTGAATGAGGACTGGGTCTGCCCCCGGAGTCGTTCCCGGGGTTGACGGCACGCCTGACCCCACACCTGGATCTTGTGGCACCTGGAGGATGTCTCCCATCTGGCGAGGCTGCTCCCCCGGACGCTGCTGCGGATCTGCAACCTGTGCCTTCTTACCAGGGGGTCCTAACAGATCCACCGGCTGTCAAACCCTCTTAGGCGCCACATACCTTCTAGCTAGAAAGGCCTGGTACATGAGTAAAATGAATTCAGGGGAAGAACCCTCTGGGCCCCCTCCCCAGAATCGCAGGGGGTGACATCACCCGCAAGATACTCCCTCACAGAGGTTAAAACGGGTGGAGAATCTCCAACCCCTGCTCCGCAGCATGAGGCACTCCCCCCCCCCCTTCCGCGGGAAGGTCGACAGGCTCCGACGAGCCCTCTATGCTTAAGGCGCAGGCAGCGCACATGGAAGCTGCATCTAGTGCCTGCTCGCGGGTCCCAGTCTCTACTGGACACGTGCAGCAGGCCGGCGATTTTGAGCGAAGGCCCATAACACAGACTGCGCAGCCACGCAGTCAAACTGTGAGGGGAAAAGTCGCTGCCGGAAAAAAGGCGCGCTGTCCATCGGCGCAGGAAGAAATAAAAAATTCAATGCCGGCAGCCCAAACAGCATGAGCAGTGCTGAAAACGAGGCACAAATGGGCGCAAAGCCCAACTCACCATCTCCCTTCAAGGAACACCCCAGAGCACCGGGAGCTGAAGGAACACGCTGCCAAACTCCCGAAACAGCCGCTATAGGCAGGTCCCCACTGCACAGACTCCTTACCTCCGAGGAGAAAGATAGCCGCTGGCTAAACTTTTTTGTTTTTGTTTTGTTTTTTTTACAAAAAACTTTACGGAGCCAAATTAGTGCAGGAGGAGAAGGAGCAGGTAAAGCAGCCTTGGTGAGGAGTAGTCAGGAGCCCCTGGCCTTCCACCACCGAGCTGAAGCAGGCGAGACCTAGACAGGGGTGGTCCAACCCCCCGGATTCCCGGCTTCCACTGAGGGATGGCCCACGAAGGTGCCTAACACTTCAGGAAGCGACCTAATCAAAAAGAAAACATCTCTTTAAACTCAAACTAAAAAAATAACTAAGAAACTAGGAAGACTGCAGGAGTGCATCTCTACCACCTGCTGGAATCAGAGAAATTCTGGGTGACTGCAGGTGGCATTCATTATGTAGCAGTGCCCAAAGTTCTAACTGTTCTCTGACTCCACCTGCTGGTAGGGACACACAACCCACTTTTCTGGACTGATCTGGGTATGTTCAGGAATCCATCTTACTATGGGATGCTGTTTTTCAGCGATTTTCAGGGGGCACAAATTTTTTTTTGGTAGCACTGTAAAATGCTATGGGGGGTGCTGCAATTAAAAGTGAAGAAACTGAAGAAAGATGAAAATTTAAAAGATTCTGGAAAATAAATCTCTGGAGAGACTGAGTATATGTCCTGACTATGCTTGGACAAAAACAGACTGAAGAGGTCTAACATGCAGGAACTCCTGTACATGCTCAGTAGAGAAACAAGTCCATTCAATGGAGCCAGATGAAGTCACCCACAGATCATGGTTAATTCAGCCTACTTATCAACAGAAAAACAATGATGTCAGGTAAAAGTAAAACAGAATAAGAGGAAAAGGAAAATTAGTTCTTACCTGATAATTTTCGTTCCTGTAGTACACGGATCAGTCCAGACACCTGGGCTGTGACTCCGCACCAGCAGGTGGAGACAGAGTAAAACTTGTCGGGCTCCCTACATATAGTAAGGTGCCACCCACAGCCCCTCAGTCGCACGTAATGTCAAAGCCAGATAAAGCCAAAAAACTAGCTAACTAGAAAAAACCCCAAACATGAGGCCAATTCACAACAGCCCCTGAGCTGGAGCCGAAAACCTTCAGAACCATGAACACAACGTGCAAACTGCAAACTACAATAGCCAAATAAGCAAACGAGCAGACTCTCTCTCTTTCTTCTGATCTAAACTACAAGACACAGACGGGCGGGAGTCTGGACTGATCCGTGTACTACAGGAACGAAAATTATCAGGTAAGAACTAATTTTCCTTTCCCTGTACGTACCGGATCAGTCCAGACACCTGGGATGTACCAGAGCTAATTTACCCAGGGTGGGAAGTAGAGAGTCCCGCTCTGAGAACACTCGCCCCAAAACCCTGAGCCGCAGTCGCCTGGACATCAAGCCTGTAATGTCTCGTGAAAGTGTGCAACGATTTCCACGTTGCCGCCCTGCAGATCTCTTGTGTGGACACACTAGAAACTTCGGCCCAAGACGTGGCCTGCGCCCGCGTCGAATGTGCACGAAGCTCCCTGGGTGCCAACTTGCCCTGCAGAAGATACGCCGAACTAATCGCCTCCTTGAGCCAACGCGCAATCGTGGCCCGTGAAGCCGCCGATCCTCTACGAGCCCCCGACCAGAGAACAAACAAGTGATCGGAAACCCGGAAAGGATTCGTAACTTCCAGATAACGAAGTAGAATCCTACGGACATCAAGTTTCCTCAGTTCCCTCGATCCCCTGGCCTGAGGATCCATGGCCGAAAACCCGGGAAGATCAACTGACTGATTTAAGTGAAAGGACGACACCACCTTGGGTAAAAAGGAGGGGACAGTCCGCAGAGAGACACCAGTCTCTGTAAAACGCAAAAAACGGTTCTCTACAAGAAAGAGCTTGTAACTCCGAGACCCGACGCGCGGACGTAATAGCGACCAAAAACACTGTTTTCAATGTTAAATCCTTCAACGTCGCCCGCTTGACCGGTTCAAAAGGCGGCCCACAAAGAGCCGAAAGCACGCAGTTTAAGTTCCAGGAGGGGCACGGATTCCGGACCGGCGGACGGAGATGCTTCGCCCCCCGCAGAAACCGTGTCACATCCGGATGGCCCGCCAAGGACACTCCCCGGACCTTACCTCGAAGGCAGCCAAGGGCTGCCACTTGAACTTTCAGGGTACTCCAGGACAGTCCCTTCGAGAGGCCCTCTTGAAGGAAAGAGAGAATCTCCGGAACTTCCGGTCGAATGGGGTTCACCTCGCGAGCACTACACCAGTCCTCAAAGACCGTCCAGACCCTCATATAGGTCAAAGACGTGGACTGTTTTCTAGCCCTCAACAACGTGGTGATCACTGCCTCGGAGTACCCTTTGGACCTTAGACGCGCCCTCTCAAACGCCAAACCGCGAGACAAAAGTGATCCGCGTCCTCCAAACAAACGGGTCCCTGCCGCAGAATGGTCGCGTCGCCCCGCAAACGGAGCGGAGATTCCACCGCTAACCGCAGTAGATCCGCGAACCACGGACGCCGTGGCCACTCCGGCGCCACCAAGATCACCTCCGCCGGATGTAGCTCGATCCGTCGGAGCACCTTGCCTATCAGAGGCCACGGGGGAAACACGTAGAGCAGCACGTCCGTGGGCCAAGGAAGCACGAGTGCATCGACCCCTTCCGCGCCCCGCTCCCTCCGACGGCTGAAGAACCTCGGAGCCTTTGCGTTTTGCGCGGTGGCCATCAGATCCAGACGTGGTTGACCCCACCTGGCGCAGATGAGTCGGTACGCTACCTCCGGGAGTTCCCACTCCCCTGGATCCAGCCGGTGCCGGCTGAGGAAGTCCGCTTGGACGTTGTCGACGCCGGCGATGTGTGAAGCCGCAATGCTGCTGAGGTGCCGTTCCGCCCAGCACATCAACTGAGCCGCTTCCTCCGCCACTTGCTGACTCCGTGTCCCACCTTGACGGTTGATATAGGCTACCGTGGTGGCGTTGTCCGACAGGACTCGAACCGCCTGACCCCGTATCCACGGCAGAAAAGCTTGCAACGCCAGCGCCACCGCCTTGGTCTCCAACCGATTGATGGACCACTGCGACTGCTGGGCTGACCACAGGCCCTGCACCGAGCGCCCCCCACAGACCGCTCCCCAACCCGAGAGACTGGCATCCGTCGTGACCACCGTCCAATTGGGCAGGATCAGAGAAACGCCGCACGTCAGATGGTTGGGGCAGAGCCACCACTGCAGGCTGGCCCTGGCGCGGTCCGTGAGAGGCAGCGGGCGCAGGAACTCCTCCGAGACCGGCCTCCAGCGGGAAAGTAACGCTGATTGTAACGGTCGCAGATGAGCAAAAGCCCAAGGCACCAAGGCGAGTGTCGACGCCATGGAACCCAAGACCATCAGGTAATCGCGGACCAAAGGGCATTGTAGCGCTAGCAAACGCCGCACCTGTCCCTGGAGCTTGAGGATCCTGTCCCGAGTCAGGGATACCGTGGCCTCCCTGGTGTCGAACAAGGCCCCCAGATATTCTAACCTCTGGGTGGGCTGAAGGTGACTCTTGGCTAGATTGACCACCCAGCCAAGCGACCGCAGGAGCCGCAGGACCCTGGTCACCGCTTGCCGACACTCCATCTCGGATTTGGCCCGAATGAGCCAATCGTCCAGGTAAGGGTGCACGAAGAGCCCTTCCCGCCGGAGCTGAGCAGCCACCACCACCATAACCTTGGTGAAGGTGCGTGGAGCCGTGGCGAGACCGAAGGGAAGAGCCCTGAACTGGAAATGCTTGCCCAGGATGCAAAATCGCAAGTATTGATGATAGGCGGGCTGGATCCCTATGTGGAGATACGCCTCCGTCAGATCCAGGGACGCTAGGAACTCGCCTGGGCGAACCGCAGCCACTACCGAGCGAATTGTTTCCATCTTGAACCGTGGAACACGAAGGCACCGGTTTACTCCCTTTAGATCGAGGATCGGACGAAACGCTCCGTCCTTTTTTGGAACCACGAAATAAATGGAGTACCTTCCCATGCCCCGTTGCGCCGGCGGCACAGTAGTGATGGCGCCCAGAGCCTCCAGGCGCTGGAGGGTTGCCCGTACGGCGGCCCTTTTGGCTACGGCCTTGCAGGGGGATACGAGAAACTTGTCCCAGGGGAGACGTGCAAATTCTAACGCGTAACCGTGTCTTATCACGTCTAGCACCCACTGGTCCGAAGTGATTTTGGTCCATTCCTCGTAAAAACTCTCGAGGCGCGCTCCCACCCGTGGAACGTCCTCTTGAGCCTTCGCCGAGAAACGAACCAATTGCGTATCATTGGGCCGACTTGGCCCCGGATCCCGCCGAGGATCCACCTGATCTGTTGAATCTCTTCCCCCGAAAGGGCTGGGGCCAGGTCAAAGCTCTGGTAGCGCCTCCTCTAAAGGATTGACCTGCCCCAGCTGACCTCTGCGGCCTCTGGCGACGGTTGTTTCGAAAACGGTTCCGTGCAGAAAAATTTGGTCTAGGACGTGGCCTGTCCTCCGGTAGCTTAAAAGCCTTGTTCTCACTCAGGAACTGCATGATATCATCCAGCTGCTTTCCAAACAGCAACTTCCCCTTAAAAGGCAAGGCGCCGAGATGAGCCTTAGACGTACCGTCCGCAGCCCAGTTTCGGAGCCAGAGAAGACGACGCGCTGAAACCGCAGACACCATGGCCCGGGCCGAGGTGCGCAGCAGATCATGCATGGCATCAGCGCTGTAAGCGATTACTGCCTCCAGAAGGTCCGCCTGAGCAGCCTCCCCTTCTGAGAGACCCGCATTCGCTTGTAAGGTCTGGGCCCAGCGGAGCCCAGCCCGCAACGCAAAATTGCTGCAAATAGCAGCCCTCGCTCCCAGGGCTGACACCTCGAACACTTTCTTGAGCTGCACCTCCAGCTTCCGATCCTGGACATCCCGCAGCGCCGTGCGCCGGTGACGGGAATGGTCGACCTTTTGGTGACCGCCGACACAGCGGCATCCACGCGAGGGAGCCGCAGGAGCTCCAAGGCATCCTCCGGCAGAGGATATAGCTTATCCATAGCCTTACTTACCTTGAGGCCCAACTCCGGGGTGTCCCATTCTCGGAAGAGAATGTCGGACGCAGAAAAATGGAAAGGGAACGCTACCGTAGGACCCGCGAGTCCCAGGAGTACCGGATCCATCTTAGGCCCTTGACGGGTTTCCACCGGCGGGGCCTCCACTCCAATCTCGTCGAGGATCGCTGGAATGAGAGGGGAGAGCTCCTCCCTCTTAAACAGGCGGACGACCTTGGGGTCGTCACCATCCCCCGTCTGCGCGCCCTTGCCTGCGCCTGACTGTGCTGGACCCTGCTCATCGGGCCCCTCAGGCCCTTCCGGCGCCCCCGAGTTCGACCGTTCCTCCTCCGAGGAAGTGGATTCCGAATCCGCGTCCTGGGGCGCGCCACGCGCCAGCCGCTTGTCCTTCGGGGGCACAGCCGTGTCTCTAGGGCGGGCAGACCTCTTCCGGGAGCGGGACCGCCCATCCGCATCTCCTGGCACTTTCCCGTGCCTGCGCCGCTCCCTCTGATACATCGCCAATTTTTTTAATAAAAAATTAAAATCCTCCGAAAAGGACTCTTCAGAGTCCGAGCGCCCCTCCCCCGAACCCCAGTCAGCCGCATCGGAGGCACCCTGAGGCGCCCCCGACGCGGCCCGAGGCTGGGGGGAGAGCGGAGGGGGCTGGGAGCCATGTTCCATGGCTCTCCTGGTCGCCTCGTGGACGGTCGACAAAATGGCCGCCGCTCCCGCGCTAAGCGGGAACGGATCCGGCCCCCCCTCCTGCACTGCACAAACGCGCGGCGGCGAACGAGACGCCCGGGTCCGACCCCCCCGATCGCCCCCGGACGGACCCTCGCCTCCGGCGAGGCAGCCCGAACACATGCCGTCCCTCGAGACTCGCGTGCGCGCGGAGCCGCACGCGCGGCAGGCGGCCCCGACGGGCATTCCGGCCGAGATCGCACGAAAAACGCCGCAGCCCTAAGCAAAACAAACCGCCCCCCCCCCCGAACGAAACGTTGCGCGGGAGAGCGAGAGAGAGAGAGAGAGCCGGCGCAAAAGTAACAAAACCTTTTTTTTTTTTTTTTTTTTTTTTTTTTACTAAAGTCGCTGACCAGGGTGCTGAAAAGCCTCCGGGCTCCACTGGGGGTGAGTGAACCGGGCTCCCCGGTGTCACCCCCAACGCTGCTGCCAGAGGGGCCGGGTCCTCGACCCCAGCAGCGGCCTCTACCAGGGGAGGATGATCCCCTCAGGATCTGGCAACCCCCCTGGGAGGCACTTCCACCGGGAGCTTCCTGGCCCAAAACTTTCTAATTCTTTTTTTTTTTTTTTTTTTTACTATGAATTAAAACAAAAAAAGGAAAATCCCCTTTCTGTCCTCTTTTTTTTTTTTTTTTCTCTATCCCTGACTGGCTAACTCCAACCCCAGGGATTCCAGAGACTGTGGGTGGACCTGCCCCATCTGCTGGAGACAGAGAAAGACTGAGGGGCTGTGGGTGGCACCTTACTATATGTAGGGAGCCCGACAAGTTTTACTCTGTCTCCACCTGCTGGTGCGGAGTCACAGCCCAGGTGTCTGGACTGATCCGGTACGTACAGGGAATGATAAATTAACATACAATAAAAGGCTGTAAAACCTATTTTGTTTCTTAAAAAATTAAAAGGTTTAAAACGAATTTTAAAAAAAATGGAGAAAACCTTTTTGTACATTGGACTCAGTGTGTGTGTGTGGGGGGGGGGGGGGGGGGGGGAGGAGAAGAGAAGAGAAGAGTGGGGTGATGTGATGATTGTATTCCTAAGCATTTTGCTACAACTACCTGGGTAATCCTGACTCTTCTCTTGCTGGATGAAAGCTGGAAGGGATTTCTGCAAGGAAAACCCTTCATCACAACCTGAATGCCTACAAGTTTTGGCCTTCCCTCCAACTCCACTGTCTCTACATTTGCTTAGATTATATATATATACCTCCCGTTTTCATTAGATCACTTCCTGACCAACTTATTTTGAGGATCTTACACTTTTAATAAATTGGAAACATTTTCCAAATGGAACAGATAGGGTTATAATTCGCCAATTTAAAAAGGCAAAATAAGAAAATAGAGGCCTTACGGTTGTTTCTATGTTTTGACTCTATCCTCTGCTCTCTCTCCATTTTCATCTGCTCCGCAGGAGTGTCATCCACATAAGCCTTGCCTTCTTCAATAAGCTTCTCTGCATATTTCATTATTGTTTCAAAGTGATCCGAAGTGTAAGTGAACTGATTGGGTTTGATATGCAGCATAGCAACATCTTCCAAAATAACCTACAGTAAAGGTGCACAGAAAGATCACTTTACTGTGATGCCTACGTTAGCAGCTTATGGAAGTGCTCAAACCTAACATATAGCATCATACACTGCAAAACTGACATTTGAAAGAACTTCAGTACCAAACACAAATCAACGAGGCAGAGGAGTAAAAACACCAATTATCAGGAAGAGCTACTGTACTTAAGCATTAATATTTTAGCTGATCTGCAACTCTGTCTCTAGAAATTATTTCAAAATTAGGAGACAAAGTATTTTTTCCATCAAGCAAATTAGATTAATTTGTGTTTTTACATGACAACCTGCTTTATAATAAAGGATTCCGAATATAAAGCAGAACTGGACCAGCAGATAATACGCAATTAAGTGTCAGAGAAAACAAATTGGATGACTTTGAAGAATTAGTTTTTAAAGTGGAGAGAAATATACTGGATGCTGTTACAGGAAGAGAAACTGGTGCCCAGTGTCATAGGTATGAGAATATCCACTGGGTATACCAACCTGTAGTGGTAGTTTGGAGGAGAATCAAAGAAAATAGGTGCCTCTGGACACTCTCCATCCGGCTGTCCTATCAGGCAACATATCTTGATCATTTTCTTGGCTTTTTTACTGCATCAGTTAGCTTAGCAGCTACACACACACCAAAGGACACTTAAGACAATAACTAAATCTTCTTTGGAGACTAGTTGACCTTACATATAACATAGCAGGTAAATGCACACAATACTTTCTGTAGCACATAAATCATTTCTGGCACTTCCCAATCCTGAAGGAAATTTCTGTGGCACAGTTCTATTGAAGAGCATAACACATGGGCTTGTACAGGAAGGATTTAAGCCTTAACGCAGGGTGAAAGTTGTGTTCTTAGAGGAATAGAGGTTATTTACTCTGTAAATTCAGGATGTCACCAGCCCCATGCTGGGTCAGAATAGGCACTAGGCTTTATTTTATTTTAACGATTTCATATTCCACATTATCAAACCATAAGCAGATTACAATAAAACAAATTTAGACAGGCCAAACAAGGTGCGTAAAACTATACTTTACACTCAGACAAATTAGGTATTAACACATTCCTGAGGCAATGCAGCAACTCTGCAGTGCATGGCCTTGGCTAAACAATGCATGGTGAAATAAAAAATCTAAGCTCTGTGCCGGGCTCCATCGGATGATGTAACCTACTTGTGAGGGCTGCCATCCTGCTTATCCTCGAAGAAAAACATACATCACTAAAAGCCTGAGTAAATAAAAAAGTCTTAAGTCACTTCCTAAATTGAGACAAAGTAATTTCACTCTTCAAGACCTTAGAAAGCTCTTTCCAAAGAGTCAGGCTTGCAGCACAGAACTTTCCCTCATAATTCACATAACCTAACTAATTTAAAAGAAGGAAGTCTGATACATTTCTAATAGAGGAACAAAGTGTCCACGCTGGATGATACATTTCCCAATAATTGTGTGACAACTTGTGTAGCAGGGTGGTGTATGGGCTTTTTAGGGGTATGCTGTGTCTAAGTGGGGTGTGTGGTGGGGCTAGTGTATGTTGTGGGGATGTAGATGCGTGAAATGTGTTGTGTGTGTGTGCTTCTATGTCTGGTGGAAGCATAGGAAGTATGTATGAGGGTGAAGGGTTGGTTTTTGGGTTTTTTTTGGCAGACAGCTTGGTGCTTGTAGGTAAGCAGGTGTGGTTTTAAGTGGGCATTGTGTCCAAGTTTGATGTGTGGGGGATCTGGGGGATATGGGTGTGTTTATGCACTTGATGGGGGTGTCTGCAAGTGGATACATGTAGGTGTGTACGTGTGTTGAAGGATGGATGTATATGTTTGGGTAGGTTTGTGTGCATGGGTGTTCTATAGAGAGGTAATGTGTATAAGGGAAGTTTTGGGGTGTGATTTTTTTTCAGGGGGGGATACATGTGGTTGGAGCAAACTGAGAAACTGGATGTGTGAGATATATTTAAGGGGCAACGTGTGTGGGGAGGTGAGGCATAGGAATGAGTGTACTCTGGAAGCGTCGTGTCATCCTTTGCCAGTTGCTTCCGTTATTTTCGCTCTCTCTCTCTCTCAGCCTATGTTCCTCTGTTTCAGAGTGCTAGAAAGGTAAGGGAGGGCTTTGGGGGATGGAGGAGCACAGGTCAGTATTCGAACAGTTCAAACAGCTACTGACAGTTTTCCATTGAAAGCAAAGGGGATTTTGTTTGGAGGCCTGTTCCTTTGAAAATGCTGATCTGATGTTTCTGGTTTATAAACTCATCTGATATATTCATTTTCTTCCTGCATGAAGTATTTGATGAATTTCCACCTTTTCTGGGAGAGTTATTGTGCCCACAGAGCGATGGGTATCCATCCCTTTTATATAATTCTAACATTTTGTAAGCTGAAAAGCATAAAAAAAGGTTCAGAGTTTCGACAAAATACATCGATTCCTCTTTTTAGCTAAACTTGGTTATATCACTTTAACAAGGAAGCTAAAACATAGTAACATATAGTAATGACGTCAGAAAAAGACCAAATGGTCCATCCAGTCTGCCTGGCAAGATTCCCATGGCAGCAGCCGCCGCTCCATGCAGGCCACCCCAAGCCCTATGTCAAGGGCAGTAATATGCACAATCACAAACAAGCAGTATCAAATCCACAGCAAAATTACTACTAGCAACATTTTTACAGGGTGAGCAACCTTCTTGATAATTCAGACAATACTGCTTGATCATGCTTTGTTTCTGGACTTGGCCATAGGAGGAGTCCTGTGCTTTTTCCCTAATGTCTACGTATCAGTACCCTCGACTGTAAAAGTTGGCGCTCAGTGTTGGCTGACGTCTGAATCCAATTCCCATTTTCCCCCGCCGAAGTAGAGAGTGATAGAGCAGTTGTGTTAAAAGCATCAAGGCTAATTGATTAAGACAGTAATACCCATGCCTTCTGTTAAGGGAAGTAACTGCCACTCTATGCAGATTACCCCCATGCACCCTTTTCTTCATTTCCAATCTCTAACCTTTAGGGGATCTGCCTTTTATTTCCTGAGGTTGGTTCTGAGTCATCCACCTTAGAGTTCCTTTACATGACCCCCTTGTTCTACTGTTTCCTTTCCAATGGAAAAAGGTTCAAAGTTCGTGCATCATTAAAACCTTTCAGGTATCTGCACCTTCTCTCTTCCAGGGTATACATATTCAGATCCTTCAGCCTCTCCTCATAAGTCTTCCAATATAGACCGCCACACCATTTTTGTCACCCTTCTCTGGAACGCCTCCATCCTGACTCTATCCCTTTTGAGATACAGTCTCCAGAACTGAACAATATTCCAAGTGAGGCCTCACCAAGGACCTGTATAAGTACATCGTCACCTCCTTTTTCTTATTGGTTATTTCTTGCTCACTGCAGACCAGCATTTTTCTGGCTTTAGTTATACCTTGTCACATTGCTTCACTCCTTCAGATCGCCAGACACTATTACCCCAAGGTCCCTTTTCCAGGCCGTGAACATTAGTCTTTCACCCCCATCAAATACAGCTCTTGTGGATTACTGCATCCCAGATGGATGACTCTGCACTTCTTGGCACTGAATCCCAGTTGTCAAATCTTTGACCACGCTTCAAGCTTTCTTAAATCACTTTTCAATCTCTCCACTCCTTCAGATATGTCCACTCTGTGACAAATCTTTGTATCATCTATAAATAGACAAAACCTTCTATAACACTTCCACAATGTCGCTCACAAAGATATTGAACAACCGGTCCCAAAAGGGATCCTTGTGGCATGCCACTTAACACCATTCTCTCTTCAGAGTAGATTCCATTTGCCAATACATGCCATCTCCTGTCAGTCAACCAGTTTGAAATCTACTCCATCATTTTGGTGCGTACTCCCAAGCTTCTCATTTTATTTACGAGCCTCCTATACGGGACCATAACAAAAGCTTTGCTGAAATCCAAGTAAAAATCACATTGGGCACACTTCCTTGATCCAATGTTCTAGTCACCCAATGAAAAAAAAAAAAAAATCTAATTTGACTGACAGGACTTTCCCATGGTGAATCCATGCTGCATCGGGTTCAGCAATCCACCAGATTGTAGATAGTTCACTATTGTTTCCTTCAACAACGTCTCCATTAATTTTCTCACCACATGAGGCGAGGCTAATCAGCCTGTAGTTTCCTGCCTTCTCTCTGCTTCCAATCTTGTGAAGCAAGACCACAACTGCTCTTCTCCAATTTCCAGCACAACTCCCATTTCCATGAATCTATTGAAAATGTCTTTCAGTGCACCTGCCAGTACACTTCAGTATCCTGGGGTGTCTCAATAGTGGACAAGGTCCCATGGCCTTGTCCACTTTCAGTTTTCCTAGCTCTTCCCATACATTCTCTTCCTTAAATGGTGTTTCGTCTACCCTACCCCCATCTACAGTCTTGTTAAACAGTAACGGTCCTTCTCCAGGGTCTTCTTTAGTGAACACCAAACCAAAGTATTTGTTTAATATTTCTGCCATTTCTTCATCTCTCTACACATTGCACCTTGTCACCTTTCAAATTTACTATACCTTTTTGGACCTTCCTTCTCTCTTTTATAATATTTGAAAAATATTTTGCCACCTCGCTTTACCTCTTTGGCAATCCTTTCTTCCACTTGACTTTTTGCTTTCCTGATTTCTTCCTTCATCTCCCTCAATTTCACCAGGTATTCTTCCCTGTCTTCTTTTTGGGATCTTTTATACTTCCTGAATGCTGTTTTTTCAGCAAACTCCTTTGAGAATCAGACTGGTTTCTTTTTCCTCTTACTCCTTACTTTTCTAACATAGATTTGTTTCCTTTGTACTGGTTCCTTTTAATGTGGCCCACTGTTCTACCTCATCCATTTTTTCCCAATCTTCTAGGTCTTCCTCCAGGTACATCCCCATTTTGACAAAGGCCATATTATTTGAAATTCAAATCCTGGGTCTGTGTGAATTCTCTGTATCTTATTTGCAGTATCAAACCATAACATCTGATTATCACTGGTGATCAGGTGGCACCTACCTGGACATTATCCCCATTAGTGAGGTATTACACCCTCCTGAGTGGGGGTTCCATTACCATTTGTTTGAGCAGAGCTCCTTGAAGGGCATCCACTCTCTCTCTCTCTTGTAGATTCTTCAGAAGGGATACTCCATCCACATCCAGCAGATTACAATCTCCAAAGAACAATACTCCTTTCTTTCCCAACCTTTGGTTGTCTTCAACCAGATCTCTGTCCAGTTTTGTTTGAGTCTGAGGCCTGTAGACCACACCAGTAAAAAATGGCGGCACATCTTTTTTAGGATGATCCGAAATGCTTTTCTATCCCACTTCCCTTGCAATTCGTTTGCTTGGATATTGTTTTCGACATAAAAAGCTACTCCTTCACTGTCCTCTCTGTGCTTCCTTAACAAGTTATAGCCCAGGATGCCATATCGCTATCATGATAATCAATGGACACTGTTGTTATGGCGATATGGTTCAAGTCCGCCTCCACAATTAGGGCCCATTATTTTGGCCTCTGATCCAGGCTGATGTTTCCTGCTTTCCAGTTTGTGTACAGGAGGGAGTATTTTTTGGCTGTAGACAGCTACAGGTAATCCCTTAAGTAGGGAGGTGCTCAGACAGCATGGGAAGTTGTGTGCTGCCTGTAAAGACAGACTTAAAAATCCTTTTGTAGGACAAAGCCCTGAAAGACATGTCAAAGGACTGATACCTCTCCAGAATTCTGCAAGAGCCTCTATAAGGGAAGGCCATGAAGGCTGATTTGATAAAAGAGGCTGGAAGTTTGTTCCCATGCACCCAATCTTGCAACAGTTTATTTCGTAGCAGAGGAATGAACTAGAGCAGTGATTTTGAAAGTGTGGTCCCAGGATGCTGGGTGGGAGAGGTTAGTCTTCCATATTTTATTTTTCTACATTAGAGTCCTTCTTTGGTGCTAGCCCAACCCACCTGCCATGGAAGAGAAGCTTGGAGCCACTGCTGAAAGAGCAGTTGATCTGTGTCACTAAGCAAAGAAGGAGCAGGAAACAGCAACTTTTGACCACAATCAGAACAGCAGTAGCGATGGAGTGGTGACCATCTACTTTATAAGTCACAGGTATACTGCAGAGATGAGAAAAGCAGCTGGAGAGGGGAAGACAACCATGATGGATGGGGGGGCGAAAGGGAAGAAATGGTGAAAAGAAGAGGTGATGAAAAATCCAGGTTAAAAGGGAGAGACCACTCCATGTTTTCTGGTGCACATAGTAGTGATAGGTGTTGGTACTCCTTACACGTATGTAGGTGCCAACAAGCTAAACTGAAAATATTAGGAGGGTGCAAGCAAGGGCATGACTGCTGCAGTCCTGAACAGAGGAAAAATTGTTCTTACCTGCTAATTTTCGTTCCTGTAGTACCACGGATCAGTCCAGACTCCTGGGCTTTGCCTCCCCTCCAGCAGATGGAGAGAGAAGTTTTAACAGACTCCATCCTATACTCCAGAGTTGCCACAGAGTGTCAGTATTACACTGTACCCTAGCAGAAAGATTGAAGCATAACTTCCACATAAACAACCTCCAATGAATGAAACCATGCCCATACTCTTTTCCTGAAAAGGGGGGCATTCTGTAAACTTGTAGTAATATGACTAATTACCGGCCGAGTGGACTCTCCGTTTTCCCATGGGCGGGACTCTGGACTGATCCATGGTACTACAGGAATGAAAATTAGCAGGTAAGAACCAATTTTCCTTTCCCTGTACGTACCCGGATCAGTCCAGACTCCTGGGATGTACCAAAGCTTCCCTAACCAGGGTGGGACAGAGTCCCACTCGGAGTACACTGGCCCTGAAGGAACTGGGCTCAGGGGCCCAGACATCTAGAGGATAATGCCTGGCAAAAGTGTGTGTAAACATCCAGGTAGCCGCCCCACAAATTTCCTGCAGCGACACCTGTTGACATTCCGCCTACGAGGCCGCTTGCGATCGAGTAGAACGAGCTTTAAGACCAAATGGAATCGGACGGCCCTGAACAAGGTAAGCCAAAATAGCTTCCTTTAGCCAGCGTGCGATAGTGGCCCTTGAAGCTTTATGACCCCTCCTGGGTCCATTCCACAGAATGAACATATGGTCCGAAAGACGGAAACTGTTTGTGACCTCCAAGTAACGCAACACCACCCTCTTTACGTCCAACTTCCTTAAATCCCTAGACTCTTGAGTAGAAGAAATCCAGACCCGTGAAAGAAGGGAGCTCCACTGATTGATTCAAATGAAAGGAGGACACCACTTTTGGGAGAAAGGAGGGAACTGTCCTTAAGGAGACTCCTGCTTCAGAAATCTATTATAAGAAGGGCTCCCTGCAAGATAAGGCCTGAAGCTCGGAAACACACCTTGCTGAGGAGACAAACCACATGAAAAACGATCTTCAATGTCAGATTCTTCAGGGTCGCTCATTTCAATGGCTCAAAAGGAGCATTATTATTTATTTATTTAACATTTTTATATACCGACCTTCATGAAAGAAATTCATATCAGATCGGTTTACAAATAACATGGGGGAATAACAAAGTCAAAACCATATAACAAGAGATGAAAGTTACATATAACAAGGGGTATTAACCTGGAGGGCTAGGATAGCCGGAGCGATAGTAAGGCATAACTGAATAAAATTAGATAATACAATAATATGAAGAGGAGAGACATAAGTGTATTGACTACACTTGTAGGAGTGTTTAGTAAGGAAACAGTGTCTGAACTAGTGAGGAATTGCTGGTTCTGTAGGCTAGGGGAAGGCTTGGATGAAGAGCCATGTCTTAAGTTTTTTACGGAAGGTAAGCGGGCATGGTTCTAATCTGAACCATTACAAAGGGTGCGGAGACCCAGATTGAGCTTCCACGAAGGACAGGGGTTCCAGACAGTAGGACACAAATGCTTAGCCCCTCTCAGAAAATGAGCCACATCCGGATGAGATGCTAGCGCAACCCCCTGCACCTTTCCACGAAAATAACCAAGGGCTGCCACCTGAACTCATAGGGAATTAAATGCCAGCCCCCTTGGCTAATCCAGCCTGTAAAAAATCTAGAACATCTGGAATTGAAGCCCTGGACAGCTGCACTTTGTGGTCTAGACACCAGGATTCAAACACTCCCCAAACTCTAACATATGCCATGGAGGTAGAAGTTTTAAGGGAATGTAAGAGCATAGCAATAACTGCATGTGAGTAACCCTTACTCCTTAATGGTTGCCTTTCAAAAGCCATGCCGCTAGACAAAAGAGATCTACCTCTTTGAAACAAATGGGGCTTTGTTGCAGGAGATTTGGAGATGGTCAAAATCTCAGTGGACAGTCCACTGCTAGATTCAGAAGGTCAGCAAACCATGAACGCCTCGGCTACTCCGGAGCCACGAGCATCACCTTGCCCAGATGAGCTTCGATGCAGCGCAGAACATTTCCAACCAACAGCCACGGCGGAAAGACGTACAACAGAATGTCCTTTGGCCAGGGAAGGGCTAGAGCATCTACCTCCTCTGCTCCTGGTTCCCGCAGACTGAAAAATCGAGGAGCCTTGGCATTGCGGCACATCGCCATGAGATCCATGGAGGGCATGGTCCAGCGTGTGCACAGAAGACGAAAGGCCTCTTCGGAGAGTTCCCACTTCCCCGGGGTCCAACTGGTGGCGGGTGAGAAATCGGCTTGCACATTGTCCACCCCGGCAATGTGAGAGGCCGCAATCTTGTAGAGGTGTTGCTCCTCCCAGTTGATTAAAAGCTGAGCTTCTGCCGCCACCGGATGACTTCTGGTTCCCGGTGGCGGCAGATTGATGTAATCCACCGTCGTCGCTTTGTCGGAGGAGAGTTCCCTCACTGATAGTCCCTCTACTAAAGGAAGGAGGGCCAGCAGCGCCAACCGAAATGCTTTGGTTTCCAACCGATTGATCGACCAGGAGGATTCCGTTCTTGTCTATTGGACTTGCACTGCCGTTCCTTGACAAACCGCTCCCCACCTGGAGAGGCTGGCATCAGTGGTTATCACTATCCAGGAGGGAATTTCCTAATTCACCCCCGGCCGTAAATTGTCTGGACACAGCTACCAAAGAAGACTGTACCGTGCCGAATCAGTCAGTGGGAGGAGAAGATGAAACTGTTTGGAGTGGATTTCACCAGGAGAACAAGGATGACTGAAGAGGACGCATATGAGCAAAGGCCCAAGGCACCAGTTCGAGAGTGGAAGCCATCGAACCAAGGACCTGCAAATAATCCCAGACCTTGGGACGAGGCATGGATCGCAAGGACTCCACCTGAGTGAGAAGCTTGGACAATCTTTCCTCTGTAAGAAAAACCTTCCCCAAGATAGTGTCGAACTGAGCACCCAAAAACTCCCAAGGACTGGGAGGGAACCAGGTGACTTATCGGGGTTGACCACCCAACCCAATGAGCTCAACATCTGTAGCATCCTCTGCACAGCTGTTCTGCAAAGGTGCTCTGATTTCGCTTGAATCAGCCAATCATCCAGGTAGGGTTGTACCAGAATCCCCCCCTTTTGCAGGGCTGCTGCCACAACCACCATCACCTTGGTGAAGACTCTGGGCGCCGTCGCCAGACCGAACAGTAGAGCACAAAATTGAAAATGATGCCCCAGGATCGCAAACCGCAAATATTTCTGATGATCGGGGCATATAGGAATGCGCAAGTAAGATTCTGTCAGATCCAGAGACGCTAGAAATTCCCCTTTGTGTACAGAATATCACCGAGCGAAGAGTTTCCAACCGAATATGAGGCACCTTTAGAATCAGATTGACTCTAAGTCTAGGATGGGACGGAAGGTACCCTCCTTCTTGGACACCACGAAGTAGATGGAGTAGCGCTCTCACCTGAGCTCTCCTGCGGGTACCAGAACTATGGCACCTAGGTCCTGAAACCGCCGCAGAGTGTATTATACCACCCGGCATTTTTGGTGGTACCCGCATGGGGAAACCATGTACTGCTCATGGATCGGCCGATCAAGATCTAACGCATAGCCGTGTTCTACTATACTGAGGACCCACTGATCTGAGGTTAAGTTGGTCCACTCTTCTAGAAAAAAAAAGGATAACCTCCCCCCTATTCTTGGGACGGAAGAGTGGACCGGCCTCGCTTCATTGCGCTGACTTGGGACCCCCATGAGATTGTGGGGCTCCATCTCTGGCAGGCCAGCGTCCTCGAAAGGACTGATTCCAAGAAGATTGGAGGCCGGGTCCCTGTCGAAAGGACGAACCGGCGGACTGTGAAGAGCGAAACCGGTAATTTCCCCGAAATCTCACCCATTGAGGAAAGGATCCTCTCATCCTGGGTCTATCCTCCGGCAACCTATGAACTTTATTCTCTCCCAGAGAGTTTATCATGTCCTCTAATTGTTGCCCGAAAAGCAGCTTACCCTTGAAGGGTAAGGAACCCAGTTGAGCCTCAGACAAAACATCCGCAGCCCAGTGTCTAAGCCAGAGGAGCCTGCGGGCGGACATGGACGAGACCATAATCCTGCCAGAAGTCCGTAACAGATCATAAAGTGCGTCAGCACTGTAAGCTACTGCCGCCTCCAGGCACCCCGCTTACACTGCCTCACTCGCAGAAAGGGATGCTGATGCTTGCGCTTGCAAATCCTGCACCCAGCTGAGACTGGCTCGTAGTGTGAAACTGCTGCACATAGTGGCCCAGACCCCTAGGGCGGAAACCTCAAAAATCTTTTCAAGTTGCAACTCCAATTTGTGATCCTGCAAATCCCTTCAGGGCAGTGGCTCCTGTTACCGGGATGGTGGTTTTCTTGGTCACTGCCAAGACTGCGGCGTCCACCTTAGGGGCCTTAAGGGAGTCCAGCGCTTTCTCCGGAAGCATGTATAACTTGTCCATAGCCCGACTTACCTTTAAACCAAGGTGCAGAGTGTCCCACTCAAACAAAAGATCCGTAACTGACATATGAAACGGAAAGGATCGAGCTGGACCCCCTGAGCCCCACCATCACCGGATCCATAGTCCCAAACCGTGAGTCCTCCAGAGGAACCTCAATGCCCAGCTCCTCCAGAATGGCCTGGATAAGTGGACCTAGTTCATCCCTTCTGAACAGGCGGACTACTTTGGGATCATTGTCCTCCAGTAGAGGCGCGCCCACTGGCTTGGCCAGCTGGAGCTGATAATCCTGATCAGCATCCAGTTCCTCACCAGGGGCTTGCGGAGGAGACTCCCCTTCATCCGCATCTCAAAAAAGATATAGTTGTGATGGAGAAGGTACAGAGAAGGGCAACCAAAATGATAAAGGGGATGGAACAGCTCCCCTATGAGGAAAGGCTGAAGAGGTTAGGGCTTTTCAGCTTTGAGAAGAGACGGCTGAGGGGGGATATGATAGAGGTCTTTAAGATCATGAGAGGTCTTGAACGAATAGATGTGACTCGGTTATTTTCACTTTCGAATAATAGAAGGACTAGGGGGCATTCCATGAAGTTAGCAAGTAGCACATTTAAGACTAATCGGAGAAAATTCTTTTTCACTCAACGCACAATAAAGCTCTGGAATTTGTTGCCAGAGGAGGTGGTTAGTGCAGTTAGTGTAGCTGGGTTCAAAAAAGGTTTGGATAAGTTATTGGAGAAGTCCATTAATGGCTATTAATCAATTATACTTAGGGAATAGACACTGCTATTAATTGCATCAGTAGCATGGGATCTTCTTAGTGTTTGGGTAATTGCCAGGTTCTTGTGGCCTGGTTTTGGCCTCTGTTGGAAACAGGATGCTGGGCTTGATGGACCCTTGGTCTGACCCAGCATGGCAATTTCTTATGTTCTTATCTGATCTGTCCACCGGATCGGAAAGGGATCGGAAAGGGACCGGAGAGGGCGTTTGGCCTTGGGGGCTTCTATGACTTGGTACACTTGTGGAGTCATGAGGCTCCTGTCCCAGCCCCCAGCGATGCTGGGACCTCACGGGGGTACCTTAGTACCCTGGCTCTTTGCTGCTTTCCGTGCTTTGAAGTCTTTATGCAGCAACAAAACAAAATTGGAGGGGAACGAGGAAGATTCATCCAAGTCTTTCCCTGGTTCCTCCTCTGAGGAAGAGATCTGAGCTGCCTGTAAGTCACTCCCTCCCCCACCAAGGGGCAGCGGGGCATGGCGAAAGAGGTGGGGGGGAGCTCCCCTCCCACAGGGCAGCCTTGTTCTGTTCCCTGAACGTTCGCAGTAAGGCTTCAGTACCTGCGCTGAGAAGAAAAGGGTCCTGAGGCTGCTGCAGCAATTCTGCTCTCCCAGGATCCCTGTGTGCTCTAGAGCTGCTGCGATGCAATTTCGCCGGAATCGGCTTCCCCGAAGAGCCTTCCCCTCCAGACAAGCACCCGGTACAAACTCCGGCTCCCAGGCCACACACCAAACCCAGACTAAAGGTTTTGCACCTCCACCATCTGCTGGAGACAGAGAAATACTGACAGATTCTAGGTGGCACCTCAGGGGTATAGGACGGAATCCGTTAAAACTTCTCTGTCTCCATCTACTGGAGGGGAGGCAAAACCCAGGAGTCTGGACTGATCCGGGTACATACAGGGAACCTTATTTTGCTACTGGCACCTTCTTGCAGGCTAAGTAGCATGGAAAACACTACTCAAGACATTTCACGTGCTGCCAAAGACCCCACCATCTCTGCGACATACCACAGCTGCCCCCATCTATCTACCGCTTGCAGACCTTTAATCGCGTTTGGCACAATATGGCCTCACTGGTGTGGAGCTATGTATTAATATCCACCCTTCTCAAGAGTCTCTTCTCCATGTAAAAGGTTAGGACTTAGCCTGCCTTTGTTTCCCCTGCAGGACTTGGGTTCATTGTTTCTTCTATTCCTATCCTAACATATCTAGGTTTTGCCTGAGCAGTAAATCAAGTACACTCTCCTTGCTAAAGGAAAATAACTTTTCCTGAAAAAGCACTTCACTCACCTTTTCAAAATCTTCCTTCTCCTTTTCAGGGTTTGTGTCATCGAATCGCATAATGAGTTTCCCTTTGAAGTTAACCTGGTAGTGCTGGTTTAGAAGAGCAGCTTTCGCGTGGCCAATGTGCAAGTAACTAAAATAAAAACGAACACAAAAAGACAAATTTCAAAAGGATCTTTTTTGTTATGTAACCTAGATAGGAAAATTGGTTCTTACTTGCTAATTTTCATTCCTGTAATACCAAGGATCGGTCCAGACTGCTGGGTTATGTCTCCCTTCCAGCAAATGGAGCCAGAGAAAAGCTGAAAAGCACCCCCTAGATATACTGGTGTGCCACCTGCGACCCTTCAGTATAATCAATATCAAAGCAAAATGAAGTAAATTTAATAACCAATGACTAGATCAAGGGAAAAAAACCTTCCCTATTTATTTAGTTTTGTGAAACAATAACCAACGAAAACTATATATAGTGCTCTTGCGAGACTTCGAAGATGCCAAAACCTGTAATCGAAAACCAGAAAACAAGCTGAGCGGACTCTCCTGGTCAATATATCTCTGGGCGGGCTTCTGGACTGATCCTTAGTACTACAGGAATGAAAATTAGTAGGTAAGAACCAATTTTCCTTTCCCTGTACGTACCAGGATCAGTCCAGACTGCTCTAAATGAGGTGGGACCTCGAGAGTCCCGCTCTAAGCACACTGCTGCCAAAGGAATTCACATCCGGAGCTCGGATGTCCAAATGGCAATGCTTAGCAAACATGTGCAAAGACTTCCAAGTAGCTGCGCTGCAGATTTCTTGAGGTGATACACATTGGCTCTCTGCCCATGACGCCGCTTGCGATCTGATAGAATGCGCCTTAAGACCATTTGGCACTTGTCGCCCGTGACAAACATACGTTGAATCAATAGCGTCCTTTAGCCATCGGGCAATGGTAGTCTTAGAAGCCTTACACCCTTTCTTTGGACCGCTCCATAAGACAAAAAGATGAATCAGACAGTCGAAAGGCCTTAGTCACCTCCAAATACTGCAGGAGAATCCGTCGTTCGCCCAACTTCCTCATATCCTGGCCCTGAGGAGAACTCTTATCCATCTCCGGAAAGGCTGGTAACGGAACAGTCTGGTTGACGTGAAACGCAGAGACCACCTTTGGCAGAAAAGAAGGCACAGTCCGAAGCGAAATTCCAGAATCCAATATTCGTAAGAACGGTTCTCTACATGACAACGCCTGAAGTTCCGAAACGCGTCTGGCCGAACAGATAGGCACGAGAAACACTGTTGTAAGAGTTAAATCCTTCAATGTAGACAACTTGATAGGCTCAAAAGGAGAACCGCAAAGTCCACGGAGCACCAAATTCAAACTCCATGAAGTTTAGCTCCCCTCAAAAAACGAGCAACATCCGGATGTCACCACATAAGCAGCCTAATGCCACCGGGACCCGGAGTGAACTGTATGCCAAACCTTTCTTCAAGCCGTCCTGTAAGAAGGCAAGAATGTGTACTATTGTGGCCTGCCGTGGGGACACCTTCAACCCACTGCACCAGGAATCCAACACTTTCCACACCCGAACATAGGGGAGAGAAGTAGATGCCTTTCGTGCGCGCAGAAGGGTGGTAATCACCGCCTCTGGATAGCCTTTCTTTCTCAATTGCCTCCTCTCAGATGCCAAGACGCTAGACAAAAGCGATCCGCCTGATTGAAATATACTGGACCCTGTCGCAGTAAATTCGGTAGGTGACCCAGACACAAAGGGCCCTCTACTGCTAGGTCGATCAGAACTGCGACCTACGGCCTTCTCGGCCATGCCGAAACCACGAGAGTAACCAGTCCCCAGTGGGATTCTATTCGCCTTAAAACCTTTCCCTTCAATGGCCAAGGAGGAAACACAGAGGAGAATAAGAACATAAGAACATGCCATACTGGGTCAGACCAAGGGTCTATCAAGCCCAGCATTCTGTTTCCAACAGTGGCCAATCCAGGCAATAAGATCCTGGCAAGTACCCAAAAACTAAGTCTATTCCATGTTACCATTGCTAGTAATAGCAGTGGCTATTTTCTAAGTCAATTTAACTAATAGCAGGTAATGGACTTCTCCTCCAAGAACTTATCCAATCCTTTTTTAAACACAGCTATACTAACTGCACTAACCACATCCTCTGGCAACAAATTCCAGAGTTTAATTGTGCATTGAGTAAAAAAGAACTTTCTCCGATTAGTTTTAAATGTGCCACATGCTAACTTCATGGACTGCCCCCCAGTCTATTACCCGAAAGAGTAAATAACCGATTCACATCTACCCGTTCTAGACCTCTCATGATTTTAAACACCTCTATCATACCCCCCCTCAGCCGTCTCTTCTCCAAGCTGAAAAGTCCTAACCTCTTTAGTCTTTCCTCATAGGGGAGCTGTTCCATTCCCCTTACTTTGGTAGCCCTTCTCTGTACCTTCTCCATCGCAATTATATCTTTTTGGAGATGTGGTGACCAGAATTGTACACAGTATTCAAGGTGCGGTCTCACCATGGAGCGATACAGAAGCATTATGACATTTTACGCAGCACACTGAACCCACGATTTCAATGTGTTATCCACTATGAAGCCTAGATCTCTTTCTTGGGTTGTAGCACCTAATATGGAACCTAACATTGTGTAACTATAGCATGGGTTATTTTTCCCTATCTGCATCACCTTGCACTTATCCATATTAAATTTCATCTGCCATTTTGATGCCCAATTTTCCAGTCTCACAAGGTCTTCCTGCAATTTATCACAATCTGCTTGCGATTTATTTATTTTTCTATACTGACATTCAATTGGTATATCACATCGGTTTACATCTAACAATATGTCTAAGGCGAACCTTGTAATGACATAGTACATTATAACAGTTTAACTGAGAACTGGTTATGTTACAATAACGGTTTTCTACAATTATAACTACTATATTTAACTACTCTGAACAATTTTGTATCATCTGAAAATTTGATTATCTCACTCATATTTCTTTCCAGATCATTTATAACTATATTGAAAAGTAAGGGTCCCAATACAGATCCCTGAGGCACTCCACTGCGAAAATTGTCCATTTAATCCTTCTCTCTGTTTCCTGTCTTTTAGCCAGTTTGCAATCCATGAAAGGACATCGCCACCTATCCCATGACTTTTTACTTTTCCTAGAAGCCTCTCATGAGGAACTTTGTCAAACGCCTTCTGAAAATCCAAGTATACTACATCTACCGGTTCACCTTTATCCACATGTTTATTAACTCCTTCAAAAAAGTAAAGCAGATTTGTGAGGCAAGACTTGCCCTGGGTAATGTCATGCTGACTTTGTTCCATTAAACCATGTCTTTCTATATGTTCTGTGATTTTGATGTTTAGAACACTTTCCACTATTTTTCCTGGCACTGAAGTCAGGCTAACCGGTCTGTAGTTTCCCAGATCACCCCTGGAGCCCTTTTTAAATATTGGGGTTACATTTGCTATCCTCCAGTCTTCAGGTACAATGGATGATTTTAATGATAGGTTACAAATTTTTACTAATAGGTCTGAAATTTCATTTTTTAGTTCCTTCAGAACTTTGGGGTGTATACCATCCGGTCCAGGTGATTTACTACTCTTCAGTTTGTCAATCAGGTCTACCATATCTTCTAGGTTCACCTGGATGCCATGGAAGAACCAGGGCATCCACCCCTTCTGATCCATGCTCCCTTCTGCGACTGAAGAAACGAGCCACTTTGGCATTCAGCGAAGTCGCTATCAAGTCCAGCCGATGTTGCCGGGATCTAGCCGCTGTCGGCTGAAGAAGTCCTCCTGGACATTGTCTACTCTGGCTATATGAGATGCCGCTATGCGGGTCAGATTGCATTCCGCCCAGGCCATTAACTTGTCCGCCTCTAAGGCTACCGGCCAACTCTTTGTACCCCCTTAATGGTTTATGTAAGCCACGGTGGCTGCATTGAAGGATAGAATCCACACCGCCCGGTGCCGGACAAGCGGGAGAAATTTGTGCAGCACTAGTCGAACTGCCCTGGTTTCCAACTGATTTATGGACCACTTGGCCTGCTAAGGTGTCCACTGACCTTGTGCCGAGCAGGACGGACAGACCACCCCCCAACCGGTCAGGCTGGCATCCGTTGTCACAATTAACCACTGGGGACTTTCCACGTCCACACCATGAAGCAAGTGATCGGGATCAATCACCCATCTAGGCTGGCCCTGGTCGGATCCAGTAACGGCAAGGGCAGGTAGAACTCTTCCGACTTGGGATCCCAACAGGAAAGCAATGCCCTCTGCAAAGGTCTCATATGAGCAAAGGCCCAAGGAACCAATTCCAGGGTAGACGCCATAGAACCAAGAACTTGTAAATAGTCCCACACCTTGGGCAAAGGAAGGATAAACAGACATCGAACTTGAGCCATTAACTTTTTCATCCTCACAGAGGCAGGGAAACCTCACCCTCAGATGTGTCAAAATGTGCTCCGAGAAATTCCAAGTGCTCCCGGAAATTCCAACATCTGGGACGTAGCCATCTGGCTCTTGGCGTAATTGACGTAATTGACGACCCAGCCTAGCGAATGTAGACTGTGCAACACCGACTGCACAGCAACCTTGCAAGGCTATTTCGATTTCGCTCAAATGAGCCAGTCATCCAGGCAGGGATGAACTAATATCCCAACGTGCTGAAAGCATGCTGTGACTACCACCATCACCCGAAGAGAGGGCCAGCAATGTTTCATAGGGTAGATTTAGTCGGAGCTCCTTGCGTAGAGGAGTCCAGAGTTGGTCTCCGGTCTGGAAAGGAATGAGACCAGGACTGCGACCCTGAAGAGGGAATCCTGTGAGGCACCGGTCTAGTCTGAATACCACGCCGTTGCCCTCTGAACCGGGCTGCGTAGTGTTGGAGATTCTGGCAGTCCAAAAAACATCATCCGGCAATTTATGTACCTTATCCACCCCAAGTGATTTAATGATATGGTCCAACTCGTCTGGGGCAGACCCATCAACGTCTCCGTCTCCATCCCCAAGGAGAAGGTCCTGCGACCCAGGGTCCGGCGGATGAGGAGCTAATGACCCCAAGGAATTAACAACTGTCCGCCCTGACTATCCCCTAGAGGGATTCAACACCACTAATGACCTGGGGACCTTCGCTGATATAGGTCCCTCATCCTGCCATTCAGCCTCCGCTTCTTAAAAAAAGCTTTGGGCATTAAAAACACAAACTTAGAAGAAAAAAAAAAACTTGCTGTCTCTTTAAAACTAGAAGAAAAACCTGCTGTTTCTTTAAGGCCCCCCCTAGGGGGGCTGCATCGAGGGGGGGGGGGGGAGAGGCAGGCTCTAGGTCAGCCAGTGGCACAGGCTTAAATTAAGTGTAATGAAAGTACAAAATCAGTAGCAAAGTAAGAAGGGGCTTTCCCTGAAATTGGAGGAGAGGGGATATTGTCCTAAGGGTCCAGGATCAAATCTGGAGAGCCCACGGGGCGCAGCCGGAGGGGATTGATGAACTACAGAATCCCTTCCCCCGTCCGGCAAGGAAACAGGCTCAATTTGTGCAGCAGGCCGGCTCTCCACATGTGGATACAAAATGGCGATCGAGGCATCAGGAGGGAGGGAGAGGAGTTGCTGCTCCTTCTGTGCCCGGCTGCTGCGAGGGGAGAGAGAAAATTGCTCTCCGCTCCTTCCCCTGTAAGCTGCCGGTCCTTGTACAGGGTGTATTGATTAATAAAAAGTAAAAATCTTTCCTCTTCTTTTTTTTTTTCTCTTCCCCAGACAGCTTAAAGTGACAGAGGAATTTTACTTCTCTGACAGTAAGACCAGTGACAAGAGACCTGAGACAGGAAGGTTTACAGGGGTCTTAAGTGACAGAGGAACCCGAGGCATGAGACTTCCCAAGGGTCTTAAGTGACAGAGGAATTTTACTTCTCTGACCAGAGGCCTGAAACTTAACAGGGGTCTCCACTGGAAAGGACTGGACCACTCCTCCACCTGCACCCAGCTCCTCTTCTCCCCCCCCCCCCATGGGGAAGGCAAAAAAGCCGCCTTTCCCGCAGCTCGAGGGGATCCTGAGGCGCTAGATCCGAAGGCATGGAGGGCATGCGAAACCACCCCCCCCCCCCTCCTGGTCAGGAACAGAGTGGGGGAGCCGAGGCCCAGCTTTCCCCCGAGTGCAGCCGGTCTAAATTGTTTAGCCGGGGCAGGATACTGTGCGTTCCAGTCAGCCTCAGCTTGCATATATACGTCATGTAGTAGAAAGAAAAAATTGGGACGAAAATGAGTGCTGCCTACAGAAGTTAACCCCCCCCCCCCCCAGGCCAAAACGGGGGAGGGTCTGCATCTGGCTGCTAATCGCGGGGCCGTTGAGGGTTCAAAGACAGCAGGGAGAGAGAAGGGAGATCTCCTCCGTCTGAGCCTTGTTCAGCTTCAAGAACCCGGAGCAGGCAAGATGGCCACTGCACCAGCGCCATGCGGGGACGGGACAGGCCTCTGCCTGCGAGCTGCCTGATCGCTCCTCGAGCCGCGCGGCAGGGAAAAAAACCTCGCCAAGAAATCGGCCTCTGCAAAGGTCCCCCCCCCCGTCCCCGGGGACACAACAGGAGCAGAGACCTTCGTGAAGAAGCCACAAAGACTTCTCCCCCCCAAGTCCCGCAACACGACCCACACAGCATTAAAAGCGCGCGAAAAAACGAAAACAGCTGGGTGAAGTAATCTACCCCCTCCGGAGGCCCGGGAGAAAAGGTCTGAATACCCTTTTAAATGTGCCCTTTTTTGAAATAGTTCTTTTCTTTTTCTTTTTTTTTTTTCATCAGCCATCAAACAGGGGAAACACCTCCCTGATACCTTAGCACAAGCTAGCACCCACCAGAGGAATTTTATCATCTCTGGGCTTGTATAGAAGGGGGAGAGTGACCGGCCCACCTGTAAATATTCCCCCCAGCTCACCGGGTAGGGACACAATCTCCAGGTAAAAAGGCATTAGGGCACTGCCCTGCCTAGCCTGCCCTTCAGGACGCTATCAGAACACTTACCTTTCCTGATAGTATTTATTATTTATATAGATATCTTTTTTTTTTTTTTCCTTCAAATCAAGCAGGTCTAAGGGATATCTCAAATGCCAAACCTTTAACAATGTACAGATTATCACGGAATTTGACAACGAACAGGACCGCAGATTATGCTTTCAGTCATCTGCTGGAGCCAGAGAAATACTGAAGGATCGCAGGTGGCACACCGGTATATCTAGGGAGTGCTTTTCAGCTTTTCTCTGGCTCCATCTGCTGGAAGGGAGACATAACCCAGCAGTCTGGACTGATCCTGGTACGTACAGGGAACAGTGGTTCTCAAGCAGTGTGTTGGGACACACTGGTGTGTCACCAAAAATTTGACGTAGCAAGCCTATGCTTTCTATAACAGCTACGTGTTTGCTGCTTGAGGAGAGTGCAGAGTAAGGAGCTGTACTTAAAATTTCATATCACCGCTCCCTGTTGCTGCTTTTCCCTTAACCTTGGCAATCACGTCCTCCACCAGTCCAAGCCAGAAATGTTGCAGGCATACTGTATCCAACCCTGCCATTCCACCATCCCTCCCCTTCCCCCCGCTTCTTGGCATTTCAGTTTTTCCTCGGTATGCTTGTTTATAATTCATGGTCTTTTATTCTGTATTAGATAAGTCAGTCTGCACTCTGCATGTTTGAAAGAGCTGAGTGATTCTGACTAGAATATAGATTCTATGTAGGACTCTAGAGCAGTCTGGCTTGCTTTGTTTTTCCATCAGTATGTATATTGTGTTCTATATTTGCAGTGTTGCTTTTTCATAGGTAAAGGTTGTTGCTGTTCGAGTCCTGGGTGTTAGTACTCTTATGGTATGACTGGTATGCTATATAATTTCTAAATGTCTTTTTAGCAAGTTATGATGTTATTTCACAAAGTGGCTGGCAGGGAAGGAATTTTGAAGTAATATTAATCCCTAGGAAGTCCCAAACTATGGAACACCCTCCCAACCAAACTCAGAACTCAGCATAATTTAAAAACCTTCAAAAAAGAACTAAAAACCTGGATGTTTATCAAAGCCTATCAAAGCACCCAATGACTCTCAGATATTACTTCACTCCGACTGGACCTATGCAAACATGTGGAACCAACTCAAACACGTAATACAAACATAACAGAAATCACATAGCTTGAAATACGATTTACGTTTAGAATGCCTACACAGAATATGTTATGTTGACAATCACATGAATCTTTTGAAACTCTGTTAAACATCGAAACTTTGTAAAACGTTGTGATGGCGAAACCGAACGACAGTATATAAAACTCGACAAATAAATAAATAAATGAGGGGATATCAGAATTTGACTATATTTTTTGTATGATGAGTTGAAAGGGGAAATTTCCTAACTCTGCTCTGTATAAAACTCCAGAAAAGGTCAGAACTTTGAGGCTGACAATGAAATGCATGAGAGTTTGTCTCTATTGAAAAACTATATGCTGCATATGCATATCAGTCCTAGATTTCTCACTGATGCAGTAAGATTAAAATTTGTGAAAAAAAATTAAAATGGAATGATATTTTACAAGCAGTTAGCTAAAATATTCTTTAATTTTAGTTTCTCCCGCATCATTTTCAACAAAAGGATTTTTTTTTTTTTAGTACAGCTGTTAAATGTAGTGTGCAATGTGTCACACACGTGAGCATCATCTATTAGGTATGTCATGACGGAAAAAAGGTTGAGAACCACTGAAGTAAGTGATACCCACTGAAAATTCAGAGGGTATGTCAGGACTTTCTCTCCCAAGGTTGACTCCAGCATTTTCTGCCACTCCTCCTCAACCAGACCCTAAGCACTCTATCCTCTCCACTCCTCCCAAGCTCAAACCCAGCACGCAACATCTCTCCCGGCCCCAGTATTCTTTCCCCGCCCCCCCCAGCACTCTCTGACCTTGCTCCCTAGCCCGATCTGGCACTCTCCTCCTCCCTCCTTAGCCTAACCCCAGCATTCTCCACCCCCTCCCTTCCCAGCCAGTTCCAGCACTCATTGACTTCCACTCCCCAGCACTCTCCAATTCCCCATCCTTCATCACCCGCCCACCCAGCTTGACTTCAGCACAGTTGTACCTACCACTTTCCTCTCCCCTCTCCAGCCTTACCTCAGTACTCTCTGCAGCCCCATCCTAGCCTGACCCCAGCCATTTCCTCCAACCCTCATCTGGACCCTGAGCAAACTCAATATCTATAAAAAGGTCTGGCCTCCACAACCTCTGCTAGAAGGCCATTTCAGACCATGTTACCTTCAACTTTGATTCTTGCAGTGTTTCATCTAACTTCCAAATGCCCTCTGTGTCTATTTACCAAGCTTTGTAAAAAAAAAAAAATAAATAATAAAAATAAAAAAATCCAGCCTACTCATGCTCATTAATGTTTGGGCTTTAACCATGGTCTCTCTATGCAGGTTACCTCAACCATATTGGAAGCCTTACACTCATAACATTGCGCTTTAGGGTTGCAACTGCTGCTCCATATTTTTCTGAGCAATATAAATATATCAGTAGAATGTGTGGCATATTACACAGGAAACAGTATATAGATTGAGGCCTGTCTCCCACACTTAAGACTTAATTTAAAAAAAAATAAATAAATAGCCCACACCCCCTAAATAAAAAAAATTAAAAAAAGCAATGGATACTTACAATTTTGCAGTTTCTGTGTTTTCATTATTTGCTCCACCTCTAGAACTAAAAATGTACTGCTTCTAGGAGTGAAACTAACTGCCTAGTGGTATTCCTTCCTCTTGAATTAATAGGAAACTTACTCCCCAAATACATTCCAAGCAGAAGAGAATCTAGAGAGACGTGCCTAAAAGCTGCATACTATAAGGGTGCTTTGAGAGGGTTTTCTATGAAGTCAGACTATTTTGGTGGCAAGGAAGAAATAGAAAGATAAATTACAGCACAATGAGATTGCACTGATCATACTTGAAAAATAGCCAAGGCTGCTGAAATGCTAAAGTTTAACTAGTAAGTTAAAGGTCAGCATTAAGTTTCATTTCTGCCTTTTGGGCTCAATTTACAAGAAATCATATGCTTACAAAAATCCAGTCAAATAAGCGATAAAAATAATGCCAACCAGTTGGAAAATGTTATTCAAACAAACTAACCCACTGGTGTTTAGGGACAGTAACATTTAACTGAGTGTAACGGCTCAGGAAAGCTGAGTTGGGTATTTACTATGCATTGCCTAGTAAGCCGCACCACTATGAGATAGCTTATAATAAAAGACTATTCTCCTACTAGCTGTTGATCATCAGTGTTTACTAACACCCCCAACAATACCACCAAAAGAGCAGATTTTAATAATCTAGTCTCATATCTATTACATATGGTTGGTTATGTTGAAAAAAGACCAAAGCATTCAAGTCTAACCTATTCTTGATTGCTCAACAGCTCTCCCATGGTAGCACACAGAAAGGTGCAAAAGTGAGCTGGAGAAGTGTACATTTCTTGCCTAACACAAGAAAGTGACATTGACATTTCCTAGTCTTCTTGTGTTTTTCGTTCTGGTTCCTGTCCATCTACAGAGAAGGCCCATGATGCACGAGTATGGATGGACAGAGTGCAACTGGCACTTTGCACTTGAGAAATGTACTTAAAAATTACTGCATCATTAGTTAGTTATAACAAGACTGGAAAAAAATAATTCCTTCATGACCACAAATATAGCAATGGGCTCCGATTTGCTGGATTAGCATATTTTTAAAAGGCATCACTTGATCTGAGCTTAACACCAGGTTTTGAAAATATTACACCTGCACAACATGAACAAGTACATTTACTGCAGAAACAAAATTAGGCCTGGCCACAATTACACATCATGTATTGTCAAGTACATCTGTGCAACAAGTCAAGACTCTTCTAGCCAGAAAAAAAAAAAGTAAGTTTGTGATAGCTATATTTAATAACATAATACCCTACTGATAGGGAAAAACATCAAACATGGCTAACATGATCTTACCCGCTTGCCTCAGGAGGGAACCTCACCACCACCTTGCCCATCTCAGCACCAGGGAGCTCTACAAATTTTCCAATATCCTGTTTCTTTTCAGTTGCCTTAAAAATGAATGAGTCAATTAAAAATAAAAAAAGTCATATTCAATATAACCTATAAAAAAAAGGGGCTGTTAGATAGGAGGGATATGCTTTTGTCTGAAAAAGGCACAACAATAAAAGTTGTTTGTGTCATTTTCAACAAAAGTATTTTTTTGTTTGGTTTTTTTTTTTTTTTTTTTTTTACTATTTAGTACATGTTAAATGGTTTTAATGCATACATACTAGAACCATTTAGTGCACACTAAATTTTAATGCACATTAAAAAGGGGAAAACAAACCAATGAAATGAAAAAAAAAAACCCTAAAAACTAAACCTGCACACCCCTACTAGAAAGCAAGTGACTGCAGCAGCTCAGACTCCAAGGACTGCTCCAATACTGCAAATAAGTGTATCCTAGTGGTTACATGTGCAGACTGAGGACCAGGCAAGCCAGGGTTCAAATCCTGCTGATGCTCCTTGTAACGACTTTGGACAAGTTACTTCACTCTCCACTGCCTCAGGTACAAATTTAGGGTCAGTTTCCTAAACCTTTTCTTCCAGTCTGTGTGTCTAAGAAAAACGCTTAGTACACGGAAGTCTTCTGGGGACAGGAAAATACCTGCAGTACCTGAATGTAACACACCTTGAGCTACCAAGGAAAGGGCACAAGTCAAACATCTATCCCTTGAATATTCTCCCCCCCCCCCCTCCCCCGGTCTTCCCATTCCTAAGAAACTAGATCTTCCTCCTGTGAGAGATCCTCCCACCAGACTTGCTGGGTTACCAAGAACGCCTTTCACGTTCCAGGAAAGTTGCCATCATAGCCATCAACGGAACTCTCAGTTCTCCGAAGGATGGCTGAAGGAATCCTAATGGGTCTGAATTTATACCCATTAAAAACTCCGAAGGGCTAGTGAGATGCATGAAGGCTACCTTGCGGGGAGGAAAACTCATCTAAAGTAGAACATTTTTGAAAAGAACACTTCTATTAATCCAACAAATGCAGAATATGAAATGAATAAACTAAAACTAAAGAAACTCTTTAGTTTGGACAATACTGAGATCAATGTGGAATGAGCAAATACTAACTCCCATAAGAGAGCCACCGGTCTTATATGCAATTGAAAGAAAATCTTCTCTAAAAACTTTGTCTTCTCCATTCTGAAAAACCAAATCAATTATCTTGTACAGGAAAAGCAGAAATAAGGTAAACTTGCATAATTAATAAAACAAACTACAGGACAAGAGCCTCCAGTTACAATAATTCACAGAAAAGCATTTGCAGCTAAGTGATATAAGTCTGCTAGAGTCTTCACAAAGTTATTTGTCTGGCTCTAGCTGTGAGAGAAGCGCTGCAGGTATAACCCTTTAGCTGCTCCATTTTGATCTCTCTCCTAAATCATGTGGCTCTATTCCAGGCAGAGCTCCTCTGGCTGTCCCTGAAAAGATGAGAGCAATGGAGTGGCTTTCATGTCGTCACATTGCTTGAGGAGTCAGCACAAACAGAGAAACTATTTCATGACAGGCAAAATCTAATATTCTTGTCTTCAGTGTCACAAAAAAACCACACCATAAAGCTGAGACGCTCTCTCAGCATTTAAAGGGTTAATAATCTGTGTTTTCTTATACCAAGATTTCTATACTTTTATTATAGATTGACTACCTGCTCAATTACAATTCTTGCTCATTTTGTCCACCCCAGAAAGGAAAAAAGGGTGTGTTGGCCATATCAGGATTTCACATGATTGGTTAAGGATGAAAGATCAGAGGTCCAGTGAATGCCTCATGGCGACCACTGGGCCATAACACAAAGGAACATTAAAAAACAAACAAACAAAAAAAAAAAAGCAAGCCACATTTAATGGTGGCAGAGCAGCATCTGAAGAAGTCAATGGACAGAATGCTGAAAAACAGAACGTACTGTGGGGCTGCTGAAAGAGCACGTTGCTCCCAGCGAACCTCACCGCCTAGTGGTTCTGCGAGCAAGCAATCTCCAGAACACCACCTACTTACCATGTTGCTGTCCTGAGGTACGCTCTTCATCCACCTGTTACCCACAGCCCGAAAGGTGCCCTGTGCCTCCAGAAAACCATACCAGCGTTTCACATGGACAGGAGCCTTGTTCTGTTTCAACTGCTCCTGCCACGCACTGCTTTCTGCAAAAAGAGAAATAAAACAAAAAAAAAAAAAAAGAATCAAGCCTATGGCTCAAACACTCAGATTAATGAGACAAGCTACTTTGCAGGCTGCAGAGGAGACTGAGGAAAGCGATATCCTCAATGGGATTGACCAAACTGGTTTCAAACAGAAAAGCAATGAATGATCCCTCTCCATTTGCAAGTGGAAGGATTTGGTTACTTCACATGGACCTTTTGTACTAAAAATCTACAAAGCAAAAAAAAAAAAAAAAAAATTTGCATGTGGCTCGATGGAGAAATTACTTACCTGATAATTTCATTTTCCTTAGTGTAGACAAATGGACTCAGGACAAATGGGTATAGTGTACTCCTGATAGCAGATAAGAGACTGAGTCACATTTCAAAGCTGATGTCAGCCTACATATACCCGTGCAGGAAGCTTTGCTCTTCAGTAATCTCCTCGAAAAGCAATTGTGGCTATATGTGTGCTCTGATAACTTGGATAACTTGATTAACTAGGACTGGTTAAACTGATTTCCAATTGGAGACCGCTAGTGCACTCAACCAGATAACGCAGACACCCGGCAACTATGGGTGTCGAATAGGGTAATACCTGGCTTACCCGTGCTTGTCTTGTTCTCGGGGCTTGTCACCCGAGGTTCCCAGATTCCGGGGCAGCTGTGGGTGGGTTGCTGAGTTATCTATCTACACTAAGGAAAACTAAATTATCAGGTAAGTAATTTCTCCATTTCCTGGTGTGTAGCCAGATGGACTCAGGACCAATGGGATGTACAAAAGCTACTCCCGAACCAGGCGGGAGGCTGCCCATGGCCCACTTAGTACTGTCCTTGCAAAGATTGTGTCCTCCCGGGCCTGGACATCCAGGCGGTAGAACCTGGAAAAGGTGTGTATGGAGGACCACGTCGCCGCCCGACAAATCTCAGCAGGTGACAGCATCTTGGTTTCCGCCTAGGACAGTGCCTGGGCCCTTGTAGAATGGGCCTTGAGCTGTAGAGGTGGGGGCTTCCCTGCCTCTAAGTAGGCCGCCTTGACTATTTCTTTGATCCAGCAGGCTATGGTTGCCTGCGAGGCCACTTCCCCCTGTTTCTTCCCGCTGTGAAAGACGAACAGGTGGTCCGTCTTTCGCACAGATTCCAATCTTTCTAGGTATCGGACTAGGAGTCTGCTGACATTAAGATGGCGAAGAAGGTGTGAGTCTCCATGTTCGTCTGGAGATGGCAGCGAGATGGTCTGATTTAGATGAAAATGAGAAACCACCTTCGGAAGAAAAGAGGGGACAGTGCGAAGCTGTATGGATCCCAACAGGATAGTGCTTGAAGCTCAGAGATGCGACAGGCTGAACATATTACCACTAGGAATGCAGTCTTCAAGATCAGGAGCCGTAGGGATAGACTGCGTGTAGGTCTAAAGGAAGCTCCCAGTAGGAAGTCTAGTACTAGATTGAGATTCCATAGGGGCACCGGCCACTTTAATGGTGGTCAGATTTATTTGACCCCTCTCAGGAAGCGGGAAACATCTGGATGGGTTGATAGACTGGGTTGTAGCGGCCAAGCAAGGAGTTCCCCAGGGTTCCTCGCTCTCCCCGACCCTATTCAACATCTATCTTCTCCCCCTATGCCAACTACTCAATAACCTCAACCTCACCTATTTCATTTATGCGGACGACGTGCAGATCCTAATCCCCATCAAGGATCCCATCTCAGACACTGTAAACTATTGGAATAGCTGCCTTCACGCTATCAACCTCCTTCTCACAAGCCTCAGCCTTGTTCTCAATATGTCCAAGACTGAACTGCTGGTCATCTCCCCCAATGATAATAACCCACTAGCCAACACCACAAATACACCATTAGTAAATCAAGTGAGAGACCTTGGAGCCATCCTAGACTCCAGAATGAACCTTAAAAAATTCATTAACACCACCACTAAAGAAGGCTTTTACAAACTACAGGTCCTAAAACAGTTAAGACCTCTCCTTCACTTCTATGACTACCCCTTGGTCCTTCAAGCCATACTATTCTCAAAGATTGATTATTGTAATGCGCTTCCTGCTTGGTCTCCCGGCCTCTTCTACCAAACCTCTTCAGATGCTGCAAAACGCTGCAGCCAGGATCCTCACAAACTCCCGCCGTATGGACCACATCACACCGATTCTAAAAATACTTCACTGGCTACCCATCCACTACAGAATTCTCTTCAAGACACTGACCATCATTCACAAAACCATATTTCAGCAATCCTCTCTCCAACTCACCATACCCCTCAAGCCACACTCCTCAGCAAGAGCAACCAGATCTGCATACAGAGACTCCCTCCAGGTTCCCCGAAACAAATCCGCTATACACAAAGCCATTGAAAAACGAGCGCTATCAACTGCTGGTCCGCATCACTGGAATTCTCTCCCGCCAGATCTCCGCCAGGAACATAGTCATATCACATTCAGAAAAAAATTAACACACATGGCTGCTCGCCCAAGCATATCCTTAAAGAAGCCTTATGGTAACCCACACGGACCAACACCCCACGGTTGCGTCCATTTTGGCTCTGAAGCAGGCCACCTGAAACCTTGAGGGAGTTGAGAGACAAACCCTTCTTCAAGCAGTCCTGCAGAAATTCCAGGATCGTGGGGATTTTTACTGTCCGTGGAAGGATTTCGCGGCCCTCACACCAGGCTTCGAATACTCTCCCATATTCGTATGTAAGCTAGGGATGTGGAGAACTTGCGTGCTCGGAGCAAGGTATCATTCACTGCCTTAGAGTATCCGCTCTTCTTCAAGCAAGTCCTCTCAATAGCCAGACCATAAGCGAGAAACGAATCTGGTCTTCGTGGAGGATTGGGCCTTGCCGGAGAAGGTCCCTGTGTGGAGGAAGACACAGAGGGTTCCCCGCAAGAAGTCTTCGCAAGTCTGCATACCATGGCCTTCTTGGCCAGTCTGAGGCCACTAGAAGTACTAGTCCCCTGTGGTGTTCTATCTTGCAGATGATCCTGCCCAGCAGTGGCCATGGGGGAAAAGCGTACAGCAGGACTTCCTGTGGCCAGGTCTGTACAAGGGCGTCTATTCCCCTGGAGTGCGGTTCTCATCTGTGGTTGAAGAATTTGGGAACTTGGGCATTGGACTGGGTTGGCAGGAGGTCCATGGCTGGGGTTCCCCAGAGGTTTACTATCAGCTGGAAGGCTGTGGTCGACAGAGTCCATTCCCCTGGGTCTAGCTTCTCTCTGCTGAGGTAGTCCGCAGAAACGTCATCTTTTCCCGTGATGTGGGCGGTTGAGATTCCTTGCAGGTTTTCTTCCGCCCACGCCATGAGGGGGTCTATTTCCAGGGACACCTGTTGGCTTCTGGTTCCTCCTTGGCGGTTGATGTAGGCCACTGTTGTGGCCTACATGACTGACAGATTCTCCCTGGAGTGTGACTGAATCGTAGGCAGGCTGGTCTGACTGCTCGGGCTTCCAGTCTGTTTATGTTCCATCCTGCCTCTTCCTCGTCCCATTGTCCTGGGCCCTCAGTTCCTGGCAGTGGGCTCCCCATTCTTGCATCCTTGGCGAGCAAGATCCAGTTCGGTGGGGATAGTTTTACTCCCTTGCTTAAATTGTCTTCCTGTAGCCACCATTGCAGCTGGGTCCGAACCTCTGCTGGTAGCTGGAGATGAATGGAGTAGTTCTGGGACGTCTGGTTCCATCGTGACAGTAGGGAACGTTGCAGTGGGTGCATGTGGGCCCTTGCCCATGAAACGACTTCCAGGGTTGATGTCATGAGACAGAGGACTTGGAGGTAGTCCCATACCTTGGGGAGAGCATAGTTCAATAGTTTTTGCAGTTGACCCATCGATTCCTTCTCCTTGGAGGAGGGGGGGGGGGGGGGGGACAACCTTGTCTTGCCTGGTGTCAAAGCGGACTCCCAGGTACTCTAGCGACTGGGAGGGTGTAGGCAGCTCTTGCCTGTGCTGATGACCCACCCGAGATTCTGCAGGAGATTCTTGACTCTGGTGGTCACCTGGTGACTTTCCTCTGGAGATTTTGCCCTGATCAGCTAATTGTCCAGGTAAGGATGTACGAGAATTCCTTCTTTCCTCAGTGTTGCCTGTCACCATGATTTTGGTGAAGGTCCGAGGGGCGGTAGCTAGTCCGAAGGGTAGTGCCCGGAACTGGTAATGATGGTCCAGTATCGCAAAGTGTAGGAAGAGCTGATGGTCGTGATGGACCGGGATGTGGGGATAGGCTTCAGATAGATCAAGTGAAGTCAGGAATTCTCCCGTTTGTACTGCCCTTATGACTGAGCGTAGGGTTTCCATGCGGAAGTGTGGTACCCTCAGGTAAAGATTGACTGTCTTGAGGTCCAGGATGGGCCAGAACGTTCCCTCCTTCTTGGGATGGAAACGTTCCCTCCTTCTAGATGGAATAGTGACAAGTACTTTGTTGATGCGTGGGCACCAGGGTTATCGTCTTTAGGCTGAGTAGTTTTTGTCAGTGTGGTTTCCACTGCCGTCCTCTTGGAGAGGGTGTGGCACGGTGAGCTCACAAATTTGTCTGGAGGGATGCTGTGGAAGTCCAGATAGTATCCCTCTCGAATGATGGTTAGGACCCACTTGTCCAACGTTATCTCGATCCATCTTTGATAGAAGAGGGTAAGTCTGCCCCCTATGACCTCTTCCTGTGGATGGGTCTGCTGATTCTCATTGTGGGGTACGGCTGGAGCCTATACCTGAGCCTGCTCCCCTCTTGTTGTGTCTGTTCTGAAAGGACTGGGACCTGCCTGTAGGGCGAGGTGCTTGGTAGTATATATTCTTGTAGGGTCTAAAGCGCTGGGCTCCTCTGCCCTTGGTTCTGTGGGGAGAGGAGTGCTGGTTTCTTTTGTTCCTGTCCTCCAGTAGACGAGGTATTGGAGATTCACCCCATTTGTTGATTAACTTCTCTAATTCTGTTCCGATCAAAAGGGATCCTTTAAAACGCAATCTCATGAGTTTTGCTTTTGAGGTCGCGTCGGCTGACCAATTTCGAAGCCATAGTTGTCTTCTGGCTGCCACTATGGAGGAGACGCCCCTGGCTGAGGTGCGCAGTAGATCCGAGGTCGCATCCGTGAGGAAGGATATCGCCGGTTCTAATGTTTCAGCGGACATGTTTGCGTCTCTGGAGAGAAGTAAGCAGGCACGTGTTACAACGGCGCAGCAGGACATGATTTTCGGGGTCATTGTCGCTACAAAGAACTGTTTAAGGATGGCTTCCTGACGTCTGTCCTGGGCATTGAGTGCCGCTCCTCCTTCGACCTGGATGGTTGTGCGCTTAGAGATGGCACAGACCATGGTGTCCAGTTTTGGAAACCTTAAGAGTTCCCTGGCCGTAGGTACCAGGGGGTATAGGGCTTCTAGGGCCTGTCCTCCTTTGAAGCTGGCCTCTGGGGCATTCTATTCCAGGTCAATCAGTTGTTGTACAGCCTGCAGCATTGGAAAATAGTATGAGGCCTGACAGAGGGACACCAGGACGGGGTTAGTCTTTGGCTCCGCTGTGGTACCCGTGCCTGGAATGGCCAGCGTCTTCAGGGTCAGAGATACGAGAGCTGGTAACTCGTCTTTGGAGAAGAATTGCAGCATGGTTCGGTATGGTTCCATCCCTGAAGGGATTTCCCCTTCCTCCAGGGAGTCAGTCTCATCCCCTGAGGTGTCTCTATCGCCTGTAGGGAGGCTCTTGCCCAGGTGGAGCACGTCTCGAGTAGCTGAGAGGTGCTTGGAGGATCTTGTGCTTCTGGTGGGGACTGGGACTGTGTTGCCGATTGCGCCTGGATGAAGGTTTGCAGCCCATTGAAGAATTCCACCCAGGAAAAGGTCCCTGGCTCCATATTGAGTTCCGGCGGGTTTATGGTGGAAGTCCCCAAGGTGCCTTCTTGTGTAGGCGCCGAGTCGGAGATACAGAGGTCCGGGGTACTATCGTTAGTGGATCCGGAACCCTCTACTGGCTGTGGGGGGCCTTGCTTAGGTTCCCCTTGAGCCTCTTCGCACTGCTGGCATAGGGCGGAGGCCACTTCAGGTTGCGCAGCTCTCAAGTGGCAAGCTGGGCAGAGGTCTTGTCCCTTGATCTTCTTGGCCGGCGGTGCCATGACTTGTGCGCGTGGAGTGTTTCAAAACTCGCCTGTGCGCATTGGTATGCGCACCAGGAGGCTTAGTTGTGCGCTCTGGGTGCGCCTACGATGTGCGTGCGGTACGCGCGAGCAGGCTACACTTTTGTGCGCCTGGGCGAGATGTGCGCGGGCCTAGTTGTGCGCTCAGACCGTTTATGCGCACAGTTGCACGCGCTGCTGTGCGCACAAGTCGTTTGTGTGCCCGGCTCGCCGCTGTGCGGACAATACTGCAGTCAAAGGAGGGAAATGGCAACGACGACCACGCGGGCAAGATGGCTACCCCCCCCCTGTCCCCCCGGGAGAGTCTCCATGTGTGTGGACCCTCGCACCGGATTGGGGTCTAGTTCAGACAGAGCTGCTCAACCCGATTTAAGATGCCGAAAGGGATGATCTGTGCGGCTATTCGAGTCTCGGAGACCAGAGACTTAAAAGAAGGTTTCTACCTTACCTGGCTCGGCGTTTCCCAGGTCTCGTGCCGGGCGGTCTTCGGCTGTGGGGGAAGAGGGAAATACCTTCACCACCGCGCTCGATTCATCACCCGCTGCCTCTAAGCCAACCTGGGGGCTAAATCCACGCTGGGAGCCGGCTACCAGACTGAGGTTTACCTCCGAGGGATCTCGGAAATCACCTCAGGAATTCTTGACTGGGGGAGGGACCCTTAGGTATCACTGCAGGAGTGCGGGGCTCGTCTTCTCAAGGTAAAATTTCTCTCTTCTTTGTTTTAGAATTGCTAACACTATTGTAGTGTGTGGAAGTGTCCCTATCTGCTTTAGGAGACTGAGAAATACTGAAGAGCACAGCTTCCTGCACGGGTATAAGTAGGCTGACATCAGCTTTGAAATCTGACTCAGTCTCCCATCTGCTATAAGGAGTACACTATACCCATTGGTCTTGAGTCCATCTGGCTACACGCTAGGAAATAAGGAAATACTGCAGGGCTTGTCAAATCTGTCCTATTAACATCACAGCCAGTCAAGGCATTCAGGAAAACCACCATAAATATGCAGGAGATTTGCATAAACTGAAGATCTACTGTACTCAAATCTTTCTCACGTATACTCATTGTGAATACCCTGTAAACTCGACTGGCTCTGGGGCCACAAGGTCAGGACTGGGAGGCCCCAGAACAGAAATTGGTGACACTAAAGCTACGGCAAAACTTTACTGATAGACACTGGGGAGGTTGCGCAGAACGGCCATTTTTAAGAGATGCAAAGGATGGGATCCAGGCATAGATGGAGGGAGTAGGATAACAGCGCCCTCAAAAGTACTGGCAAATTTAGAACTGCAGTTGTTGCACTCAACCTTGCTTCTTGTCCATGGCTTGCTGTTCATATGGCACGGACAAGTCACAAGGTCCACCAGGGATGCAGAAGCAATTGTCACCCAAGATATCCAAAGCAGGCCACATTACTGCAGGCTCACGCTTAAAAACACTATTTGTGTCTCCTCGTGCCCACATCCTTGACAGACCAGCTCCATCTGACCGGGGGCTGGAATGAAAGCACTGAGGCTGAAGCCCTCAGTGTTGCCTCTGCAGCTTGCAATCAACAGTTCTCACTATGTCCTACTTGCACTCTACCAGATGAGAAATATGGGGGGGTGGGGGGGGGGTGGAGAGGGTGTCATCTGGAGACTGAAATGAAATAAAATTATTCCATGTCTAACTTTAAAACAAAGCAATAATTAAAACATATACCTGTAAGTACAGCCCAGACACACAAGTCAGCCAGGCTCAAGAAGTTTCCAACCAAGTAGGTCCTGAGAGATAGGCAATGATTGAGCTCCTGGATTGCTGTTGTGTACGCTGAAGCCTTGCTTAACCTGGTGGCACCAAATTCCAGCCAGTGATCAATCTGGTACAGAGAAAAAAAAAAAAAAAAGTTGTACTCAAATCAACACCTTGAAGGAATAACCAGTGAAGCATTTTTAAGCAGGAATTGGTCTCGCTGAAAGGGAAGCAGCCCATGCAACACAGTAGCTGTTTTGATACTGTACCATTTACAAAGCAATTTTATTCTATATACAAGAGGTCACCTCCAGCAAGCTGTATCCAAGATCATACACTACCATCCAATTCCAACTGCATCAGAGACAAAATGAGGATTGTGGGAGGGAAAACCGACAGTCAGCAGGACAAACATTATGAGAACCTAAAAGAAACTAAAAAGACTTGCCTTAGGCCAAATGTAGTCACTAAAATAGCAGGGACCACACAGTTCTGACTGCATATTTTAACCACTCCTTTCCTACTTCTGCTAAGGTGGATCAGAACATGTTAAGCTCTAATACAGTCTCGAAGGGAAGTTATATTGAAAAAAAAGCATGTGGGTCATTAGCACTTCTGATCAGTGGCTCACCATGAAATATAAACTCATTAGTGATGTGAAACAAGTAAACAGGGAACAGTTTTTAACACCTTCCAATAGATCTTGGACTAGGGATAAAGGAAAATTGGTTCTAACCTGCTAATTTTCGTTCCTGTAGTACCACGGATCAGTCCAGACTCCTGTGTTTTGCCTCCCTTCTAGCATATGGAGACAGAGAAGTTTTAACAGACTGCCCTAATCCATGAGGTGCCACCTACAGCCTTGTCAGTATGAAACAGTATCAAAGCAGAATGGAACCAAACCCAACTTAACTATATACATGTAACCTCCTGAATGAACCAGCTCACTAATTCCAGTGGAAACAGAACCTATTGAACACTGAGAATAAAATCAATCTGCAGACTCCAATAAAACAAATAAATGCTGAACGAGCGGACTCTCCAGGAATCGGGAGGGACTCTAGACTGATCCGTGGTACTACAGGAACGAAAATTAGCAGGTAAGAACCAATTTTCCTTTCCCTGTATGTACCCGGATCAGTCCAGACTCCTGGGATATACCAGAGTTGTCTTACTTGGGATGTGATCCAGAGAGGCCCATGCAGAGCACCCCTTCTCCAAATCCCCCGAAACCCGGTGCCTGAACATCCAGACAGTAACGTCTTGCAAAAGTATGTAACAACTTCCAAGTAGCTGCTCTGCAAATCTCCTGAGGCGAGATCTGCTAGCACTCCGCCAAGAAGCTGCCTGTGAACGAGTAGAATGGGTGCGAAGACTCACTGGTAGTGGTCTATTCTGGAGCAAATAGGAAGAACATATAGCCTCCTTCAGCCAACGAGCGATTGTGGCCTTTGAGGCCATATTACCTCGTTTTGGACCACTCCATAACAAAACAGGTGATCAGATACTCGAAAACTGTTTAACTTCCAGATACCTTTGCAACGCCCTACGAACATCCAGCTTTCTCAATTCGTGAAACGACAGATCCGACCGGTCCACATCCGAAAACACCAGCAGGTCCACCAACTGATTCAAATGAAACGACGATACTACCTTTGGGAGAAAGGAAGGAACTGTCCTTAAAGATACTCCGGAATCAGAAATTCGCAAGAACGGCTCCCGGCATGAAAGGGCTGCATCTCAGACAACCTACGAGCAGAGGAAATAGCAACCAGAAAGATCACCTTTAACGTAAGATCTTTCAACGTCCTTCTTTTTAGAGGCTTAAAGGGCGCACCCAAAGAGCTTTAAGCACAATGTTCAGATTCCAAGAAGGGCAAGGAGATCGAATCGTAGGTCGCTAATGCTTCGCTCCCCGAAGAAAGAGAGCCACATCTGGACGTGTAGCTAAAGAGACCCCCTGAATCATACCCCATAAACAACCAAGAGCTGCTACCTGAACTTTTAGGGAGCTACACGATAAACCTTTTGATAGTCCAGCCTGTAGAAAACATAGAATATCCGACACCGAAGCCTGGGTAGGGATAACGTCATGTTGCACAAACCAAGCTTCAAACACCCTCCACACCTGGACATACGCCAGGGAAGTGGATGGCTTGCGGGACCTCAAAAGAGTAGCAACTACCGCGTCCGAATAACAGTTACTCTTCAGACGCCGCCTCTCAAAAGTCATGCCGCTAGACAAAAGCGATCCGCCTCTTCCAAACAGACGGGGCCTTGATGCAGCAGTGCCGGAAACTCCCGAAAACGCAGGGGTTCTGCTATTGTCAGGTTGAGGAGATCCGCAAACCAAGGCAGTCTCTGCCACTCCGGAGCCACAAGGATCACCTCCGACGGGTGAAGCTCTATGCCTGAGCACCTTGCCTATCAGAGGCCAAGGAAACACGTACAGCAAGACGTTGGTCGGCCAGGAAAGAGCTAGGGCATCTATGCCTTCCTCTCCTATCTCTCTACGGCGACCGAAGAAACGTGGAGCTTTGGCACTCTGGAATGTCGCCATTAGATCCATGTTTGGTACACCCCACATGTCACAGACGAGATGAAAAGCTTCATCTGCTAACTTCCACTCTCCGGGATCGATGTTATGATGACCGAGAATGTCTGCTTGGACATTGTCGACGCCTGCTATGTGAGACGCTGCGATGCTGAGTAGATGTTGTTCCGCCCAGGCTATCAACTGTTGCGCCTCCACTGCCAATCGGTTGGCTCTTGGCTCCTCCTTGGCGATTGATATAAGCTACCATTGTCGCATTGTCTGACAGGACTCTGACCGACTTCCCCCGAAGGAGTGGAAGGAAAGCTTGTAACACCAGAAAGACCGCTCTGGTCTCCAAGTGATTGATCACCACCTCGATTCCTCCGGCGACCATAGCCCTTGCACTGATTTCCGCAAACAAACTACTCCCCAGCCGGAGAGACTGGCATCCATGGTAACTACTGTCCGCTCGGGATTTACCAAGGAGACTCCTCGGGATAAGTTGTCCAAGAGGAACCACCAACCTAGACTGTCCTTTGCTGAATCCGGCAGAGGAAGGGGCAAATGAAATTGCTATGAGTCTGGATTCCACCGGGAAAGCAATGCAGATTGTAACGGACGCATATGTGCAAAGGCCCATGGGACTATCTCCAGAGTGGACGTCATTGATCCTAGGACTCTCAAATAATCCCAGACTCTGGGTACACTCTTGGACTGCAAGTGTTGAACCTGTCCCTGCAGCTTGGCAATGCGGTCCAAGGTAAGGAAAGCTCTCCCCTGCCACATATCGAACAGGGCTCCCAGAAACTCCAAGGATTGTGAGGGAACCAGCAGACTCTTTGCCAGTTTGACCACCCAACCGAGAGATCTCAAGAGGTACAGCACCCTGTCTATCGCTGACTGGCAAAGGACCTCTGATTTGGCTCAAATCAGCCAGTCGTCCAGGTAGGGATGCACCAACAATCCTTCCCGAAGCTGCACCGCTACCACGACCATTATCTTGGTGAACATTCTGGGAGCGGTGGCCAGCCCGAAAGGAAGGGCTCGGAACTGATAATGCTGACCCAAGATGAAGAATCTCAGAAACGTCTGATGGGCGTCTGATGCCGATATGCAGATAGGCCTCCAGTGATGCAAGAAACTCCCCCTTTCATACGGATGCGATGACAGACTGCAGGGTCTCCATTTGTAAACGAGGCACTCGAAGACATCGGTTGACCTTCTTTAGATCTAAAATAGGTCTGGAGGTGCCTTCTTTCTTGGGAACCACGAAGTAAATGGAGTATCTGCCCCTTCTTCGCTCCGCAGGAGGGACCGGTCGTATGGCTCCCAGCTCGAGAAGGCGATGTAACGTATCATGTACCACCTGCTGCTTTTCCACGTAAGCACATGGAGACACCAAAAACGTGTCTCGTGGTCGCCGAACAAAATATAAAGCGTAACCTTGACTTATCACGGTAAGGATCCATTGGTCAGATGTTATTTTGGCCCATTCCTGTGCGACAATCTTCCCCCCACAACCGGCACAGAGGAATGAACCGGCCTCATTTCATTGCAAGGGCTTACCACCGGTGGTAGACTGGGGGTTATTGGGCCTACCGAAGCATCTGCCTCGAAAAGACTGGGACCAGGACTGCTGTCTGCTCGAATTCTGCCGAAAGGAAGAACCGGTACTCCGGGAGGTGCAGAATCTCCGATTTCCCCAGAATCGAGATCGAGCGGAAAAAGTGCCCATCCTCCGGCAGTCTATGCACTTTGTTTTCACCCAGGGACTGAATCATGTCCTCTAAGTCCTTGCCAAAGAGCAATTTGCCCTTAAAAGGCAGGGAACCCAGCTGAGCTTTGGAAGAAACATCCGCAGACCAATTTCTTAGCCATAAGAGCCTGTGCGCTAATACAGCAGAGACCATAGTTCTGGCAGAAGCCCGCAACAGATTGTAAAGAGCATCGGCACTGAATGCAATAGCCACTTCCAGAAGGCCGGCCTGAAGAGCCTCATCAGCAGAAAGACCCTCATTGGCCTGCAACTGCCACCCCCAGCGTAGGCCAGCCCTCAAAGAAAAATTGCTGCACATAGTGGCTCGCATTCCAAGTACTGAGACCTCATAAATGTTCTTAAGCTGCAGCTCCAACTTCCGGTCCTGCAGGGCCACAGCCCTGCAGGACCCGAAGCAGATCTAACGCCTCCCCTGGCAGAGGATACATATTATCCATGACTTTACTAACCTTCAAGCCGAGATCCGGAGTGTCCCATTCTCTGAATAACAAATCAGTAGCTGAAAAATGAAAAGGAAATGAAGTGGTCGGACCCCGTAGGCCCAACAATACCTGATCCAGAGTTCCCAACCTGGATTCCACTGGCAGTAATTCAATATCTAACTCCTCCAAGATTGTAGGAATATGGGGGCCCAGTTCCTCCTTCCTAAACAGGCGAACTACCTTTGGATCATCCCCTTCCACTGCATGAGGGCTCCGGAGTGAATCCTGCTGCAGATCTGTATCTGCATCCACCCCCAGCGGAGGCTTGGATGGCATAGCTGGATCATTTTGGTCCGACAAATCAGAGGAGTCTGTGCCTAGCTGAGGAGCCACAAACCGTAAGGTGCGCTTTACCTTTAAGGGGCCAGCTGCACTTGCAGTTTGGGACCGCTTTCATGCCTTGGGAATGGGAGGATCAGTAGAAATCATTTTACCCGCTTGCCTTTTCTCTGATTTCCTGGCCTTATAGGCCTTGTGAAGCCGCAATATAAAGTCAGAAGAAAATGAGGAGGATGAGGAAGAATCATCCGCCCCCTCGGGGCTCTCTCTACTCCATCTATGTTTTGATCGTGACCTTGGCCCCCCCCTTCCCGGGGGCTATTTGCTGCGGGGAAAGCGGCGAAGAAGCCCCTCCGCGGGCCGCATGGCAGAATGAGAAGAACCTAAAATGGCATCCGTTCCCGCGCTGAGTGGGAACGGATCATCTGAAACTGCTCGCGGTCTAAGAAAAGCTCCTAAAGCCGTGCGAATACTCCCCCTGACCTCCCAGCTGAAACGGAAGGACCTTCCCCTCCGGGAAGTCAGTAGGAACACAGTCGCGCGCACGCTGAGCCGCAGGCCCTGCAGGCTCTCCACAGCATGACAGCAGTAGCCCCGAAACACTGCCAAAACAAGCCGGCGACAGCGCAAAAGAAACGAAAGCACAAGGGAAGGGAAAGCCCGATCGTCTGAGCAGAGCAGTGAATATTAAAATTAGATAATTATATTGTCGGCAAACTTGTCCAAAGTGCTGAAATAAAGCTCTGATCCTCCCGGGGTGAGTGAGCGGCAACGTGGTCCTCCTTGCAAACCTTCTCCAAGTTCTATCGCCTGGACATTCAAGCCCAGGAGGACGCAGCTTTTTTGCAAGGGTGGTGTTAACCGGACTGCAGGCAGCCTCTCGCCCCAATCAGGAGTAGCTTTTGTACATCCCATTGGTCCTGAGTTCATCTGGCTACATGCTAGGAAATGGAGAAATCACTTACCTGATCATTTTTTTTTCCTTACAGTAGCCAGATGGACTTAGCATCCTGCCCACAGCTGCCCAACAAAGGTGCCAAGGATTCGCCCAGGGAGTGGATATATCAATTCCAACAAATTAGGGGTATGCAGTCATCCAGTCCCTAGATCAGGGCTTCTATAATCTTACTGGGGTTCAGTGTTTATGTTTAGTTGAGAACAGGTACGGTTATCCATACTCAACAGGTACAGTTATCCATACTCAACAGGTACAGTTATCCATACTCAACAGGTACAGTTATCCATACTCAACAGGTACAGTTATCCATACTCCATACTTTTTGATAATATGTCCACAGTGGCTTTTGAAGAGAATACTGAAGGACTGAGGTCACTGCAGTGGTGTACCTAGGGTGATGTCAGCTTTGAAACCTGACTCAGACTCCATCTGCTGGCAGGGGAGCATAAACCCATTGGTCCTGAGTCCATCTGGCTACATGCGAGGAAAAAAGGATTTATAAAACAGATACATTTGCCAAACTCACAGACTCCTATTACAAGCCACCGCTGTAGTCCTTTTTCAGTGGAGTGAGAGTCTCCGCCTTCTCCAATGCAGAAATGCATTCTGGCTGCTTTTTAGTATTTCACAATAGCAGAAATCTTCCCCTAGACATCCACTCACCTCGGTGTGCTCCATTAAGTTTGAGCCATATAACCTCGCTGATTCTGCAGCTCGGCCCAAGTACCGGACTATGGCATGGACGTCTGTAAACACAACACCGCTGGAAAAGACAAAAAGAGAAGGGCAAAGAAAATTAGATGCAAAGCCTTTTAGGTGGTCAAAACTGCTGCTAAACCTCGATTTCTCTAATGATTTATTTGCTCCTTATTTCAGGAGATCTGTGAACAGAAATTTAAGGACTGATGAAGAGAATATAGCTCCTAAAAATCGTTCTAGTCAAGAAACATTAAGTTAGTGCAATGAAAAGGTATCTCCTTAAAATACTTGTTTATTAATTTTTATTTCCTTGCATTCAAGTAGACTAACAAGGCAAGCACACTACTTTATCCAGTAATTTAAAGGTTAATAGTCTTATCTATACAAATCGCACTTATCAGACAGAATTTTAATTACATGAAATGACATCATTAAATCCAGTTTTGCAATTTAATACCACACAAAGGCAATTTACAAATCATCTCTGCACATACCAGGCTTCAGTTCTTAATCCCATCTAGAAATGTTGAAAAGTGTGTGATGGACAGCCAGACAGCCATCAAAATTTGTCTGCATGGATAATTTTGCATAAATTGCAAATTTTTTGCAAGTTAACTTTTTGTTAGTAAAGACACTTTCCCATCATGGCAGCATCTTTCTCAGCCAGAACTGGTCTTTTCATCCTTAAAAGTGTAATGCAGGAGGGGGGTGGAGTTAAGATGGCCGCTTGCAAGTAGCGGCGACTCAGAGCTCCATAAGAACATAAGAACATAAGAAAATGCCATGCTGGGTCAGACCAAGGGTCCATCAAGCCCAGCATCCTGTTTCCAACAGTGGCCAATCCAGGCCATAAGAACCTGGCAAGTACCCAAAAACTAAGTCTATTCCATCCAAAAACTAAGTCTATTCCCGTGGTGAATTTCCTTGCAAACGCTGTTTCTTCGATCAATATGCCGCCAAAAAGAAAGGGGAAACTGAGGACTTACCCCTCCAGTTCCTCAGTACCCCCGGGACAAAAGACCATCGAAGAGTGCGCTCGTACTCACCACAATCGGGAGGAGCCGTGCCCCGCTGACGAAACAGGCAAGGAAGCAGCCGTTTCGCCTGGGGAACTATCTTTGAGCCCCCCCACTCCTAGGATACCACAAGCGATGTCGTTCCGTTCTCCGGAGGAAGCTGTTGCGGAGACACCTAGCGCAAATTGCTTAGGAGAACCCGCGGAGGGCACAGAAACTGGAGATCTGGACAGAGGAACTACCATCTTACAAGGAGGGCAGACAGCTTTAATGTCGGTGAATATTGTGCAGCCTGGAGAAGCCAGTAATGGTAAGGGCTGTTTTGATTCCCACTTCAAATGTTTCCTTGCTATTAACACCGACTATGGAACATCAACAAGCTGAGTTAACCTTTCCTAGTAAACCCGCGGTGGTAACAATGGACTCCCTATGGGAATTGATGGCCCAGCAAAATTTAGTCCTCCAAGGCTGTATGAATCAAATATCTTTATTTTCTTCTAAACTGGAAATGGTTACTCAGACTCATGATAAAAGAATCAAGGAACAGTCAGATAAAATGCAGTTAATTGAAACCCAGATGAAAGAAATGCAGAGAGTGCAGACGGCTACAATACAAGACTGTATTGCTTTAAATAAAAAAACAGAGTTGCTGGAAAATAGGCTGAGAAGGCTTAACTTAAGGCTGTTAAACTTCCCCAAAATATTGGGAGAGCAACCAAGATTAACTCTGCGGAGATATTTAAATGAAATACTAAAAATCCCTTTTGAGAGTATACCAGCATTTAACAAGGTTTATTTCCTGCCATTTATCCGGATGAGAGAAGGGATGAGACAGAACCAACTGGATCTGGAAAACCTTACTGACTTTTTGGAGTCATCTACTGCAGAGATCATTGAGAGAGCAACTTTACTGATTTCTTTTATTTACGAACAAGATATGAACGTGATAATGAAGAATTATTTCCAGAACATGGGGGAGAAATTTATGGGCCAATTTGTTCAGATCTTCCCCGATCTGGCAAGAAGCACACAAGAAAGGAGAAAAGGTTTCCTTACACTTCGTAAGGAAACCAGAGAGATGGGGGCTACATACCAACTAAGATACCCTTGCAAATGTATTATTAAGTTTGGTGGTAATACATATGTGTTTATATCTCCTGAACAACTGAAAGTGTGGCTCAATTCCCATAAAAGGGCGATGATAACATCATCGCCTGTTGAAGGTCCAATAACCTAGGAATTTAATTAAAATGGTGATTAGAGCAAGCTAAGAGCAGTTTCTTATGTTTATCTCTGTAAAATATAATGAGAAATCAAAGCTTCCTTAGTTTCTGAATACCCACCCCCCTCGCTTTATATAGGGGACTATAGAAATAATGTATTTTCTTTGAAAGTTATATCGTTTTGTATTAAACTTCTTTTTTCCTTTCTTTTCGGTACAAAGATGGATATGCTTTGTAATTATTAAAAATATCAATTAAAAAAAAAAAAAAGTGTAATGCAAGGCAATACTCCCAGATGGAAAGGTCCAATACAAGAACCTACAAATTACATTGCATTATCTGAATTTTTGTTATACGTCTCTGTGTCTGTCTGCGAGCTTAAGTGTGCATGCTGTGTCTGCCTGCCCTGGTGTGTGGAAGGTGAAGGCTTCACAGGCAGAGCATAAAGGTGAAATTACTACTTATCTGATAATTTACTTTCCTCTAGGATAGTCAGGCCAGTCCATCCAAAAGTGAGCTATGCAGGCCAACCAGCAGATGGAGACAGATCAAAGGCTTGCTGATGTCACTTCTCATTTCACTGTACTGACATTAGCCAACACCTCCACCGGGCACCAAAGCTCCTCTCAGTGGGAGCACTGAGAGGAGAGAATCACCTTGCTGGGGCTGAAAAGAATGAGTAAGTACTGTTTGGGGAAATTTTTAAAACTTAAAAGTATTGGGGAGACTATTGGTGCATATTATTTAGTGTATTTGTGTGTCTGTATTAAATAGCTAGTCGGAAAGGCAGACAAAACACAAAATGTGGGAGTGAGGTTCTGGAAGCCAAATTTAGGCTCTTAGGTAGAAAGCTGAAAGCCAGAATCTCCAGGGCAGCATTCTCTGAAATGCTCTGTTCCATGCTCAGGTCCCCAGAGGCAGGCAGAGCTCCTGAGTCTCAATGCACAGATGAGACGATGGTGCAAGGAAGAGGGATTCAGTTTTGTAAGGAACTAGGGAACCTTCTGGGGAAGGAGGACTCTTTTCTGAAGGAATGGACTACACCTTAACCAGGGTGGAACCAGGCTGCTGGCACTAACCTTTGAAAAGGAGATCAATTTAATTTAAAAGCTGCTCTAAGGGAAAAGCTAACAATTGCTCAGCAGCACATGGTTCAGAGGGAGGTATCTTCAAAGTATAGTTAGGGCATCCCAACAGAGAGATTCCAATAATAAGAAAAGTAGTCCAAGTGCCTATAATTAAAAACTCACCTGAGCTAAAAGATTCAAATTTATTCCTGACAACTGAAAAGCAGAATGTAAACACAAACAAAACACACCCTTTGAAAATTTTTTATGCTAATGCCATAAGTCTAAGAAATAAGATGGGAGAATTAAGAGTGTATAGCAGTGAATGACTACAGTCTTAACTGGCATCTCAGAGATGTCGTGGAAAGAGCATAACCAATGGGATAGTGCTCTACCAGGGTACAAATTATATCGTAATAAACAGAGAGGAGCATCTGGGTGCGGGGGTTACGCTTTATGTCCGGAATGGCATAGAGTCAAACAGGATAAAGATCCTGCATGAGACCAAATGCAGAACCCCACCCTAATGCACCCTGTTCCCTCCACTCCTTTTCCCCTCTTCCCTCTTCCCTCCATCCCTCCCAACCCCCCCCCCCCCCGCACCAGCTTTTAATTGTACATACGTGCACTTGCCTCTGTCATATTGTAAATAAGTTTCATAAACTAATATCTTAAGTGCACATGCCCCTTAACATTGTTTATTTGTTCATTTGCACTTCTAATCCTAATATGAATGCAAATAGTTGTAACTCTTCCTGCTGAATCTCTTCTCCTGTACTTTTGTATATCTTCCAGTTAACCCCCTCCCCTGTTCATTGTAATTTCCTTTCCTTTATCAGTTACTTGTAAACAGACATGATGTGTCCTACGAATGCCGGTATAAAAAAAAGTAATAAATAAATAAATAAATAAATAAATAAATAAAATCTTTATGGGTAGAAATCCATTGGGTGCTGGGGAAGAGTATATTGATAGGAATATATTACCATCCACCTAGCAAGGTGATGAGACGGACAGTGAAATGCTAAGAGATCTTAGGGACGCTAACCATATTAGTAGTGGAGTAATAATGGGAGATTTCAGTTACCTCAATATTGACTGGGTAAATGTACCATCAGGACATGCTAGGGAGATATCGTTCCTGGATGAAATAAATGATAGCTTTATGGAGCAATTGGTTCAGGAACCGACGAGAGAGGGAGCAATTTTAGATCTAATTCTCAGTGGAGCACAGGATTTGGTCAGAGAGGTAACTGTGGTAGAGCCGCTTGGCAATAGTGACCATAATATGATCAGATTTGAATTAATGACTGGAAGGGGGGGCAGTAAGCAAATCCATGGCTCTAGCACTAAACTTTCAAAAGGAAAACTGATGAAATCAGAAAAATAAATGGTTGAAAACTGAAAGATGAAGCTACAAAAGGTAAAAAGTGTGCAACAGGCATGGACATTGTTAAAAAAAATATCATAGAAGCACAGTCCATATGTATTCCTCACATTAAGAAAGGTGGAAGGAAGGTCTAGTGATTGCCAGCATGACTAAAAAGTGAGATGAAAGAAGTTATTTTAATCAAAAGATCTTCATTCAAAAAGTAGAAAGATCCATCAGAAGAAAGTAGGATTGAGCACAAGCATTGGCAAGTTAAATGTAAGACATTGATAAGTAAGGCTAAGAGAATTTGAAAAGAAGTTGGCCATAGAGACAAAAACTCACAATAAAAACTTTAAATGTATCCAAAGCAGAAAGCCTGGAGGGAGTCTGTTTGACCATTAGTTGATTGAGGGTCGAAAGCAGCACATAGGGAAGATAAGGCCATCGCGCAAAGATTAAACAATTTCTTTGCTTCAATGTTTACTGAAGAGGATGTTGGGGAGACACCCATTCCAGAGACAGTTTAAGGAGGATGATTCAGATGAACTGAACCAAATCACGGTGAACCTGGAAGATATGGATGGCCAGATTGACAAACTGAAAAATAATAAATCACCTGGACCAAATGGCATACACCCCAGGGTTCTGAAAGAACAAAAAAAAAAAAAGAAATTTCAGAACTATTTCAATTAATTTGTAACCTATCATTAAAATCATCCGTTGCACCTGAAGATTGGAAGATGGCCAATAACCGATATTTAAGAAGGGCTCCAGGGGTGATCCGAGAAACTATAGACCAGTGAGCCTGACTTCAGTGCCGGGAAAAGACATGGAAACTGTTATAAAGAATAAAAATCACAAAACATTTAGATAGAAATGGTTTAATGGGACACAGTCAGCATGGGAAGGCTTGCCTCACAAATCTCCTACATGCTTTTGAAGGGGTAAATAAACACATGGATAAAGGCAAACCGGTAGATATGGTGTATTTGGATTTTCTGAAAGCGTTCAACAAAGACCCATATGAGAGGCTTCTAAGAAAACTAAAGTCATGGAATAGGAGGCAATGTCCTTTTGTGGATTCCAAGCTGGTTAAAAGACAGGAAACAGTAGGATTAAATGGCCTGTTTCAAGGTGGAAAAAAGTTAAAACAGTGGAGTACCTCAGGGATCTGTACTTGGATCAGTGCTTTTTTATATATATATATATATATATAAATAATGTGGAAAGGGGTATGATGAGTGAGGTGATCAAATTTGCGGATGACACAAAATTATGCAGAGTTGTTAAATCTCAAGTGGAGTATGATAAATTGCAGGAGGAACTTGCGAGACTGGAAGACTGGGATTCCAAATGGCAGATGAAATTTAACGGGATGCATATAGAGAAAAATAACCCTTGCTGTAGTTACGTAATATTAGGTTCCACATTAGGAGTTACCATCCAGGAAAGAGCTAAGCGTCATATTGGATAATACACTGAAATTGTTGGCTGTGGCAATCATAAAAGAAAATAAGATGTTAGGATCATTAGGAAGGGAATGACAAATAAAACGATGGATGTCATAATGCCTCTGTATTGCTCCATGGTGAGATCGCACCTTGAATACTGTGTACAATTCTGTTCGCCGCATCTCAAAAAGGATACATCTGCACTGGAGAAAGTATAGAGAAGGGCTACCAAAATGAAAAGTAGTACGGAACAGCTGCCCTATGAGGAAAGGCTAAGGAAGTTAGGACTGTTCAGTTTGGAGAAGTGATGACTGAGGGAGGATATGAGAGGTCTACAAAATCATGAAAGCCCTTGAACAGGTTCATGTAAATCTGTTATTTACTCTCAGATAATAGAAGGATTAGGGGGCACTTCATAAAGTTAGCAAGTAGCCCATTTAAAACAAATTAAAACAGGTACTTATGACTTGGATTGCCATGGTTGGAAACATGATAATGGGCTTGGACGACCCTTGACTTGGCCCAGTATGGCAATTCTTATGAAGTCCTGACAATGGGCTCCCCAGCCCTTCAGGGTAGCATCTGTAGTAACCACTGTCCAGGTAGGGATACTAATTCCCCCCTGGCCAGATGACTCCTGTCCAACCACCACCGCAAGGTCCTCATGGCCTCCCGCGAGAGAGGCAGATGCATCCTGTATTCCTGAGTCAGAGGGTTCCAACAAACAGTAAGGTCTTTTGCAGTAGACACATGCAAGCCCTCAACCACAGAACCACATCCAAGGTTGCCACCATGGAACCCAGAATCTGAAGGTAACTCCAAACCATAGGGCTCCTTACCACCCAAAGTACCTGAACCTGAGACTCCAACTTCAGGATGTGTTGCTCCAGTAGGAATGCTCAGCTGGCCTCCATATGGGACTGTGCCCTAAGGTACACCAAATTCTGCAATGGATGCACACTGCTCTTTACTAGATTGACCACCCAATCTAATTCCTGTTGCAAATGAACCACGGTGGCCACTTTGCTTTCTTGGAACAATTTTGCACAGATTAGTCAATCGCCCAGGTATGGATGCACCAAAATATTTCTCTGCACAGAGCTGCCGCCACTACCAACATTTATTTAAAGCTTTTATATACAATCATGACACTAACAAACAAATCAATAAAATAAAATCAAAAGTACAATAAAATAAAACTAATAAAATATGATTATAACAAAATAGGTTTAAAAAATAAAAACAAAAATAAAATTACAAATAAGACATGCCTGATACCCTGGATTAGAAATGAATTCACACCACAAGCTTTAGTTATTCCACAATCTAAAAAGCTTTAATACTCCCGTTTTTAAGTTCTTTTTAAAAATCAAAATCTGGTTGAATTCTCAGATCTATTGGTAATAAGTTCCATAATTTAGGTTCTGTGATTGAGATTACTCTCTCCCTAACTTCAATTGCCAGCTGATCTTAGATTTCTTTGGAGTATATAGAGATGGATCGCCATATTTAGCCACTTAGTTTTCTCACCATTAACATATTTATGTAAAAGAAATAACATTTTAAAATCAATTCTAAATTTTACTAGTAGCCAATGTTGGCATAATATGATCTAACTTCCTGCATCCAGTTGAAACCCTAGCAGTAGTGTTCTTAGAAGCTGCAGTGGTCTTAATGCGCATAATGCAAGACCTAAGTTTGAAAAGATAAGAGACTGAAGGACTGTTCGAAAGTTGTCAAATGAGCAATGGTTTTAGGCATCTTAAGATTAAAAAAAGTTTGTTATATCCATCTCTTTTTTTTTAACCATATATTTTTTCAAATTCATATCACTATCAATTATTATTCCTAAATTTTGTGCATGTGTGACCAATTCAATTTCTGTAGAATCCATAACCTTGGAGAAGGTCCTTGGGGCTGTGGCCAGCCCAAACGGGAGCGTGTGATATTGAAAATGGCGCTGGAGACTGAGATTACTGGCAGGCTGATGTCAGTAAGGTGCCTTTGGTCTGTCTCCATCTGCTGGTTGGTATGCATAATTCACTAGTGGATGGACCGGCCTGACTGAATGTAGAGGAATAGTGAACATTACTCGTCATTCAGACCCCGATATAGGCATAGGCAACATATTTAACTGCTTCCGGCACCACATGCTGATAGGCGCCAGAGATACCCCCTCCCTCGGAATACCTTGTTACCCCAAAAAGCCAACTCTTATCAGTTCTTACCAGTTTTGACACGTTACTCCCCATGCTTAAGCTGTATCCAAGTTTTTCTCTCCCCCTGTTCTATGTAAGACAACTTTGTCACTGTTTTATGGTTGCAGTGTAAACCGGAGTGATAATTAACTCTGTTATTTGAACTTCGGTATAGAAAAGTTATAAATAAATAAATTTGCCACTGCTCCCATGCTTCTATCCTGGCCTGCCTCAGAGTCACAGCAGTGCCCAGCTCCAGCAATACAACTCTAGAAAGAAATTCTAGCATGGGACCTCTTGCTGCCGGTCATACTATCAAAGACATGGTGCAGCCCTGCCTCTCACACAGATTGCCATAGTAATAGGAAGCCTGTAAGGGAGAAGGAGGCAGGGTGCCTCAGGGCCTTGAGTGTGTAGCAGCTCCGCACTGGATGTTCTTTTTAGAATTGCAGTGCTGTGACTTCTCAAAGCAGAGTCATAGCAGCATTCAGAGGTAGGGGGTCAGGAGAGAGAGATGAGGAAATATAGGACAATTGGGGGGGGGGGGGGGGGTCCCTCGTCCCCTCTCCTTTACAATCTCCCATACTGCTGACAACTTTGGGGTGGGAGTTGGACCGCTCCCCCCTCTGCCTATATATAAACCCATTCCTGTCAACACTGGGCTGATGTGTGGGGGCCTCTGCCTGTATGCGAGTGTACACGCATGTCTGACAGCGCATATTGTCACTGCACAGCGTGCCTTCCACTGTTTGAAGCCACAGAGACATGACAGTGACCACCTAACCAACTGATAAGCCTTTTAAAGAGAGGCAGAGAAGATAAACATAAAAAAAGAAATGAGTTGTATATTTAAAAAAATGTTGGGTTCTCCAAAGTTCAGGCCTGGTTCCAAACCATACATACAAAAATACATCACGTGACAAAAACATCAAATAAAAACAGAAAAACATTCAGTATAAATGAATTTATTTATAGTATTTTCTATACTGCAATATCAAAATATTAAACTTAGCACATGCATAATATTGTTAAAATAAAAAAACAGCAAGAATTTGAGATACTGTACCAAATTTCATCTGCATACAAAAATCAACAAGTCTGTCACACACACCTGTACAGAACGTACATTTTCAAAATACAAAAACCCATCCCATTCGAAATACGTAACACAAAGCAAGACAACTCCAAATCTAAATTCAAACCCGCTTGAGCTTCAGTGCCAAAATCACACACACACACAACAGTGTACGGCAAGACTGCCACCACACCACCCAGGAAGCATCATCCTGAGGATGAAACAGCTCACTCAGATCCCGAAAAGCATGACCATGCTCAAGGCAGAAAGCAACCACTGGGGCGACAAGACACTGACCCTCAATACACGCTCAACCTCTCCCACCACAAGACAATATACACTACACCGTGGATCTGGAAAAGAGGTGGAGCGCAATCCAACCGCACCACTCAGAGACAAAATAAAAACTGAGTCTGTGTTCATGAACACACAGCAAACGGAGCAAGTCCCAAACGGGACTAGGGGGTCACGAAATGAAATTCCAGGGGGAAAATCAGATCCAATGTCAGGAGACAGGCTTTGGCACGCTGAAAGGCAGGCGCCATGAGGCCTACCATACGGCTGCCTCGCAGCGAAAAGCAAGTTTGCTTACAGTACTTCCGTAGATAGCAAGATGAATTAGCCATGCTGTCTGAGAGCGTGTCGCGACTGGTCAGTAGGCGGAGTTTTTCTCAGTTAGTACAGAGTTTTGAACTCTGTACGGCTGCACGGTGAGCTTCTCACGCGATTGCCTTGTTACCTCAGTCTCTTGCAGCCAAGCGAGATGTACGTGGAAAAAGTTTTGGTAGAATCTGTAGGGAGGTGGGAAGGGATCGCATGGCTAATTCATCCTATCTACGGAAACACCGTTTACGGTAAGCAAACTTGCTTTTTCCCGTCGATAGCAGGGCTGAATTAGCCATGCTGTCTGGCAGTCCCAAGCTCCCGGTTGTGTCCATATAATATGTTTTATGCATTGAGGACACTACCCTTCAAAAAAGGTAGACAGTCTTATTCATTATTTAGGATTCACAGAACTGCCGAACCCAGAGCTGCATCGGAAGATGCTTGCTGTTCAATACAGTAGTGAGATGTGAAGGCATGAAGAGAAGACCAAGTTGCCGCTTTGCAGATGTCCAGCAGTGGAACCTCTCTCAAACATGCAACAGATGCTGCTGTTGCGCATATCTGGTGTGCTTTGGGTTGTCGTTCAAAGTAAGAGAACGTTTATTGTAGCAGAATTGAATGCATTGGGACAACCAACTAGCAATGGTTCTCTTGGAGACAGGCTGACTTGGATTATTAGGGTTAAAGGAGAGGAACAGTTGAGATGGTCTGCATTGAGATTGGGTCCTTTGTCTGTAATAAGTTAAAGCTCTTTTACAGTCTAAAGAATGTAGAAGTCTGTCCCAGTCATTATGATGAGGTTTAGGTTTGAAGATTGGCAGTGTAATTGACTGGTTTATGCGAAAAGCCGATACTACCTTAGGAAGAAAAGTAGGATGAGGCCGAAGAGTGACTTCATTATGGTAAAATTCTAAATAAGGGAAATAGTGAACCAAGGCTTGTAGCTCATTTACTCTCCGTGCTGATGTGACAGCCACTAGGAATACAGTTTTCTATGTTAGGTATTTTATGTGGCATGAATCTAATGGTTCAAAAGAGGCAGCATTAGTTGTTCAAGAACAATACTGAAATGCCATGGTATAGGTTGCTTTGACACCGGTGGCCTTAGACACAACATGCCTCGCATGAATCTGGAGATTAAAGGATGTTTGGAAATGGGAAGTCCATTATGAGAGTGGTGGAAAGCTGCAATAGCGCTAACGTGCACACAAAGTGAAGCAAACGCTAAACCAGCAAGGTAGAGAGTATAGAGATACTCTAGGAGTTGTGTGACTGTTGATGAGAAAGGGTCTAGTCTACGCGGTTTGCACCACTCTGTAACAATGCCACTTTCCTGCATAGTTATGCCTGGTTGAAGGTTTCCTGGATGCAATGAGAATGTCTTCAAGTTGAGATGGCAGTCCTAGGTGGTTTAATAATTGCCTTTCAACCTCCAAGCTGTCAGGTGGAGGGAATGATGTATTGGATGAAGGAGGGATCCCCCTTTCTGAGTCAGACATGGATGGTTCTCCAGTGGAACTGGTGGGCGAATGGATAGTCTCATGAGATACAAATAACACGGCTGCCTTGGCCATGCTGGAGCTATGAGGATCATATCTGCTGTATCTCGGATGCATTTTTGAATCATCCTTGATATTAGCAGAATGGGAGGGTAAGCGTAGAGCAAGCCCCCGTCCATGGGATGAGAAAGGCATCAGGAGCATGACGAAGTTTGTGCGGGTAAATGGAGCAAAATGTTTGCGTTTGACAGTTGTTCTCTGTGGCAAAGAGATCTATTATCAGGTTGCCCCAGCGTTGAAAGATTCTGGTTGCTACTTCTCAATTTAAAGTCCATTCATGTGGATGAAAATTTCTGCTGGGGCGATCTGCCGTGACGTTGTCTAAACCTGGGAGGTAAGTGGCTTGTATTGAAACTTCATTTGCTATTGCCCACGTAATTATCCAAAGACAGAAATACTGAGGGACTGCAGGCGGCACTCTCTGATATATAGCAGTGCCTCAAGGTTTTTGTTCTCTGCCTCCATCTGCTGGTAGGGATACATAAACCCACTTATCTGGAATGCTCTGGGGTACAAACAGGAAGGCAAGATACAAGTCTATTTGGTGTCCTCAACTGGTGGAAGTGATATAAAGAGCCAATCTCAATGGCAGTATTTTGCCCATAGAAATGCTTTCCTAGCAAATGCTCTAGGATATGCCCTATCTAAAAAAAAACCAAAACACAACACTCTCGCATGCTGTGTGTCTGCATCAAAAAGTCTTCCTGTGATGAAAAGTTGTTTCAACGTAAGGAACTAACCGGAGGACTTGCTTTGAGACTCCTTGGGTAAGCACTGTCAAATTTCAATAGGCTATTACAATCTGTAGGTTTATGGAAAAAGTGTAGTTACAAAGCCACCAGTGATGTTAATAACCAGAAAATCCAAAAATGCTATATGATGCTTTAAGTTACACTCAAGTTTCTATTACAAATGGCTAACCAAATCAGAACTGGTGAAAAGAACATTTCTGATGTAATTGTTTCTCCCTCTGCATGACTTTTAGTTTCTAGTCTGAACTGGACATTCTCCTCAGGAGCTTCCATGAATTCTACAATGCCTCACTGTTCAAGTCTCAGCCAAGCTGATGAGAACATAAACACTTAAAAAGTTGTGCCAAGGTTTCTGTACTGTTTATCCTAAATTCAGAAAAATTGAAAGATCTGCACTATGATATAGCAGTTTTGGTTTGATTCTGATGGTTCTCAGGAGATCACCTCAGGTTGTAAAATTAGGATAGTAAAACATACAGGTTTGCATGGAGTTGCTAGAGGCATATGTTATGTGTGTCTAGACATTACATTTTCCCCCTCCTGGTGCTTCCCAAACAGTTGTAGCAGATTTTTTTTTTTCAGTCACAAATCTGGTGGCTCTCTTTTTACTCTGGAAGCCAATTCTTTTTATATTTCTCCTTCAACAGTTTTCTTCACCACCCGTTTGTTTATATCTTACCCTCCTGAATGAGCGTGTTAATCTCAGACTCAATATGATTCCTCTACGCCACAGACAGCAATAGGGTTCAGGTCTAACTGCAGGTGCCGCTTCCTGCTTTAGCATCAGCACTGCAAATTCCATCTCAAACCTCCAGCATAAACCGCTGCACTGTGGAGTTTCTGTCAAACAATCGTTACCTTCCCTATTCAACACAGAGCTACATCGAAGGGCAAGAGCAAATCAAAATAAACCCAGCTAGCAATCATACTGATCAACAAAATGCAGGGCACTTTCTTGCTGATGTTTTCTAAAATAGCCTTTTGCTCAATTCCAGCACCTTCAAATATCAGACTGAAACCCTGAATCAGGGAGAGCAAAAGGGAGGCAGAAAAACTTGGAAAGTCATGCACAAGTGATTTTTGTAGTCTTAACAAAATCACTGAGCTGGAAACCATGTTGGAAGAGGGTAATGATGTGAATCACGGCTCAGTGATAACAAGGACTGGAAGGTGAATATACCAGAAAAGAACAGAATAGGCAAAACTAAGAAAAATGGGGGAGAAGAATCGTTTTATAATGCTAAGGACAAGATAAAAGGCACAAAGATAGCAAGTGAGGAGGCGGCAGCCAAGTTGCTGCAGACCTATGTATGCCCACGCTATGTTCCTAGGTTCCCACGGGGGGGGGGGGGGGGGGGGGGGGGGCAAACCCTCACACCCAAGGAGAAACGTCATAATCAGCCTGTTGCCGCATAACTTACAATTCGACACATAATCAAACTTAAAACTCCCATATGCTAATTAAATTGTCTGAAGGAAACAACAGTGCCTGCAAGGCCAATTCAATAGCCTTGGCTAGAAAAGCAGGACTGGGCGAGGCTGAGGCCTACAGGATCCAAGTCACTCTGCTCCCTTATCCAGTCCCTCGCACTGAAGGGATAAGGAGGGGCACAAGCAAGGAGGAAGAGGGCATAGCAAAGTGGTTGATGCTTCAAAGATGATTTTTTTTTTTTTTAAAGTCAAACAAAAGACAATTTTGATATAATTCCGGGATAGCGTTCTGTCCCTTTAGAAGGTTCTCCCGTCTCCGTATGTAGCCAACCATACACCAGCTGACAAAGACCTGGGTGTATTTTGGAAGTCTGCAGCTGCTCCTGTCCCGCAGCCAGAGATGACATTCATTTCAATTAATAGCGTGACAAACTCTGCTGATGCTGAATGCAGCGTCATGTGTACAGCTGATATACTCAGAAAGATGAAGACTTTCTCATTCAAATATAAGGATGGTTGCACTGCTGACTTTGTAATTTTTATGTTTGTATTTTATTACAGCTGACATTTGCACCCAGTAAATTTTGTGTGTGTATAGTTTAAATGACATTTATAAACAATTTAAAAAAAAATACTTTTTTGCATAATGAGAGATGTTTGCCAAACAACTGTTGCAGAATTTTCAAAAATCTTCTAGTTCTCCCCACAGAACCTAGAAAAATCTGCCACAGAAAATTGGGGGCTTCTGCAGGCTGCCATCCCAAAGGAAAGTAGAAGACATATGATAGCAACCCAAAAGAAGAGCATGCAAATGTGAGATGCTGATACTGCAGAAGATGCAAGGCAGATAGTCCCAGCAGAAGCACTTTGTAGGTGATGACTCAGAGGAACTGAAACAAAGTACACAATAGGGTAATCAAAAAGATAAAGGGCATGGAACGGCTCCCCTATGAGGAAACGCTAAAAAGGTTAGGACTGCTCAGCTTGAGGAAGAGACGGCTGAGGGGGGATATGATAGAGGTGTTTAAAATCATGAGAGGACATGAATGGCTAAATATAAATTGGTTATTTACTCTTTCAGGTAATACAAGGAACAAGGAGACACCATGCAGTTAGCAAGTAGCACATTTAAAACAAAAATCAGAGAACATTCTTTTTCACTGAAAAGCACAGTTAAGCTCTAGAATTCATCATCAAAGGATGTGGTTAAGGCAGTTAGTGTAGCTGGGTTTAAAAAAAAAAAAAGGTTTGGATAAGTTCCTGGAGGAGAATCAATAGGGAATAGCCACTGTTTCTTGCAACATTAGTAGCATGGGATTTATTTAATGTTTGGGTACTTGCAACTTGGACTGGACACTGTTGGGCTTAATGGACCCCTGGTTGGACCTGGTATGACATATCTTATGTTTTTATGTAAGTCATTGTGAATCTGGAAGAGATACTAGAGCAAACTGAAAAACTGCTTAGTAATAGATCACCAGGACTTGATGGTATTTACCCCAGTATTCTGAAGGAATTAAAAATATGAAATTACATATTACCAGTAGCAGGATTGCAATGTATCAAAAATACATTACATTACCTGAAAACTGAGGGATAGCCAAAGTAACAGAAATCTTTTAAAAGGGCTTTAGGGATGACCCAGGAAAGTATAGACCAATGAGCCTGTATTTAGTACCAGTAAAATGGTGGAAGCTATTGTTAAAAATAAAATTACTGGGTATATGGATGAACATGGCTTAAAGGGGAAATGCCAGCATGGATTTAGAAAGATTAGTAAGGTATGACTTTCCCTATTAGAATTCTTTGAGAGTGCAAGTAAACATGTGGCTACGGGTGAGATGGTAGATATAGTCCATATGGATTTTCAGAAGGCATTTGACGAAGTCCCACATGACAGATTCCTCAGGAAATTAAAAGCTCACAGGCTAGGAGGCAATGGCCTATTATGGACTGATAACTGGTTAAAAGATAGGAAACAAAGTCTAAGATTAAATGGTCAGTTTTCCCAATAGAAACAGTAGAGTGCCCAGGGATCTGAACTGGGACTAGTGTTTAACTTATTCATTAATGATCTGGAAAAGGGAGCGACATTATCAAATCTGTAGATGACACTAAATTATTTAAAACACAAATAAACTGAGGAATTGCAGGAGGACCTTGCCAGACTAGGGAACTGGAAATCTAAATGGCAGAGGAAACAACGCGGACAAGTGCAAACTGATGCACAAGTGCAAAAATAATGCTAATTATGTGCGCACAATACTGGCTATGTATTAATAGGAGTTAACATGCAGGAAAAGGACCTTATTGCTACTATGAACAATACACTGAAATCCTCAGCTTGGTCAAAGAATATAGTTAGAATGTTAGGAATTATTTAAAAAAGAATAAGTCTATGGGGCAATTACATCTTGAGTACTAAGTATATGTTCTGATGATTCATCTCTAAAAAGCTAGAGCAGAATGAGAAACCATACCAAGGACAGCAAAAATAAACGGGGACAGGATAGATCTCTTAAAGTAAGGACTAACAAGTTAGAGCTTTTCAGTTTGGAGAGGAGGAACGATAGCCGTTTATAAAATCACAAGCAGAGGATGAGCCAGGATTGTTCTTGTCCTTGGATTTACATTTTGCAGTTCAGTAGTAAGCAGAAGCCTCCTGTGGCACCCTTAGGACAGACTCTGCAGCAAGGCGTACAGAACTCAGCCAATTTTTACAATTCTGAGATCTGTCAGCAATGCACCATGAGGCTTCATTTTCATCATCTAACAAAGAAATACTGCCCATGGAAGGAAAGTGCTCCTTTTACCAAGCATATTACCGCAATTCAGTTACAAAATCTCCACTCTCTCTCTCAATAAAGGGGCACAAGTACTGAGGAAGGCAAAGAAGCAGATGTAAAACCCCAGATTCACTTGTGTGAAACCCTCATTACGCAGCCTAAGCATGCTTTTTATTTCCTTCCCCTAGCCCTCCATCAGGGAAAGCCTTGCAGCCATTCTGCCTGTTATATTACCTAATGCCACAAGTCCATAACAAACACCTCCCTCTGAACTTGTGCGGAACTGGAAAAGCAGAGCAATAAGATATTCAAACTGGTCCTCTATGTCAGGCTATTATTAGAATTGAAATTTAAAAACGGCAGTCTATTGAGAGGCCAAAGGGAAGGCCAAAGGTACAAAAAAGTCACTTACTCAGGTACTCGAAGTATGTTCTCCTTGCCTTCTTCCACTGAAATTTTGACATTGTCTTTCAGGTGCTCAACAGTCAGCAAGGCTCCTGTGAATGACAGAACAAAGGTGAAAATTAAAAGACAGAAATGTGCTAATCATGAACTCTGCTCCTCCTGGTCACAGCTGTACATTACATTTACCTGAATATCTTGGCGGGGGGGGGGGGGGGGGGGGGGGGGGGGGGAAGGACCCCACAATTTTAGAACAGGCCAATTCCACAGGCAACAGAAATGTTTTGAAATGTACTGTCCCCGTGCCATCTCCATCATGCAGTTGGCCTCCTTGGACACTTTAGGAGACTATACAGTTCAGGTTATTTGCTAAGAATCAATTTCTCTGAAGACCAACATCTCTCTCTTAGGAATCCATATATTGTATGAATTTTACGAAAATAAGGCTCACATATTGCACATTTATGAACATGTTGGGCAAAAGGAAGGGAAGAGAAGAGCTACTTGGGTATGCACTAAAACTCTGAAGGACTATCTGTCTACTTATTCTCAAAACACATGGAAGGACACCATTAATAGAGTCATAAAAGACAGCTTTGCAACTGCAGCTTTACATATGCTCCCATTATGCTGTTTCTATGTCCACTCTAGGAAGACGTCAGGCTGCAGAAATGCTAGCAGAAAGATTCCATCTGTGTCTTGGGCTATTCTTGCCACTGTTGATGCTGATTTGGTCCTCTCTGCGCCTTTGGGTATTTATTCTGCTTTCGAGGGAAGCACTCTTCCCCAGTCGAGAAACTCCTAGGGAGGGACCCCCTCCAAGCACCTGGGTACAGAAGAGAGCCAGTAATGCGACCCAGGTTAAAAATAAAATTTACCCACCCTTATGCTAAGGTTATTCTTACCTGATAATTTTCTTTCCTCAAGTCATGTGATATGTGTGCCTGAGCTGGAGTAGGCAACTGACCCAGAATCCTCTGCTAACTTAGCCTTTCTGGCTATGTGAACTTTAAATTCCCTACTGAATCTGACCTGGAGGAACTCCCAGGAAACATGGACAGCATTTGAAGCTGGTAACAATTTGTGATGCCTAACCATAGGGTCACAAGAGCAGAAGGCAACGGTTGGAACCTCAAGCGAGAATGTTGGTTACAGGGGCATCGGTAACAGGGGTATCTGTAAACACAGCCTAAGATAAGAAGATTGCCCTGAAGAGCAAGATTTTAGAAGAACAAAGGATTATCTAAAGAGTGATGGTAAGTGGGCCCCAACTTGGAGAACTGGTCAGGGTAATGTAGGGATACTCTATCATGCTGTTGACATGACAACCTATGTAAATGATACTCCAGCTGGTCACCCAACTTCAGAATTTCTGACCTAGTACTGTATTGTATTTTACCTATAAAAGAAGGATCAATTCATGTATATGACGAGATGCTGGTGATCAGTTGGTCAGAGAAATGGCATCCAGCTTCTCCCAAGAATACTTAGATTGCTCAATAAAAAATGATACTTTCTACAAAATCTAATTGTTCTTGTATCCATGGAGAAGCATCATAAGCGTGTTTGGCGCATAACACCTGCTAGTCCAATCCACATATATGGAATTTCCTTCTCCACCACTGATGAAGACAGAGGACACACCTATTTTATGACCTCTCTCTGGACTGTTAGGGAGGTGCGGTCCTGGCCCAATCCCAGTAGCCTACTGCCAAAGCACTTGACCACTAGAAATCCCCCTAACTTGAAATTAAATAGCACAGGGTACTGACAGTAACTGAGTGAATCAAGAGGTAAGATGAGTATGAGCAAAAAAAAAAAAAGAAGATAGGAACAAAAGGGCATGCTCTGCCACATACTGTTTCCTATAGACCCTGCTTTCCTGGATGGGTTCTGGACTGGTCTAGCAGGACTAAAGGAAAGAAATGTATTAGATAATATTAATTTAACTTTTTCTTCCTGCTAGACCGTGCTGGGGCGGGAGGAAAACAGTGCTGTCTTAATGACCCCTGTCCGAAAAGCCAAATCTGCCTTGGCCTGCACATCCACCTGTAATACCTTGTAAAAGAGTGCAGGGATAACCAGGTGGCAGCCTTGCAGATCTTATCCAAGGAGCCCGAGGATGCCACTTACCCCCTGGTGCAATTTATTTATTTATTTTTAATTTTTATATACCGAAGTTCTTGTAGGGACTACAAATCACTCCGGTTTACATAAAACGAAGAACTGCTCAACAGAGAGCGGAGCTTTACATGGAACCGTATAACATATGGAACAGTATAACTGGTTGACAATTTAACATAGTGCTAAATAAAGTAATAATATTTTAACTGGTAATAAATAAAGAAATATAATATTTTATATAAGAAGTATAACTATTTAACGTAGCAATAAATATAAATATAAGCAATGCCAAATATATATATGAAATAAAGTGAATTTTTGAGCTCAAAGATAATTGTCCAGTTGCAGATTCTTAAAAGTAGTACTTGATACAGTGTCCATAGTTAAGGGATACCTGGTAATTAGGAAGTCTGTCAGTCACAGTAAGATTAAGCGTCTGGGAAAGCTTGTTGGAAGAGAAAAGTCTTCAGTCTTTTTTTGAATTCTTGATGACTGGGTTCTAGTCTATGGCAATGGGCTCCTAGTGATGGAGCCTGCCTCCCTGTGGGCACATAGGCCACCACCATGGTCTCCTTAATCCACCAGATCAAGGTGGCTTTGGAGACTGCCTCCCCTTTTCCAGAGACCATCAAACATTACAAACAACTTGTCTGATTTTCTAAGGGGTTTGTAACCTTTAGGCACCTCAAAAGGATACAATGAACATCTAAGAACCACAGGCTTCTGTCTCCCTGAGTCTCTGCTGCTAAAAGCTGGAAAGCAAACCGATTGGGTGACATAAAAAGATGATCCCATTTTGAGCAAGAAGGATGGCACATGACCGAATCCTGAGAGAGAAAAAAAAACAAACATACTGTGATTCGGCCAGGACCACACCTCCCTTATAGGTCAGAGAGATCCTAAAAGAGGTGGGTCCTCTGTTGCTGTAGAAGGGGAAATCCCATACCTGATGACTAATCCAGCAGGTATAAAAAGGAAACCCTGGTTAATAAATCCATTTCAGGACTAAGCTTTTTTTTTTTTTATTTTAGGCACTTATTATAAATAGACTCTGTGAGAGTATTATTCCAGAGGTATGAGTGCCTCTTTTGAAACAGTTCTCACAAAGTAGTTTTCAGTCAGTAATTAAGGAAGAGACCCTTTTTGTGTTAGTCTTTCGGTTGTGATAAAAGGCTGGTCCGGGTTTGGCTGTGACAAGTTGTTGTTTTTTTTTTTTTATGTGCAACTCCCCTGTTCCAGATACAATTTGGCCCCGACCTGCTTGGCAGGTGCTCCTGAGCAGTTGTTGCTAGCCCAGGATTAGGGTGTAGCTAATGCTGCTTTCCAGTATCTCCCTGCTGACTGTACAGTTTTGTAGCTTTGTAAAACTTTTCCTTGGTGTGTGACCTTTTGAGAGAGCAGATGCACAATGTTATCAATCTGGTGGGAAATGAATTGCCAGTTAGACTTCATCTGGAGGGCAGCATCCAGATAGGAGGACCCCCCCTTTCTCTAGATGGATCTATTCAAGGGGCCAGTCTACTAACTAGGCAGTGTTAGCTGTCACTCAGGGACCATCTGAAAATTGCTCTCAAAGTAGATGCAGCTCAAAGGAGAGTACCAGGACTGATGCAGAACCCAAAACCACAGAGGTGACTTAACCCTGGAGGGAGGCAGAGGAAGAGAGAAGTACTAATAATGCTCAAGAGAAACATTTTTCAAGTGGAAAGGAATTTTTGAACTAAGATCAGGAGATGAGGCTAGAAGAGGGTAGGCCTCGGGAGTAGCAGGATGAAATTTCTTCCCAGAAAGATCAGGATTGAAATTCAAGGATGCATAGGACAGGTACAAGGACCTGTAGCAGTGTCAATATAAAAAGAGAACATAATTTTGGACTGAGCCATATAATATAGAACATAACCACTGATTTCTACAGAGATACTGCTATATCATTTACACTCACACGCAGGTTTCTCATCTCAAAGTCTTTCACAACTTTAAAGTTAACTGTAGTAGGCTCATATTTTGCCTTGTACGATTTAGTCGTCTTCCTTGGAAATGTAATTCTTCTTGCACTGGGGGCAACTTTACCAATAATATAGTCAAGCAGAAGCCTTGTCTTGGGAGAAAAAAAAAATCAATGCTGCACAAGCAAAAAGGTTTATTTTACTGGCAATCTAAATGCTGTTCAGGGGCTGAACGCCAATCCTCCGGAAAGCACTCTGCTCTGATCCTAGCAATGACTTGTGTGTACACCACATTGCGTTACTACTCAAACTCATCACCGTTAATCATCAGATTTTAGTTCACTAATTGAAGAGATCAGTCAACAGCACCAGGCTGCAGATCAGTATGCCAACGTTTTCATGACAGAACTGGAAGAGACATTCTTGAATAAAGGTCAGACTAGCCTTTCACATATTACCGATATATCGATGACCTTTTTTTTATTTGGACTGAGGGAGAAAGAGACTCAGAATTTCACAACTCTTTTAATGCACCCCCATTCATCAATAAGATTCAAAACGGACTACACAGAAAGCATTAACTTTTTGGATATTAGTGGTCTATCAACAATGTTATCTACAAACATCCATATACAGGGGAACAGAATGGTTCCAGCTTCTATCCTTCACATTACAAAGCAGTATTACCCAAAAGACAGAGATGTACACCTCAAAGTCCTGACTGAATCCTTCAAACAAAAATAAAAGGCTACAACTCCAAAACCATCTCCAGGAAGAACGCTTGTTCAATGAAAATACCCAGGACAAACCTACTGCGCTACAAAGAAAGGAAAATGAGAGCAAGAACCCCATGAAATTATAAACAACCCTGTGCTGGAAAAACTACAAAGTCATAAAAGAACTACAGCCACTACTCCTGGAGGATGTCACTGAAAGAAATATTCCCTGCTCCTCCGGTAATGGCCATCTGGTAACCATCTATTCTGAAGCAAAAAATAGTAAAAAGCAAGCTTCTAACAAATTCAGAAAGAAGAAAATGTTACTTAACCCTGAAATGTACCATGCTGTAAACTATGCCAGTAGATCTCAGGACTGCACAGTCACCCATTGGAGAAAAACAAACATTCAACATAAAAGAGATCTTATTTGTGCTCCTCCTCTAATGTAGTTTATATAGTCAATACAGTAAATGTTAAGAAGCATACAACATTGAGACAAGACAGAATTTAATTCACCAGACACCAAAAATCAATCACCACAGAGAAAACCAAGATAACACCGCTATGGTGGAGCACTTTTCAGAACAAACCACTGCATCAATGACCTTACGATCAGGATAATTAAAGGAAATTGTAAAACAATCCAGGCATATAGACTTTTGAAATTAAAGTGATCAGACACTTTGGAACTAATAAGAAAATTCAAAAACCTAAGTTTTTTAACTCATGAGACATAAAACTATTACCTGTCACCTTCTGATCACCCATCAACCCCACTTACAATATCATTTGAATGCCTTGTATTTTTCTGGTAATATCTTTTGCTTATTCTATTCTGACATGAGGAAGAAAGAATTAGCTCTCGAAAGTAAACAAAAACATGTATTTAGTCCAATAAAAATTACTTTTTTTTTTAGACTACAAATTCACTTTTCAATTATTAAATAGTACTGCAAAATATATAGAGAACTTTAAGTTAAAAAAATTCGATTGTAAAAACTTAACTATTATGTGCAGAGAAAATGAGAATTATTTCTAATCCATTTGGTCAATATGTCTTAAGAATTAGCTAGTCCGCATAGCTCAGCCTCAGCTATTTCCAGTCATAAATTTGTGAACACGCTGCTGTCAAAGCTTCATTAGAGACTCGCTTCTGAGGGCACGCCTTACTCCAAAATAGTATAACAGCATCAAAATCAACATTCAAACGAAACAAAATAAGATCACACGTTTGCATGCTTTTAAAGTACCATGGACAGTTTAACGACGAAATGAATCTAAAAATTTGCACGCCTTTTCTTTTAGTTTTTGGGGGAAGGGGTGGGGAACATAATATATAAGCCCATTTACAACCTTCAGAGTCTTTAAATGAATGGTGCATCCGACAAAATCAATAGATAATCATTTTAATACTATTCTTAAAGAAAACTGGAAAAAAAATGAAAAGATGCAAGAGTTTTTAATATAGCCAAGCTATGACTATTTTAATAAACGCTGTCCCTCGCACTGCTTGGAAAGAAGTCGATACTAAGCAAGTTACAAACTGATCCCATTTTATTTCTAACAGTAGCCACATTATTTTATTCCAGATGGTGCTCTCCGACAGACAATTGCTAAGATGGAAGAAACCATGATAAAGTAAAACCGATCACAGATACAGATATCGCCTGGAGGTAAAATTCACCCCCCTCCTCCGCGCGGAAGGCGGCTTATAGGTACTAACATGGACGCGCGGCAGGCCAGTACTGCTGACCACGGCGGGCCCCAGAGAGCTGCCTGAGGACAAAGTTGCGATTTCATTCATTCCCTGCTTCCCCTAGCCAAGCAGGGTCCAAGGGCCCGGGGCATTTCAGGCACATGCCAGGAGCACCTCCCAGCCCAGCACCGAACAGCATGATGCAAGCTCTGTGTAACCGGAGCTGGTAATGGAGGAGACCGAAATTCTCCGCCCACTTCTTCCCTCCCCTTGTCCTGCCCGGCAATCCCTTACCCAGAGGCGGACTGAGGGCGTTAATGGTGAGAGAGAGCGCCATGGCTGTACCGGCTCCCCTCTCGCGTGCCGGAAAAGACCCGCTGCCACGGGGATCCTCTCACTCTCAACGTCACCGCCTCTTGACTTCCGGTGGCCACCCAAAGAGCCGCCCCTGCGCTTCTCGACGTCACATCCGGGGGCGGAAGGCACGACCGGATTCCGGAACTTCATTCTCCTTCACTCAAAGTGTTAGTAGTCGGCAGCTCGGCAAGGTTTTTGTTAGCTTGGCTTGGAGTGGAGCAAATATGTGGAGTTGCTGCGTGCTTACCTAATATATTTTCCCTACTAGACATCTTTGTCTCCGCCAGACTGTAAGTTATACAGAGTAGAGACTGTCTCGTGTCTATATATGTACAGTCTGCCTAACTCTAGTACCGCTATAGAAACAAGCAGCAGTAGTAGAAATATGATTTTCCCTTAAACTTTCAAAGCCGTCGGGGATACACCATTTGTGCAGTAAGTGGAGGAATAGCCTAGTCGTTATTGCACATGGCTGGAAACCAAGGAAGCCATTGCTGCTCCTTGTGACCTTGGGCAAGTCACTTTACACACTCCATTGCCTCTTAAACAAATTTAAGATTGTGAGCCTTCTGGGGACAGGGAAATACCTGCAGTATCTAAATGTAATATTTGAAGTGCCCGGGGAAACGGAATATAAATCAAATAAGTGCGCCTGCAGAGATTTATGCTAGTATTTTACTGTGTGGTGGGAATTGCAGGTTGTAATTCTGCCCCGATATGAATGTGTTTCAGTGCATATTTGAAATTTTCCCAGCGTGTAGCAGATGGACTATGTACACAACTACTCTTCAATCTTTATACATGCTATCTGTGGAGAGACATAATCTGAGTTTCAGGGCTTCTAGTGGGGAAGAACAATAGTTCAGAGGCTCCTTTGCAATAGTTCAAATAAAATCCCCACTGTGTCCTTTGTAAACAGCACTAATAATTATCAGTCTTACTAATCATAAAACACATGGAGAAGCAACCTGGTTTCCAACTTCTCTTTGATTAGATACATGAATATTTACAGCTTGATGAAATAAAGTCATTAAATAATAGGATAGTAGAAAGATTAATAAACTTGTGATCTTCTGTTGCAAAGTATCTTAATTCCTTGGAAACACTTATGGGCACTTGATCTCTCTCTTTTCACATTGCTCACATTACTCATGTTGTTAGATTACTTAATCTTCCCAGATTGAAGATAATTCAGTCCTCTTTTATATTCCCAATTTGATCCCAGCTTCTCCCCACTGTAGAATGCAGTGTTAGTTCACATACTTTTCCTGAGTCTTCTGTAATACTTTAGATCTATTTAATACCAGAGGGGCACACAGGTCCAATGAACATAAATAGTATTTAACTCCAAAAGGAGAAATATCAAAGCAGAGGCAGGAAGAGTGGAAAAACTTGTTTCCTAAACTGAGGAGATAGTCCAAAAAAAGTTAAGTTAAAGTTGAAACTGCATTGGATCACTGTCTGGTCCATCCTCTGAAGGAGAGATAGCTCACTGCAGGTCTTCTCTACCTCATGATCCAGGCTCAAACACAGGGATGCCCCAGTCCACTGCAAGAAGCAGTGATCGGACTCTCATAGGAAATTCTCAAAAAATGGATTAAAAGAGTAAAGCATCACACCAAATGGAGTCAGATGTGCAGACAGACTGGAAGGAAAACCAGACTCTGCTTCCTTAATTAGGAAAAACAAGGAATAGCAGATTGAGTAACAACAAATCGACAACTGGTCTATGCTCGTAGTCCGAGCAATAAAATCCTAGAGTTGCAGGCCGTAATGATGGAAGCGGACTTGGACATAGTTGCTATTATGAGACCTGCTTCACTGAGTCTCATGCTTGGGATAGGGCCATACTGGGCTATAACAGGAAGGACAGAAAAGGGAGAGGAGTAGTTCTTTATGTCAAAAATAATATCCAAGCAACTGAACTGCAAGGAATGTGGGATAGAGAAGAAGCATTATGGGCTGTCCTAAAAAGAGATGATGGTGAATCCATTTTTACTGGAGTGGTTTACACACCTCTGATTCAAACAGAAGAACTAGATAGAGATCTGGTTGAAGACATCCAAAAGGTGGGAAAGAAGAGAGAAGTGTTGATTTTTGGAGATTTTAATCTGGCAGATGTAGACTGGAACATCCCTTCTGCAGAATCTACCAGACGTAGAGAGGTAGTGGATGCCCTTCATGGGGCTCTGTTCAAACAAATGGTAATGGAACCCACGAGGGAGGGAGTTATACTTGACCTAGTGCTCACTAATGAGGGTAGTGTCTCTAAGGTCCGGGTGGGTGCATACCTGAGCACCAGTGATCATCAAATGGTATGGTTTGATATCATAAATGGGGTTCAGAGAGGTCACACCGAAGACATAAGTTTCGAATGTCAAAATGGGGACATACCTGGACATAGAGCTAGAAGACTGGGCCAAACTAAAAGGAGCAATTACAAAGGCAACAAATCTATATGCTAGAAAAATAAACAAAAGTAAGAGAAATAAGAAATCGATCTGGTTTTCAAAAAGGAAAAAAAAATAGTCAAGAAATAAAAAGGGAATGGTGTCACAAGATTGGAGAAGAATGGTGGTGGTCTCCCTTCACGAGAGTGGGAGCAGATAGGAGGCTGGAAACTACAGGCCTGTAAGCTTCACCACACTGGTAGGAAAATGAATACAGACTCTACTGAAGGAAAGGATAGTGAACTATCTGGGTCAGACCAAGTGTCCATCAAGCCCAGCATCCTGTTTCCAACAGTGGCCAATCCAGGCCATAAGAACCTGGCAAGTACCCAAAAACTAAGTCTATTCCATGTTACTGTTGCTGGTAATTGCACTTGCTATTTTCTAAGTCAACTTAATTAATAGCAGGTAATGGACTTCTCCAAGAACTTATCCAATCCTTTTTTAAACACAGCTATACTAACTGAACTAACCACATCCTCTGGCAACAAATTCCAGAGTTTAATTGAGCGTTAAGTGAAAAAGAACTTTCTCCGATTAGTTTTAAATGTGCCACATGCTAACTTCATGGAGTGCCCCCTAGTCCTTCTATTATCCAAAAGAGTAAATAACCGATTAGAGAGAGGAATAGCCAGTAAGAAAAAAAAAGAGGTGATAATGCCTTCAAACAGAAGAACTACAGGGCCTTGGTGAGGCCTCACCTGGAATACTGCGTTCAGTATTGGTGCCCGTATCTAAAAAGGGATAAAGACAGAGTAGAAGCAGAACAAAGAAGCGCAACCAAAATGGTGAGGGGGGGTCAGCATTGAAAGACTTATAAGGAGAGGCTAAAGAATCTGAATATGTATACCCTGGAAGAGAGGGAGGTGCAGGGGAGATATGATACATATGATGCCTGAAAGGTTTTAATGATGTACAATTGTCAAACATTTTCCATTGGAAAGAAATCAATAGAACTAGAGGTCATGAAATGAAACTCCAAGGACGACTCTGAACCAATGTCAGGAAATATTTCTTCACAGAGAGGGTGAATGCCCTTCCAGAGAAGATGGTGAAGATGAAAACAGTGAAGGAATTCAAAGGGGCATGGGATAAACAGTGTGGATCCCTAAAGGCTAGAGGATGGAAATAAAGAGTGCATGGTAGTAACTGAGGATAACTTGCAGGTGTGGCATTTGCAACCCTTAACAAATAAGCCTTGATACTGTTAATGCAACTCCATCGTTGCTCTCTGCTTCAACAGCAATGAGTATTGGATTCAGACAGCAACCAACGAGGGCCCTGGCTTGTATGGTTTGGGGGAACAAAAACTTGAGGGTAACTTACTGATGCGACTTTTACTATCCTTAATCACTAAGCCTGATACCTTTTGATGCAGCTCCATCATTGCTCTCTGCTTCCATGGCAAAGGTTAAGGGAAATTTAATTCAAACAGCATCCAAGAGCCCTGACTTTCATGGTCTGGGAAGCTGATAAGCCTGAGGGTAACCTGCACAGTGCAGCTGATACTGGCATAAGCATAAGCTTTCTGGACAGACTGGATAGATCATTTGGTCCTTTTCTGCTATCATTTCTATGTTTCTAACTGAAAGCCAAAGTAAAATCCAACAGGATTGATGGTGCTTGAAGACACACCATTTGCTGCTCCCACATAGAGTGAAACGTAAACCTCTTCACTAAAGATGCTCTGGACCTTCCCAGCAATTTAGTATATTCCTTTTAGGAGGGAAACCAAAGGTTCTCCACAGACAGGCGCACACACTTTCTCTACCTCTTTTATAAAAATGTGCACATATAATTTTTACGAGTAATGATTATAGCAATGCAGACTGACTCAAGGAAGGAGGGAGAAAGTGAATCTGCTGCTATCATTGTCCCACTGTTTTAGAAGACAGAGGAATTGCAGAGGAGTGGTGCTTGCTTGGAGGGAGTGAGGTGAGGCAACATTGACAAGAAAATACTAGAAAAATGTGATTCCTTGGCACTCAAGGCAGTCCAATCCTCAAGTGGGTTATGCACCTCTACCAGCAGATGTAGATGGAGTAAAGCTGACATCACGGACATATAGCCCTGCCCCGACATCAGTCTACCAGTATTCTCAGTCTCCAGCAGGTGGTGATTGTGCATCTCCTACTGGGGATTGCTTGTGTTAAAAGGAAAGAAAAATAAGAAGAAAAGTTTTGAAGCATCATTTGAGCTCTTGAGGTGACACCAGGGTCCCTCCTTCAGTTGAATGTCTTGAGTCTGGCAGCCTAGTCAGGCGTGGACTTTTTTTTTTTTTTTTTAAAGAAGCAGTTGGAGGTCGAAGGAGGCTCGGCCGTAAATGCTTGCATCCTATCCTCCCTTAGCCGGAGACTCATTCGTGCTCTCAGCCAAGGACGGCTGAGCTCAGGTAAAGGGAAATATTGTTCTGCCCACACCATGAGCGCATTTATCTCCAACACCTGTTGGCTTCTGGTTCCGCCTTGATGATAGATGTAGGCCACTGTCATGGCACTGTCAGACATCCTTATTACAGTTCGCTGAGTTTTCCGACGACCCCCCTCTTTGAGCCTTCCCCGCTGGAGGAACGGCATCGGTCCCCACCCAAAGACTTGTCATTGCCAGCTTCGTGACGGTGATGGCAGAGGCCATCTCCTTCCAGCTCCTGTCAGAGGAGGATACCAGTCACATCTATCATTACATCATACCTTCCGTCTTACCAAATTAACCAAGAAGTTAGAGATCTAGGCTGATTTCTTGAAAAAAGGCTGTAGCTGTTCAGGAGCAAAGAAAAGAAATGTATTTGACTGAAACTTAAAACATTTGCATTGATAACGTAAAACAAAAGAAGCTCCTCGAATCAAGGGTATCTTTCCTGAGAGCTAAAAAACCCTTCCTCCTTAGCTGGGTAGATCTGGAAATATCCGGAAAAATTTGTAGATTTTGCCCACAAAAAGGTGTATTCAAGTTTCTAAAGTATGAAGACATCACTGTAGGAAGATCTGATTCGGATACAAAAGACACAAATAAGGTGGCCCTATTATTTCCTGATCAGATGATTCAAGAAATTCAACAAGAATCAAAGGAGGAAATGGATTCCCTGTAGGGGGACTTAGAAGAAGATGTTGGCAAAAAAGTTCTTATTTATAGGAGATTCTTCAAATGGAATACCCAGAACCTGATGAAAATATTTTTTCAAGGTAACCATCGGGCGTTCACCCAATGTTTTAGGAAAATTCGAAATTCTGAGGTTCAACCAATGAGAAGAATTCTCCATCAGTTCAAGCCTGCAAGAAAAAGCTCCAATATAATGGGCAGAAGTAGATTAGACAACCTGCATTTTCACATCTTGTTGAAGAGTTCCAAGTTACCTGAAATGATCTTGAATAGAGCTTTCATGCTGTACCACCATAGGATCCAATTTGGAAATAACCAAGTCCACTTTAGATACCGAAGTGGACAAAATCTGGGCAAAGTTCTCCAATTCCCACAATGAATCCAAAGTTATAACTGCTGGTTTGGAAGGCATCTGAACAGAATCCTGCAAAGGTGGAGCCCCTGAAGAACTAGCAGAAGAAGAAAGATAAACCTGCCCACGTGGAAATGCAGTGAAGTCAGATGAAGACGGAAGAACAGGTCCAGAAGAACAGTGTCCTCAGATGCTGTCTGAGGTATAGCAATGGACACAGCAACTTCATCAGCTCCCAGTCACACCGACACCGGGAGAGAAATCTGCTGCCGAACCAGCAACATCATCTGAAGGCTCGCATCTTTCAGCCAGCGGTAGAGCCTGTTCTCAGGGGCTGAGGGAAACCTTTTCCACGGGAATCACTGGTACTCCCTTGCCAAATGCCACAATGGGGAACACACCGCCAAGATGAGAGAGGTAGATGTTTTTCTGGCTTGAAGCAGTGTAGTGATAACTTCCTAAAGTATCCTTTCTTCCTTAATCTCCTCCTTTCAAAAGCCAGGCCGCTAGACAAAAGCGAGCTGCCTGGTCGAAATATATAGGCCCTTGATGAAGAAGATGTGGGAGATGGCCGAGTTGCAGAGGCCCGTCCACAGCCAGATTGATTAAGTCTGCAAATCACAGGTGTCGGGGCCATTCTGGAGCCACTAGGATCACCGTCCCTGGGTGGACCTCTATCTTGCGAAGCACCTTGTCCACCAGAGGCCAAGGAGGAAACACGTAAAGGAGAACAGATGTTGGCCAGGGTATTACTAGCGCATCGACCCCCCTCTGCACCGTGATCCCTTCTACGACTGAAGAAGTGAGGAGCCTTGGCATTGTCTCGCGTTGCCATCAAGTCCATGTGGGGGTTCTCCCACCTGCGAGAAATGAGATCCATTGCTCTGTCCGAGAGCTCCCACTCTCCTGGATCTATGCGCATGCGACTTAGAAAGTGCACTTGTATGTTGTCCTTGCCGGCGATGTGAGATGCAATCATCGCCAGATTTTGCTCCGCCCAAGCCATGTCTGCTACGGCTTGACTTCTGGTGCCTCCTTGACGGTTGATATAGGCCACCGTTGTCGCATTGTCGGATAAGACACGAACCGCCTGATGGTGTAACTGGGGATGAAAGTGTTGCACAGCCAAGCAAACCGCCCTAGTCACCAGGCGATTGATCGACCATCCGGACTCCTCCGGGGACCAACTGCTTTGTACTGACAGATACTGGCAAACAGCTCCCCAGCCTGAGAGACTGGCATCCGTGGTCACCTCTATCCAGTTCAGGACTTCCAAATCCACCCCTCGCGAAAGGTTGTGTGGGCAAAGCCACCATCCAAGACTGGACATGACGTGATCGGTGAGTGGCAGTGGGAATTGAAAATTCTCCGACTTGGGATCCCATCGGGAAAGTAACGCTCGATGCAGTGGTCTCAAATGAGCAAAAACCCAGGGAACCACCTCCAGGGTAGATGCCATCGAGCCGAGAACTTGGAAGGTAGTCCCAGGCCTTGGGTAGTGAGAGCCAACAAGCAATGAACTTGCCCCATCAGCTTGTGCATTCAGTCCTTTGGGAGAAAAACTTTCCCGACCATAGTGTCGAACTGAGCCAATCATCCAGGTAGGGATGAATGAGAAGGCCTGGTCTCCGAAGAGACGCTGCCACAACCACCACTATGACCTTGGTGAACGTATGGGGGTGGTCGCGAGACTGAACGGCAGAGCACAAAATTGATAATGCATTCCCAGAACCATAAAGCGAAGGAACTTCTACTGATCCTCGCGAATGGGAATGTGTAAATATGCCTCCATCAGAGCCAGAGAGGCCAGAAATTCTCCCTTGCGTACTGCCGTGATTACGGAATGCAGAGTTTCCATGTGAAAATGCGGCACCTTGAGAGACTTGGTCGGAAGGATCCCTCCTTCTTTAGAACCACAAAGTAAATGGAGTACCTCCCTGTCCTCCAATCTTCTGGAGGAACCAGTTTTACAGCACCTAGAGCTAGGAGGCGTTTGAGAGTCTGACGAACAATCTGCCGTTTGACCTGAGGACCGTATGGGGATATTAAGTAGAAATCTCAGAGAGATCGAGCAAATTCCAAAGCATCCAGGCGCTTGCGGCCTGCTCTGCCGAAACCAACGTTGCCCTCGAAAATGAGAGCAGGATGATGGAAATCCTCTGGAGGGCTTCAGTCTGTCCTCTGGCAACTTGTGAACTTTGTTCTCTCTCAGGGACTTTATCAACTGCTGCAAATCCTCACCGAATAAAAAACCACCTTTAAATGGAATAGCCCCAAGCTGAGCCTTGGAGGAAACATCCGCGGACCAGTTTCGGAGCCACAAAAGCCGCCTTGCCGACACTGCCAACGACATTGTGCGAGAGGAAGTGTGGAGCAGGTCATACAATGTGTCTGCTCCATATGCCACCGCAGCTTCAAAATGTTCCACCTGCTCGGATTCTCCCTGAGGAAGATCTCTAGATGTCAGCAATTGCTGAACCCAGCGCAAGCTCGCATGCAGCATGTAACTGCTACACACCGCTGCCCGGATACCTAGGGCCAACACCTCAAAAATGCGCTTAAGCAGTACTTCCAGCCTGCGATCCTGAAGGTCTTTGAGAGCCGCCGAACCTGCGTCTGGAATGGTGGTCCGCTTAACAACAGCCGAAACTGAAGCATCCACTTTAGGGAACCGCAGGAGCTCCAGAGATTCATCCAGTAACGGATACAGCTTATCCATGGTCCGACTGACCCGCAGACCAGCAACTGGAGCGTCCCACTCCCTAGTCATCAGCTGCTGAAGCATGGGATAAAAAGGAAAAGCTCGGGTTGGCGTTCTCAATCCGACCAGGACTGAGTCCTGCGGCAGAGCATGTGGAGGGAACTCCACCCCAAGCTCAGAAAGAACTACAGGGATGAGAGGTTCTAATTCCTCTCTCTGGAATAGCCAGACCACTTTAGGATCATCACCATCCAAGGGGTTCTGCTTCCCCTGCTCATCTTCCGATCCTGCCCTAGCCAGGGAGCAAGGAGAGGTCACTGCAGGTGTAGCCACACTGCCCGGTACCACTGGAGCAGCTGCTCCTCCTGAAGCCAAGGAGCCTTTTAACTTCACGACCCAGGCACATCTGTGCACTTAGCCACCTTGAGGGTCGGTCCCTGCGCAGGTCTCACCGGCAAGGCACCACCCTGAGGAGACCTGGAAGCCAGAAAGGCTTTATGCATAAGGAGGACAAAATCTAAAGAAAAGGAATCAGAATCATCATTCCCCCCCCCCCCGGGACATCAAGGTGCTCCTGATCAAAAGCATTATTAGGACTGGCAGGAACCGGTGACAGCACAGAGGGAATCTCCCCATCCCCCATAGCCCTTGCCTGAGCTGCAGCAAATGTGTTTAAGATGGCTGCCGTCCCTGCACTGAGGGGAAACGGGTCAGCCAGAGGCTCCTGCGGAACCGATCGTTGTTGAGCCCCCCAGGGCTTAGCTGATGCTGCAGACCCAGAAAGGGAGCTGCCTTCCCCTCCCGGAAGACAGCGGGAGCAAATACTGGCATGAGAGAGCCACGCGGACGATTCTCCACATGCCACACACAAAGATGGCCGCGGCATCATGGAGGGGGAAAAACAACCCAAAACTCAAAGATGCGGCAAAATCCATCAAAAACAGGACAATTCGGATGGGGAGGGGTCCTGGATTGCAGCCCATCAAAAAAAGAAATTTTTTTTTTTAATTTTGATTTTTTTTTTTTTCCAAATGCTGAAGCTTGGCACAAGGTAAGAGAGGGACTAGACCACTGGTAATCTCTTCCCCAGCTCCTTACCTGCCTGGAGCCCTGCGGTGTTACCAACCCCAGCTCCAATAACCTGCCACCAGAGGGGATGATCCTGTAGGATCTAACAACCCCCTGGGAGGACTGGGAAACACTCCCTGCTGCAGAAGACTTTTTTTTTTTTTTTTAACTTAAACTTGCTTGATTCAAAACTTTATACAGTTAATTTACTCTTATTTCAAGGGATAGCCTACAACCCCAGAAACAGAGCAAGAATGCAGGGTTTGCATCACCTCCGTCTGCTGGAGACAGAGAAATACTGAAGGGATGCAGGAGGCACACCAGGTTAAGTGAGGGTGCCTTTCAAGTTTTCTCTGTCTCCACCTGCTGGAAGGGAGGCATAACCCATGGTTTGGACTGATCTGGAACTTCCAGTACAGCCCAGTGGTAGGTTTATGAATGAGAAGGAGTGGAGTGGATATGGAGGACCACAACAGAAATAACCCAAATTGTCCAACGGAAATGACTCCTTACTACATATATTATAAGTGGCATATATATATATATATATATTTATTTTTAATTCTTATATACCGACATTTCTGTATAATATACAGATCACACTGGTTTACAGTAAAACAGAACTGTTGCGGGCGGGCGTTACATTAAACATTGAACCTAAGAGCATAAGAACATACGAAACGATCGAAGAAACATATGGAGAAAAACATTAAACATTAAAACATTAGCTTAAGGGCATAAGAGCGTTAAAAAAACAAAACAAAAAAAACGTTTGGGGAAACATAGAAACATATAGAAACATAGAAATGACGGCAGAAGAAGACCGAATGGCCCATCCAGTCTGCCCAGCAAGCCTCACACATTTTTTCTCTCATTCTTATCTGTTTCTCTTAGCTCCTTGTTCTATTCCCCTTCCACCCCCACCATTAATGTAGAGAGCAGTGATGGAGCTGCATCCAAGTGAAATATCTAGCTTGATTAGTTAGGGGTAGTAGGGGCAGTAACCGCCGCGATAAGCAAGCTACACCCATGCTTATTTGTTTTACCTAGACTATGTTGTACAGCCCTTGTTGGTTTTTTTTTCTTCTCCCCTGCCGTTGAAGCAGAGAGCCATGCTGGATATGCATTGAAAGTGAAGTATCAGGCACATTTGGTTTGGGGTAGTAACCGCTGTAACAAGCCAGCTACTCCTCGCTTTGTGATTGCGAATCCTTTTTTTCTTCACCCCTGTCGTTGAAGCTATGCAGGATATGCGTGAAGCATCAGTTTTTTGTTTTTGTTTTGGGTTTTTTTTTTCCCCTGCCGTTGAAGCAGAGAGCTATGCTGGAAATGCGTGATGTATCAGTCTTTCTCCCATGCCGATGAAGCAGAGAACCATGCTGGATATGCATGGAAAGTGAAGTATCAGGCACATTTGGTTTGGAAACCAAAGGAACAATTGCAAACCAAAAGAAGCTTAAAGCGGAATAATTAAAGACTTCAGTACAGAATTATGGAATATAAAACATTAGATGTGAGGCTTGGAGTCGGGGGAGTGGGGGAGGGAATAGGTGGGAATGAAGAGAGGGAGGAAGGGCTGGGGGGCAGGAGATGAGGAGGGAAAGAGCGGGCGGAAGTAACTGAGGAGGAAGAAGACATCCCGATGAGGCCGGGAGGGCAGGGGAGAGCGGGCGGCGTGCTCAATTTATCCTCAAGCCTTATATTCTGTCCTTTGAACGGTGTCAGAGTGAGCTTGGGTTTCCGGGAAAGCTTGACTGAAAAGCCACGTTTTTAGATGTTTCTTAAAGGTTTGATGGCAAAGTTCTTGACGTAGATCCGGTGGCAGAGTGTTCCATAGAGTAGGCCCTGCTGTTGATAATGCTCTCTTTCTTAGAGTAGATTTGGCCGGGGGGGCATACAAGGAGCCTTTGTACGCTCTTCTAACTGGTCTGTCTGAGGTGTGCGGACGGAGTTGAATACTAAGTTTGAGTGGGGGCGATGTTATGTATGTCCTTGTGGATCATCATGAGAACTTTAAAAGAGATCCTAAATTTGACGGGTAGCCAGTGAAGAGACTGAAGGATGGGAGTAATATGGTCTCTTTTATTTGAGTTTTATAGATATATATATATATATATATAAAAGCAGCTACATTATTTACAAAAGTGGATAAACCAGCCACTTATAAGAATGGCTGTAAGTATTAGGGATGTGAATCGTGTGATCGATCGTCTTAACGATCGATTTTGGCTGAGGGGGGGGGGGGGAAATCTGATCATCATGGTTTTTTTGGTTAAAAAATCATTTTATCGGGGGAGGGAGGGAAAACCGGCACACCAAAACAACCCTAAAACCCACCCTGACCCTTTAAAACAAATCCCCCACCCTCCCAAACCCCCCCAAAATGTTTTAAATTACCTGGGGTCCAGTGGGAGGGTCCCGGCGCGATCTCCTGCTCTCGGGCCACGGCTGCGTTAATAGAAATGGCGCAGGTGGCCCTTTGCCCTTACCATGTGACAGGGCAAAAGGTAGCGCCGGCGCCATTTTGGTTCCTGGCACCCGATGTCACGAGTGCAGGAGATCGCTCCCGGACCCCCGCTGGACCCCCAGGGACTTTTGGCCAGCTTGGGGGGGCCTCCTGACCCCCACAAGACTTGCCAAAAGTCCAGCGGGGGTCCGGGAGCGACCTCCTGCACGCAGGCCGTATTGCCAATATTCAAAATGGCGCCGGTGCTACCTTTGCCCTCACTATGTCATACGGGCGACGTCGCCCGTATGACATAGTGAGGGCAAAGGTAGCACCATTTCTATTAACGCAGCTGTGGCCAGAGAGTGGGAGATTGCACCGGGACCCCGCCACTGGACCCCAGGTAATTTAAAACATTTTGGGGGGGTTCGGGAGGGTGGGGGATTTGTTTTAAAGGGTCGGGGTGGGTTTTAGGGTTGTTTTGGTGTGCCGGTTTTCCCGCCCTCCCCCCGATTTATGATTTTTTGACGATAAATCGGGGGAATTGCTATTGTATCGCGGCTCTAACGATTTAAAATATATCTGACGATTGTTTTAAATCGTCAAAAAACGATTCACATCCCTAGTAAGCATACACAAAATTGTATAAATAATGCAGCAAAGTAAATATTCCGGCAGCTAACGGATAAAAATATATTCAAATGGCTAGCAAAACCATGACATTTTGCTGAGAATGTCCATGTTCTTCAGCCAAATGATTTGCCAGTGTGGTCATAGTGGGAGACCTAGATGGTACTGGAGATTCTTTGCCACTATCTAGTGTAGTGCACTAAGATTCTTTGCCACTATCTAGTGTAATGCACTACCCTGGTAAGGCTCACCCTTCAGCATGGAAGCTATCCAGTCTTGTATTTTTCTTTTATGCTCTTTAGTCTTGCATTTTTGGCACATGAGTGGACGCTAGTCTGGTTTCCTTTGAAGTTTTCTATTGTGCACCTGCCTCTAAATGTCAAGTGCATCGAACTGTCACTATGTAGTGGCAATGTAACTCTGTAATGGAGTCAGTTGTTATTTTCACTAATATACGTTTTAGCAATCTTATAGTTACTGACAACTGATATTGCTTTCACCCAACTAGAGGCTATTTGGGCCCAACACAAACATCTAGAAAACTTCATGTCCACTCTCTTCTAACCTAGTACATTGGGTGAAGAGAAAATCATTTATCCAGCTATGTAATGGTGGTGACTGCTGCCACTTAACCGACTAGAAGCCTGTCAAAGATGCCCTCCTTTCCCAGTTAAAGTGTGCGTTCGACCTGTGCTGGATGCACATTTTAAAGTTTAGATTTTTTTTTAAACCCCAATGCATTTGCATAGCATTAGCTTAATACAGCATGAGTCAAATATTTTAAGCCGAGCATTAAAACCATGCACTGAAATCAAGAACACAGTGTTTTAACATATAGCTACCTGCATGGGCATGTAAATGTTATGAAAGGGTTGAAACCTTGACAATTTTATTTATTTATTTAGATTTATATTCCGCTTTTTGCACTTTTTTCAGCACTTCAAAGTAGATTACATTCAGGTTCTGCTAATTCAACCCCTTTTTATCTCCATTAAAAAAAAACAAGAGAGTCATAATGCTTAAAGAAATCATTGTTTAATATAAATGACTACAGAAAAGGAAAGTTGTTGAGTAACTTTGAATTTATATAGAGATTGGTCACCATTTTGTGCACTCAGCTAAACAAAGGAAAAGAAGTTTGATTTATCATTTCAGTCCAACATCCTAACCACAGGAGTCTTTACCAGTTGCAATAGTTATCCAGTGACAAACATAAAAGATGATGTAGTATATGAGCTTTGGAGACCTCACAGATCTCGTCTTCAGGACCAACATGGCTACCTGAACATCAACCTCATCATACTAAATTGTAAACTTTTTTGTATTCACATTTAATTAATGAAATAATGGTACCAAAAGGGCCCTCATGTTCCCCTTCAGCTCATCACGGTACAAAGGCACCTGCTAGCAACAGGAAGCACCAAAGCAGTATCTTAAAACCAACTAATTTAAGGTAAGGAAGGAATCTGGTTTCAATTTCTACAAAATTAGGCTTAACTCTGGTTTTTATTTAAAGAATTCTTCTCTCCCATTTTCTTACTTATTACTTCTCCTATGATCATAAGTTTATATTTTAATTTGGAAATTAAGCACCTGATTTATTAAGCATAGACACAGAATGGGGAAAAAGCCTTAGTAATTCAGGGCCTCAAATGGTAAACAGCATTACCAACTCCAATCCAAGAGCAAATGGGCACAAAGTTGTAATAGCACCCAAGTATCAAAACCTCAGTTCAGGGAAAGAGACCATGTCTTCGTTAACTATCCCAACAATGACAGTTTGTACCATTACAACAGTGCAAAAGGTCAGATTGGCTGATTATATCTTTCAGGCACAGAAGAGGCTGCCAACTAAGGCACAAGAGCTTGCTTTACAGATTTGGGAACACGACTAGCATAGTAGTCAAAATTTTTCAGGGTCGCAAGGATGCCTGCAGAGTTCATGTGCTTCACCTCCTTGTTGTACTGAAAGCTGTTTCCATGAATGTCAGTCATTTTTCCTAAAAGAGAAGGTGAATATTAGATCATTTCTTTTTCTGAACATGTTCAGAAAAAAGTGGTTTTTGGGTTTTTTTAACTATAAAACAATACAATACAAAGATCTCTTGCCTTCTCAATTTTTCTACCATTATTTTTGTCTCTTGGTGCCTTTGTCCAAAGTGCCTTATGAAAAGAAAATCTGCAGCTACACAACAAAGTGGAAACCTGAAAGTAGCGACACTGAGAGAGGCAGAATAGGAAGAGGAAAACCTTGAGGAAAAATACCCCCTCCTGCTCTTCTCCATTTTAAACAGGAGAAGTTTAAACATTGAGCCTGTGCAGGTTCTAATAAAGGGGGAGAGCAATGAAGTAAGGAAACTCACATACTTAAATTAGAGGTGAAGCAATATTATAAACAAAATCAAAGCAAATGGAGGAAGGAGGTAGAGAGGTTATGCAGAGATAAAAAAGATAACTGCTAAATTTATTCAAATGCTGGATATAACAGTAAGAAGCAGATACAAGCTTGTAATCTGAGCAAGAAACAAAACAAAAACAAAAAAAATAGGCAGTTCTGGTAGTGACAAATGTGTGGACAAAAAAAAAAAAAAAAAAGGGCACGCCCCCCCCCCTGTGCAGAACGTAGGAAAATTGGTTCTCACCTGCTAATTTTTGTTCCTGGAATACCTCAGATCAGGCCAGACAAGTGGGTTTTGCATCCCTACCAGCAGACAGAGGCAGAATAAAAAAACTTTTCAGGTACTGCTACATAGCCAAGAGTGCCATCTAGAGACCCTCAGTACTGACCTGTACCCAAGCCAAGACAGACATACTCTCAAAACTCAAATCAACTTCCCTCTCCAGAGCTAACAGAGAACAAAAGATTGGAGACCTAACAAAGAAATTGAATACCTTCAGTCCTAAAGGCTCAACAACTATACACCTAGAAAGTTCTGTATCCTAAACCAAAGCAACCAAGGTCTTTCACAATCAAGGGATGGGCTTCTGGACTGATCTGTGGTATTCCGGGAACAAAAATTAGGTAAGAAGCAATTTTCCTTTCCTGTTCATACCCCAGATCAGTACAGTCAAGTAGGATGCACTCAATGTCTCCTACACTGGGCGGGAATTCGAAAGACCCGCATGTAACACAATCTCCCCAAACATCTCTTCCTCCGGCACCCAAAGCACCACTTGATAATGTTTGGTACAAGTGTGAAGCAAAAAGCATGTCTCTGTTCTACAGCTTTCCAGTGGTGACATCAGGTGACATTCCACCCAGGAGCCACATGCACCCTTATACAGAGCACATGCAACCCCCCCCCCCCCGGGAACTGTCCTACCTGCCACGGGTGGGCCTGGGTGGGCAGCTGCCCACCCAACTTAGACCCAGGCCCACCCAACTGGCACCGGAACTGCAAGGCTGTTGCGGGATCCCATCCCCGCGACAGTGAACAAGAGAACCCAAGCCTCGCGCGCCATCACTGCACACATGGGGAAGCGCTGCTGCGCCCGTATGGCCAACCAATCTTCCTGTTTGGGGGGGGATGGAGCGGAAGCGCTGCGCACAGCTTCCACTTCCTCCCCCCAAAGCAGGAAGATCAGCTGGCCTCTCCTGCTGCCACTGGCCTCCTGCTATCTTTGGGCTATACGGCCCGCCGAACTTCCTGCTTGGGGGGGGGAGCGGAAACGCAGTGCACAACTTCCGCTTCCTCCCCCTCCCCCCCCCCCAAGCAGGAAGATCGGCGGGCCGTACGGCCCGACCACAAAGATAGCAGGAGGCCGGTGGCATCAGGAGAGGCCAGCTGATCTTCCTGCTTTGGGGGGGGGAGGAAGCGGAAGCTGTGCATGTGCTTGAATGTGTATGTGTGGATGAGAATGGGAGTCTGGGTGAGAATGGAAGCTTGAATATGTGGGTGAATGGGAGCTTGTATGTGTGGGTGAGAATGGGAGCCTGGGTTTGTGTGTGGGTGAGAATGGGAGCTTGAATGTGTGTATTTATGGGTGTCTGGATGTGCGTCTGTGTGTGCATAAGAATATAAGCCTGGGGAGGGGTGAGAAAGTGAGAGCTTGTATGTGTGTCTGCAGGGAATTTGAGCTTATATATGTGGGGGGGGGAGAGCATATGTGAGTGAGGGGGAATCTTTGAGAGAAAGCGTGTGTGTGGAAGGGAAGAAGACAGTAATAGAAGAAAGACACTGAAAAGGAATTAGGAAATGAGCGACAAGGGGAAAAATGGGGAAAAGAGACCAGGACCAACTGATTAGAAAAATACAAAGATCAGACAACAAAGGTAAAAAAAAAATTATTTTGAGATGTTAGCAATTTAAATATAAGCAACACAACCGCTCTCTCAATTTATGGACAGGTAGTAGCCATGTGTAAAATCGTAATAATAAGAAGGCTAAAGTACCACAAATCACCGTGAATTATGTTTGTATCATTAAGTAGACCTCATACTTAGGCGTAGATGTGAATGCTATTCTGCATAATGTTTTACACCAGTAGTATAATCATGGGTCAGAAAAGAATTTTATATGCTTAGTGAGTCCAAAGTGAAAAGAATACAAAGTTGATATAGCATGACATTTCCCATTGTATTCATTGTTACAGAATTTAACGCATCATAGTTTTGACAACATTCAATTTCTTAAGATTATGTAGCTAGCTACTTAGCTTTTTTTGCATGTGAAGAAACGCCTGAGAGTTAAAGATGTTACAAGGCTCAAGGTGTACTAGCTCGACATGGACCGTGTTTCGGCGTCTGCCTTCATCAAGGAGCTGAATGAATGTGAGATGATTTTCGTGGCATTTTCACTAACATGGAAGTAATGCATTTCCTCACATTCCTACATTATCTTAAGAAATTGAATGTTGTCATTACTATGATGCATTAAGAAATTCTGCAACAATGAATACAATGAGAAATGTCATGCTATATCAACTTTGAATTCTTTTCACTTTGGACTCACTAAGCATATACAATTCATTTCTGACCCATGATTATACTACTGGTGTAGGTGCTAGTTTCTGCCGGGACCGAGAAAAGTGCACAGAAAAGCAGTAAAAACTGCTTTTCTGTGCACCCTCCGACTTAATATCATGGCGATATTAAGTCGGAGTTCCCGAAGGGTGTAAAAAGTAAAAAAAAAAAAAAAAAAATTTAAATTGGGCCGGTGGCTGTCGGGCCGAAAACCAGATGCTCAATTTTGCCGGCGTCCAGTTTCTGAGCCCGTGGCTGTCAGCGGGCTCGAGAACCGACGCCGGCAAAATTGAGTGTCGGATGTCAAACCCGCTGACAGTCGCCGCTCCGGGCTAAAAGGAGGCGCTAGTATCCCTAGCGCCTCCTTTTGCCCATTTCTACCGCACCACCTAATTTACATACTGAATCGCACGTGCCGGGAGAGCAGGCGTTCGTCCGCTCTCCCGCATTTTTACTGAATCGGCCCGCAACTGCCTTAATCCCTGGGCGGGACTCTGAACTGATCCTTGGTACTACAGGAACGAAAATTATCAGGTAATAACCACATTTTCTTTTCCCTGTACGTACCGATCAGTCCAGACTCCTGGGATGTACCAAAGCTTCCTAGACAGGGTGGGACCTGGAGAGCCCCGCTCGCAATACACTTTCGCCAAAAGACCGAGACTACCGATCCGCCACATCCAGGCGATAATGCCTTGTAAAAGTATGTAGCGACTTCCAAGTTGCCGCTCTACAAATCTCTTGTGGTGAAACCAAGTGAGCCTCGGCCCAAGAAGCAGACTGAGACCGGGTGGAATGAGCCCTCAAACCCTCCGGCATTGGCTTACCTTTGAGAATGTAAGCTGGTCCAATAGCTTCCTTGAGCCATCTGGCAATAGTGGTTTTGGAAGCTTGAAGGCCATTCTTTGGACCACTCCATAGAACAAAAAGATGGTCAGAGTGCCGAAAACCATTCGTGACCTTAAAATAGTGAAGCAACTCTCTGCGGACAACTAAAAGTTGAAGCTCACGCGCATGTGGTTCCGAAGCAGATAAATCTGAAAAAGCTGGCAGCTCCACTGACTGTTTAACATGAAAAGAAGAAATCACTTTCGGGAGAAAAGATGGAACTGTCTGTAAAGACACACCCCCATCTGATATCTGAAGAAAAGGATCACGACATGACAAGGCCTGCAACTCTGAAATGCGTCTTGCAGAGCAGATGGCTACCAAGAAAATCACCTTCAAGGTCACATCCTTCAACGTAGCCCTCCGTATAGGTTTGAAAGGAGACTCACATAAACCCCGAAGGACCAGGCTGAGGTTCCAAGGAGGACAAACCTTCCTCACTGGAGGACGCAGATTCTTGACCCCTTGTATAAAAACGGACCACATCCGGATGAGAGGACAAGCGATAAAAAAAAAGATATAATTGCGATGGAGAAGGGACAGAGAAGGGCTACCAAAATGATATGGGGAATGGAACAGCTCCCCTATGAGGAAAGACTAAAGAGGTTAGGACTTTTCAGCTTGGAGAAGAGACGGCTGAGGGGGGATATGAAAGAGGTGTTTAAAATCATGAGAGGTCTAGAACGGGTAGATGGGAATCTGTTATTTACTCTTTTGGATAATAGAAAGACTAGGGGGCACTCCATGAAGTTAGCAGGTGGCACATTTAAAACTAAATCGGAGAAAGTTCTTTTTCACTCAATGCACAATTAAACTCTAGAATTTGTTGCCAGAGGATGTGGTTAGTGTAGTTAGTTAGCACTGACGACTTAGGAAATCCGCATGAACATTGTCCACTCCTTCAATGTGAGATGCCGCCAAACGAGACAGGTGAAGTTCCGCCCACGACATCAGCCGGTCAGCCTCTCAAGCAACATGGAGACTCAGTGTCCCTCCTTGACAGTTGATGTATGTGACAGTCATTGTGTTGGAGAGGATTCGGACTGCCCGACCTTGGACTAGGGGCAGGAAGTGCAAGACTAACTGCTCTGGTCTCCAGACGGTTGATGGGCCACGACACCTGTTCCAGTGTCCATTGCCCCTGCTTCGGCGAGGCTGGCATCTGTCATCACGATTACCCCTTGTGGAACCTCCAGCTCTACTCCTCAGAGCAAATGATCCAAGTCTAGCCACCAGGTCAGACTGTCCAGGGCTAGGGGCGGTGGCGGTAGCGGCAGGGGAGCCTGAAACTCTCGGGGCACCGGTTTCCACCAGGATAGTAATGCTCTCTGTAATGGACACATGTGGGTAAAGGCCCAAGGCACAACATCTATCGTGGAGGCCATGGAACTTAGCATCTGGAGATAATCCCAAGCCGTGGGAGGCTGGATGTCCCGAAAATGCTGAACCTGAAGGAGGAGAGATTGGGCCCGGTCCGGACAAAGAGACCGTGCCCTCCTTGGTGTCGAAATGAGCTCCCGGAAAGTCGAGACAATGGGATGGAGTGAGGCTGCTCTTGGTAAAATTGATGACCCAACGAGTGGTTGGAGGAGGAGTAACACTCGTTCCACCGATCGCTGGCACAAGTCCCTGGACTTTGCCCGGATGAGCCAGAATCCCTTCCTTCTGCAGGGCCTCCGCCACCACTACCATCACCTTGGTAAAGGTGCGAGGAGCGGTTGCCAAGCCGAATGGCAGGGCCTGGAACTGGAAGTGCTGACCCAAAATCTTGAAGTGGAGAAAGCACTGGTGTTCCTGCCGGATGGGGATATGCAGATAGGCCTCCATCAGATCCAAGGATGCTAGGAACTCTCCCTTGTGCACTGCCGCAATCATGGAGTGTAGGGTTTCCATCCTGAAGTGAGGAACCTTGAGAGCCCTGTTGACCAGCTTGAGATCCAGGACTGGCCGGAAGGAGCCCTCCTTCTTGGGGACACGAAGTAGACTGAATAATGGCCAAGCCCTTGTTTCGTCACTGGCACAGGAAGAATGGCTCCCAACTCCCGAAGCTGGTCCAGCATCTGTCGCACTGCGTCCTGTTTCTTTAATCCGCTAGGGGAAAAGACAAACCGACCTCTGAGAGGTCGAGCAAACTCTAAAGCATAACCGTGCTTTAGAATATTCAGGTCCCACTGGTCTGAGGTAATTGTGGCCCACTCCTCGTAGAATAGCGAAAGGCGGCCTCCTAACTGGGGAATTGAAGAGGGGGCCGGCAATACTTCATTGCGGAGATTTAGCAGAAGTCCCTTGGGCGAGGGCATCTCGGGCTGATCTTCGACCCCGAAAGGAATGAGACCAGGACTGCGATTGTGACGAGGCAGGCCTGTGGGGTACCGGGTGCCCCTGGTGAAAGCGCCGTTGTCCTCTGAAACGGTTCCGCGGAGAGCTGTAAGTCCTGGAGCTCTGAGGATGATCTTCTGGTAACTTATGCACCTTATTCTCCCCGAGGATTTGATGAGTTGATCCAACTCCTCCCCAAACAGCAATTTACCCTTGAAAGAGAGGGAGCCAAGTTGAGACTTGGAGGGGGAATCCGCGGCCCAGTTTCTGAGCCAGAGAAGGCGTCTGGCTGAGACTACGGACGAGCCATCCCTATAACTATGAATAAGAAAAATGTAAGGGAGAGAAACTAGTATAAAATATGAAACACAAATACAACTAGTTATGAATAGACTGATACCTCATGGATCCCAGAATATATCACAATACTACTATGTAAAATACAATTTTTATTGAAAATTTTTTTATAAATTTTTCATTATTTCATAAAAACTATCATTGTGTTCATTTATTTTCTGAGCTCAGAAATGAATATTCAAAACGGCCTGTAATTCAACCAACTGAGTTCAAAATTGAATTTCAATTACTTTGGAAAACATGGCTAATAATTTCTTTGCCAAAAAGTGATATGAATTTCTGCTCATTATCACAGACCGAACTCGCCAACAAAATACATAGTTTTAGGAAAATACCGTTAGTATGTCGAACTAATTTTTAATCAATTTGATAATATCAATAGATCTTATTCAATATTAAATTTTGAACTCAGTAAAACTTCTGATATCACACACACTCAATAAACCACAGTCTAGATGTATGTTAATATGAGTACAAAATTAACACCGATGATATCTTCAATACTTAAATTGATTTTTTAAAAAATATCCTGTAGGTATATATTACTGGATAAAGTTCATTATTAATCCTTAACAGTTCTTGTTGACCAAAGTTCAGTTTGTATGTTTCAAGGCAAAAGGTCAAGTTTTTTGTAATCAATTAGCCACACTGTCTTCCAAATTGACCTCCAAAAACGGGATTTCCATAAACTGCATCAATCTGATGTTAATGTCACCCGACAGTGATGGTAACAGAAACTGTTGGAATGATGGCATGAAGCCTATCGGTAACAGAACCTGTTTAAATGTCTTCAGACAGACCCGACTGTAGAGACGTCCTTGTCCAGCAGCAGTGAGTACTTGTATTAATTTTGATTTTGAAAATGTCTATAAAAGTGCTGCAATACTTAAAAGATACTTTGAATGTTTCAGAGTTTGCCCTGATGCAGGTTCCGAAACGTTGCCAACGTCGGCGGCTTCTGTTGAAAATTTGAAGCGATTGCGGCAACTTCAGCTAAAGGTTTTGAAGTGGACCGCACAGTTTAAAGACACGTGGGCTAAAGGATGACAAGATAAGGTTTTGTCGGGACAAGATAGGCTTATTGCCATCATTTAAACAGGTTCTGTTACCGATAGGCTTCATGCCATCATTCCAACAGTTTCTGTTACCATCACTGTCGGGTGACATTAACATCAGATTGATGCAGTTTATGGAAATCCCGTTTTTGGAGGTCAATTTGGAAGACAGTGTGGCTAATTGATTACAAAAAACTTGACCTTTTGCCTTGAAACATACAAACTGAACTTTGGTCAACAAGAACTGTTAAGGATTAATAATGAACTTTATCCAGTAATATATACCTACAGGATATTTTTAAAAAAATCAATTTAAGTATTGAAGATATCATCGGTGTTAATTTTGTACTCATATTAACATACATCTAGACTGTGGTTTATGAGTGTGTGTGATATCAGAAGTTTTACTGAGTTCAAAATTTAATATTGAATAAGATCTATTGATATTATCAAATTGATTAAAAATTAGTTCGACATACTAACGGTATTTTCCTAAAACTATGTATTTTGTTGGCGAGTTCGGTCTGTGATAATGAGCAGAAATTCATATCACTTTTTGGCAAAGAAATTATTAGCCATGTTTTCCAAAGTAATTGAAATTCAATTTTGAACTCAGTTGGTTGAATTACAGGCCATTTTGAATATTCATTTCTGAGCTCAGAAAATAAATGAACACAATGATAGTTTTTATGAAATAATGAAAAATTTATAAAAAAGTTTTTTCAATAAAAATTGTATTTTACATAGTAGTATTGTGATATATTCTGGGATCCATGAGGTATCAGTCTATTCATAACTAGTTGTATTTGTGAGACTACGGACACCATGGACCTAGACAGCACCCGGAGAAGATCATACAGTGCGTCCGCTTTTCCGCTTGTTGTGCCTCCCTTGGAGGCAATTCTTGGGCGCCAAGCAGTTGTTGGAGCCACCGGAGCCCTGCTCGCTGCATCAGGGAGCTACAGACAGCAGCCCGAGCTCCCAAGGCGGACACCTCAAAAACCCTCTTCAAATATACCTCGTTTGCGGTCCTGCAACTCTCTGAGGGCCGCTTCTCCAGTTACTGGAATAGTAGTCTTCTTAGTGACTGCTGAAACCGCAGCATCCACCCACGGTACTTTAAGCAGATCCAGGGAGTCCTTGGGAAGCGGGTACAGCTTGTCCATAGCTCTGCCAACCCACAGAGAAGCCTCCGGAGCCTCCCACTCCTTGGACAGAAATTGGAGGAGCTTAGGATGAAAAGAAAAGGTCTTCAAAGGCGGCTTGAGCCCCGCCAGGATGGGGTTCCGTCTCGTCTGTGCTGTGCTGGTACCAGGAGCATCCTGGGGAGCCTCAATGTCCAACTCGGCCAAGACTTGCGAAATGAGCGAATCCAGCTCATTGCTCTGGAAAAGGCGGAGGACTCGAGGATCATCTCCTTTGACTTGCGCTAGGGGCACAGAGTCAACCAAATCTGGGTCCACCGCAGGGACCAGCAAAGGTGGGTTAGGACCGGTCGGAAGAGAAACTGGCTGTTCCCTGGAGGACCCCGAGGGAGCCACTGGCCCGGCAGAGCCAGGGTCTCCTGGAGCCGCAACTGAACGCAGCGGTCCCAATCCCCATGGTGCCCTACCGGTGTCCGGGAAATCCCCCAGTCTGCCCACCTTAGCAGGAGGGGGAGCCAGAGCAGCGTCCTGGTGCTGATTGAGCCTGGCCAAATAAGCACTATGTGTGAGCAGAATGAATTCTGTGGGAAAAAGGCTCTGGAGAAGGGATGGCTGGGGGGGGGGGGGGGGGGCTCTGAGTCGGGGAGGTGAACCGGAGGAGAATGAGCCTGGTTGGGGGCTGAGCTGACAGGAGACTGCCCTGGAGGCAACTCTGGATCCAAAATGGCCGCCGTTCCCGCGCTGGACGGGAACGGGGCTGACCTCCTCAGAGCCTGGCACACATATGAGCGCGAAACTGACCGTCCCGGTGGGCTCGAGGTGCCCTTCCCGCCAGGGAGGCACAGAGCTCACAAGTCGCCCCGGGAGAGCTGTGCTCCGGGCTCCCCGCAGGCACTGCATCGCGTCGTAAGTAAGAGTAAGCAAAGACCTCCGAAAGAGCAGCCGGGGTAAGGAGTCCTGCGCTGCTAAGTAACTTAGTCGACCCTTACCCTTAAGGGAAGACCCTTAAGAATAAGTATATTTTCTTCAAGCCAGAGGAATGCCGCGTCTCAAGCTTAGAGGCTGCCCTGAGGAATCGGCATCTCAGGGCAGCAGGTCGATATCGAGGGGGAGAGGTTGGACCACCAACTTCACCCCTAAGGCAGCAAAAGTTACTTCTGTGAAAGGAAAAAACTTACAACTTTCCCCAGGGACCAAAAACAGCAATAAAGAAAAGCAAGAGACTGGTCTGCCACTGAAAGAAAACCCTGCCTGCAAGCCTGCAGCAGAGCAGCCAAAGCAGTAAGCCAAAAACTTTTTTTTTGTTTTAAATAAGATCCATCCAAATAAATAACTCTAAGGAGAAAAAAAAATCCAGAAAGGACTATTCTCAGAGAAAGAAAACTGGGGAACTGAAGGAGCCAACTGCCATCCTGCTGGAGTCAGAGAAATATTGAAGGTTTACAGAGGGCGCACCAGTTATGAGGGACCGCCCTCTTAGTTTTTGCTCTGACTCCACCTGCTGGAAGGGGGACATAACCCACTGTCTGGACTGATCCTGGTACGTACAGGGAACGTTAGTTCTATTAAGGCCAGATTGGCTTCAGATCCATGGGCACCATCATTTATCTCAGGTTTCTTTTTACATTATTTCCCTTACCTTGTCACGAGTGAAAAAATTACATCACATAATTTTGACTGAGATGTAGTGTAAGATTTCATTTTTTACATCATAATCAGCAACAAACAATTCCACGTGTGCACACAGGCAAGATAAAATCCAATATTCAATAGCTTAGAGAAAAATAAAAATGCTAATATCTGCTACAGGGTAATTATCACTACCTGCCACAGGTACTTCAGAAAAATTGCTGGATAGTTTTTTGTGTCATTATTAAGGGTGCTCACCTCCCACTGCATGCAATATTGCCTCTGGAGCACAAGTATCCCACTTTTTACATCCAGGACTGGCAAACACGTAAGCGGAGGCATGACCTTCAATCAGGTGAATGATCTGTCATACAGAAGAAAACGGTTGTCAAATTGTCCACAGTTGGCGATAAAACCTATAAACTGGCCTCCAGGTCTCAGCCTCTCTCTTATTATCAGCTTTTTCACTCACCACAGAAAGAACTCTACTACAAACAGGTTTAAGCAAAGAAAATATTACTTTTTTGATTGCTGGTCTAAAATTTCTTTCGTTTTCTGTTTAATAAAAACTGTGCATAGCTTTTTTAAAAAGTTGCATTGTCCTTGAGCTCCTTAGAACAGCAAGGTCCTTACTCAGAGCACCATCCGCCCCACTTTCTTATAGTGACTCCTCCAGAGGACAGACTTTTCTTTTAAATTGAATTAAAGTATATTTCTGGAAAATGAGAGGGGATCGTTTTGCAGAGGGACGTGTGGAAAAGGTTAAAATATAATAATCCGGAAAAAATTCAAAATGAATTTTTACATAAGGACAATATTCTAGCTCCCCGCCTAAGAGCTATGGACCTTTTCAAAGGAAAAGTACTTGCACATTTCCTTTTTGGAAACTGTCCAGGGGTATTTTTCATCTGTTTTTTTGTGCAGGTGAAGTTTCAATGGAAAATAACATGCATAGATTTGAAAATTCAATACGCATTTTTGGGCAATTATCAAAACCTATGTGGATAAACAGGGCATAAAAAGCCAGTGAAAATTCTCTATTCTCCCCCACCAAGTGTGGAATGGATCAGCATAGGTACTTTTACCTACAGCAAAAAAAGAAGCAGAGTGAAGGTCAAGGGGAGGGAAAGCACATGTGAAGACTACATTTGAAAATCCCCAGGTGTACTTAATGTGTGCACATTCGCATTTTAAAGCGGGAGCAAAAAAGGACGTAACTATAAAGCCCTGTCAACCTGGGAAGCTCCAAGTCCCCTTAAGTGTCCCCTTAATTTCTAACTGCCTCATATTCTGAGAAGTCAGAGGAGTAAGGGAGTAATTCTCAGCATAGACATGCATTCCGTACCTTATTTCCTGCGCCTCCAACTCTCACCACTTTGTCAGGGTTCATGGCCGCAACGCAGTCTGTTACCAGCTTGTTGCTGTGGGAGCGGGTAGTGATGACGATGTGTTTCCCATCGGGCACTTCTTGCAGCTGAAATCCGAAGGCACCAATGCCCAGGACACCCCAGATTGTCCGTCCCAGTGTAGCATTATCTCCTGCCTGGATACACAGCAGAGTTAGCTCTACATCAGTTTTCAGGACCACAGATGCGACTGAAAAGCTTGAGGAAGCATTTTTATTTTACAATTATTGTAGGGCTGGGATTCTAGCAGTAGATGTCACATAAGGTGTTAAGTGGAGACTGGATTCATGTCAAATGCTTAGTCACAGATGGGGGTAGGGGCAATAATCAAACTGACTCTGTTACTGCAAACTCTCAGGCCGATACAGTAAAAGTCGCGGGAGAGCACCTGCTCTCCTGTGCGCGCGATTCAGTAAAAAAAAAAAAAAATATTCAAATTAGGGCCCGCGGTAAAAAGACACTGGGGACACTAGCGCATCCCTAGCACCTCTTTTTTGACAGGAGCGGCGGCTGTCAGCGAGTTTGACAGCCAACTCTCAATTTTTCCGGCGTCGGTTCTCAAACCCGCTGACAGCCACGGGTTCGGAAACCGGACCCCGGCAAAATTGAGCATCCGGTTTTCAACCCGCAAGCTGATTTAAAAATTTTTTTTTTAATTTTTAATTATTTTAACTTTTGGGACCTCCGACCTAATATCGCCATGATATTAAGTCGGAGGGTGTACAGAAAAGCAGTTTTTACTGCTTTTCTGTGAACTTTCCCAGTGCCGGCAGAAATTAACGCCTACCTTTGGGTAGGCGCTAATTTCTGAAAGTAAAATGTGCGGCTTGGCCGCAAATTTTACTTACTGAATCGCGTGGGAATAACTAATAGGGCCATCAGAATGTTGTGGGCGCTATTAGTTTTTTTTGGGGGGGGGGTTTGACGCGTGTTTGAAGGGGTAAAGCTAGCGCATCAAAAACGCGCGTCCAAACGCGAGTTAACAGTGCGCTCCGCTGGCGCAGACTGTACTGTACCAGCCTGTCCGTGGGTACTTTTTACCTGCAGAGTTTGCACCACTAATCAATGCAAAATTGCATGTCTATCTATACTTTTTGTATTACTGTCCCCTCAAAAACTACTCAGATTTGGGCTTGCTTTCTCTGCAAATTTTTTCCATCTGCAAACTGTGATTCACCTCTTTGAGCTCTAGAATAGGATGAAAGAAGCCATCCTTCTTGGGTACTATGAAATAAAGAGAGTAATGTTCCTGTCCCAGATTGGGAGCCGATACCAATAAAAGGTCCCTTAAGAGCTACAGCTTCAAAAGGGTCTCGTGGACTGCCCACTGCATGACCAGAGGGGAACAGGAAGAGACCATGAAAACATTGTAAATGGGCTACTTCACATCCAGCATATACCCAAAATGGATTATTTCCAGTACCCACGGATTGGAGGTTATCCAAGTCCATTCCCTGTAGAACCCCTGCAAATGACCACCCACTGGAATTAAAAGGGAATGGATAAGTAGCCCATCATGGCGTAGACTTTCCAGGCTCCAAGGACTGTACAGAATCTGACCAACTTTCTAAGGCCATAAAATGACTGACTTCTACCTCAAGCAGACTAGAAATTATGGGATTTGTAGCTGAAGGCTTGCTGACCTGGCCTGCAATACCCGGAGTCAAGAAACAGTCCCCAGCCCTTACTGGCCCTATAAAAGATTGTCCCTTGTCCTTTGGGAGCCAATAGGGCTTAGGATCTCCCAGGTTCTTCACTAACTAGTCCTTATCCTCACCAAACTGCAGCCTACCCTTGAATGGCAGCTTGCTCAACTACTTCTTGGACCATGAATCTGAAGCCCAGTTATGCAATCAAGTAATTTTATTTATTTATTTAACAGTTTTATATACCGCAGTTCAGGTAGCAAAGTTACTAATCACTTCGGTTCACATTTCAACAATTACAATGACAATATAAAGAACAATGTCTTACATAGAACAGGGTGAGTGAAACTTGGATAATAACTTACAATGAACAGGGAGAATACAGTTTATAGACAAAGAGCTTGGAGGAACAGTTTGTGAAGACCCTGTGATTGTCTTGGCGAGGTCTAAAGTCAACTGTCTTGATGTTCAATGGGAGAGCTAATACAAATGGATTCTAATTGTTGGAAGGATGTTGTGGAAATGTCAAGGAGAGGGGGTCTTCCGTGGGGATTTGTAATAGGATAATTGGGTTAGGAGAATGCTTGGTTGAATAACCAGGTCTTAAGTCTTTTTTTGAAGGTGGGTGTCGATTGTTCGAGCCTGAAGTCTGGTGGGAGTGAATTCCAATGAATAGGGCCAGCGGTGGAAAGAGCTCTTCTACTTAGTGTTGTTTTGATAGGATGGGCCTGCAGAGTGCCTCTCTGGCCTATTCTCATCGGTCGGGAGGTAGTGTGGGGCTGCAATGGGATTGTGAGCTCAATTGGAGTGGTGTTGTGGATGACTTTGTGGATGATTGAGAGGGTCTTGTAAAGGATTCTAAATTTGATTGGGAGCCAGTGAAGGTTCTTTAAGATGGGTGTTATGTGGTCCCTTTTGTTAGAATCCTTGCTGTGGCGTTCTGTAACATTTGTAACGGTTTCAAAGTGTTAGCTGGTAGCCCAAGTAGCAGTGAGTTGCAGTAATCTATTTTTGAGAAAATGATTACTTGTAATACAGATCTGAAATCCTGGAAGTGTAGGAGGGGTCTTAGCCTCTTTAAGACTTGGAGTTTAAAGAAGCATTCTTTAACGGTGTTATTGATGAAACTTCTGTAGTTAAGTTGATTATCCATGATGACCCCAAGATTTCTGACCTGTGGGGATACGACTGGCAGAGCTCCGGTGTTTGTGTTAGATAATGAGAGGTAGCCGTCTGGGGTGATGAGAAGGAACTCAGTCTTGTTGGAGTTGAGTATCAGGTTGAGTTTTGATAGAAGGTTATTGATGGATAGAAGACAAGAGTTCCAATATAGCATGGTTTTTTTGTAATGAGTCTTTAATCCGTATGAGGATTTGTACGTCATCAGCATATATGTAGTGTGTTAGATTGAGTTTGGAAAGGAGCTGACACAGAGGAAGAAGATAAATGTTAAATAATGTGGGAGATAGAGAAGATCCTTGCGGGACACCAAGTGTGGCTCTGAAAGGAGGCGACTCTTTGCTGTTGACCTTAACTTTGTAGAACCTGTTCTGGAGGAAGGATGAGAACCAGTTGAGGGCGGTGTTTTTAATGCCGATCTCGGAGAGACGCTCTAAGAGAATATCGTGGTTCACTGTGTCGAATGCTGCCGTTAGGTCAAGAAGGATGAGCAGGCAGGATTGTTTTTTCTCGAGGTTCCTGAGAATATTGTCAGATAGTGATAAAAGGAGGGATTCAGTACTTCGAGATTTACGGAATCCTAGTTGAGACGGAGAGAGTAGGTTGTGGTTGTCCAAGTATTCCAAAAGCTGTTTATTGACTATTCTTTCCAGGATTTTGGCGATAATCGGAAGATTTGCTATGGGGCGAAAGTTGGCTGGGTTATCAGGTGACAGATTTGCTTTTTTTAGCAGTGGTTTCAGGATGGCGAGTTTGAGGGGGGTGGGGACAAGGCCCTGTGATAAAGAGGTATTAATGACCTGTGATATTGGATTCGAGATGTCTTTGGCACTTGCAATCAGGAGGTTGCAAGTGCCAAAGACATCGCGAAGTAATGTCGAACAGTGACCAAGAGAGCCACAGAATGAGAAGAAAAACCGAGCAAGTCACAGTCTGTGTCCACCAAAAAGGCAATAGCAGATTCCATCCTTACCACCTCCTCGCTCCATGGGAGTTACTGAATCCTGCGCAGAAAGGTGCACAAAATCAAGGCAGAACAAACAAATATGGAAAGCCACTGCTGAAGAAGTTAAATTTCTAATGAGAGTCTCCATCTCCTTCAGCTAAGTGCCCCCTTTACCCACGAATGGAGATACGGTGGGTCACCACCGTGACTAGAGCATCCAGAGTTGTAGTATGACATTTCCTCCACATTGGAATAAAAGGGTAAAGTCCTAATGAAATTTCTCTTCTCCTTAATGATAGGGTCTCAAAAAGGTGTCTCCTGGGATTTTGCTTCCTCAAAATAGAGAGAGGCAGTGACTTGTTCAATCATACCGCCTATGTCAACCCTGTGAAACAAACAGATCACTAAGCTATCCTCTGGACCCAATGGCATCTTCCCCCTCCTCCAGAGATATTGAACTTGCCCCAACTCCAGGATCCTCGGAGCATTCAGGCTCCTCCCACGAAGGCCTGGGAACCTTGATGGCAGCCCAAGCTCTCTTGGAAGGGACCTGTATGGACAAAGTGAGAGGGGTGACCTCAGCTTCCCACCACCCTCTATGGCAGGACTTTCCTCAGGCCTTTTGAAAGCACAATGGACCTGGTAGAGAAACCTAAAGAAATCTAGCAAAGTCCCCCAGCTACCCCGGGGGGGTCAGAAAAACAGACAGACCAGCCCATAAATGAGCAGGCACTAGAGTAGGAGGCAATTCTGACCCCTCCCTCTCTCCCTGGGGTCTCTAAATTAAGGCGGCCCATGTGTACGGTAACCTCCAATAAAATCACTGCCAGGATAGCTGCTGACCGCGTGGTAGGCCCATCAACAGTTACTGCCACCCGAGGCAGAACGCTGGAAGGGGAGGAGGGAGCTTATAATGTGGGAACTGAACAGGAGCATTCACCCAGCATCTGCCACACACAGATACAGGCCAAACAGAGCAGCCCCTTCTCAGTAGCCAAGTAAAGTATCCCGCAAGCTCTACAAAGGCTAACGCAATCATACTGCATTGGTCACCCAGTGGTCAGCACATTCGATACCACGACCTCCCCACCCCTGCAGACAGCCAATTGACTCTGCCTGAGTACATGCAGATCCCCCCGACCAAATCCTTTGCATATTTTGGACTCTCAGAACAGGCAACTGAGAAGGAGGGGTGGAAAGTGGGGCACAGCCAAAGCCTTTCTCTCAGGGAACAAGTCTACTATTCAGGATCCTTTCCCTCTTCCATATTTTGTGTGTGTGTGGGGGGGGGGGGGGGGGTTATGCTGCCAACCCCCACTTACACTGAACTAAGGTGCACCCTGGGACCGGGAGTTTCTCTGTGGGCTCGCACTGCTGGTCATGACCAGTAAGCTGGCATCGATCCAATCCTGAAATCTGATGACCTGCTTCACAACCTAGTCTTACCATTTGCTGACGTCAAATACTGGATTCCTGCTACAACATACCACCCCGTGATGTCACATGAAGCGACAGCACAAACCTCCATGTAGAAAACGGTCTTGTGCTTTCCCGGAGAATCAGGCGGAGAATGATTGAAATCCGGCTCTCCTCCCCCGAGGCTCCGAATCGGCAGCGAGTTCTGCACTCAAAATGTCCGCCGTTCCCGCGGTTTGATCCGAGGGAGCCGGCCTGGCCGCACATTAGATGGCCCAACCTCGGGCCGTAGATTTTCCCACCGCCGGAGGGTCCCTCCCCCTCCAGATAAGCAAATGGAGCATAGCCCCTCACGGGAGAGCTGCGAAGCAGTCTCCCTGCAGGCTATGCAAAAAACTAAGCGAGGCATCAGCAGCAGTGAGACTGCCTCAGCGGGCTGGAAATCAGTTGTGCCTGCTTGAAAAGCGCTTGGGAGCCGGCGAAATAGCCCGCTCCGTTCCTCCCCATGCCTGCAGGACACAACAACTGCGGTAATTGCCTGGCTGTCAGTAAAGTATTTTCTCTCTTTTTTTTTTTACTTTACCAGAGCAGAGGCATTGACCATCTCTGCATGGGAACCCGAGGCAATGCACATCTCTGGGTCAGCTAGGCATAACAAGGGGGAGTGACTGGACCACCAGTATCACCCCTAGGCCAGGGAGAGGTGGTCACCGGGCCGGTCCTAGGCTGAATAATCAAGGGGAAATTTCCCTCTAGGACCGATAAGAGCCAGGAGGACAGCACTGTCTCCTATGGAGTTAAAACACTGTTTTCCAAAAACTTTTTTTTTTAAACAAATAATACTTGCTTGAACCTAGGAGAATAGAGGCAAGAAGAGAAAACCTCAGCTAGAGAGAAACAAGGCAAAAACAGCTAAGAGAGGGGAGCCGCAGGATCAACCGTCTGCATCTGCTGGAGACAGAGAAATACTGAAGGGCTGCAGGGTGAGCACTGTCTCCATCTGCTGGACAGGAGGCTCAACCCACTGTCTGGACTGATCCGGGTATGTACAGGGAAACTCTTCCAATAATTGATTCTAGCCAGAGAGAGAAACATCCCTGCAGAGGTTGTATATGTGCAAATGCATTAGATTCCAATGTCAAAGCCATAGAATTCAGGACCTGTAAATAGTCCCAGACCCTGGGCACCGAAACCTCTAGCAGAAGCCTAATCTGACTCTGCAATTTCAGCATATTCTCTCTATGAGAAACATTCTCTCCATCAGCATGTCAAACTGAGCTCCCAAATACTCCTGAGTTTGAAAGAGGACTAGATGGCTTGTTGCTAGGTTCACCACCTATCCTAGAGACTTCAAGCGCATCAGTACCTTTTGTACTGATTGTTGACAAAAGATCCTCTGATTTTGCAGGAATGAGCCAGTCATCCAGACACGGGTCCACCAAGAAACCCTCCTTTTACAATGCAGCCGCCCCCACCACCATCACCTGGTGAAGATATGTGGAGCTGTCGCCAGCCGAAGGGAAGGGCTTGAAACCAAAAAAACACGTTACCTTAGGACCATGCACCCCAGGAATCTCTTGTGCTATGGCCTGATGGCTATGTGCAGATACGCTTCTATCAAGCAAGAGATGCCAAGAACTCTCCCTTGCGCACCACTACAAGATAGATCTCAGAGCTTCCATGAGGAAACGGGGAACCTTGAGAGCCACATTTACCTTCTTTAAATCCAATATCTCTTGAATTGGAAACGGGGGGTGGGGGGGGGGAAGAAAGAGGAAGCTTACCATAAAATTGAGCTCCGGCCTTACTAAGCATGTTGAGTCTGAGCCAACAAACTCAGCAATACATCTCTGTGAAAAAAAGAAAATCTGAGCAGTCCAAAGTGGTTCTCAAATATATGCAATGTCTCCCTCTTTTAGAGGTGAGAAATCAAATTATCCATTGGAATCCTGATGTCTCATGATCCATCTCTCCTTGAATATTACCAGGCACAGCTTCCCTGCAGCATTTGCCCGCTATGACTGACAAATGGGAGGCCCAAGCACGCAATCCCTACATTGTAGGTTGCTTCGCCTTTGCTGGGTGCCCCTGTAGAAAAGTCTGCAGGCCCTAGAAGCATTCCACCCAGGAGAAGGAGTATGCATCTATACACAGCCGACAGGCCCAACCTTGCTCTCTCCAACCTCTTTCTTGGGGAAGCTTCTGTCCTCAGGAACAAGAGAGGAGGAGAACTGACTGTTGCCTCACCTCCCACTCCCCTCCAGACACACCAGAGGTTGAGATGTCATCCCAACATGGGCAAAAGCTGTAGTAGTTAAATCGCTTTGAGCTTCTAAATAGCGCTGACACAAATGGAGAGAGAGTGAGGATTGAATTGCTATCAGGTTGAAATGCCTCGCTATCTGTGAGGCTTGCCATCTGTTTGTCCCCAGCACCTAGCTCTCCTGAACTTCGGTTCCAGACAGCCTCCTGTGTGCACACCAATGCCACACAGGAATATGTGCACTCCCCTCCAGGATGCGCTCAAATATGCGCACAAGTACAAGAGCAAATATGCGCTCGTTTAGGCCATGGTCATATGTGCACAAGTACCTGCACAAATACATGCTTAAATCTAGCCGCAGCCTTATGCACACAGGTTCTCACACATGCAACCGCCAAGCAGCTAGAATGCACACATATGCCTACACACATGGGAAAAGAATCACTACCACAGCCTACCACACAGCTAAGCAAAGCCTGCCTGCACCTTCAGCGTGTTTAGGCCTGCACTGAAAATCGAAGACCTGAAGAGCTTCACAAGAGCTCAGGCCTCTTGACCGAGAATCCAGAGACTGGGGCCGAGAGCCAGCATCCCCTGCTGCATATTCTGCTAAACAAGCTTTGCGCATAAGCAAATTAAAACAGTTAGACCTCTACCAGAACCAGAGACAACTCCTCAGTGCAAGTGCCTCTCTGCACCATTGTGGGACAGGAACTGCCGGCAATAGTTAAGGAGGGGATTCCCCTGCCTCTCCCCCTGACGCTGTTAGGGAATCGAAAATAGCTGCTGTTTCCACGCTGACAGGGAAAGCCTAAAAAACACTAGACCCTGTCACCCGTGAGGCTTGTTTACTGATGAGGCTATGCTCGACCCAGTCCCCCGAATGCCATGCTGCACCCGTGGCACCACCAGCACCTCAACAGCAAGCAGAACAGTCCCTCTGCCAACGGAGGAGACCAGGTGTTGGCTCCATGGCGCTGAGAAGCTGCTGAAAAACCCCATCGCTGAGCTCCTTGAGTTTTTAAGGTAGCTCCCCTCCCCCCTCCGCTGCACAGATTCCTCTAACTCAGGTCCTTTTTTTTTTTTTTCTCTCAGAACAAACAAAAGTTACATAGAAGCCTATACTTTCCTTTAATGCAGAGGATCCATTTCCAGGAGCACATGCTGCATGGCAGATCAGAAAAGAGCCAGACCCACTGGCTGTATCAGTCTCCTTTCGCCAAATTTTAGCAGCCCAGGTCAAGTCAAATAAAAGGGATACTTCCCTGCTCCACTGGGCTTGCAGTGCAGAGCTGCCAGCAGTTTCCACTGCTGTCTCTTGGGGGATGAGGGATCTGGACCACCAGATGTCCACCCCAGGGACCTCAGGACCGAGCTATCAGAAGGGTCACCAACCCCCTGCTCGACTGCCTCAAACCAGAGGGGGTGGTCCCACCAGGACCTCTCAACCCCCCTGGGAGGATCCAGAAATTGTCTTTCAATTTTTTTTTCTCTCTATCTAGACTGCAGGTTTTACCTCATCTACCATCTGCTGGAGACAGAGAAATACTGGGGGCTGCAGGTGGCACACTGGGTCACGTATAGTGTCAGTGAAGCTTTCGCTGACTATTTGCTGGAAGGGAGGCAAAATCCAGGAGTCTGGATTGATCTGGATATGTACAAGGAACACAAAAATTGGTTCTTACCTGCTAATTGTCCTTCCTGTATAATATCACAGATCAGACCAGACAAGTGGGTTTTGCATCCCTACCAGCAGATGGAGTCAGAGAACAAAACTTTGAGGCACTGCTACATAACAAAGTGCCACCTGCAGTCCTCTCAGTATTGAACAGTACCCAAGCCAAGATAAAATCTTAAAACCCCTCACAAAAACTCATCCACAAACAATAACACACTGGAACACCATAGATCCTGCCCAAAAAGGATTCCTTTTTTTATTTTACGGTAAAACTTAAGTATCAACTTAGCAGAAAATGCAGTCTTTCGGTATCAAAGGGGTGGGTCTCTGGACTGATCTGTGGTATTACAGGAATGAAAATTAGCAGGTAAGAACCAATTTTACTTCCTGAACATACTCAGTCCAGACAAGTGGGATGTTCCCAAGCACCCCTAAACTGAGCGGGAACCCAAAAGACCCACACGCAGAACACTCTCAAAGGACACCTCGTCTTGCGCCCTTACATCTAAGCAGTAATGTCTGGTGAAAGTATAAATCGAGGACCACAACGCAGCCCTACAAATCTCCTGGGGTGACAGGAGAGAACATTCAGCCCAGGATGCTGCCTGCACCCTTGTGGAATGCGCTTTCAAACTCACAAGAATCTGGCAACCTTTACAGCTGAACAAATCGCCTCCTTCAGCCAACGAGAAATAGTAGCCTTAGAGGCTTGTCCCCTTTCTTCACTCCGCCGTACAAGACAAAGATGATCTGACCAGCAAAAATCACTCGTAACCTCTAAATAGAGAAACAGCATCCGCCGCACATCCAAGAGATGCAACTCTGTCCTGTGGGGAATCTCTCAACCACTCTGGAAACCCTGGTAGCTCCACAGTCTGATTGATATGAAAAGACGACACCACTTTTGGCAAAATGGAAGGCACTGTGCACAACGAAACCCTGTTATAAATCCGCAAAAAAAACTGATCCCTACATGATAGGGCCTGCAGCTCCGAAATCCATCTAGCAGAACAAATGGCCACCAGAAACACCATCTTCACCATCAAATCCTTCAGGGTCACTTTCCTCAAAGGCTCAAACGGAGCTCCACAAAGGACCCAAAGAACTAAGTTTAAACTCAAATCCTGGAAAATCCTTCAAACTGGAGGGCGCAAATGCTTAACCCCCTTCAGAAACCTGATTACATCCGGATGAGCGGCAGGCAACCGACCACGACATTTGCTCCTGAGCGAACCCAACACAGAGACCTGCAAGTGAAGTGAGCTGTAAGCTAAACCCTTGGACAACCCCTGCTGCAAAACATCTACCGCCAGGTGGTCCAAATGTCACTGAAGACACCACACTTCAAAAGCTTTCCAGACCCTAACATACACTAGGGACGTGGCAGGCCTCCTAGCCTGCAGAAGCATGGAAATTACCTGCTCAGAATAACCCTTCAGACGCAGTCTCCGCCTCTCAAAAGCCAGATCGCGAGACAGAAGTGATCCTCCCAATCAGAGAATATGGGCCCCTGACGCAGCAACCCTGGGAAATGAGCTAGTCTACCGCGAGCTGCACCAGATCTGCAAACAACGGCCGATGTGGCCACTCTGGCGCCACCAGAACCACACTTCCAGGGTGCATCTCTATGCACCTCAGGACACGACTGATGAGAGACCACGGAGGGAACACATACAGAAGAATTCCTGTTGGCCAAGGGCACATCAGAGCATAGAGGCCCACTGAGCTGACCTCTTTTCGTCGACTGAAAAATCTCCAAGTTTTTTAGTTGACCTGCATCGCCATAAGATCCAGCTGAGGAATTCCCTACCTGGCACAGATGTGATTCCAAGCCTCGTGGGACTATTCCCATTCCCCTGGATCTAACTGTTGCCTGCTGAGGAAATCTGCCTGCACATTGTCTATTCCTGCTACATGCGATGCCAATAGGCCTTTGAGATGACACTCCGCATATGCAATCGCCGAGCTTCCAGCGCCACCGCATGAATCTTTGTACTGCCCTACCGACTGATGTACACCACCGCTGTCGCATTGTCTGAGAACATACGAACTATCCGCCCTCAGATCAGGGGCAGGAACACTTCCAGGGCCCGCCAGACTGCTCTCGTCTCGAGGCAATTGATGGACCAGGACTTCTCCCCTGGTAGCCAAAGGCCTTGGGCCCACCGACCCAAACATACTGCCTCCCCCACCTAAGAGACTAGCGTCCATGGAAACCACCACCCAGTCTGCAGGCTCCAGATCCATTCCCTTCTCCAAACTGCGACAAGACAGGCACCACGAGAGACTGGACCTGGATTCTCATAGAAGAGGCAAAGGAAGATGGTACTCTTCAGACAATGGACTCAACCTGGACAATAACATCGCACACTGCAGAGGTCTCATGTGCACAATAGCCCAGGGATCCAGATCTAATGTGAAAGCCATGGACCCTAGAACTTGCAAAATAGTCCCAGACCATTAAAACCGCCGGCTGAAAGAGGCACATCATCTGTGACTGTAACTTCACCACTCGAACTGCTGCCAGGAAGACCCTGCCTTTCTAATTGCTGAAGCGGGCCCCCAGATATACCAAGGATTGGGTCTGCTCCATGTGACTCAATCACATTTATAACCCAACCCAGCAACTGTAAGGTGTTATTCATTCTCTGAAGGGCTCTCTCACATTCCTCCTTAGACTTCACTTGAATGAGCCAATCATCCAGGTACAGATGTACCAAAATCCCTTCCTTGCAAAGGGCCACTACCACAATCACTTTGGTGAATGTGAGTGGCGCCGTCGCCAGACCAAAAGGAAGGGCCCAGAACTGAAAATGCTGCCCCAACACCATGAAACAAAGAAACCTCTGATGTTCCTTCCGAATAGGAATGTGCAAGTACCCCTCCGTCAGATCCAGAGATGCCAGGAACTCTCCTTTGCCAACAGCCGCCACTATGGTGCACAGCATCTCCATTTGAAAACGCAGAACCTGGTTCACCTTCTGTAAATTGAGAATGGGACGAAATGTGCCCTCCTTCTTGAGAATCACAAAGTAAATGGAATACCTTCCCTGCCCTTGTTCCGTAAGCGGGGTGGGGACTATGGCCTTTCAAGTGAGCAACCTTTGCAGAATCTCCCACCCCGCCTCTCTGTTTGCTACAAGAGTCAATGTGGGATTCCACAAAGGCCTCCCTTACTGGGCATGAAAATTCTAGAACACAGCCCTCTCTCACCACCTCCAGAACTCAACGATAATCTTTACCCACGCCTCTTAAAAGCTGGACAATCTGTCTCCTACGACTTCTACGCAGGAGTAGGGAACTCTGGCTTCATTGCACTGACTTTCTGCCTCCGGTGCCCTGACCAGCCCCATCTCTGGCCAACTTGCAAGCTCCACAAAAGGACTGCTGGCGCCCACTGCCCTGCTTCGCCGAGGCACCAGAAGAGAACTTGCTGGACCGAAACCTGCACAAATTCCGAAACCAGGCACGAGCTGGAAAAAAAAACAAAAAACCCCACAACATTCCTACTGGGTCTCTTGTCCTCCGGCCATCTATTCCCCTTCGACTCCCCCAGCACCTTCATCAACTGATCCAAATCCTCTCCCCTTGAACGGGAGGTTACAGAGCTGGGCCTTGGATGACAAATCTGCCAACCAATTGTGCAACCACAGAAGTCTACGGGCCACCACTGCCAAAACCAGGCTCCTAGCTGAAGTACGCATCTGCCAGATAAGAGACTCCGGCCTCCAGGAGAGCTGCCTGCAAGGGACTGCTGTCTTGCACCACACAGTCCAGAGCCTTCTGCACCCAACATAGACAGGCCCTCTGCATCAAACTTGCGACACGGAGACCTCAAACATCCATTTTAGCTGAATCTCCAGCCTGCGGTCCTGCACATCCTTCAACCCCTCCACCCCCGCCATGCGGATGGTAGTCTTCTTGGTAACTGCCGATATTGCCACATCCATTTTCTGTACCTTCAGGAGGTCCAAAGCCTCTTCCATCAAGGAGTAAAGCTTAGCCATCATTCTGCTCACCTTCAGACCCGCATCCGGGAAGTCCCACTCCCAGTTCACAAACATCCAGATCTTCTTCGTTAAAGGAAAGGTGCTTGTCTGACCTCTCAGCCCATCAAGGACCGGGTTAACACCCTTGCTGTATGACTCCTAAGCCACCCTCACATTCAATTCCTCCAGAACCTGGGGAATAAGGGACCACAGCTGAGATCACTTGAACAAAACTCACCACTCTTGGGTCATCCCCTTCCGGTACTGGGGACTCATCCGGGTCAGGGTCATCCTTGGTGCCTTCAGGGTCTGCATTGGGTTTTTTTTTTGGTTTGTTTTTTTAAACTAGATTGCAGGTTTGCACCTCTACCATCTGCTGGAGTCAGAGAAATACGAAGGGGATTGCAAGTGGCACTCTCGGTTATATACTGGGTAAATACTCACAAGATATCTCCTATCATTTATACAACTACATACACAAAAGGAGTATTCTGATTTTACAAATTATGTGCAAAAAAATTCTTTTTATTAGTATTCTCAATCTATCTAGACAATAAAATACTCACTAACTCACTCAACACACTCATTCACACCTAAAATCACATTAAAAACATTTTCAATACATCGTGATTGCGAAGAAAATATTTAACAATTTGTATAACTCAATTACAGCAACATCATTTATTATTTCAAAATTATTTACTGTTCGCCATTAACAATGTTTATTTCAACTGAAGTTTTTCCTTCATATTAATTCCACCCGAAATATGTCCAATATGTCCCTCTGTTATATAGCAGTGCCTAAATGTTTTGTTCTCTGCCTCCATCTGCTGGTAGGGATGCAAAACTCACTTATCTAGACTGATCTGGGTATGTTCAGGAATGCACACCAGAATTTTTCTGTTCCCCAGGCCTAACCAGGCCTTCGCTTCCAGCATAGGAAGCTTTTCCACCATCTGTTGGAGATAAAGGATATTGGCAGGCTGATGTCACCCCACATAAATCTCTGTACCGACATCAGAGCGCCTATTCTCCATCTGCTGGTTGGTGTGCATAACCCATTTTTCTGGACTGGTCTGACTAAATGAAAAGGAACATCTTTTTTTTCAAAATTACATTCTTTCCATATTTCAGCCTAAGACAAGCAAGAGTTTGATAACACCTTGAATGAAAGACCCTCTCTCAGCAGGGACCTAGGAGGGGCATGTGGTATCAATTTCCAACATATATTTTGAAATCTCCTGAGTCCTTGCAGGCTGTTTGCTTAAATAATCAAGGGGTATAGATCCAGCACTATAAAGAAATGATCACTTTTTGCATTCTGTTATTGAGCATAAAAATAGCAGTGGATAGGTTCAGAACCAAATCCATTTCATACCTCATAATTGTAGTAGGGCTGATTGATAACTCCTGCTATGGCTTTTCCTTCATAAGCGATTCCAATCAAAACAGTGACATGGTCCAGTAGCCCTGAGCAGACATACACACTTAAATAGAGTTCAAATTCTAGCAACAGCAGATCAACTTTTCTTTTAGGATTCCAGAGCCTGTTATTTCACAGCAGCCCTTGCAATGAAAATGAAAAACACATCAGTGGCATCAGGGCTAGTTCTAAACGCCAAAGGTGCCCTGTTCCAGTCAGGAAAATTAGTTCTTACCTGTTAATTTTCATCCCTGAAGTACCACGGATTAGTCCAGACCATGGGTTGAGCCTCCTGTCCAGCAGATGGAGACAGACTAAAACTTTAATGGTATCCTATAACAGGACAGAGCCTATCCTGCATCCCTTCAGTATAACCATTGTCAAAACAGATTAAAGATAACCAGTAAAAGATCAAGCAAGTAAGAACTCAAACTAGTAACGAGAGAATTCAGCAAACAATGGAAACATTGAATGGACTGTGTACAATCGCTCTTGCATTAATATCCAAAGTCATCATAATAGATGCTTCTGGTGCCTTTAAGAATAAGCACAGATGAGAGAAAGAAAGCTTCGAGCGGACGGCAGATGTACGGGGAAGGGCGTCTGGACTGATCCGTGGTACTACAGGAACGAAAATTTAACAGGTAAGAACTAATGTTCCTTTCCCTGTACGTACCCGAATCAGTCCAGACCATGGGATGTACCAAAGCTTCCCTAGATAGAGTGGGACCCAGATAGTCCCGCTTGAAGCACTTGCCTACCAAAGGAACCAAACTCTGGTGCCTGTACATCAAGACGGTAGGGCCGAGCAAAGGTATGTAGAGACTTCCATGTAGCGGCCCTGCAGATTTCTTGCAGAGAGACCGAATGACTCTCCGCCCAAGAAGTAGCCTGCGAACGCAAGGAGTGAGCCTTTAAGCCCTCCGGAACCGCACGCCCTTGAGCGATGTAGGCCGACGAGATCGCCTCCTTCAACTACCGAGCGATCGTGGTCTTAGAAGTCTGTTTTTGCCCCTATTGGGGCCACTCCACAGGACAAAAAGATGATCCGAGACTCTGAAGTCATTGGTGACCTGAAGATAATGCAGTAAAACGCGTTTTACATCAAGGCGGTGAAGATCACCCCTGACCGTACTCGCTATATCTTCGGGAGAGAACGCGGGGAGTTCCACAGACTGACATGAAAGAAGGAAACAACTTTTGGCAAGAAAGATGGCACAGTCTTGAGGGAAACACCGGAATCAGAAAAGCGCAGAAAAGGCTGCCTACAAGACAACGCTTGGATCTCAGACACCCTCCTGTCGGAGCAGATAGAGACCAGGAAGACAGTCTTAAGCGTCAAATCCTTAAGAGTAGACAGAGGAGAGGTTTGAAGGGTGCCTGACAGAGAGCCCGAAGGACTAAATTGAGACTCCACAAAGGACAAGTGGAACGGATAGGTGGATTCAAATGCTTGGCGCAACAATGGATGAGACGCAACAGTTTAACCCTCAATATTGCCCAAGAGGGAGCCGAGAGCGGACACCTGTACCCAGAGTGAACCGAACGATAGGCCCTTAGAGACCCTGCTGAAGAAAAGAGAGAACCAGCGAAACTGGGGCCGAATGCGCCGCAACACCCGATTCCACACAAACAGCTTTGAAAACCTTCCAAACCCAAACATAGGCGAGCGAAGTAGAAGTCTTGCGGGCACGCAGGATAGTGGATATAACTTCCTCCTTATATCGCTTCTTTCTCAGTCTCCGCCGTTTAAAAGCCAGGCCGCTAGACAGAAGTGATCTGCCTGGTCAAAAAATATGGGAACCTGCCGGAGCAGGTACTGAAGAGGGCCGTCTGTCAATAGGTTTACTAGATCTGCGAAACATGGTCTGCGGGGCCACTCGGGAGCTACGAGAATGACCGGACCCCTGTGAAGTTCTATACTTCTGAGAACTTTTCCCACCAGGGGCCAAGGAGGGAACACATACAGAAGGACGTCGTGTGGCCAGGGAAGGACTAGTGCATCTACCCCTTCCGAGCAGTGCTCCCTCCAGCGGCTGAAGAACCTGGGAGCTTTGGCATTATCCAAGGTTGCCATCAGGTCCAGGTGAGGAGAACCCCACCTGTCGACAATAAGATCCATTGCTTCGACAGACAACTCCCACTCGCCCGGATCGAGATGCTGGAGACTCAAGAAATTGGCTTGTACATTCTCCTTGCCCACTATGTGAGAAGCTGCTAGGCACTCCAGATGGCACTCCGCCCAGGCGAAGAGCTTGCTGGCCTCTAGGGCTACCAGGCGACTCTTGGTACCCCCCTGTTGATTGATATAAGCCACCATGGTGGAATTGTCCAAGAGCACGCACACTGCCTTGCGGTGAATCAGCGGGAGAAAGACTTTGAGAGCCAGACACACCACCCAAGCCTCCAGACAATTGATGTGCCAGCGGGATTGGACTGGGGACCAGTCCCTGTGTTGTTTGGGTCTGACAGACTGCTCCCCACCCGGAAAGGCTGGCATCTGTCGTGACTACTATCCATTGCGGAGTCTGTAGGGAGCTTCCTTGCAGGAGGTACTTTAGTGATAGCCACCATTGTATGTCGGCGATGTTAGAGTCTGAAAGCGAGAGAGTTGTCCGAAACCGTTCCGACACCGGCTTCCAGCGGGATAGCAAAGCTTTCTGTAATGGTCGCATATGCGCAAAAGCCCAGGGGATCAGGTCGATAGTGGACTTGGAGGTAGTCCCACAACGTAGGAAGTAGCATTGAAAGCAGATTTCGTACTTGGTCCCTCAGCTTGAATACTCGAGCATCCGGTAGGAATACCTTGCCAACCCTGGTATCGAAACGAGCCCCCAGAAATTCCAGGACCTGGGAGGGCTGCAGGTTGCTCTTGGGAAAATTGACTATCCACCCCAGCGAGGTGAGAAGGGCCAGGACGCGCTCGACTGACAGTTTGCATAGAGTCTCCGACTTGGCTCGCACGAGCCAATCGTCCAGGTAAGGATGGACTAGGACCCGTTCCCTTCGGAGAGTGGCTGCGACCACCACCATGACCTTGGTAAACGTGTGCGGAGCCGTGGCTAGACTGAAGGGCAGAGCCCGGAACTGAAAATGCTGTCTCAAGATATGGAATCTAAGATACTTCTGATGCTCGAAGTAGATGGAATACTGGCCGGCGCCTAACTTCTCCGCCGGAACTGGGACTATGGCCCCCAGCCCCTGAAGCTGGGCGAGAGTCTGGCACATGGCAGCCCGCTTCTGAAGTCCGCAAAGGGAGACTATGTGCAGATCCGGCAGGTCCCGAGCAAATTCTAAAGCATAACCTTTTTCTATTATCTTGAGGACCCACTGATCCAATGTGATTTTGGCCCATTCCTCTATGAGCAGAGATAGACAACCACCTAAGTTTGGAACGGAGGAAAGGGCCAGCCGAATTTCATTGGGGAGGCGGGCTTGGTGGTGGAACATTGTGGGGTACCATCTTGGAAGGCGCAGTGGCCCCGAAAGAACTGAGACCAGGACTGAGATCTGGAGGGACTTCCTCTAGAGAAGGCCCCTCGCACCCAAGGATTATATCTTCGCTAAACCCGGAAGCGGATATGTGTAGAGAAGAAGGCTCTCGATTGTTTCGGGCAGTCCTCAGGCAGTTTATGAACCTTGTTCTCACCCAAGGATTTAATAAGCTGCACCAGGTCCTTGCCAAAAAGCAACTTATCTTTAAAAGGAAGCGTGCCCAACTGTGCCTTGGAAGTTGAGTCAGCCGACAAATTGTGGAGCCAGAGAAGCCGTCTGGCCGAGACAGGTGAAACCATCGCTTTTGCTTGGAAGCAGAATAAGTCGTAAAGGGCATCCGCCCCATACGCTATAGCGCCGTCCAACCTTTCCGCCTGCTCTGCCTCTGCAGACAGGAGGTCCTGGGTGCTGAGCAATTGTTGAATCCACCTAAGGCTTGCCCGCTTCATGAGACTGCTGCAGATCATCGCCCGAACTTCCAAGGCCAAGACTTTGAAAATGCGCTTGAGATAGAATTCGAGCTTGTGGTCTTTAACATCTTTCAGGGCTGTAGCCCCCAGCACCGGAATGGTGGTGTGCTTGGTGACCGCAGACACAGAAGAATCCACCTTAGGAATTTTCAGCATGTCCAGACATTCCTCGGGGAGAGGACAGAGCTTGTCCATAGCCCTCCCCACTCAAAGCCTCAACCCGGGAGCTTCCCATTCCCGGAGAAGCATTAGCTTATGCATGGAATGGAACGGGAAAGTGTGTGGAAGAGCCCTGAATCCCGCCAGGACCAGGTCCATGCAAGCCGGCATCACGGCCGTGAGCGCATCCCACTGAAGGACTCTCAATTCCCAGCTCCTGGATGATAAAAAAAGGAATGAGCATCTCCAGTGCCTCCCTCTGAAATAAGCGGAGAACTCGGGGGTCATCCCCCTCAAGAAGGGGGGTGTCCCCGACAAATCCGGATCCTGGTCCGGGACCACCAATGGAGCAGGAGGATCCGGGGGGGGGGGGGGCCCCCAGGGACCACCCACACCCTGATAGACCCCTGCGCATCCAGCACCGCAGGAGCGGGCAGGGAGGTCCACCTCCTCTTGTAAACTAGCTAAGTAAGATTTGTACATTAGAAGCACAAATTACAAAGAGAAACGAGGTCTGGATTTCCCGGGGGGTGGGATGGGGGGAGGGGTGAAATAGCGAAATCAGGCTCCTTTTGTCTCCTGCAGCAGGAGCTGCCGATATTCCCAAGATGTCTGCCGTTCCCGCGGTTTGCCGACCCGGGAACGGCCTAGCCATGCTTCTAGAGGACCTGCCCCAGGTCACTGGTTTATTCACTGCCGAGGAGGGGCCTTCTCCTCCTGGCAGGCACCCCAAACAAAGCCCTTTGCGGGAGAGCCGAATCGAAGGCTCCCCGCAGGCAAGGCACAGGTTAGAATGCGGCATGAGGAAAAAAACGCGAGGCAGAGAAAAAATATAAACAGTTGAGCTGCAGTGCCTGAAAGAGTGAGAGCAGGAGAATGAACCCTGCTCGCTCCTATCTATAAATAAAGCTGCCGAGGTAAAACGGGCACCCGAAAACTAATAGAGCCACAAGATTCACTTTAATTTTTTTTTTTTTTTTAAACTGTGCAATGCAGGGGAATGAAACATCCCTGTTGGCAGCGCCGGGGAATGAAGCGTCCCAGGAGATAAGCAGCTGTCTAGGGAGAGTGACTGGACCACCAGTATCGCCCCACAGCAAAGGTTCACTGGGAATAGGGAGCCTAGGCTGTATTACACAAGGGGCAAAGCCCCCCTAGGGCTCCCCAAGAGCGAGGAGACAGCACTGTCTCTTGAAGAAAAACAGAGCCTGTTCAAACTTTGCCAAACTTTTTTTTTTTTTTTTTTTATAAACTTAAAAGAACAATCATACTTGTTTGATCTTGACAGAAAAAAAGTAAGAGAACCCCACAGGGCACAAGCTAAGGAAGAAAACCAGGGAACTGCAGGGTGAGCTGCCTGCATCTGCTGGAGACAGACAAATACTGAAGGGATGCAGGGTAGGCTCTGTCCTGATATAGGATATCCTTACAGTTTTAGTCTGTCTCCATCTGCTGGACAGGAGGCTCAACCCATAGTCTGGACTGATCCGGGTACGTACAGGGAATTAGGAATGGCACCTTCCACGGCTTAGAGATTGTGTGTGTGTGTGGGGGGGGTCTCCCTAGAATGCTACAGTCAGTAATGTCCCTGTAAAGCTGCTGGCACCAGCATGGTAATCCTCAATTGGTGGTGCTCTATGTACCCACACAAGTCGCACACCTCTACAGCCAGCCCCGAGTAGTGTGTGTATGTGTACAGATGTGGGTGTATGCTTGACAAAAACAAAACAAATAATTCATAGTTGATGTTTTGTGAAAACTGAGAGGACACAGCTTGCAATGTTACTGTGCTTTTCATGGAACCTCTGTTCAAGCTACTGTTCTGCAAAATGTAAAAGTGCTTTCTCAGGAGAGGCAAGTGTACAGTGCTGGAGTAAGCCCTGAGGACATTGGATCCCTCCTAATATATTTTCAGATTCCCCATTAAATAGCACAGGAGGACAGAAGTGACCCTGCTATGGCCACATCATTTCAGCAACGCATGCATTGTTATTTCATCAGTCTCAGAACAGGGCTAATGGAAGCAAACCCAGGATTTGATGGCTGTTTCCACCTCACCGGTTCATAAAGGAAAAAAAAAAAAAAAAAAAAGAAGGGTCCCCTCAGCTGAAAGACCAGTATACAAATATCCTCAACAGTGTGACTTTCCAGCAGGAAGTCTAGTTTTATAATGGAAGCACTTCTTGAGCAGTTTGATCCAATTCATTGGTTTTAAACAAGGCTGTCCACTGCTCTATGTTCCATGAAGGAGTATACATAATAACCACAAGATAAAAAAAAAAAGAGCAGCCAACCTTCAGTGTATTCCTTGGTTCCATCCAGTGGATCGACCCACACAACAAGCTGAAATATATTAAAATGAAAATAAATAAATAAAACAAAAAACAGAAGTTCAAATGAATTAATGGTGGCTTAATTATATTTAAAAAAAAAAAAAAAAAAAAAAAAGTCATGCAAACTCAGGCACGAGAAAAAGGTTAAAAAAAAAAAAAGGTTTCTGCCAAATCTTAATCTTCTATCCATAATAATAAAGGTCTTCCACACCCTAGCGCCTCTTTTTTGACAGGAGCGGTGGCTGTCAGCGAGTTTGACAGCTGACGCTCAATTTTGCCGGCGTCGGTTCTCAAACCTGCTGACAGCCACGGGTTCGGAAACCGGACGCCGGCAAAATTGAGCATCCGGTTTTCAAGCCGCGGGCCAATTTAAAATTTTTTTATTTTTAACTTTTGGGACCTCCGACTTAATATCATGGTGATATTAAGTCTGAGGGTGTACAGAAAAGTGGTTTTTACTGCTTTTCTGTGCACTTTCCCGGTGCCGGCAGAAATTAACGCCTATCTTTGGGTAGGCGCTAATTTCTGAAAGTAAAATGTGCGGCTTGGCCGCAAATTTTACTCACTGAATCGTGTGGGAATAACTAATAGAGCCATCAACATGCATTTGCATGTTGCGGGCGCTATTAGTTTCGGGGGGGTTGGATGCGCGTTTGACGGGCTATTACTCCTTACTGAATAAGGGGTAAAGCTAGCGCGTCAAACGCGTGTCCAAACGCGGGTTAACCGTGCGCTCCACCGGAGCGCACTGTACTGTATTGGCCTGTTAGAGATCGATATTGAAAGTTTGTCTGGCTAAGTTTGGGACTTAGCCAGACAAACCCTGAGTTTTTAATTTTCAGCCCCACTGAACAGGTATGTTTTAGCCGGTTAAGCCATTAACTGGCTTTTCCAACTGGTCCAGGAATGTGTTAGGAAGAATGCCAGACAAATGGTTTATTACAGTATCAGACTACATATAGAGAACAGATTTAAAGTTCATAACCTCTTTGGCTTTCTTCAGCATGGATCTACCCCTTCTTCACATGGATACGGTTGTGTGCAGAACTTACCCCAGACTCAACATGGAGGAAGGGATGGGGGCATATCCCAAAAACATGATGTTATTTTTGCTTCACAGTTGTCCTCCAGTCAAGTTTGGAGCAAGATCTGGTTCTGCACTTCAGAAAGTCAGATAAGAGTGCAGGAGTTGCCTTTGCATGTGGCGTTTATTCATTAGATCTTACCTCATCCTCTTTAATGCTTGTATACTGTGATGGACAAGAAATCTTCAGTATTTCCTCATGCTGGCCAGTTTCAATGAGCTCCTCCTCTACATCTTGAGAAGGCAAATCCTACAAGAAAAGGAAGCACACAAGAACTGCAGAACAGGAGAGACCACCTGAGAACCATCAGAACTGGGGATAATATGCTTCTTTCTATTCCCAGTACTGAACATGCAAGGTAGGGGAGAACAGCAGCTCTCATATCACTGATGATGATAGGAAAGTTCTTTTTCTATGGACCACAGGGCAGTGTTTAAAGAAAGGCTGGGGGCAATATTCAGCCGCTGAGCGGCTCCACTAGTTAGCAGAATAAACTTATCTGGCTAACTAGTAGGGTATATTCAGCAACGCAGTCTGCTGCTGAATATACCCAGCTATGTTTATCCAGCTAACTTAGGACAGGGCAGCGGCACTAGAGTTAGCTAGATAACTCCAAATATCAGAGTAGGCTGGTTAACTTATCAGGCTAACTTTGTTTCTCCCCAAAACGTCCCCAAATTATGCAGCTAACTTCTAGCTATATAACTAGTTATCTGGCTAGGCTAAATTCTAGCTGGATAGGCTTCTTCAAATGCCGCCTTTGCTATTTAGATGGATAACTTTTCCCTCTAGTGAACGTAATTTGAGGGGGGTCTTTGAAAACATCATAAAGCTGTAGCACATGCCAATTGTACACAATGGATGCCAAATACATTGAACTGGTGAAAGTGGTAAAATGCATATAACCTTGTGCCCAGGAAGGAAAATATTTAGGGCCAGAGGACTGGCTAAGATTTGCCCCTTCCAATTCTGCTACATCTCATTCAGAAGAGAACTCTCTGCTACTCAGTATTAAATCCTTACATGGAGTAGGGACTTGAAGCATCAAGATCCCTGGGAACAGCTACATCCTACATACATCCCTGGGCCTCGCAGCTCAAATGTCCTCTTGAAGGGGTTCTGAATTTTCCCTTGGCCCTTTGGCTGCTGTCCTGGAGGGCAAGGTTATATCTTAGGGAACCAGAAACACTAGAATGCATAGGTCCCTACATGGCTAAATAAGCTATGTACATTGATATAAACGCTGGGGCCCAGGTTCCCTGCCAGGGATTTGATAGACCTCCTGGGCCTCTGGAGGGGGGTCAGCCTTCCCCAGATCTCATGGTGATGCTGGCCCCCAACATATCTACTAAGGGGGGGGGGGGGGGGACTCCCTTACCCAGATGGTTTATTAGAGAATATACCTTTCTATTTTTCCATTTTATATATTAGTAAAGAAAATAGCATCTAATTTGTACATTTTATAATACCTGCCCTCTTACCAGTATTCCCTCCAAGGAGTGGCTAGGTGGATGCTAAATTTTCTTCAAGCGGGCAACAGTTTTTGTTTTTAAACAATTAGCGTTGCATTTTTGTATATAGTATACTGACCATGTAAAATCTCAGGTTCTCAGCCTCTAACATGTGTTATGTAAGAGAATATCCTTACTTTTATTTTCACATTTATCTCTGGGGGGGGGGGGGGGGGGGGAGGAGAAACGGGGACAGAGACGATCTTTGATTCGCTATTGTGAAATGTAGCCTAGTACTAGCTCTGCTTCCTGAAAAATGTTTTAACACAGAAGGAAAAGCGTTGACAGCAGTAAAGAAAAGCCAACAATGACGAACTGTAAAATAACTGCTCCTTCAGAAATGATCCTGTTAAACACCCCCCACACACACGCAAACAATCACGAAAATTGCAGTTTTTTCCCACTGAAATGGCTTTAACCCTGGCCTCTCTCTTTTCCCAACATGTGGTTGCTTAACACCAGACCACGACTGGGACATGAGAACTAGGAAAAAATGAAGAGGGGCAACCAGTGCCCAGATGCCCATTTCCCTTGGTGCCAGGTAATTTAATTGGAACCATGATTTGATGGTTGTTTGGGGGTTTTTTAAATGACTGTAGAAAGAGCAATACCCACAGTTTCTCGCCACACTGACGTTTCACCGCCCTACTATAAAGTTATATTTAATTTTGTTGCCAGAAGTACTTTCATTTTAAGAGGCCTGAGAAAGTAAGTAAATTCACAGACAGATGGCGAGCGAGCCCCCTCACCTCCTCTCCGATGATGGTCACACGAGGGAAGCTGCGGGCCAGCGAGGAGCAGATACTCTGCTGTACAAGTCGGTCAGCCTGCGTCTGCAGGTCATCGATTCCACTCTGAAAAACATTAACTCAGATTTTAATGTGGTCATTTATACTAATAAACCCCGAAGATGCACATGCTAAAAATATATGAGCACAAAGAAATTTGTGAATACAATTTGATAAACAACTGACTTGTCTGGGAGGAAGGAACCATTATAAATTGTATAATGGTTTATACAGTATTAGTTTAGTCAGGACTGTCGGTGGGCTAAACAGCACCGAGTAACTGAAGGTATAGAGTCCCTTGGCCAGAGAAGGATTCTCTTACACCCCTTCCTCCTGGGACAGCAGCGCAGGACTGCAGTGGAAGTGGATGGTTGACAAACCTGGGATTCCCTGCTATCTCTCCCTATCCCCTGCTCCTCATGTACTTCTCCCCTCTGTGCCCCCTGCCACTGCTGATGTGTGAACCGCATGGGCTTTAGGAAATACATGAAAGGCACAACAAGCAATGGGGTGCTAAAGTTCTCTCTAGCGCGTCCCTGGCTTGCCCACCCCTTGCAAAGGCCTTGATTTTAGCATAAGTAATCAACCTACACCAAACCTTTTGCAATTTCTACAGCTGAAATATCCCAGAACCAAACTAAACTGTAAAGAAACCTTGAACAAACATTTGGCCTCAATGAGTTGCATTCAGAAGACTTGCAAGAGGAATCTGATATTCAACGTTTTCTTCTCTTGCCCTGAATTTCCCATGAAAGACTACCCCGGAGGAATTCTGTGCAAAAAAAATTTAAAATTCTGTACACAAAATTAAAATTCTACATACTTTGTAATGGTCAAAGTAACACAATATACATGCCCGTCTTTAAAGTAATTTAAAATGTAATACACAAAAGTTATTACTTAAAGAAACAGAGATTTAAATATTTTGAGTAGAGTTTTCCTAGACGTTCACTGTAAGAGGGACCCTGCCACCCTCTCTCCCTAATCCCCTGGCCAGTCTCCATAAGAAATTGCCATACTGGGTCAGAACAAGGGTCCAAATCCAGTTTCCAACAGAGGCCAAAACCAGGCTACACCTGGCAAGTACCCAAACACTAAGAAGATCCCATGCTATTGATGCCAGTAGCGGCAGAGACCATTCCCTATCTAAACTTGATTAATAGCCGTTAATTGACTTCTCCAAGAATTTATCCAAACCTTTTTTAAACCCAGCTACATTAACTGCACTAACCACATCCTCTGGCAACAAATTCCAGAGTTTAATTGTGCGCTGAGTGAAAGAATTTTCTCCGATTAGTTTTTTTTTTTGTATTTAAAGCTTTATTGGCATATTAACAAGTACAGCAATAACAGTATGCAGATATAGTAAACAGTGAACAACAAACCATAAACAAAGCAAGACTGCTAATGTTTTTTTTTGAAGGCGTGTATTCAATTCCCTCCCCCCCACCTGCACTCCAGATGTAATGTGTTACCATGTAGAGAAGACAATTACCCACATGTTACCATACACCTGCTAGAGGTCATGATAGGAGGAAAAGAGAAGAGACATCAAAAGTGAGGTTGTGGAGAAACTAGTGAGTTATTGTACAAGATTCAGATTCATAAAAGACTCAAAGGGTAGGGTCACCAATAATAAAAGAACCTAAAATATATACGTTATAGGGAGCAAACTCAACAGCAAAACAAATGAGGTCTATAATGAACTCAAATATTTACAGGACTATAACAATTCTTGATTTCAACACCAGGAGTTGAAAGGGTCCCAGCCCGCCTGATGATGGGCCAAGTGGTTATAGCATAGAGCGGTAATATGTTCCAATTCTCGAATGCCATGTAATCAGCATATGATGAGTTTCATAGGAGGTATATTGGGACTTTTCCAATTACAGGACAATGCTAGTCGGGCTGCTATGAATATTTGCAGACATAACCTTTGGGAATGAATATTTAACCCCTCTATGGGTTTACCTAGCAGTACTACAGAGGGATCGAGACAGACATTTTCTCCTATTAATTGGGCAAGCCAATCAGCCAGCTTTTCCCAATAAGGAAGTATAACAAGGCACTGTCACCATATATGGAGGTAAGTGCAGACTTGCCCACATCGATCTTCTGAGGCAGGATACATTCGATGAAGGTGCCGAGAGTTGAGAAATATAGGAACTAGATGGTTCACCTCCTTCCTAGCTGATAGATCATTTCAGGTAAAGACAACCAGATTCATGACACCTTCCAATGCAAAACAGGTGTTCCACAAGGATCGGCACTATCTGCACCTTATTTAACGTCTACCTGCTACCAATATACAAAATACTAACAGAACTAGGAATAAATTTCTACCTATATGCTGACAACTTACAATTCTATATCCCGTTAAATTCTTTTGAAAAAACAGCCTCATTAATCTCAGACTATATGAATACAATAAAAGAAAAAAAAAACAAAACCAAACTAGCTCAAACTCTCAAACAAAAAAAAGGGGGGGGGAAGGGGGAAGCAGAAACCTACCTGAATCCATACCACCCGCTATAAATCTGGAAAAATACCATATCAATCCAGCAACCCAAGTAAAGGACTTAGGGGTCCAAATTGACGAAAACTTAACAGTGAAAGCCCATATTAGTAAATTGATTAAATCAGGTCACAATAAGCTGAGGATACTGAGCAGACTGAAATGATTACTAACCATAACTGACTTTAGAACAGTACTACAAAACACTTTTTCTCAAACCTTGACTACTGCAACTCCTTACTTCTAGGTCTTCCAACAAGCCATATAAAACCTCTTCAACTAATACAAAATATCACAGCAAGACTAATAACTGGAGTAAAGAAATGCAAACGCATCACCCCAACTCTAATGGCTCTGCATTGGCTCCCAATACAATCAAGAATATATTAAAGTTCTAACAACATCTTCAACAGCATTAACTTAGACAACTGTGATCTACTTGGAACAACATTTAAACTGCACAATCCTCCCAGAACTCTCAGATCACAAACCAAAGGTCTCCTACCAGTCCCAACTATAAGAAATTCTTATCTGACGCAAACCAGAGACAGAGTTATATCGATTGCCGGCCCGAAACTCTGGAATTCAATGCCTGAGAACCTAAGAACAACTGACAAAGAGAAATTTAAGAGTGAACTGAAAACATGTTTGTACAAAAATGCCTGCAACATAACATAAACCTTCAGTATACTATAACAATTATAAACAAAAATGACATGACCTATGCTCTTCCTACAAAATGCCATCCGTTCCTAACATGCTTGATATGTTATATGATATATAATATGTTCGAATAATATGTATACATTTCGTGTCTGACCTCTGTCCATTGGATCATAATCGTATATGTCTAAACTATGTCAGATTATCTATTATTTTGAATGTTTAAGTGTGAACCTTTGTGATCTACTGATCGTCACATGGAACGACGGTATATAAAACTACTAAATAAATATAATACATCCACGTACTCTGTTTATGAAAATAACCTCCTTGTGTGCCTTTTATTCATCTGTTCACCCAGATCCTCCTCCACTTAACCCTGATCTCCCATCCAAAACTGCAGATAAGACTACTGCGATTTCAATTCTGTGATCCAACAAGTGTAAAAGCACGCACGTAAGCTGCATTTACACAATTCTTGTGCGTGTACTTTGAAAACATGCAGCCTTTATAACAGCTGACCCACACGATCAAGACTTCCAGTTTCAGTGCACATGTTCTCACAGCCCTTATAACACAAAAACATACTCCCCCAGATAATCTTTGTGACTAAATATGGTCTCATATCTTTATCTCCATATTTGTTAAAGACAAAGCCATTGGCAGAACTCACGGGTTCATCTTTATAGTTCAGTAATAAATCAGCAAGATTTCCATATTGACCTGGATTACTACAATGCATTAGCTGCAGGGCTACTACAAGGAATAGGCTAGAAGGGCAACTGCCCTGGGCATCAAGCTGGGGGTGAGATCCCACATCACCCTTTTGAGTCAGTCTGTAAATCTAAAAGCATGCAAGATCAAAGTTGGTTGGGCCATGGCCCCTGTGGCTCAGCCATTTCCAATGTCTATGGCAGAACTAATAAAGTTCTCAAAAAAGCTTAAGAAAAAAGATTCTACTATTATTATTGGCCTAAAAAAAAAAAAAAAAAAGTACCCCAGAGCTTGATGATCAGCAAAAAAAGAGCTGCAGAATCAAGCAACTATCCATCTTCCTGCTGCTGGAGGTACAGCCCGCGGATTTCCAAAAGCTGTTCTCGCGGTGCTGCCAAGAATAAAGGAACAGAGTTGAGCATTTTATATGGTGGAAAATGTAAACTGTAAATCCCCTTATACATTATGGTTCTGTCAGGCCTCCTTATCTTATTAGATCTCACAAGGAGAAATTCTCTGTAGTATAACGTTTTATTACTAGGAACTTGTCAGTTACAGCAAGTATGACTGAAAGCTGAAAATCGCACAAAACACAGCAAGAAAGACCACTCTGAAATCTTTTCTGTATTACAAGTTATATAGGAGATACAAATTTAGATATTATCTGATTATTCTAACTTTCCATACAAGGTAACAAGCTAGCTACAGCCATATCCGGTGACATCATTTCACTGAGCTGATACTGACTGGAAATTGATATAAATTATCTCAAAATTACTGAGTCTGTGGTGCCATCTATCTAGCAAACAGAAGCCCATATTCAGGCCAATACAGTAAAGTGCGGCCGCGGTTACCCTGCTTCTAACCCGCTTTCTACTCACAATTTGGCCGCGTTAGTCCAACCTGCGATTCACTATCCCTTTTAACCCATCCTTACCGCTTCTTTAAATCAACGGGTATCCCATTCCGCCCGTGGCATGTATATCAGATGTAAACGATCGGATTAGCTATTCCCTCCCATACGGTAACGTGCGCCCCGATTATCGCTTTTAAAACCTGCTGTTTTGCCCCGCGTTTAACCTGCTAACTTACCGCCTACCCTTACCCCTGCGTTAGAGGCAGGGGTAAGGGTAGGCGGCAAACTTTCCCCCAGCCCCCACTCACCTGCCCTGGCCGCGTCCATGAGTGCCGGTTTCCGGGGCAGCCCCAGTCTTCTCTCCCCTCCTCCCGAAGCAACTTTAACCAAAAGAAAACCTAAAATCCCCTCCTCCCGAAGCAAGGCAGGCGAAAAGCGACTCGACATGTAAAGTATTGTGAATAAGTGTAACCAAAGTAAACTTACTTTTTCTTTCAGCCCTCTCTGCCCTCCTCCGGAGGCGCGCACCGCGGCTCCCCCGCCTCCCGGGGGCAGCCGGCGGCGAAAGCGGCTTCCAGTGGCCCCCGCTGAAGATGGACGAACGCACGCCCGTAGTGCACGGGCGCTCAAGCCAGCGAAAGCACATGAATGGGCGTGCGTGACGTCACGGCGTACATTCATAAGCTGACTTGGGGGCCCGTCAATTTGGGCGCTCAAACCAGCGAAGCGTATGAACGTACGCCGTGACGTCACGCACGCCCGTTCATGTGCTTTTGCTGGCTTGAGCGCCCGTGCACTTCGGGCGTGCGTTCGTCCATCTTCGGCGGGGGCCGCTGGAAGCCGCTTTCGCCGCCGGCTGCGCACCTCCGGAGGAGGGCAGAGAGGGCTGAAAGAAAGAAAAAGTAAGTTTACTTTGGTTACACTTATTCACAATACTTTACATGTCGAGTCGCTTTTCGCCTGCCTTGCTTCGGGAGGAGGGGATTTTAGGTTTTCTTTGGTTAAAGTTGGGATCCACTTCCTGGTACCAGTGCACCCAGGATACTGTATAGGCGCCTATACAGTAAAATGCCTATACAGGATACTGTATAGGCGCCTATACGGTAAAATGGATTGCGCTTCATGGACTCGCGTTGGACGTGGCTTGCATTTGCATGCCATTTAAATAGAGTATCGAGCGGTATGCGATCCGAACTGTGCGTGCGGCAAACGCGGGTGTGCCCAGCCCTAACGCACCTCTTTCTACCGCACTTTACTGTATCTGCCCGTATGTTTGTAACCTTTCGCCTACATCTAGTGATAATATAAAACAAGGATTTTTTAATTGCTACTCTTGTACATCTGACCCTACACTCTCAGTTCCTTATGCATCTGGGCAGAATCACCCCCCCCCCCCCCCCCCCCCCCCCCGGCATGTTCCTAGCTCACGTAAGGAAAGGAATCAGCACGTCTCATCTCTGCTCTACTTCAGAATTTTGAAGGATACTAAACTGGAGTTTCCCTCTGCTTCACAAAAGCTAGGGTATGATCCTCTGCCTGCTCTATATAGAGAAAGAGACGAGCAAAAAAAACTACAGATTCCAATCCTTGTTTCGTCGGTAGAACCCCCAATTTCTGGGTAATTTGGGTCTTGGATTACATGTCCGTAAACTGTTTAGTCTATGGATACATTTTTATGATTTTGTACCCCGCCACGAACTGTGGACTTGTGAGGCCTATAAGTCTTTTAAATAAATAAAAGTGAAACAAATCCAGCTTTTGCAGTGTTCCAAGTTATACTGTGTGGAAAGTATATTGATTCAGCTGCACAAAGTATTGTGGAGACATAACCTTTTTTTTTTTTTTTTTTTTTTTTTTTAATTGAGGCAATGAGAAGGGAGTAATTTTTTCACAGATTGCCTGTGTCATGTTGAACTTTATCGTTACCGATTGCCTAAATTTATTGCACACCCATGAACAAGAGCATACAGGAGTTGTGATTGGATCTGTTCTCCTGTTTACACAAGGAAGGAAAGATTGCAGCCGAATGCCATCTCAAAGAGTTGAGATCAAAAGTAAGGGGATTGCATTTTGGGTTCTCTCTCTCCTCCTGCAAACAAGCCCCTTTTCCCTCCTTTTAGAGAACCTGAATTAAAAGGAAGACAAGACGTAGAGAGAAATTGGTTACACAAATGTTACATATACAACACATTTTTTTTAACCGGAAAAAACACTTTCAAACAGCAGTCAGATTCTTTACAATATCAACTTACTTGATCCTTAACTTTAGTACTTTTTCTACAGCAAACTTTAAAGAAAGTGGGAAGAAAGTCTTTCGGTACCTTTATCACTATGCCCAGATCGCCACCACTCATCACTTTACGGACGATGGTTCCAGCTCTCTCGGCTATCGAGTACGCAGATGCCACCAGTCGCATCAGCAGGGCCGGAGAGGACATGGCAGGCACTGGAAGGGAAGGAGAGTGACCGTGAGCCAATTCTAGCGGGACTTTTTTTTTTTTCCACGCACTGACCGGCCGGCGCCATCTTTGTTCCCTACGGGCCTCCAAGCACGCGGTCCTCACCATTACAACCGTCCCGCCGCTAAAAACAGTGCTGCATGGAGCTTCTCTCTAAGCTCCGGAGGAAGAGCTGCTTAAAAAAAAAAATGCTCCCAATTGGAGAGAAGAAAAAACATTTTAAAGCAACAGAGCCTCTCAAAATGCACAGCATTCTGGAGAGGGAAAAAAAATAGAATCCAAGGCAAAGAGTGAATGAAAAAAAGAGGTGGGGGTATCAGGGAAAAGAGAAGCTAACCTTACCCTCCTGGAAGTCCCCTGGATCCAGGTCCCTCCATAAAAGGAGGAAGCAGGAGCTGTTACCTCTGGAGAACCGCCCCCCCCCCAGTCGAATAAAACAGGCTTGGGAGGGAGAGCTAGTTACCGCCTCACTAGCCCAAAGCCTATGCCTACACCATCCAGCCTGAATCAACAACGCAGTATACACTGAAGACCGAGAATGCTAGCAGGCTGCTGTCAGCACAGGGTGACATTAGTGAGCCTGTTGATCTCTGTCTCCATCTGCTGGCCCGGGGGAGGTGGCATAACTCTTGTATGAACTAGTCTGACCAGATGAAGAAGAATTTAATTGCTTAATAGAGCCTTTTTCCTGATCAGTATGGGATGGGCCAGAAAGGTTTGCACAGGCCACTTGAAAAATGCTTTTTTTTTTTTTTTTTTTTTTAAAATCACAAACAGCTTTGGGGGATAAAGGTTACATTCAATCCCTGAAAACCAAGGAGTCCCCAAACTCTTCATTTACTGCTTCTTGATTCAACCTCACCTTGCCTGCAGCTGCATGCCACAGAAGTACTGGCTTTAAAGGGGACCAAATGACACAGCCTTTGACACTCGTAGAGTCCCGAATCTTTATTTGGAGCCTGTACGCCTCCTGCATGTTAGCATTGGTACTCCATGCTTTACATTGCTTATTTTCAATAATGTATTTAACTATTTGTGATGCTTCTTATATATGTTTTAATTAGCTGTACTTGTAAACGATGACGCTGTCAGTGTGATAGACACAGTAGTAAAGGTATTCTGGTGTGCAGACATTTTTAATGATAAATCATAGTGACTCCAGGTAAAATTATTAATTCTTTTATATGAATAATGCAACCCTCATGTGAAACATTATCAAGAATACCATTGTTTTATTTATGAGCAGTTTAAAGCATATATTTTATACGCACACATTGCAGAAAACAACAAGATCTACTTGATATTGAGGTTCCCCCCGGCACTGGGAACAATAGCGGTGATATAACTTGAAAACAAACCACAAATACATTTTACTTATCATCGGAAAGGCTGTTTACTTAATGACACACTATGTCAAGTTGTATGGTAATATTTTAATAACATTTAAGTGCAAATCAATGGTTTACTAACTCACTTAGAATTTTTTTTTTCTTCAGTCTTTTTCATTCTTCTTCGTGATTCCTCTTTCACAAACATGATTAATTCCTTATTTATAAAATTTCAAATGCATGCATTAACTTCTGCACTTTAATAAGCTAAGATGTAACATTTTTGTACATTTATAGCTGTGCAAAGTAATATGTTTTGGTATGATTACTTCAAAAAACATTTTTTTACATACATATTTTTGCTTTGAGATGTTTCTCTTGATAATCGATTGTGCATGTATAGTTTTGCTTTTTATTTCTAAAATGAGTCTTTAGTCTTGTTTTTAATAATTGATTGATAATCTAATGTTTTGCAGCCCTACCTCAGACGAAACTCGGTCTGAATCAGGCACATTTTATTCCAATCTGTGAAGTTACACAATGTGATTATAAATAAAGGAATACCTACAGCTAAGGCGACTGGCCTACTCCTGCTTTGCTTCCTCTCCTAAGCTGCCAGTTCTCTATAGGGACTCATTTATTGAAGGATTTCTTCCATTTTGTGTCTCTGAGAAAACAGCTTAGTCTATAGGGTCATATGTCACATCACCTCACCTCGCCAATTTTAGCAATAAAACAAATGACACCCGTGAGTTTGTAGTTCTTTGAGGAGATAATCCAAATGACCTGCCATATCTAAAACAAATTATATATATATATATATATATTCATTCTTGTTTTGCCTTGTATCTTTTTTTGGTTTGTTTCTTTGGGGGGTTTTCTACATTGCAATGCATCTCCAGGTTTTTCATGGAAGCCAATGGAAAAAGTTTTGTTATACAGAATTTCGATGAGCTGAAAAAAAAAAAATAAAATTACAGAAACCATATGCTGCATCCTTTTGCTAGCCCTTCTCTGGACTGCCTTTACTCAGTCTATATCCTTTGGAGTAGACTGGAACATTCACTAAGCAATGGGATCTGGCAGGAAGGGAGGGCTTGCCGGTGCAGAGATGCTCTGCTCCCGTTTTTGTGCTGAAGTTCTGAGTATGATGCCTGGGAGAGGGTTCATGGCTGGCTTTGTTTGTTTGTTTTTTTGTTAACAGAATCCCAAGACCCACATGCCACTGTCTGAAATAATTGCATATAAACTTTAGCATATTAACACCTCCCCTCCCCCCCCCCCCCAATTTATCTCCTGTTTATTGTACTTCAGCACCTCAACCCCCATTGTGAGCTGCTCCTTTGGATTTCTGCACCCTAAATGCATGTTTATTGCCCAGCAGTTGATAACTGTCTCTCCTCTCTCAGATCATGCCTTTTTTCTACTCCATCTGGAAAGTCCAACATGTTTATTATTTATTTTAATCATTTGATTCTCGCCTATCCACAATTTTAGGTGGGTGACAGCCATACATACATAATCATTCAATTTAACAAATAAATAAAAACAAATCGCATAAAAACATAAACAAGAAAATAAAAAAAAAACAAAACCATACAACATAACATGTTGCTCTCGGTACCACCTGCAAAAGGACAAACCTTTCCTCCTTAACCTATGAATATCATTTATGGAACTATTGAACAAGATTGGCTGCAGGACTGATTCTCCAAGCACGCCATAGTACCTAGTCCTTCCTCACTTTTACTCCCAGACTACATAAATATTCATCCAGTAAGCTTACTGAGAAATAATCAGCTTGATTGTTTTCATTTGAGGAAAGCTGGAAGAATGTGAAGTTATGTTTTACCTGATAATTTTCTCTGACTCCTGCTAGACCAGTCAAATATTTTAGGGATTTCCCTTCTCCCTAACTAGTGGAGCAGAGGGCACACCTCTATTTCTTTCCCATGATGTCACATCCACTATAAGGAAGGTGCCCTCCTAGGCCATCATCAGTAGCCTTCTGCCAAAGCTGCATCAATGCCTAAAAGCCCTCTAATGCTCCATCTGAGAGGACATAAAAACTTTGTCAAGCTCGTCAGGTGAAAGGCTTGATTAGCTCTCCCAACCAAACATATTACTCCTTTTTTGTCTTTAGCTTCTCTCTTTACTGGACTGAGCCTAGCCCTAAGCTCCTAGTTTCATGTAAGATTATCTTTCATGGTATGAGAGAAATTAACAAAGAAAAAAAAAAAAAAAGAGACCTTGTCAATGTTTACACTCCTTAGGAAATTAAAATTTGAAAAGAAAGGCAAGACGCTATGCTCTGTCCTACCCGCCCCCCCCCCCCCAAGAGTAAGACAGATCAAGTATAATGGATGCATTTCCTCCTCTTTATTATTTACAACAATTTTTATTCTGCCTATATCGGGAACCCATGCTAGATGGATTGCAAACAGATAAAAATTTAAAAATATCAAAAGAACACCCTACAATATAAAAGTATTCCATGCTGACTTCAGGATATATGCTGATCCTATTGCCTCCTTGATTTATCGTATCGTTGACTTGGAGGGCACTTCTCCTTTGCAAGGACCAGAGGCAGTATGGATTCACCAGGGGAAGGTCCTGTCAGACAAATCTGATTGACTTTTTTGATTGGGTGACTAGGAAATTAGATCGAAGAAGAGCACCAGATGCCATCTACTTGGATTTCAGCAAAGCTTTTGATACGGTCCCGCATAGGAGGCTTGTGAATAAAACAAGAAGCTTATGAGTGAGTGCCGAGGTGGTGGCCTGGATTGCAAACTGGTTGACAGACAGAAGACAATGTGTGATGGTAAATGGAACTTACTCTGAAGAGAGAGCGGTGTTAAGCGGAGTGCCGCAAGGATCGGTGTTGGGGCCAGTCCTGTTCAATATCTTTGTGAGCGACATTGTGGATGGGATAGAAGGTAAGGTTTTTCTTTTTGTGGAGGATACTAAGATCTGCAACAGAGTGGACAAAATGAGACGGGATTTAAGGAAGCTGGAAGAGTGGTCGAAGATATGGCAGCTGAGATTCAATGCCAAGAAGTGCAGAGTCATGCATATGGTGTGTGGAAATCCGAAAGAACTGTATTTGATGGAGGGGGTGAAGGGCTAATGTGCACGGAGCAGGAGAGAGACCTTGGGGTGATAGTGTCTAACGATCTTAAGTCAGCGAAACAATGTGACAAGGCGATAGCTAAAGCCAGAAGAATGCTGGGCTCCATAGAGAGAGGAATATCTAGTAAGAGAAAGGAAATGCTGATCCCCTTGTACAGGGCCTTGGTGAGGCCTCATCTGGAGTACTGTGTTCAGTTCTGGAGACCGTATCTCCAAAGGGACAGAGGCAGGATGGAGGCGGTCCAGAGAAGGGCAACCAAAAAGGTGGATGGTCTTCATAAAATGACTTATGAGGAGAGATTGAAGAACCTAAATATGTACACCCTGGAGGAAAGGAGGAGCAGGGGTGATATGATAGACTTTCAGATACTTGAAAGGTTTTAATGATCCATGTTCAACAACAAACCTTTTCCGTTGGGAAAAAAAAAAAAAAAATCAGTAGAACTAGGGGTCACGATTTGAAACTTCAGGGAGGAAGACTCAGAACCAATGTCAGGAAATATTTCTTCATGGAAAGGGTGGTGGATGCCTGGAATGCCCTTCCGGAGGAAGTAGTGAAGACTAAAACCGTGAAGGATTTCAAAGGGGCATGGGATAAACACTGTGGATCCATAAAGGCTAGAGGATGGGAATGAAGAGAAGAGCCATGGGGGTGGCTTGCTGGAATGGAGGCTACTACCTGGTGATTTCTACCCTTACTCAATAAGCCTTTGCATGGTTAATGTAATTCCAACATTGCTCTCTGCTTCAATAGCAAAGGGAAATGTGGAAAAGCGGATTTGCATTCAGACAACAACAAAGGACTGAACTTACAATCTGGGTAAACAAATAAGCGTGGGGGTAGCTTGCTTATTACGGTAGTTACTACCCTAAACCAATTAAGCCTGATACATCACTTTGAATGCATATACAGCGTTGCTCTCTGCTTTTGTGGCAGGAATAAATGTGGAAAAGAGGATTTACATTCAGACAACATCTAACAAGGCATTGATCTGTGCAGTCTGGGTAAACAAGATTCGGGGGCAACTTGCTTGATGTGGCGGTTACTACCCTTAACCATTAAGCCTTATGCTCACCTTTGATGCAACACAAACATTACTCTCTGCATCGATGGCAGGACATTTGAATCAAATAGTTACCAACAAGGGCCCTGAACTTGGTGGTTGGTGAAACAGATAAGTATGGGAAAATAAGCGTGGGAGCTTGCTGGGCAGACTAGATGGGCCGATTGGTCTTTTTCTGCCATCATTTCTATGCATGCATCTCTATATAAAACATGAGCAGCCTGTCCATCTTCCTTAACAAATTAGTTAGTTTCAGATATCTCAACAGGGCACATCTCAAGGCCAAGATGGTGCAATCTTGGGTTCTCTTTGCGTGTTTTGCTGGCAAGGAGATTGAGTCAAATGAAATGGGGACATTACCATTGGTAGAAAGGAAGGGACCTGTTTCAAGATGACAGTGTCTTCAGTAAAGGTTATAGAAACATAGAAATGACGGCAGAAGAAGACCAACCGGTCCATCCAGTCTGCCCAGCAAGCTTCACACATTTGTTCTCATACTTAACTGTTTCTCTTGGCTCTTAGTAACCTTATGTTCTAATTCCCTTTTCACCCCCACCATTAATGTAGAGAGCAGTGCTGGAGCTGCTTCCAAGTGAAATATTAAGTTTGATTAGTTGGGTAAGCGGCAGCATAGCTCTCTGCCATGAAGCAGAGGGCAATGCTGGAAATGTGTGAAGTATCAGTTTTTCTTTTCCCCTGTCATTGAAGCAAGGAGTCATGCCGGACATGCACCGAAAGTGAAGAATGCCTTGAAAGTCACATTAACTATCATCAAATATTGAAAAGCCTAATAATTGGTAATACCTATAAGCCCATGAACCCATCCCTGTTTTTTTTTCTTTTTTTAATTGGGAGATGGATGCCCTTCATCCTTCTACTCTGTGAAGGTGGACACCTACCACCGGCCACTGGCATCCCGCTCCGTTAATGCCTCTGTGGCTACTGCCGCTCCATGCAGTGTTTTACTACCTGCTCTTTATATGCGTCCTCTAGAACTGATGGATCCCATCCCTGGGTTTTTTTATTATTTATTTAATTGGGAGATGACAGCCCTCCATCCTTCCGCTCCGTGAAGGTGGACACCTACCACTGGCCACTGGCATCCCGCTCCGTGAATGCCTCTGTGGCTACTGCCGCTCTGTGCAGTATTTTACTACCTGCTCTTTATATGGACACCTACCACTGGCCACTGGCATCCCGCTCCGTGAATGCCTCTGTGGCTACTGCCGCTCCGTGCAGTATTTTACTACCTGCTCTTTATATGTGTCCTCTAGACCTGATGGATCCCATCCCTGTTTTGTTTTTTGTTTTTGTTTTTTATTTAATTGGGAGATGACAGCCCTACATCCTTCCGCTCCATGAAGGTGGACACCTACCACTGGCCACTGGCATCCCGCTCCGTGAATGCCTCTGTGGCTACTGCCGCTCCGTGCAGTATTTTACTACCTGCTCTTTATATGCGTCCTCTGGACCTGATGGATCCACAATATTTATCCCATGCCCCTTTGAAGTGCTTCACAGTTTTGGACTTCACCACTTCCTCCGGAAGGGCATTCCAGGCATCCACCACTCTCTCCGTGAAGAAATTCTTCCTGACATTGGTTCTTAGTCTTCCTCCTTGGAGCCTCAGCTCGTGACCTCTGGTTCTGCTGATTTTTTTCTGTTGGAAAAGGTTTGTCATTGTCTTTGGATCGTTAAAGTTTTTCAAGTATCTGAAAGTTTGAATCATATCACCCCTGCTCCTCCTTTCCTCCAGGGTGTACATATTTAGATTCTTCAATCTCTCCTCGTATGTCAACCGATGAAGACCCTCCACCTTCCTGGTCGCCCTTCTCTGTACCGCCTCCAACTTGTCCTTGTCTCTTTGTAGATACGGTCTCCAGAACTGAACACAGTACTCCAGGTGAGGCCTCACCAAGGACCTGTACAAGGGGATTATCACTTCCCTTTTCTTACTCGATATTCCTCTCTCTATGCATCCCAGCATTCTTCTGGCTTTTGCAATCGCCTTGTCGCATTGTTTCGCCGACTTCATATCATTAGACACTATCACCCCAAGGTCTCTCTCCTGCTCCGTGCACATCAGCCTTTCCCCCCCCATCGAATACAGTTCATTCGGATTTCCACTCCCCAAATGCATGACTTTGCACTTCTTGGCATTGAATTTCAGCTGCCATATCTTCGACCACTCTTCCAGCTTCCTTAAATCCCGTCTCATTCTCTCCACTCCTTCCGGCGTGTCCACTCTGTTGCAGATCTTAGTGTCGTCCGCAAAAAGACAAACCTTACCTTCTATCCCGTCCGCAATGTCGCTCACAAAGATATTGAACAGGACCGGTCCCAACACCGATCCTTGCGGTACACCACTTAAAACCGCTCTCTCTTCAGAGAAAGTTCCATTTACCATCACGCATTGTCTTCTGTCCGTCAACCAGTTTGCAATCCAGGTCACCACTTCGGCACTCACTCCCAAGCTTTTTGTTTTATTCACCAGTCTCCTGTGCGGAACCGTATCAAAAGCTTTGCTGAAATCCAAGTAGATGACATCTAGCGCTCTTCCTTGATCCAATTCCTTGGTTACCCAGTCGAAAAAGTCAATCAGATTTGTCTGACAGGATCTTCCCCTGGTGAATCCATGCTGCCTCTGGTCCATCAATTCTCCGGACTGTAGATATTTCACTATTCTCTCTTTCAACAGTGACTCCATTACTTTTCCCACCACCGAAGTGAGGCTAACCGGTCTGTAGTTACCAGCCTCTTCTCTGTTCCCACTCTTGTGAAGCGGGACCACCACCGCTCTTCTCCAATCACTCGGCACCACTCCCGTTTCTAGGGATCTATTGAACAGGTCACACAGCGGACCCGCCAGCACATCTCTGAGCTCCCTCAGAATCCTTGGATGAATCCCATCAGGCCCCATGGCTTTGTCCACTTTCAGATTCTTTAGCTCTTCCCATACATTTTCTACTGTAAAATGATTTTCATCTATTCCACTACCCTCCAGCTTCTTGTGTAGAAATGGTCCTTCTCCAGGGTCTTCTTTAGTGAATACAGAGCTGAAGTATTCATTTAATATTTCTGCCATTTCTTCGTCTCTCTCCACACATTGATCATTTCCACCTTTCAATTTCACTATACCACTATGGACTTTTCTCTTTTCGCTGATGTATCTGAAAAATGTTTTGTCACCATTTTTTATCTCCTTGGCAATCCTCTCTTCCGCTTGACTTTTTGCCAACTTGATTAATTTCTTCGTCTCCCTCAGTTGAATCAAATATTCTTCTTTGTGCTCCTCCCTTTGGGATCTTTTATATTTTTTGAATGCTGTTCTTTTAGCTTTAATTTTGTCAGCCACCTCGTTTGAGAACCAGATAGGTTTCATTTTCCTTTTGCTTTTCTTTACATTTCTAACATAAAGAGTAGTTGCCTTGGTGATTGCTCCTTTTAGATTGATCCACTGCTGATCCACATCTCTCTCATTCTCCCATCCATTTAGTTCTTCCTCTAGGTACTTCCCCATTTCCTCAAAGTCTGTGTTTTTGAATTGTAAAACTCGGGTCTTTGTGGTTCTTTTCCCTATTCTTTTAGTGATATTAAACCATATTGTTTGATGATCACTGGTGCTGAGGTGGGTGCCCACCTCGACATCAGAGACATTATCTGCATTAGTGAGCACTAAGTCGAGTATATTTCCTTCTCTCGTGGGTTCTAATACCATTTGTTTGAACAAAGCTACTTGCATGGCATCCACTATTGCTCTACTATTTTTAGATTCTGCAGATGGGATTTTCCAGTCTACATCTGGCATATTAAAGTCACCCACGATCACCACTTCTCCCTTCTTACCTATCTTATGGATGTCTTCAACCAGGTCTCTGTCCAGCTCTTCCTTTTGGTTCGGGGGCCTGTAAACCACTCCAATATAAATTGATGCTCCATCATCTGTTTTTAGGTCTACCCATAGTGCTTCTTCCTTGCCCCAACTTCCTTGTAGCTCAGATGCTTGGATATTGTTTCTGATATAGATATAGGTTAGATATAGATCCCTGCATAAAAGTGCTTGTACTTCTGAAATTCTCCTGGCTGAACGAACTATTACCAAGAAGGCCATCTTCTGGGACAGGTCCTCCAGGAACATTTGTCTCAGTGGTTCTAAGGGCAATCCTGTCAAGACATTGAAGACTAGGTTGATATCCTATTGTGGGAAGAGCAGGTGAAAGGGGAGCTTGATATATTTTGCCCCTTGACTGGGCCTCTGTAACATGAGATGGCTGCTATTTGCACTCTGAGGAAGTTGAGGGCTAAACCCTTGTCTAGACCTTGCTGAATGAAATCTATTATGCATGCCTTCCAAGGACACACTTTGTGCTGGTGGCAGAAGCCTTCAAATAAATGCCATATCTGAATGTGAGCTCCTGAGGTTGATAATTTTCATGATTTCAGCATTATCAAAATGTCTGGGGCAAATATCCCTTCCTGCGTAAATGAGTCATTTCAAGGGCCCTGCTGTAAGACAAAATGGAGCCGGGTGTTCCAGGAGCATGGGACCTTGTTGCAGGAGGCCACATTCACCTGGGAGACACAGTGGGGCACTGACTAGCAGCCTCAGCCAGTCTGCTGCCACCAAGATTACTAATGTTGGGTGGATTTCTCTTCAATGTTCTGCCTATCAATGGCTACAGTGGAATACATACAGGGGCTCTTCTTGTGGCCATGGCCTTATTATGGCATCTATGCCACTGGATCCAGGCTCTCTCCACTGATTGAAGAACCTGCTTGCCTTGGTTTTGCATCATGACACCATAAGATCCATCACTGGCTGCCCAAATGTTCATAATCAGAACGCCTCCTAGCTGAATTCCCATGCTCTCGGGTCCAGTTTGTTCCCACTCGGGAAATCTGCCTGTGCACTGTGTACTCATGCAATTTGCATTGCTCATAATAGGGACAGGTTCTGCTCTACCCACCCCCAAATTGTGGCTGCATTGCTTGCTAGTGAGACACTGAGTTTCTCCTGCTTGCTCGTGTATGAGACTGCTGTCGCATTGTCTGACAGGATTCTCACTGGCTTTTCCTGTATCAAGGGCAGGGAGGCTACTAGGGTTTCCCCGATAGCTCTTAATTCCAATCTGTTTGCTGCCCAGTTTTTCTCTCTTCCTATCCACTGCCCTTGTGCCATCTGGCCCTGGTGCCCCAGCCGAAGCTGCTGGCGTCTGTTATAGTTATAAAAAGAGGATCAAACTGCATTCTCTTTGAGAAGTTGGAGGGCTATCTGGATAGGATAGGCCCACTGTAACAGGGGATTACAACTACCCCTAATGCATTGGGACACAAGTTCAAATACGAGGACTGGACAAAGACTCCCTCTGAACTGGGTCTCTTAGCAGTTCTATGCAGTTTGAGCTGTAATAAATGCAGAAAAAAAAATCCCAGGTTATTTTGTAGGGTTATGAAAGACCTCAAAAATGAAAATTTCAGACCTAGTTCAATTAATTTGTAACCTAATCATTAAAATCATGCATTGTACCTGAAGACAGGAAGGTGATCAATGTAATCCTGATATTTAAAAAGGGCTCTAGGGGTGATCCGGGAAAACTATAGACCGGTAAGCTTGATTTCAGTACCAGGAAAAATCGTGGAAACTGTTATAAAGAATAAACATTACAGAACATTTAGAAAGACATGGTTTAATGGGACACAGCCAGCATGGATTTACCTAAGGGAAGTTGTGCCTCACAAATCTACCATATTTTTTGAAGAGGTGAATAAACATGTGGACAAAGGTGAACCGGTGGATGTGGTGTATTTGGATTTTCAGAAGGTGTTTGACAAAGTCCTTCATGAGAGGCTTCTAAGAAAAGTAAAAGGTCATGGGATAGGAGGCAATGTCCTTTTGTGGATTGCAAGCTGGTTACAAGACAAGAAACCGAGAGTAGGATTAAATGGTCTGTTTCCACAGTGGAAAAAGGTAAAACAGTGGAGTGCCTCAGGGATCTGTACTTGGACCAATGGTTTTTAATATATTTATAAATGATCTGGAAAGGGGTATGACAAGTGAGATGATCAAATGTACGGATGACACAAAATTATGGAGCGTATTTAAAATTTCAATCAGATTGTGATAAACTGCAGGAGGACCTTGTAAGGCTGGAAGATTGGGCATCCAAATGTCAAATGATGTGGACAAGTGCAAAGTGATGCATACAGGGAAAAATAGCCCTTGCTATAGTTACACAGTGTTAGGTTCCATATTAGGAGTTACCACCCAGGAAAGAGATCTAGGCATCATAATGGATAATACATTGAAATCGTCGGCTCAATATGCTTAAGCAGGGAATGGCAAATAAAACTGTGGATGTCATAATGCCTCTATCACTCCATGGTGAGACCGTACCTTGAATACTGCGTGCAATTCTGGTCACCACATTTCAAAAAAGATGTAGCACTGGAGAAAGTACAGAGAAGGGCGACCAAAATGATCAAGGGCATGGAACGGCTTCCCTATGAGGAAAGGCTAAAGAGGTTAAGGCTCTTCAGCTTGGAGAAGAGGTGGCTGATGGGGGATATGATAGAGGTCTGCAAAATCATAAGAGGACTTGAACAGGTAAATGTAAAATCAGTTATTTACTCTCTCAGACTAAGGGGTACTCCATGAAGTTAGCAAGCAGCTCATTTAAAACAAATCGGAATAAATTCTTTCACTCAATGCATAGTTAAGCTCTGGAATTCATTGCCAGAGGATGTGGTTATAATAGTTACTGTAACTGGGTTTAAAAAAAGGTTTGGATAAGTTCCTAGATGAGAAGTCCATGAACTGCTATTAAAATCATTAAGGAATAGTAGCTTGGGATCTATTTAATGTTTGGGTACTTGCCAGGTACTTGGATTGGCCACTGTTGAACACAGGATGCTGGGCTTGATGGACCCTTGGTCTGACCTAGGGTGGCAAGTTCTTAGGCCTTGGCCTAAAGGAACAAAATCCAGAGTGGCTGCTATCAACCCAAGAAGATATAGGTAGTCCCAAACCTTGGGAGCTGCTTGCTCCTGGAAGTTTCTCACCTGTGAGATCAGCTTTCCTATTCTCGTTGATATAAGGTACACCCAAGCCTTCCTTTGTATTGAACTGGGCCCCTAGGAATTCATGGGATTGAGAAGAAGGCCCGGGGTTGCTCTTTGTGTGGTTTATTATCCACCCTAAGTGCTCCATAAAAAAGGACCATCTTTGCTGTGGCCTGCTCAATCTCCTGTAGGGATTTAGCCCTCATAAACCAGTCATCCAGTTAGGGGTGGACCACTATCCCTGGTTTGTGCAGAGCCGCTGCTACCACTGCCATTATTTTGGTGAAGGCTCTTGGGGCGGTTGTGATAGTGTTTGCCTAGTACACAGAAGCACAATAGCTTCTGAGAAGACTTATGGGGATACAGAAGTATGCCTTAGTCAGACAGTTTGAATTTAGAAACTCTTCTCTCCTTACCAACGTAATCACCAAACGCAAACTTTCTATATGTAAATGGGGAACCTTCAAACATTTGACTCCTTTCGGGTCCAGTACTGGGCAAAAAGACCTATCCTTTTTGGGAACCATGAAGTCAGTGGAGTATGTCCCTTTGGGGTCTGGCACTATGGCTCAAAAGCTTTGTAGCTTGATTAGCGAGGCAGTTATTGCCTCCCTCTTTTCTGGGGAAGAGATTGGGGAGACTAAAAGGAGCTGTGGGACTGATGAAATCAGGATTGGGGCATATCCCCTGCCATTGACCTCCAGGACTCCTTAGTCTGAGGTGATCAGGGTCTACTACTGGTGTCACCCCTGGATAGACTCCTGGTCTGACATTGGGATGGGTGGCTGAGACCTGCTGCCCTAGGGGAAAATCGCTCCTACGATTTCTACCTGCATGATAGGGCTGGGGTTTTGTCCTTCCAGCCTTCTGCAGACCATACTTGCCAATTTTGAATCTGCAATACTTCCTAAAATCCTCGGGCCTCAGGCACTTGCCCAGGATCTGTCTTCTGGTAGTCTCTGGGGCTTGGATTCCCCGAGATCCTTAAAAAGCTTCTCTAAGTTCTCACCAAAGAGGAGTCCCCCTTTAAATGGTAACTTACATAGGCACTTTTTTGAGACTGAGTCTGCTGCCCAAATCTGCAGCCACGACTGCCTTCTTGCTGTTATCCTTGACGCTATTGCCCGGGACAACATCCTAATGAGGTTGTAGAGGGTGTCTGAAGGAAGCCATCCCGACTCTCTCTTTTTCACTAAATGCACAATTAACCTCTGGAATTCATTGCCGGAGGATGTGTTTAGGACAGTTAGTGTAGCTGGGTTAAAAATAGGTTTGGATGAGTTCCTGGAGAAGAAGTCCATTAACTGCTATTAATGGATAGGGAATAGCCACTGATTTTGCTAGCATTAGTAGAATGGAATCTATTTAATGTTTGGGTACTTGCCAGGTACTTGTAACCTGGATTGGCCACTGTTGGAAACAGGATGCTCAGCTTGATGGACCCTCGATCTGACCAAGTATGGCAATTTCTTATTTTTCTGAGTTGTATCCAAAGCATTACTGCCAGGGTTACATAACCTCCACAAACAGAGGCCTACAAGGCCATTGCATTGGTCAAAAATGCCTATTTCAAGGTTGCCTTGATTCTTCTATCCTGATAGTCCTTTAGGGCCATCTCACCTTCCACTGGAACAGTGATCTTATGTGTAACAGCTGAGACCAAGGTGTCCATCTTCGGGACCCTTAGTAGGCTGTTCTTTGCCTCTTGAGGCAGAGGAAATAACGTCTCCATCAACCTGCTTCCCTTTAACCCTCCTTGGGAAGGTCTCCCATTCTGTCATTACCATCCCTTTTAGGGCTGGGTATAAAAGGGACATTTTTGGACAGCTTCTGGATCCCTTGGAGTATCAGGTCCCCTTCCAGTTGATTCTCATCCTTTGGCTCAGAGAGCTAAAGCACTGCCAACATGTTGGAAATTAGGGTGGGAGGTTCTTCCCTACAGAAGAGAGATTATTGTGGAGTCTCCTTCCTCCTCAGAGGAACACTCGTCCTCTTCTTGGGTGACTGTATGGGCAAAGAGATCTGAACCTGGCCCTGTGTTGGTGTTCTTATTGATTAACCTGAATCCTCTAGGTCCACTCTAGGCCTGTTTAGGGCCATTTCCCTGACTTCTTGTGTATAAGAAGGCCCAGGTATAGCTGGAAGGGGTGCCCCTCCTGGTCTTTGTACAGCCAAATAGGCTTGATGCATCAAGATTATGAAATCTGTTGAGAAGGCCCATGGGGGCGGTGGGGTGGGGGAAGGCTTCGCCATGCAGATCTAGGGATGCAAATGCTCCCTTTATCTTCACTTTACCTCCCTTGCCTTCTGAAGAGGCAACTGATGGTGGGCCTGAAATAGAAGCCCCCTAGGGAGATCCCTCTGCCCAATTTCCTGCATCAGCAGGGCCTCAATCTGCTTGCTCTGGGGGCTTTCTACTTCCCCCTGATCCTGCAGAGGCAGGGAGGTTTGGTCCTCCTGATTCTGCTGTCCAGTATCCCTGTCGAACAATGGGCAAATAGAGCCAGGCACCCTTTTGGTTCAACACCTTGTTCTTGGTAAGACTAGAAGGCATTCTCTTTGTGCCTCATGTTCTGTTTAGTTCTACTGTGGACCCTTAGTCCGGAGGGTACTCACTCAGGCAGGGTCCTGATGAACTCCTCTCCGGAAGGTGGAGCAGGATAGTCTAGGGTGGTGTCCAGACAAGTGGTCAGTAAGCAGAAACTAAGTCCAAGCAGGGTCAAGGCAGGCGGCAGGCAAAACAGAGTCCAGGTCCAGGCAGGGTCAAGGCAGGCACAGCAGAGAAGCACCAGACAGCTACTCAGGAACCTTGCTGCAAAGGCATCTGCTAGGTCCCAGGGAGAGGTTTAAATCTCCCTGGGTGCTGACGTCATCTTCCGGGGCCAGCCTGGACCACACGCTGTGGCCCCTTTAAGAGGCAGGACCTGCCGCGCTCTCCCCGACGCTGTAACAAGGACGCCAAGGAAATTATGCCGCGGTCTGCGCCCCGTCTGCCGCACTGAGAGAAGGCCCCGCTCCGGAGCACTGAAGGAGGTAGGGGGTCCTGGCCGAGGGCTACCTCGGCAGGAATCACAACACCTCACCTAGATACCACTCCCTGGGAACAGCCATCCTGTTCTGGCAGCTGCCGTGGTTCCAGCTATAGTGAACTCGCTGCAAGGCAGCGATGCAACTGGTTACTGCCCAGCTCCTGCTGATGAAGCTGTGAGGTGGAGAGGCACCATGAGGACCCTAGGGCATTCAACTATTGCCACTAACGCAATTTCCTGCCCCCACTCTACAGCATACTCATTGCCACCGAGGTTACTGCTGGGTAAGGACCAAACTGCCTCTCTTCTTCTTTACAACGGAAGCAGAAGGCTCAAGTTGGAATTGGGTCGGTCCCATGGTTTTCAGTTCTTGAAGGGGGAAGGAAGCCCCCTGCTCGGGTCGCTAAGTCAGGCCCTTTGGGAACTTGGACTGGACCTGAGGCCGCTACCCCATAAGGAGGGTTTCTCTTATGAAAAAATTATTCTCCCCCCCTGGGAGCAAGGCTAACATGGGGGGGGGGGGAGGGGGAGGGGGAAGGCGTAGCCGAGGGGCAGTTATCCCAGGAGCCAGGAATCCTCCACCAGACCTAGGTCTTGCCAGGACTCTGGGAGCTATGTAGAGATTAATCCTCCTTAGTCTACGCACCTGTTGGAGACAGAGACTACTGATGACAGTCTAAGGGAGCACCTACCATATAGTGGACATGATGTTACAAGAAAGAAATGGAGGTGTGTCCTCTAGCTCCATCAGCTGCAGAGAAGGGAAGTCCCTAAAGTATTTGACTGGTCTAGCAGGAGGATTAGGAATATCATGTTACCAAATGCAGAAAACTTCTGAATTAAAAGTGGTATTTTATTTTTTATTAGTTTCTAGGAAGTACTGCTGCTTGAAACTATAAGAACATAAGATTTGCCACACTGGGTCCTCAAGCCCAGTATCCTATTGCCAACAGTAGCAATTCCAGATAATAAGTACCTGGTAGGATCCCAAGGGGTAGATAGATTCCAAGTTCTTTATCCCAAAAATAAGCAGTGGATACCTAAATAATGGTTTATGAACGTTCCCACCAGGAATTTGCCCAAACTGTTTTTAAATGCAGCTACACTAATAGCTTTCACCACATCCTCCAGCAACAAATTCCAGAGCTTAATTATTTATTAAGTAAAAAAATATTTTTTCTTATTAGTTTTAAATGTATTATTCATTGTATGTCCCCTGGTCTTTGTACTTTTTGAAAGAGTAAACAACTAATTAACATTTACTCCTTCCATAAACCTCTATCATATCTCCCCTCAGCCGTTTCCTGTCCAAGCTGAAGAGTCCTAACTTCGTTAGCCTTTCCTCATAGGGGAATCATTCGATCCCCTTTATCATTTTGGTTTCCCTTCTTTGGACCTTTTCTAATTCTGCTATATCTTTTTTGAGATGTGGTGACCAGAACTGCACCCAATACTAAAGATGAAGTTGCACCATGGAGCAATACAGAGGAATTAATATATTCGCCATTCCTTTCCTAATAAGCTCCAGGATTTTATTTGCTTTCTTGGCTGCTGTTGCACACTGAGCAGAAGATTTTAAATATTAACAATGATGCCTGAATGTTGACTCCTAATGTGAAATCTTACATTGTGTAGCTATAATTTGGGATACTCTTCCCTAAGTGCATCACTTCACACTTGTCCACATTTAATTTAAATTTTCCATTTGCATGCCCAGTCTCCCAGTTTTGCAAGGTCCTCTTGCAGTTTCCCCACAATCCTTTTGTGATTTAACAACTTTAAATAATTTTGTATCATTGGCAAATTTGATCACCTCACTTGTTCCCATTTCCAGGTCATTTATAAAATACATTAAAAAGCAGTGGTCCCAGAATAGATCCCTGGGGCACTCATGGTCTCATATTTCAATTAATTCCACAGTATCATGTAATCATCATTTATTACATGCTTTTCCAACAAAAAAAACACAACTCGAAACAAGTTACAGCAAGTTTAGATTTACAACAGTGCTTGCAAGTATTTCTGATAGGATAATGTTGATCTTCCTCTCTACTCTACATTTGAAGCTGCTATACAGTGACCAAACACTAAGAAGGAATCAAGACACCCACCGCAGAGCAGTGCTCTTCCATTACCATGTATACAAAATGGAAAGTGCATAGACAATATACATCAGCCCCTTTTAACACCAAACTACCAACAATTTTAGCCTTATAGATGAAAGCAGCTAAATTGCTGCATAAACCATCCTAGTTGTCACGACTCATCACATAAGAATTATAAAATGAACAATCAAGATGAAAATCTGCTCTTGTAAATCTTCCTAAGTATCAATTAAAAAAAAAAATATTCTTAATGAAAATGCATTGCAGGAACAAACTATACCATATTAGATGCTACCGATCACTGAAAATGACATGATCTGCATCTAACAAATAAGCGTGAATGTTACTCAGAACAGTTCAGTCCACATACAGGTGCTTTAGAACAGATTTGTCCTACAGCGATTTAGATTTTTTATTACAGAGGATTATAACTGAGGCAACCTAAGAAATGAACACCTCCTCCTATCTGCAGGCCAGTTACGTCAATTGGTCTTTTTCTACCATCATCTACTACATTACCTTTACACCAGTTAATCGGCAAATCTCTCCCAATGCCACACAAACTAGTGGGAGTGACAGGTGCCAAAACAGTAACATAACTGATGGGATAGACACATGAATAGCAAGAAAAATGCTAACATAGAAATGACGGCAGAAGAAGACCAAACGGCCCATCCAGTCTGCCCAGCAAGCCTCACACATTTTTTTTTCTCTCATACTTATCTGTTTCTCTTAGCTCATGGTTCTATTTCCCTTCCACCCCCACCATTAATGTAGAGAGCAGTGATCACAGATAGCACAAGACCTGTGACAGAACACTAGGCAGGCAGCAATTAGTAAGACTAGAAAGAAAGTGATTCTTATTTACAACTATTTACATTTTCTATCATACGAATTAGATGCAATGCTAACCAAACAATTTAAGAAGTAACAGTTATTCACCAAGAGCGAATCTGAAGTTCCTAACAAAGAGCAGAATACACAGGCTCGGAAACAGCAACTCCAGTAGACAAGAAGCGAACTAGCAGCACCACTTCACAGCAGCCTTCCGATTGTCAGGGAAGGACCTATAAAGAACTCCGCCGCCGGGCTCTGACGTCACCGCCCCACCTCCTCACTCCCCTCTCTCCCGGGTCCTAGAAACGCCTCATGGCCAAGTATTCACAATCTGCACCAAGCGCACAGGGGGAAACTATTGCTACGAAATATAAACATCCCAGTTTCCTCTTTCTGGAGGATTTGTAGCGAATGTTCTCTAGAGTGCAGTGTCCAACAGACCGTGCTTGAAATTCACAGCAAGTACTGAGAGCAGGCAACATAGAAAGCGTATTCTTTTGGTGTGGCATGTCCCGGCCAGCGGCCCGTAACCATGGAGTACGAATGCCTTCGCCGCCGGGGTGAAGGGACGTGACAGAGACTACGCATGCGCGGAGAGAAGTGTTTCTTTACTGCTGGTCCGTGGCTCGCGCCGCGGCGCGTGCGCGTTGGCTCTGGGTCTCAGTGCCCAGGTTGAAGTTGGAGCTGACCTCTCATCCGCGATGCTGTCAGCTCTGCGGCCGCGGCCTTGGGCGGCAGGGGCTTTGCGGCGGCACTGCCGGGGCCTCGGTGTGGCGCGCATCTCCACGGGCCCCGCCAGCAACAGCAGCCAGGAGGAGCCGGGCAAGTTCCGGGACACCGTGCTGCTCCCGCACAGCGCCTTCCCTGCCCGGTTGGCCGGCGAAGAGCAGCTGGAGAAGGAGCTGGAGATCCAGCAGGTACGGCGGGCTCGGACGGGTCGCGGTGGTGAGAGTCCCTTCCCCGAAGAGCTTCCCGGCACTGTGCCGGCATAGGGCGGGTAAAGCAGTCCTTGGTTGAAATGTGCCTTGTGGTTCGCTGCCAGCGGTTATAGGCACTGTTTATTCCTAGAAGGAGACCGTGGCTCGTTATGGAAATGTGTTGATGACTTCGGGTCTCTGAGCCTGGCAGAAGCCCGAGGCCTCCTGATGGGCTTGGCCAGGAATTAACAGCATCCATCAACCACCAAACTAAGGATAAAAGAACTTCATTGTAAAATTATTTGTTCCTTCTGGGAATGGAAGCGTTATCTTACGGCTGTTTTTTAATACTCCCGGACGTGATTGTGGTTGTATCTGGATTTCTAGTTCTATAGGACCTGAAGGAAAGAATACTAGTTCATACTTTATGGGGTTAATTTTGTAACTGCACGTAAGTAAGTAGGCAAATGTGTACCTAAATGTATGCATAAATCCACTTTGAAAATTATTCGGTCAAAACTATGCACATACACACTTACACCGCTATTTGGTGCATGCAGTTCTATGGAGCGAATTTATGTGCATGCTTTTGAAAATCCAAGTTTTTGAAAATCCCAGCTTGTATATCAATATTGTTTGTACAAACATAATCTGCAATAGCATTGAATCTTTTCTGAATATTGAAGTGCGAGGTAAATAAAGATTTATTCAGCTTGGAGCCAATATATGAATCATATAAACAAAAATATGATTTACATTGCGGATTATGTTTGTACAAACAATATTGATATACAAGCCAACAGCTTGATCAGCTAACCTGAGTCCAAAACATATATATCCAAGCCCATGAGGGTGGCAAAACTTGGCCAGAGTCGGGCTGTATTATTTTAGACACGTCTCCATTTCAATAAAGAATTGAAAAAGACCTTGGCACCTAATCCTTTTGTTTTCCTAACAGCTTTTTTAGATCGCCTGCCTTCTTGCTTTTTGGGATCAACACACGATTGGACAAGTGTTTTGGACGTGCATCCATAATCCCCGATGCAAAACGGGGGTTAGTGTGTCCAGTCGAGTGCATAGATAATAGCGCTCATCACATGTAAATTCAAGTTGTTGAGGCTATTAGCTATTTCCCTCTAACTAAAAAAAAATGCGCACATTTTAACCTGCAAAAATTAACACCTGCCCTGAGCAGGCGTTAATTCTTGAGCAGCCCCCCCCCCCCCCAAAAAATACAGAAAAGCAGAAAATAAAATACTGCATTTCTGTTCCTTTTTTCGGATCTTCTGACTTAATATTAAATATTTTATATATGCCGATGATATCCAGTTCTTTCTCCCTTGTAGTTCTGATGGGGATGTTCCTGAAGCCAGACTACAAGAGGTCATTAGACTCCTTCAAAAATAGTTACTTGCTCACCGCTTATTCCTTACCATGAAGAAAACTCAAGTTCTTGGGATGGGCAAGGCTAAAGGAGGTCTGGATTTCCAAATTCCTCTCTGCCAATTCAATCTGAAATTAGGACGCTGGGTGTTTTTCTAGACTCGGAACTTACTTTGAAGCAACAAATTTCATATGTTGCTAGGACCGCCTTTTACAAACTTAAGCTAGTTTGCCCATTGAAAATGTTGCTACCTGCATCGTTTTTCCGGATGGTTGTGTCACCTAGGTTATTGTGCTTCCCTGTATACTGGCCTCCCGGATAAACTGATACATGTGTTACAATTGGTACAAAATGCTTCTGCCCGAGTTGTATCAAGGTGGTCACGAAGAGAACATATAATGCCAGTTCTGAAAGATCTGCATTTGCTTCCAGTTAAATGGAGAAGTAGGTTTAGGATAATTACCATTGTTTTCAAACTATTGAAACTCACTCCCTCATGTAATTTGAAAACCCACCTTGAATGGTACACCCCCCAGCTTCTAGCGACCAACTCAGTCAAGAAATTTAGGCTGGTTCATACCAGGAGGCACAAATTCTCCTCGGTGGCTGCACTAGATTGGAACAAACTCCGGGTTACCCTCAAACAGCAACAGGATTTTAAACTTTTTTTAGAAAAGCTGTAAAGGCGATGTTGTTTCTTGAGGCATTTGTATGAGTTGGCAATTCACGTTTTAATATATTTGTAAGATGTAGCCTGATTTATTTTTATGTCATACTGTTTATCATTTTTTATGAATGTTTTTATGTAGTCCACACCAAACAGATGTCTGGAAGTTGTGGAATATAAGATTATAAATAAATAAATATTGCATTATTAAGTCAGAGGAACCGAAATAGAAGGGAAAAAAAAGGGTGCTGGGGATCAGATTAGGAAAAGGGATGCTCAATTAAGGAGCATCCATTTCCCTAATCCGTGGCTGTGCACAGGTTAGGAAAACGGACACTCATAAAACTGAGCATCCATTTTCCTAACCTGACCTACATTCCTCCTGGGCGCTCATTGCCAAGGAAGCGCTAAAGGCGCAGAATTTCACCTAGCGCCTCCTTTTTACCACAGCACCCGATTTATATATTAAATCAGGTGCCCAGGAGAGGTGGATCGGTGCGTTAAGGCACACACACGATATTGCCTCAGCCTGTTTGCCTGAACTGTATACAAATCTATCTCATGCAATTTGTTTAGGGATAGTCTGAAAACCTGAGGGATGAAAGTGGAAACCACTGTACTAGGGCATATTAAACATTATGGTTTTACAAACTAAGCAGTCTGGATATAAAAAGGGACACAGTACCGAGACTGCACTTACTTCCCTGCTTATTGAGTTTGGACTATGTTTTTAGATACAGGTAATGCTGCTTTCCTCATCTGACTAGATTTATGTGCGGCAGTTGACCACCAACTCCAGCTTAATCGACTATTTGACTGCGGCAGTAGAGAGACGTCACTACTGTGGGTCAAAGCTTTTCTTGAACATCACACTTGCAGTGTTAGATGGAACTCTGAAGCCTTTCCCCCTGCACCCCTACTTAATGGTGTGCCTCAAGGTTCCATACTCTTCCCTTTTCTCTTCAATTTATTTCTTGTTCCTCTTGCCTAGGTTTTTCAGGCTGCTGTTATGCAGATGATATACAGATAGTTGCTAGCTGTAATCCAGTTTCCTCTCACACCATCAGATTTCAAAACTTGTTTAACTAAAGTCTCAGATTGGTTAAAAATCTTTTAAGCTTAAAGCAACTCTTAAAAGTCAGAAGCAGTTTGGTTTACTCTTACATCTACCACTGATCCTCTCCCTACACCCACAATGGCAGGTTGTGACATACCAGTAAAGAATATGGTAACCACCTTGGGTGTAACCTTTGATCATCAACTTAGATTTTCTCATCACATTTCCAGTATTTTGCAGACTTCTTATTTTTTCCTGAGGTTTATATGTAGTCTTCAATCTTTTCTGGATTGTGCTGATCTTAAAACCTTGACCTATTCACTTGTTCTCTCCAGGTTAGACTATTGTAATGCACTATTACGTAGTCTCTCTACTGTGCAGACTAAATGAATTCAAACAGTATAGAACAGTGCTTTTTGGAAAGTCCAAATTCGACCATGTTACCTCCTTCCTGGTTGAGCTACATTGACTCCCAGTGTCTCTATGCATTCAATTTTAAATTGGATTACTAACTTTAAAAGTTTTGTTTTGGGGCACACTTTTATCTCTCTCTTCTTTAATCTTTCCTTATTTGCCTTCAAGTGTGTTGCACTCCTCCCAGCAGGAGGTCTTAGTGGTACCTTCTGTTAGAGAAATATACTCTCAGAGATACAGGGAAACCTGTTTTACTTTTTTATCTCCTTGTTTATGGAATTCATTACCGCTTAATATCTGCCTTGAGGAGGGACTATCTGAAATTTAGAAAGGTCCTTAAGACCCATTTCTTTCTGCAAGCTTATCCACATCTTAATTCCATGTCAGTTTAATTCCATGTTTTTTTTCATACTTAAATATGATTTTATGCTTCATTTTATTGTTTTATTTTGTTTTGCTTCATTTTTGTTTTTTGTCTTATTTTGTTTTAATTTGTTAATTTTTATCTGAAAATTTAATTTGCTTTTTATATTAATATTTACATTTATGTATATCACTCTGTTTTACAAATGTAATAAGTTGCAATTCATCAAGAAACAGTAAACAAACACTTGCATTGTTTGTTTGCAAGTGGTTACAGTATTTTAGCATGGTTAATGCACATAAACTAGCTTTCAATAGAGTTAATTTCCCTCCATAAAATTAATCCCTGGCTCCCTGTCTCCCTCCCTTGGCACAGCCAGTTCCCCCCTCTGCCACTGTACATAGCTAAATTCAGAATATATTTACTTTTTAGTAAAGTTATTATGTAAAGCAAGTATTTCTTTATATTTACTTGGTTAATCTGTTATACTGTATCATGTCACCAAAAAGCTTGCCTTTAGACATCCTGCTATATGTAAACCGGTGTGATATTTTGAATCAAATATCGGTACAGAAAAATAAATAATGCGAAATCTATGCCAGTGAAACAATTAGATGTAAAAATATATAAAATAACACATTACATTTTAGTGAAGCCACAAAAATATGCACATTAAAAGTGCAAAATACATCATAGATACATTTAATGCAAAGATTTTCATTGGAGAGTTATGTTACAATTTTGCGATACCATCTGCATTTACATGCATACGTTACCATCTGCTGAACTGCCAATGCACTTAAGTACATTGGCCTCTAAATATCTTATTCATTCAGGTTTTCACAGTGTGCATCAAAGCTGCTGTGAATGATTAAAATAAACTGTTGTCTTGTTTTACAGTTAATCTGGTTGCTCAAGCATGAAATATTTGCCAGGAGTAGACAAATAGAGTTGAATTCTAGTTAACATAAAACAGTTGTAGAGAAAACTGGAGTTTTCACAGGTTGTGATACTTGTTAAAGGACCGATGCAAAAGATGCTGAGTACATGAAATTTTGTGACCTCATAGATGACATTTGAAGAAGCTGCATGTGAGGTCTTGAAACTTAAGCACCTCAGCAGGGGCGGCATCCGCATTTCCAACAGAAGAGGAGGGCAAACATTGCCCTTAGAGTATCATCTGCTACCTGACTGAAAGTGGTGACGTCATGTCCCCTTTAACTCTGTACCCAGCCCACTAAGGGAGAATAGAAGAGAATGAGAGAATATGGAGCATGGAGAGAGAGAGAACTGGCATCATAATGGCAACACCCTTTATGAAGACAGCAAGCATCACAATTGCCTTGCCTGTAGTCTTGTTTACCACATAGGGGCTAAACCAGAGGAGAGTAGGCAGGGGATATGACCTCATATTCTGGATGAGGTCAGAATTGTAACCTCTGAAGGTCACAATTGCCAGATGAAAAATTAGAGTAGCTTGCTGGCAGATTTACCGTGTGACATAAAATATCCTAGCATTTAGATTAAGTGTTTCAGCATCCTTCCCTCCTTGAAAGCAAACCATCACAGAATCTGTGTGTTCCAGAAGCTGGGTCACAGCTGAAATGAAACAAATCTAGATACTTGCTTTTAGCTGAGACAACATTAAAAACCAGAGGGAGGAAAATGAGACCCACAAAAACAGGGACTAATTTCTAGCCTGTAGTCCAATGGATCAAAAAAGAGAACTTGCTGCTTTTCGAGGGAGGAGAGTAGATTTCTCACCTTCATATCGTAGTGGGAAACGATGCTTCCTGAAGGATGGACAGAAATTAGGGGTGCTCTAAACCAGTTCTGGGAGCGGCAGCCCCAGCCTGTCAGGTTTTTAGGCTATCTCTAATGAATTTGCATGAGATTAATTTGCATGCACTGTCTTCAGTTTATGCAAATATACTTCATGCATATTTATTAGGGATATCCTGAAATTCCAATTGGCTGGGGGGGAGGGAGGGAAGGAAGGGTCCCAAGGACCAGATTGAGCACTCCTGAGTTAGAAAATGCAAACCGACAGGGCTCTCCTCCTCCTGTTCTCATTGGATCAGTAATGCACAGCTATCTACTCTGTTTTTTGCTTTGTATTTGAATCTGTAATGTTCATGTTTTTGATTTCTCGGAATTGCTACATCATTGCATTCCGCAAGCACATTCAGAATCTCCATTAAAAGGGTGCGTTTTGTTTTGTGTCCTTAGAAATGTGGCTTTTCAGACCTGTACCTTTGGCAGCGGGAGAGGAAAACTAAGAAAGAATTTTGCCTTCATGATGGACCTCCATATGCCAATGGGGATCCTCACATTGGACATGCATTAAATAAGGTAAGTCTTATTTGCAGCCTAGGCCCTCACTTGAATCTATGTGCTAGTCCCTTTTTATTTCCCCTTTTCTCTGGGCTGTCAGGTGATAAGTGTGTAGGGCTGTCTGCATTCTGACTCTCCAAATGTGTGTCAGGCCATCCCACATCAGGCTTGTTTAGAGCCACTTATTGGTGTATTAGACCAGTGGTTCTCAACCGGTGTGTCGCCAAGCACACGCAGGTGTGTCGCCACACTTCCCTGTCCTCTGCTGACCCAGCTGCTCCCCCTACCCGAGCAAGATAGTCCTACACAGAATAAAACGCTGAAAGCCCGGGCGGAATGCGGCAGGACAGCTGGAGTCAGCAGCACTGGCATGCTGTCTTCTTCCCGCCCCCTCCCCGCGGCCCGGAAGAGGAAGTGGTGATCAGCGGGTGTGTGCGTGGGAAGAAGAGACCATGCTAGTGCAGGCAGCATCAGCCCGAAGAAAAGAGAGGCGCAGCCTGAGGCATGAGCATCGCAGCTCCGAGAAAAACGAAGAACGTCGTCAACCCCTGCAGCCAATGAGACTCCTTGCTCCGCGAGGGCTGAAAATAAAGTAGGTTGCTGCTGCCTTTAGGGTTAGAAGTGGAGGAGGCTGCTGCTGCCACTAGTTTGGGGGAGGGGGTGAGTGAGTGAGTGAATGAGCAAGCATGTGTGTTTGAGATCCTGGGTGTGTGTGAGTGAGAGAGCATGTATGTGAATAATTGAGAGCCTGTACATTTGAAAGAGAGTATGTGTGTGACTGAGAGCTGGTTTAGGTGAGGGAGCATGTGAGTATGTGATTGAGAGCCTGTGTGTAAATGAGAGAAAGAGAGAGAGCCTGTTTGTAAGCATGTGAATGAGAGTCTGTGTGTGAGAGAAAAGGACAGCATATATGTGTGTGATTTGAAAGCCCGTGTGTGTAAGCCTGAAAAGATAGACAGCATGTGTGTAATTAAGAGCCTATATAAGTGAGAGAGAAAAAGCATGTGTATATGTGAGCGATTGAGAACCAGTGTGAGAGAGAGAGAGAGGAGAAGGTTCCAAGCAAACCACTCCTCCTCCTGCTAATTCAAAACAATCTCAGGGCACCTGGATATCAAACGTTCCCAGGTATGCAGAGCAAAACATTTTTTGTATCCTTATTATTTTTCATTACTGGGTCTTTGTATCTTCTATTTTGAAATATTTTATTGGTATCTAGAAATTGTTGATATGAGTTTTTAATTATTGGATATTCCATTTATCCGCTGTTTTGAAATAATCTGTTCTTTTTGTTAGTATGGTTTTACTGCTACTGATTTTATATTTCTTGATTTGTTTTATAAGGATGGGTGGTTTCTTTTTTTCCTTTGTTGCAGTGCATACAGAGACTCTGGCTTGTTGCGGTTTCCAATTCAGTTTTTGTCTGCATGCTTCTAGTTATGCGTTTTGGTCTCTTTATTCTTTGTTAGGTGAGGGTCAGCACATGTGATTCAGGTGAGGTTTTCTGCTGGGGTGTAGTTTCTGTGTAGGGCTCTATAGTAGCCTGACTTGGTCCGTTTTCCTAATAGGAGATGTATTGGTGTCTTAAGGCCTGGTGTAATATTTTCAGTGTTACCTTTTCTTAGGTAAGGTGGTTACTGTTAAGTGCTGGAAATTGGTGCTGTTTTGGTGTGGGATGTTTACCGTTTATGCAATTTCTGTTCAGACAGAATATGTATCTTTTCCTTGTGTCATTCTTAACAATAAAAATAATACTGGACCTTTATTTTTTATTTCCACCGTAAATTGTAATGAGCAGTGTGTCACACGTGAGTGTGGTCTGTTAGGTGTGTCACGATGGGAAAAAGGTTGAGAACCACTATATTAGACTATTTCCTTGCAAACATGGCTCTATAGGAAACTTGACTCTTATAATATCTGGATTATGAGGGGGAAATGCAGGTCAAACAATATCAAAAGGGGCCAGTGGTCTGATGAAAGTTGATTGTCTTTGAAAAACCAGGCCGTCATAAAAAAAAAAAAAATGGATTGTGCATAATTTTACCAGAGGTAGGTCTTGTGAGACTAATCTGATCAATTTCTTTGATTGGGTAACCAGAGAGTTGTATCAGGGTGGAGCCTGTTTTTAAAAAGCATTTACCTGGGCAAGTGGGCTTTTGAAAATTGCTACAGTATATGCCATTGAATTGTCCATAGAGTTTACTCACATAAGTGCAAATTACTCGAGTAAATGGCATTTGAAAATTGCTACAATAGTAGTTAGATTTATGCGCATAACTCCTTTTGAAAATTACCCCCTTAGATTTTAGTATGACCCTTGACACAGTTCTGCATAGGCAATTTATAAATAGATTGCCCTTGGTATGGCCCCTAAAGTGAATGATTAGTTAGAAACTGGTTGAGTAGGAGGTGTCAAAGGGTAGTGGTAAATGGAGTTCACTCCGAAGAGAGATGCGTTACTAATGATGTGCTGCAAGAATCAGTCCTTGGAATAGTTCTTTTCAACATTTTCATAAACAACATTGTGGGGGGATTGTTGGGAAACACGAGGGATCTAGTGAAGTTTGAATAGCATAGAGTCTGGCAGCTAAGTTGACAGTAAAAGTCAGAAAGATGGTTGGCTGTATAGATGGGAGCTAAACTGGTGAGTACAAAAAGTGCACTGTGAAGTGTGGGAGTTTTGTTGATACTAGAGAAATTCTTTTTCAAAAAAATTAAATTAGACTGTAGGGTAGACTTTGCTTGGTGGCTGCTGACTGTTTGACCTTATTGCATGTTCGGCTTGAGTGTAAGTTTTGAAAGCATATTCTGTCTGCTTGTAGAAGCTGATTTTTTTTTAACCCTTTCCCATCCATTCTAGATTCAAATCTTCTTTTTATATAAATACTTCATAATTTGGGCATTGGAAAAAGTTTCAGATTGGCAGTCAATGAGTGACCTTGCACAAAAGTGCATAATTTTTGACAGTTTCAAAGAAACTGTTGGTCCATTATAGGTGATTTGCAAACAGAGTAGTCAAATTAAACTAAACTAATTTAGAAACCTAACTTCTATAATAGATTAAAAGCTAAAATATGCAGACAGTAGTCAAGCAGCAAAACTGGAGGGCTGTCTAGTCTTTTACAAGTGCCACATTTTTGCTGGTGAGAGGATGTGCGTGTGTGAGTGCATCTGGTGCACAGAGTGCCTGACTCTCAGAGAATGAGCTCGATCTCTGGAGGTCAGAGTGGTAGACCTGGAGGAGCATAGACGGACAGAGAGGTATATAGAGGAGCCCTTCAGGGACATAGTAGAGTGGTTCCAACTCCAGTCTAGTAGCCTCCTTGTTGATTTAGAGGGGAAAGGTCACCTGAAAGGAGAGCAGCACCTTGGAATTGTAGGAAGTGAACCTGTAGCTAGGACCTGCCTTCCAGGTGATGCATTGTCGTCTTGCACTGAGAATGTGTCTCCAGAGGTCTGTGCCCAGTAGGGATGGGTTAGGATGGCCGTTGTAAATGGGAATTCAATCATTAGGAAAGAGGATAATTGGGTGGCTGCTGGGTGTGAGGACTGCTTGGTAACTTGCCTGCTTGGTGCAAAAGTGGCAGATCTCGTATCGCTTAGGATCTTTGAGGGTGCTGGAGAGGAGCCAGCTGTCATGGTACATGTGGGTAGTGATGACAGAAAGGTGCAGAAGGGAGGTTCTGGAAGATAAGGTTAGGCTTTTAGGTAGGAAACTGAAATCCAGGACCTCCAGGGTTGCATTCACAGAAATGCTCCCCATTCCACATGCAGGTCTTCAGAGGCAGGCAGAGCTCCAGAGTCTCAATGCATGTGGGAGATGATGGTGCAGGAAAGAGGACTTTAGATTTGTTGAGAAGGGAGAGCCTATTCCGAAAGGATGGGCTCCACCTTAACCAGGATGGAACTCATCTGCTGTCACTAACATTTAAAAAGGAGATAGCGCTACTTTTAAAGTAGAACATGAGGGAAAGTAGTCAGTCACTTGGCAGCGCATAGTTCAGAAGGAGGCATCTTCAAATGATACTGATAAACAAGTAAATTAGAATGGTGGTTGTGAAAGCTGAAAAAGCCCAAATGTATTTAAATAAAATTACTCCAGACTGCTTATTTCGTCTGTTCCCTGTACGTATCCAGATCAGTCCAGACTCCTGGGTTTATTCATCCCTGCCAGCAGATGGAGACAGAGAAAAGCCTCGCTGACACTGCTTGATAAGCCCTGGTGCCACCTGCAGTAGATCAGTATTTCTCGGTCTCCAGCAGATGGTGGCTGGAGCATAAACCTGCAGTCTTATTTTATTTTTTTTTTTTTCTGCCTTTTTGTTTTTTTCGGGTGAGCCTTCCTTCCAGGGGTTTGGTTCCCCTAGGGAGCCATTCCCTGTTCGGTTGAGGTGGACCAGCTGAAGTCCAAGTTGTTCCGTAGGGTGTAAATCTGGTGGTCCAGATCCCTCCCCTCACGAGGCCGGTCTAGCGGCTTTCAGTTCCTTTTTCTTCTTCAGGGATTGCTCTCCTTGGTTTTGCTTGTGGCTGAACTGAGCTGGACATTTAGGAGAGGAACTTCCCTGCTATTTTTTTTTTAGTAAAGTTAAAAAAAAAAAAAAAAAAAGAAGAAAGTGAGGACAGCTGAGTGGTAAGGCTCTGGGACGCCGCCCCCCCCCCCCCCCCCCTGGGTTTGTCATGTCGGTTTTGTTGTTTTTTCGATTTTTTTTCTTTTGCCTTGGGGGGGGGGGGGGGGAATGGTTCGCAGCTCGGCTTGCCGCATGTGCGGTGTGGTCCCGGCGCATTTTAGTCGGGCCGGCCTGTGCTCTCTGTGCGTTTCGGGGGGGTGAGGGGCCATCCATCCTCCCGGGGATCACAAAACGAAATAGGTTTGAGAGGCGCACGGCTGCCGCAGTTGGGCCTGTTGTGGATGCAGCTGATGGCTATGGGTCTGCCGTCTCCCTTGTGATGGGAGCAGCAGCCATTTTGACGGCGGATTCGCGCGCCGCCATGTTTGGAGGGAGAGGGGGATCTCCCTCTGGCTTTCCCTGGTCCATCCGAGTCCCCTTGAAGAGCAGGGGGTCTCCAAGGGGGCTAATAGGCAGGTCCCCTTGCCTCGGGGACCTAGGGGAGAGCCTTCAGGTTTGTGCCCTTTTCCCCCTGATTTTATACTCCTACTTCTATACTCCTGCTTCATCAAGCCTATCTGGCTCAACAGGAAGGTCTGGGGGGCCCACAGTTGCCTCTGCCAGCTCGGGTTCCGTGCCTTCAGCCTCCGGGTGCTGCGTTGAGGTCTAATCAGTCGCGAGACTTGGGGGTCCTGAGTTTGCCCAGCCCAGGCGGGACAAACGGAGGACTTAAGGGTCCCAATCCTTCCAGTGGGGGCAGTGGCAGCATAGGCAGCGCTCGTCCACGATCAGGGGCCACCGGACTTGGATCAGGGGGGTGACAGAGGGACCCCTTCAGTTCTGGAGGGTGATGACCCCAAAATTCTCCACTTGTTCCGGAGGGAGGAGTTGGAGCCTCTGCTCCCTCAAGTTCTTGAGGAGCTGGGGTTCAAAGCTCCTCAGGAGGTTCCAGAGATGGATGGGGCGGATCCTGTCCTAGATAGCCTCAGGCCTCCTCTTTCTGCTTTCCCTTATCATAGGTCTGTATGGCAATTGGTAGAGCGTGAGTGGGATTCCCCAGACTCCGGGTTAAGGGTGGGTAGAGCGATGTCAATACTCTACCCCTTGCCAGAGCAAACCTTGGAGCTTTTTGCACTTCCGCAGGTTGATGCGGCAGTTTCCGCGGTCACTAAGAATACCACTATTCCGGTTGTGGGAGCCACGGCCCTTAAGGGATGTTCAGGATCGGAAGTTGGCGCTTCATCTCAACTGGATTTTTGAGGGGGCGGCCTTGGGGCTTCGGGCCGCCATTGCTCCAGCTTTATGCAAAAGGTATGTCTGCACTGGGTTCAGAGTTTTCAGGACGGGCAAATGCAACCAGGGGCCAACGCGTCTAACGCAGATCGCGTGGAGGCATCGGTCGCCTACGTAGCAGATGCTCTCTATGATTTGGTGCGTTCGTTATCGTGGATTATGAGTTCCGTGGTAGTGGCCAGATGTTTGCTGTGGCTCCGTCATTGGTCCACGGATGTGTCTTCCAAAGCCCAGTTGGTTCCTTGCCCTTCAAGGGTTGTTTGTTGTTTGGGGAGCAGTTGGAACAGCTGATGAAGCGGTTGAGTGAGACGAAGGTGCACAAGTTGTCGGAGGACAAACCTCTGAATCGGCAGGCTTTTCAGTCCAGGTCGCGTTTTCGGGACAGCAGAAGATCTGCCTTCTAGAGATCTCGTGGTTTCGCAGAACCCTTGTCAACCTCGAGGCTCGAATTGGGGTCAGTCTTTTCAGGGCAGCCGGAGGTCTTTCAGGGCTCCCACGGGTGGGGGAGCTACTGGGGTCAAGTCCTCCCAATGAAGCGAGACCATTTCACTCCGCCGTTCCCTATATAGGGCAGCCGTCTGACAGGATTTTACAGGGAGTGGACCAAGGTTATGCAGGATCAGTGGGTTCTCACTGTGATAAGAGACGGTTACGCGTTAGAGTTTGCACGTCCCATTCGCGACCTGTTCTTTGTCTCCCCCTGCAGATTTTCGGCAAAGCGTCGCGCAGTTCGGGAAATTTTGCGCAGGTTGCGCGAGTTGGGGGCGGTAATCCCAGTTCCTCCGCACGAGCGGGGCAGGGGTCGTTACTCCATCTACTTTGTGGTACTGAAGAAAGAGGGCACCTTTTGCCCCATTCTAGACCTCAAGATAGTCAATGCATCGTTAAAGATCCCACGGTTTCACATGGAGACTTTACATTCCGTGATTGCGGCGGTGCGCTCTCGAGAGTTTATGGCTTCCCTGGATCTGACTGAGGCGTATCTCCATGTCCCCGTTCATCATGATCATCACCGCTTCCTGAGGTTCACAGTGCTGGATCAGCATTTCCAGTTCCAGACTCTCCCTTTTGGGCTGGCCACGGTTCCTCACACGTTCACCAAGGTGATGGTGGTGGTGGCGGCGGTGACTCTTCGGCACCAGGAAGTGCTGGTGCACCCTTATCTCGACGATTGGCTGATTCGGGAGAAATCGTTAGACGGCTGCCGTTCATCGGTACAGAAAGTTATTTGTCTGCTAGAGGCTCTCGGCTGGGTGGTCAATCGGGCGAAGAGTCACTTGAATCCATCTCAGACACTCAACTATCTCAGGGCTCATTTCGACACGAGGCTCCAATGCACTATGGACGCGCCAATGCATCCGGCGTGGGTAGCAGGAGCCATGCTTCGGGCTCGAAGCATGTCCACAAGTCTTTGAAGCATCGAAGCACATCAGCTCTGACACACCATCACCACCTTCTGTCATCGACTCCATCGACGCAAAACCCTTCGAAGCCACCAAAAAAGCACATATCTGGCTACAAGAGGCAGAAAGAACAGTCACCTCTCGAGAGTGGACGAAGATATTTCATCTTCTCCCCCAGATACCTCTCCAGCATCCTTGGCGTCTCGAAGATTGAGCCCTTACGAGCCTTTATGCAAGAAGGCAAAGTCATCAGCATCCCCAAAAACTCCGGACTCAGTCACTGAGCAACCCACTCTGCCGCCACAGGCTCCACCACGGGGTGCGTCATTTTTACCTGACATACCACCTCAAGAAACATTAGCCTTGCAGGCGATGTCGCAAATTTCCTTGATTTTATCACAATTCTTGGCAACAGTAGTGACTCAAGGAGGATGCCTACCAGAAGAGGCTCCAGTATCTCCACAGGACAGCCCCATCCGGGGCCTGCACCACCTTCCCCTTCTCCTCCTCTTGGGGACCAGTCACCTCAGACATCATCACCAGGTTCCTCAATGGGATACCCTTCCGACCCCATCCCCCAAAGAACAGCCGGAACCAGTCTCTCTCTCCTCCAGAGGATCTGACTTATTCTGTTTATTATTTAATTTATTTATTAGCTTTTATATATTGACATTCATGGGTACATCATGCCAGTTTACAATATAACTGAAGGAGGAAAATACAAAAAACCAGGGTGGGGGGAGGGGAGCAGATAGGAAGAGAGAAGGGGCGAGAGAAGAGAGGGAAAAACAGGAAGAGGAGAAAAGGAACAGAACCTGATGGAAAACAGAGCATAATATGTAACCACGAAGAGGTGGGACAACGACTAAACATTGAAACCAAAAAACTTCCAGATCCAAGAGCGGATGTACTTGGCCTCCTAAAAATATTTGAGAGCCCGGCAGAACCTACTGTTCTTCCATCTCACGAGGTACTGGATTCAGTCATGAAAAGAGCCTGGGAGACACCCCTATCAGGCCCTTCCACTTCCAGGAAGTCCGAACTGAAATATAGAATGCGACAATTATCCTACTCCTCGCAAGTTCAATTACCTCTTCATTCGGGTTAAGATTCTGCTCATTTTGGACTTCTTGCAGGATGGATTGATTAAGGACTTGGCCCTTAATTCCTTGAAGGTACAGATGGCGGCTCTTGCCTGTTTCTGAGTTCATGTGAATGGTGGACCCTTGTCGGCCCATCCAGATGTGACCTGGTTCTTTAAGGGGGTGAGGTTGCTGGTGCCTTTGTGGAGTCTTAATCTGGTTCTGGATTTCTGGCGGGTCCCACCTGTCAACCTCTGTGTAGCCTCTCCTTGAGGTTACTTACCTTGAAGACAGTTTTTCTTATGGCAATTTGTTCTGCACGTAGAATTTATGAACTGCGGGCTCTTTCTTGCCGGGTATCATTCCTGCGAGTGACTCGAGGGGCAGTCCAGCTGTGAAATGTTCCATCATTTTTGCCAAAAGTGGTTTCGGATTTAAACTTCAATCAATCGATTTCCCTGCTGATGCTGGACAGGGAGAGAGATGTGGATGAATATCATCTGTTGGAGACCTTGGATGTCAAATGACATCTCTTGAGCTATTTGGAGGTTTCTAGACCTCTTAGGAAGACTGACTAGCTGTTTGTACTTCATGGTGGGGGTAAATGGGGTGAGCCGACATCACAGGCTATGATAGCTGTGTATGTGGATGCTGAGCATCTGATACCTGAACATGTTAGGGCTCAGGCAGTGTTATGGGCGGAGCTTCGATTGTTGTCTCCTGTTTAAATTTGCCGAGCAGCGATGTGGTCCTCCTTACACACTTTTTCTCGGAATTACCATCTGGATGTGACAGGCTCTGGAGACTGCAGCCTTCGCGCATGTGGTGTTGGTCAGACCGTGAGCAGCCTCTGCCCTCTTCGAGAGTGGCTTGGGTACACTCCACTGGTTGTGAATTAACCTGTCTGAATGCTGAGAAATGAGAAATTACTATTTACCTGATAATTTTCTTTTCTTTAGTGAAGACTGGTTAATCCACTTTCCCATCCTTGGCTGCCATTTTATGTTTCTATTGTCCTCCTGAATGGCTGCGTTTCCGGGAATTACTGGTAAGTGTCAGTTTCAGTCCCTAGATTGTTAGTTTGTCTACAATTGACTTTCACAGATAATACTGGCGGGCTGATACCAGAGCAGGGTTGTTATATATATCATGGCGTAAGCTTTGCTCCTTCTCCATCTGCTGGTAGAGGTGTATAAACCCACTGGTCGTGGATTAACCTGTCTCTACTAGAGAAAAGGAAATTATCAAGTAAGTAGTAATTTCTCATTGTGTATAGCACTTGATAAAGAAACATGCTATATACTCTTGGGAGGAGAAAGTAACTGGAAAATTGAGTTATTTTATGCAGAATTCCATGGAGTGTATCAGGCTAAGCATATTGAGAGACTTCCATTCTTTTTCTGTAGTCGCTGTTTAATTGAAGTTTAACTAGATGAACATTTTTCCTGGTAGAGGTATGGCTGAATAGATTTGCAGTGAAAACTGGAATGGTTTAGATTGGTGTTTTTCAAGCTGGTCCTGGAGTACCCCCTATCTACTTTGGTTTTCAGGATATCCACCATGAATATACATGAAAGAGATTTGCATGAACTGCTTCCATTGTATGCAAATCTATCTCATGCATATTCTTTGTGGATCTCCTGAAAACCTGACTGGCTAGGTGTTCCCTGAAGACTGAGTGGAGAAGCACTGGCTTAGACTACAACATGATTTGGGTGGGGGGGGGGAAGGGGTCATAAAATATTTGTTGTTGCTCAGAGCCCATTGGTTAGCTCCCTGTAAGAGGAGCTAGAGGGCAGACAAGGGTGCAGCACCCAGAAGAAAGCCACAGTATCATGTGATATTTTAATTTAATTCGAGCGCTAGTCACCTTGCCAAAGATTATCAACCTGTTCAAGGCAGAGTACCCTGTAACATAATGAAATACAGTGAACCCATGTATAATAAAACTTAGAGGTGAAAATCAGTGACATAATACAACATAACATATAAATATGCATGGTCTGAACATATTGTAAAGTTACAGCACATTACACGAAGCACATTACACAGACATAGCAAGAGAGACTCTGTCAGTTGCCTTGGTGCTTCTGAGTTGAAGAAGCAAGCACGGCAAAGATTTATAACCATAGAAATCGGGACCCTGCATAATAAAAACAAGGGAAGAAATCACAAGAAAAGAGCCCAGTTGCACTGTGTGGGAGCCCCACCAAAATGCGAAGAATATCAAATAGTGGCAAAAAAAATGAATTAACATTATTATTATTTTTTTTACTATTCCTGTATATTTTAGCACTGTATACTCATTGGTAGTGTGGATAAATTGACTTGGCTTTCTATTTGCTAGCTGCAGGAGCTCTTCATGGAGCATGAAAACTTTATTCTAAGGTTCAGCTGAGACTTCCAGGGGGTTATTACTTTGGCAATGGGAGAAAAACTGTTTTTATTTCAAAAGATGGTTTCTTATCTAGGCTATCTAAGTGGGAGGCTCAGTGGGGATGGGACACCTGTCTCTGGCAGTATTCTGTGTTCTGAGCTATACTGTGGGCGTTCAGGTGCAGGTTTCATCCAAACAGATGACAAGGATTGGTGTAATGCCTATAGACATCAATCACATAGCTATTAACTACGCACAGTTATTGACTTCTGACTGGTTGAAACTCTCATTCTGTTTATGGTAATGGCCATTCTTACCTACCATCCTCTGGCTGGGCCACAGCCTCTCGTGAGTATTTATTTTGGAAATGACCTTTCCCTTGTGTCCATCCTGCAATATAACCTCTCTAGTTCTAACTTGTGTGTTCTTTTTTTTTTTATACATTTTGATTTCTCTCTTCATTCAAACTTGTGCTTGATATTACTTATCAGAGCTTCCAGATGTGCTGCCTGCATGCAGATGTTTTTTTTGCAATCCTAAGATAATTGCTGAGTAAAAGGATGTTGCATTATGTGCTTCAGAAGGTGACGTTTGTGGTCTTCTGACCTTATGCTCTCTATTTGCAGATTTTGAAAGACATTGCTAATCGATTTCAGATGATGCGAGGGTACAAGGTGCACTATGTACCAGGATGGGATTGCCACGGTTTGCCTATAGAGCTGAAAGCATTGGCTGACCTTGGGGAAGATGTGCGGAATTTGTCAGCAATGGAAATTAGACAAAAAGGTAACTGATTTTTATTAAAAAGCAACAGTCTATGTGGACTGTATTTTTGTCCCAGCAAGCAGAGACTTCTGAAGGATGCAGTGCTTCCAAGTAATGCTGTACACGTTATGCTAATTAAAAATGGACTTTGGAAAAAATGCTCCTATTTAGAATGGTTGTAACTGCTCCTTCACTTCCCTCCCTTTCTCTGCTGGTGCCAGAGGAGAATGTATGCAGTGAGATACTACAGTGTCAGCAAAGAGAGGAAAAATGGGCATGTCCTAAGTGTTGTGATTCTTCTTAAAGCAATAGTTCTATCTTTTTGACAAGGTTTGGAGCTCAGCGGGCCCCAGAGCTGCTAGAGGCACCAGCTTCCTTTCAGTGTAGGTAGCCACAGCAATCTGAAACCAAACTTTACCAAAAAGTGATCTCCAGAAGAAGTTAGCCTTGCTATAATAAATTTATATTGTAGGAACAATATGTCAACTGTTATAGAGTGGAGGAGTAGCCTAGTGGTTAGAGCCGCAGGCTGAGAACCAGAGTTCAGCTCCCACTGCTGCCCCTTGTGACCTTGGGCGCACTGTGATTTTTTTTGCATCGCGGTTAATAGCCAATAACTTCATCTACATGGCATTTACATGTGATGAGTGCTATTGCCTACTGTTCCCCTTTTTGCATCGGGTGTTAGCCTAGCGCGTCCAATCACAAGCTAGCCTGAGCGTACAATACTGCATTGGTCCCTTAGATTGTCAGCCCTCAAGGGATAGGGAATCACAGTACCTACAATACCTGAATGTAATATACCTTGAAGTGTCACATAAAGTGGAATATAAATAAAAATAAAACAAAATTAAAATAGCGTAAGAGATGTCACCTCTTGTCGGAATGTGCAGGAAGCTCCCGCTTCTCTTAATGGTCCTTGCACATGATTTATGCCAGAAGAGGTTTTTCTTTCCTGCATTTCTTCAGTTAGTGCGTGCAAGCTATCTCCGTGCACGTGTATAAAAGAGCATGGAACCTTTTACAGATGATGTTACCCATTTATTTTCTTCTGGTTATTTGGGATTTGGATACTGCTGCTTTGGAGTTTGATAGTTGACTTTTCACTTTCTTCTTAGCTTCGGTACGTTGAAATCTGAGAAGATAGCAGGGTAGTGGCCTAAACCTATAGACCTAGATGAGTCCAGCTACTAAAGGTTTCTTGGGCACTGTGAAGAGCTGGAATGATTGCCAGTTGTTGGAATGTTTGTATTGGCAAGTCAGAGAGTCCCTGACAGGACAACCACCTGCTAAATCCTTTCTTTAGTTCTTTCTCCCACTGAAGGTAGCATTTACTTTGTTTATGATCCGGCTTTCCTAAATTCTGATACCTTTGTTCAGCTGGATCCCAGAACGCTGAGGAGAAGACTTGACCAAAGTCTCACATGGTGTCCTTGAGAAACCAGAGTCTTGAACTCAAGAACTAAGATGTCCCCTTAAATCAAGGGCAGGCAACACTCATCTTTGAGAATTCCTAATGGGTCAGGTTTTCAGGATGTGCCTAATGAATTGTGCATTGCCAGATTTGCATGCACATTGCCTTAGTTGCATACAAATTCATTAGGGACATCCTGAAAACTCAACTGGTCAGGGAGCCTTCAGGACCACCCATCCCTGTTCTAAATCTTCATTTGCCATCTAAGCAAAAGGCCTCATTTCCGTAGAAGCCCATTTTTGAAGTCATTTTATGGCTACTAAGACCTCCAGAGAAACTTTCAAATTAAGTTACTGAATATCACAAATACATTCTTTTTTTTTCAGTTTCTCATCTCTCATGTCCCAATGATAACTTCAGCAAGGTGAAAAAGTAATGATTCACATGAACACGGAATAAGATAGATCTTGGCAGAGGGGAGAACCAAATAGATAGTAAAAATGTAATTAATACATTTAATCTTTGAAGTTGTACATAGTAATACATTCCTTGCTTTTCAGCTAAAAAGTTTGCAGAAAAGCAATGAGAAGCAGAAATCTGCGTTTGTTCGTTGGGGTGTAATGGCAGACTGGAATAATTGCTATTACACATTTGACAAGAAATATGAAGCAAAACAGCTGAAAGTTTTCCATCAAATGTATGACAAGGTACTGGACTAGCACGTATGTTCACCGCTTTCTTGTTTACATTCTTTTGTTGGTTTTGCTTTGACCCAGCAGTTGTCTCTTGCTCGTCTTGGGTTTCCGGATTTAGTCAGAATGGAATCGGCTTCTCCTGGAGCTGTGGCCCCATGAGCCTCCGTTTCCAACTGCCCTTCTCTCCCACTTACCCATCGCAGTGACAGCCCTTGCCCAAAAGCCACAGACTCTGCTCCCTTTCACATGCACTTTGCCACGTATGCCCTGTCTGGCCATTGTGGAATGGCTAGGACGCTGCCTGTGCAGCATCCCTCGCCCCTGGCTGACCTGAAGAACAGAAGCCTGGCTGGAAAATCAGACGTAAAGAGCACAGTACACACACTGAGCCACTGGTCCACCTGATACCTTGTTTATTTGAAATGTCAGTATTATTCAAGGTAGAAAAATTGGTTCTTACCTGCCAATTTTCATTCCTGCAATACCACAGATCAGTCCAGTCTCCTGGGTTTTGCCTCCCTGCCAGCAGATGGAGAAAGAAAAGAAAAGCTTTAATGACACTGCTATTTAACCTAGTGTGCCATCTGCAGACTCTCAGTATGACCTGTACCCAAGCCAAGATAACTATAACAAAACAAAAGACCCTCACCTAGCAGAAGGGAGGCGGAGCCTCTATAGGAAACTCGTTCCAACAACATTAAACAGAAGATCATGTAGCCAAACAAACTGCCATGAAAAGCGGGCTTTACTGAATGGGTTGGTTTCTGGACTGATTTATGGTATTCCAAAAATGAAAATTAGCAGGAAAGAACCAATTTTCCTTTCCTGTTCATACCTCAGATCAATCCAGACTCCTGGGATGTACCCAAGCTCCCTATATTGGGTAGGAATGTGATAACTCTGCTAGTAATAATCTTTCTCCAGATCTCAGACACCCAACTGGTAATGCCTGGAGAAAGTGTGTAATGACTTCCAAGTAGCCGCCTGACATATTTATTGTGAAGACACCAGCTTACACTCAGCCCATGAAGTTGCTTGTGCCCGAGTTGAATGATCCCTTAGACCTTACGAAACTGGACGGACTTTACAAAATATATGCCAAGCTAATCACGTCCTTCAGCCATCTTGCAATAGTAGCCTTGGATGTCCTGCACCCCTTTCTTGACCTATTCCAAAGCACAAAAATATGATCTGATCTCCAGAAACTATTAGTCACCTAGCGATACCATAACAACTCCGCATATCCAACACACAAAGTTCCTTCGTGTGCAGCACAAACAAATTCAAATTCAGTAAGGCAGGAAGTTCCACTGTTTTAGATGAAAGTCCAAAACAACATTCGGAAGAAATGAGGGCACTATTCACAAGGAGACCCCATTCTCCATAAACTGAAGAAAAGGATCTCTGCAAGACAACACCTGAAGCTCTGAAATTCTTCTGGCCAAACATATCGCCACCAAAAAAACACCTTCAGAGTTAAATCCTTTAGAACTGTCCTCCGCAGTGACTTGAATGGAGCCTCACACAACACCCTTGGCACCAAATTAAGATTCCATAAGGGACACACCTTCTGCATTGGAGGCCGCAAGTGTTTTGCCCATCAAAGAAAACGAATCACAGCCAGATGCGAGGCCAGGGACACTTCCTGCACTTTACCTCGAAGACAGCCTAAAGCTGCCACCTTTACCCAAAGGAAATTATAGGCTAGACCCCTCACTAGACCTTTTTGAAAAAAGGTTAAGGTATGGGAAATTGAATCCTGAGTAGGCTGCACGCCCTGTTCAGCACTCCAAGCATCAAAAGTCCTCCACATCCTAACATAAGCCAAGGATGAACGGCTGTCCGGCCTGCAGAAGGTGGCAATGACATTTTCGGAATACCCCCTTCTATCTCAATCAGTTCCTCTCAAAAACAATCCACCTAATCCACAAATATGGGACCCTGGTGCAACTGTCTCACAGGTTGCCTGAACCTTAATGTATCCTCCACCACCAAGCTTATTAGGTTCGCGGGCCATGGCTGACATGGCCATTCCAGAACCACAAGAATCACTTCGTCCAGGTGTCTCTGTACCGTATCACCCTGCCCAGCAACAGCCACAGAGGAAAGATGTAAAGGAGAATCCCCGGTGGCCACAGTGACACCAGATCGTCAATTCCTTCTGTTCCATGTTCTCGCCTGCGACTATAAAAGTGCACTGCCTTGGCATTTCGTCGTGCCACAATCAAGTACATGCGAAGCATTCCCTACCTGGCCCGAACAAGAAACATTGCTTCCTCCGACAGCTCATTGCTTCCTCCGACAGCTCATTTTTTTGAAGGGGTTAATAAACATGTGGATAAAGGTGAACCGGTAGATGTAGTGTATTTGGATTTTCAGAAGGCGTTTGACAAAGTCCCTCATGAGAGGCTTCTACGAAAACTAAAAAGTCATGGGATAGGAGGCGATGTCTTTTCGTGGATTACAAACTGGTTAAAAGACAGGAAACAGAGAGTAGGATTAAATGGTCACTTTTCTCAGTGGAAAAGGATAAACAGTGGTGCCTAATGGATCTGTACTTGGACCGGTGCTTTTCAATATATATATATAAATGATCTGGAAAGGAATACGACGAGTGAGATAATCAAATTGCAGATGATTCAAATTATTCAGAGTAGTTAAATCACAAGCGGACTGTTATACATTACAAGAGGACCTTGCAAGACTGGAAGATTGGGCATCCAAATGGTAGATGAAATTTAATGTGGACAAGTGCAAGGTGTTGCATATAGGGAAAAATAACCCTTGCTGTAGTTACACGATGTTAGGTTCCATATTAGGAGCTACCACCCAGGAAAAATATCTAGGCATCATAGTGGATAATACTTTAAAATCGTCGGCTCTGTGCTGCAGCAGTCAAAAAAGCAAACAGAATGTTAGGAATTATTAGGAAGGAATTGGTTAATAAAACAAAACATGTCATAATGCCTCTATATCGCTCCATGGTGAGACCGTACCTTGAATACTGTGTAAAATTCTGGTCGCCGCTTCTCAAAAAAGATATAGTTGCGATGGAGAAGGTACAGAGAAGGGCAACCAAAATGATAAAGGGTATGGAACAGCTCCCCTATGAGGAAAGGCTGAAGAGGTTAGGGCTATTCAGCTTGGAGAAGAGACGGCTGAGGGGGGATATGATAGAGTTCTTAAGATCATGAGAGGTCTTGAACGAGTAGATGTGACTCTGTTATTTACACTTTCGAATAATAGAAGGACTAGGGGGCATTCCATGAAGTTAGCAAGTAGCACATTTAAGACTAATTGGAGAAAATTCTTTTTCACTCAACGCACAATAAAGCTCTGGAATTTGTTGCCAGAAGATGTGGTTAATGCAATTAGTGTAGCTGAGTTCAAAAAAGGTTTGGATAAGTTCTTGGAGGAGAAGTCCATTAACTGCTATTAATCAAGTTGACTTAGGGAATAGCCACTGCTATTAATTGCATCAGTAGCATGGGATCTTCTTAGTGTTTGGGTAATTGCCAGGTTCTTGTGACCTGGTTTGGCCTCTGTTGGAAACAGGATGCTGGGCTTGATGGACCCTTGGTCTGACCCAGCATGGCATGTTCTTATGTTTATTCTCCAGGTTCCAACTTTAGCATGCTGAGAAAATTTGCCAGCACATTGCCCACTCCGGCTATGTGAGACACTGCCAGGGTGTTGCTCCATCCAGTGAATCAACAAGTGAGCCTCCTGAAAAACCTTCCGACTTTTGGTCTCTCCCTTCGGTTGAAATAAGCCACCATCATTGCCTTGTCCAATAGAACTCGCACTGCCCAACCTTGTAACATGTCAGAAAGCTCTCATCTTTAACCGACTGATAGACTATGATGCCTCCTCCTTTGACCATAGACCCTACGAGTCTGATCCTGACACACTGCTCACCAATTGGAGAGTCCCTACCACTCAGTCCAGGATTTCCAAGTCCATCCCCCATTTCAGAGTCACCTAACCAAGAACCCCTGAGAGGGAGAGGAATTTGCAGCTCCTTTGATAACGTGATCCAACATGAAGGAAGTGCTCTTTGAAGGGGCCACATATTCACAAACGCCCAGGAAACTTTATCTGGTGTAGATGCCAAAGACCCCCAGACCTGAAAATAATCCCAAACTCTGGGCACCTTGAGTCACAACAGGTGGTGAACCTTACTTTGCAGCTTAAGCATCCTGTTCTCCATGAGAAATACCTTGCCATTCTGGGTGTCAAATCAAGCCCCTAGGTACTCCAAGGATTGGAATGGCTCTTTGCTGGCATCAGCTCCCAGCCCAGAGCCTTTAACTTCTCTAGGACCCGCTGCACTGCCAAATGACAGAGGTCTGTCGACTTTGTCTAAATAAGCCAGTCATCCAAATATGGTTATACCAGCACTCCTCCTTCTGAAGGGCAACTGCCACCACCACCATCACTTTGATGAACGAATGTGGCGCTGTTCGCCAAACTGAAGCACAAAAGTGGAAATGGTCTCCCAGATTCATAAACTGCAGGAACTTCTGGTGCTCCTGCATGATTTGGATATGTAGGTATGGCTCGGTGAGATCTAGTGCCACCAGGAACTCTCCCTTGCGAGCTGCCACTATGACCAAACATAGCATCTCTATAAGAAACCTTGGTACCTTGAGGGTCATATTGACCTTCTTTAAATCCAAAATCGGTCTGAACGTCCCTTCCTTTTTCTGGATCATGAAATAAATGGAATATCGACCTTCTCCCCGTTCTTTTTGGGGTACCAACACTATCGCTCTAAGCTGTCACAAATGGTCCACTGTGTCACGAAACGCTACCTGTTTGGTGCGATGAAGGCTTCCCTCACTGGACATGTATATTCTAATGCATAGCTGTCATTTTATCACTCCCAAGACCCACTGGTCCACTCCTTGTAAAAGTGGGCCATCAGTCCTCAAGAGAAGAGTGGACCGGCCTCGTTTCATTTTGAAGACTTAGTTCCTTTGTTCCTTGACCAGGGGTATCTCAGCTTTTACCCACCTCGAAAGGTCTGAGTCCTGCCCAAGCTTTGCCTCAGTACTGCTGAAGGGCCTCTGATCTGCCAATATAATCTATATTCTCTAAAATGCGAATGAGTGGGAGGATTTCTTTCCCCTCTTTGGCTTGTCCTCTGGCAATATATGTCCCTTGGACTCTCCCAGATGCTTCACCAGCTGCATTAAATCTTGCCCAAACATGCCTTTTGATTGGGAGGTCCCTATCTGAGACTTTGACAAACATCTGCAGACCAGTTTGTTAACCAGAGCAGCTGCCTGGCTGAAACTGCTGACGACATAACACCGGAGAACGTCCTAATCAAGTCATACACATCCACCATATAGGCCACTGCTGCCTCCAAGCACTCTGCCTGCATCGTGGAGGATGATAACGTCTCCTTCGCCTGCAATTGTTGAGCCCAGCCAAAACAAGTTCTCTGCATAAAATTGCTGTATACTGCAGCCCGGATATCCAAAGCAGAAACCTAAAAAAAAAATCCTCTTAAGGTGAACATCCAGCTTCTAGTCCTCCGCAGTGGACCCTGTCACCAGAATGGTGGTTTACTTGGTCGCTGCAGAGACTGAAGAGACCTTCGGAAAAATCAAATGCTCGAGTGATTCCTCCAGTAACGGGTACAACTTCACCATAGTCTCAGGGGTGACCCACTCCCTGACGACCAGCTGCTTTATCAACTTGTGGACTTTAAAAGCCTTAGCCGGATCTCTCAAGCCGACCATGATGGGGTACACCCCTTTTCTGATCTGACTCCGCCTGAGGAAGTTTGCTGCCTAGCTGTTGAAGCACATGTGGAATCAATGGCCAAAACTCTTCTCTGCAAAACTGCCAGACCACCTTAGGGTCATCCCCCTTCGGTCACCACAGAGCCGGCCAAAGTCGAGAAACTCTCTCCAAGATGCTTTGTAAAACAATCGGGTCTTTTTTTTGTAATTGAGGGACTGCAGGTGGTGCACTAGGTTAAGTAGCAGTCAGTCAATAAAGCTTTTCTTCTCTGTCTCCATCTGCTGGCAGGGAGACAAAACCCAGGAGTCTGGACTGATCTGGGGTATGAATAGGAACAGTAGAAAAATACTTAAAGTGATCACTTTGGATCTGCTCTATGGCTAACAGTACTTGCATAAGATTTTTTTCTGTTTTTGTATCATAGAACGTGAACACCTTTTGGTGAAATGGTGAGGTTAAGCAAGGAAAGAATTTTAAGCATTTTGTAGATCCATCGGCAGAAATGGAGAGAGCAGCATGGCTTCCCTAGATTTAAGGGGACTGGCTGGGGCAGATTTACCAGTAGAGAGAGCTGGCAAGTGCCTCTGAGCAGCTGTCTTGCCTGTGTGAGTCATTTGGCTTGGATCCTCACCTGCAGCACCATCTTATCTGACCAATTGACTGGGTGGTCACTATGACTGTTCTTCCTTGTTGGACGTCACATCACACATGAAAATTGTGGGAGGGGAGCTGTCAGCACACCCAAGGGCAGCCGGGATTATAAATCCGCCGCTGGGGATTAGCCAAGAAAAGCAAAGCACTCAAATTCAAAATGATTTTTAAAAAAACTCTTAGGAAATAAATCAATTTCTAGGTCCAGCAAAGGCTTGTAATAACTACGTTACATTAGTATTTAGTAAGAACTGCTGCTTAAAACGCTCATCTCAGACATAAAATGGATTTCTTTTCCCTTTAGGGTTATATTTATCAGGATTATAAACCCGTGTATTGGTCTCCATCAGCAAGGTAATAATCAATTTCTAAACTTAATGACAGATGGAAGGGAGAGCATTGGTGGTCGTGTTAATCTTGTGCTTGTCCTTTTCACTGCAGGACAGCCTTGGCCGAAGCTGAACTTGAATATAACCAGCAGCATGTCAGTCGTGCTGTATACACCAAATTCCTGCTTTCAAAAATGCCTCCTAAACTGGCTTCCCTGATAGGTATGGTGTGGTGTTTTACCAATTCTTCTATTTATCTGTCTCCATTCTCAGACCCTTCCTACTGAAAGCCTTCTCTTATTTTCTTCCTTTCTTAAAATGCTTCCAGTTTTTCAAGAAACCTTTTGCTAGTTTAAGCAGATGACCACTTGGGTCGACACTAGCTCTCGCAGACCTACAGGGCTGAGCACAGTCGCCTTGCAGACTCTTGCTGCCCTTAGGAAAATCTCTGATTTGCTTGAATGAGCCCAGTGATAGTGGATGGAGGGGACTCCTGCTGATAGATAATACGCGTTTTCATTAACTCGAGTATTATCTTCAGTCTATGGATCCACGCACTTTTCAAAGAATTACAGAAATCATTCATCCTCTTCATGATATCATGCCCACTTAAATCTTCTCCACCTCAGACAAATGGAATATTTTCTCTTTAAGGAGTAAATAGAGGGCCACTGAATTTTAGTTTCATCACTCCTGAGAGTGCGTCAGAAATCTTGGCAGAATTGCTGTAATTGATGGGTGCACAGAGAGGTCCCGCTTGGGCTGAATATCTGATCCAAAGTTTCCCGGATGGTGATTTACTTGAATAATTACCCAGGGAACCTTCACCATCACTGAATAAAAACTGTACCTTGGGAACACTCCCAGAGCTGCCGCTTTTTTGCCTGGATAAACTTTCTCCGGGCAACGATTTGCCCAGATAAAATTTAGCTAGGGGAAGTTAACACATTGGAGTTTGTTTGGCTAATTCCACAAGTTAGCTGGAAAAAACTCTTTGAATATGGGCTTAATGGTCACTGAATTACTCTGTTCTCATAAACCTTTGGTGCAAACTGTCTGTATGGTGCACGGGGCTGGAAAAACCCTGGGCCCCACTTTCAGCCAAGTGCCCAAAACTTGGTGCCTGCCCAGGCAGAAGAACTGCCATTACAGCTGGGCCAGGGCTGAGGAGAGCATGGCAGCACTAGAGGAGCCGACGCTGCTGGAGTGGAGGGGAAAAAAATTGGAAGGCATGGGGAGAGTAGTTGGAGCAAAGAAAGAAATTGAGTGGGAGAAGGAGGAGAACAGCCGGAGAGGAAGGAAGAAGCTGGAGGAATGGAAGATGCCTGATGGACACTGAAGGGACAGAAAAAGGGGCCAAAATAGCTGGATGGAGGAAAGAAGCTAGAAGAGGGAGCCTGCAGGGAGGAGAAGAGGAGAGCAGCTGAGTGAAGTAAGAAGCTGGATGGGAGCAAAGTCAACAGCTGGGGAGGGAGGGGTAGAAAGCTAAATAAGTAACCTCAGAATAAATTAGCAAAATAAGCACAGCATAGTCCAAAATAAGAGCAAAGCAGTTTACTTGGGGAGAATTAAAACTGGTGAGCCCAAAAGAGACAGGGGAGTTATTAGCAAGGACCCACATTTTCAGTCTCTTAGTCACATAAGGGTTGCAGGCAGAAAGTTTGATGCTATATTAGCTAGGGTAGAAAATGCATTATTTGAACGGCTTTCTCATCCTCTTCCTGTAAGCAGGAGATTGTTCGTCCTATATGGAAAAGTTGCTCGCTGGACTCTAACTGTATGACCAGTTTCAAACCTTAAATTTTTATCTAAATCTATTGAAAGGGGGCAGCACATTAATTTTTATTTTTTTTTAATTAAAACGAGGTATTTGGATCTGTCAGCTTGAATTGAGACAGGAAAAGAGTACCAAATTTGCTTTGATTTCCCATGTCTATGATTTGTGGATTAATCTGGACAAGGGTATTTTCACCCATTTTGGTTTTATTAGACATCATTGCAGTCTTACACTGTGGATCATGAGCTTATGTTCTCTAGGTTAAGGAATGTCGATGTCAAAGGCTCGGATTTTTTTTCATGGTGAACGTTTTTCAAGCATAGTGCACAGTGAGTTTTATGGAATGGGAGGTGCTCTTCAGAGAAGGTTTTAGAATGTGGAGTCTACCATGGTTCAGTGCTTTCCCCGTCGCTTTTTTATGTTTATCTTCATCCGTTAATGGAGATAATTGGGTCCCTCCAGTTTAAATTTCAAGGTTACATAGACAACATCCAATTTGTACCATCAGCTAGTGACTGATTTAGATACTTCTCTTGCTGCAGTTAAACAGTGCTTGGAGAAGGTTGCCCGTTGGTTGAAAAGCAACAGATTGGAAATTTGATGCTTTAAATTGGAGGTGCTGTGGATGAGTAAAGCTAACCTTCAGCTTAGAAAGCAGCAGATAAAACAGGATGGTTTGATTCTCCCACTTCAATGTAAGGTTACGAGCTTAGGGCTTTTGCTACCGTGGAAGGCCATCTTTCCATTGTTGTCCCAAAAGCAATATTTAAACTTCAGCTGGTATAGTGATAAGATGATATGTATCAGAAAGTGAGCTGAAGACTGCCTTGCATGTGTTGATATTAGTAAATATGGATTCCTGAAATGCCTTGTTTGCTGGTCACTCCAGAAGAACTTTTGTAGGCTGCAGGTCCTTAAAACTGCGGTTGCCTGGGTAGTGATGAGGTGTACTTAAGGGAGAGTAACAGCCCAATCCTGTTCAATTTGCATTGGCTTCATGTAGCCTTCTGTGTGCATTTTAATGTTCTTTGTTTATTGTTTAAGGCATTGCATAAGGCTGAGCCAAGTTGCTTTGCTGAGAAAATTAGATTGTCTGTTCCCTGTACGTACCCACATCAGTCCAAACTCCTGGGTTTTGCCTCCCTTCCAGCAGATGGAGTCAGAGAAAGTTTCACAGGCACTACCGAATAATCTGGTGTGCCACCTGCTACTCTTCAGTATTTTTCTGTCTCCAGCAGATGAAGTGGTGCAAAACGTGTGGTTCTGTACCCGAGCCTGAAAAAAAAAAAAAAGAATATCCGTGACAGGAGAAACAGGTCTCCTAGGGTGTTGTGAGGTCCTGGTGGGACCATCCCCCTCTGGTTGGAGGCAGGAACGAGCAGGAGTTGGGGACCCCAATATTGTGCTCCTTTGTGCGCTGGGGGTGATAGCTGGTAGACCAGTTCCCTCCCCCTTTTTCAGCCTGCAGCCTCTGCTAAGTCTCAGGGAAGTATTTTTTAATTTTCTTTCCCTGCTGATATTCGTTTTAAAAAAAAAAAAAAAGAGGAAGGAAACAAAGTTTTGGATACCGGACTCCTCTAGCTTAGCTGTAGGGAGCGGAGCAGGAGCTGTTTGCTGGGGCCCCGCCCCCCCGTTTCTGTTGGCATTTTCAGCAGGGCTTGCCGCTACCCAATTATGCCTTATGAGAGCCGCTACTTGGTGTGTGGGGAGCGGCTCCCGAGCCGTGCTGCGGCAGGACTCTGCTCCAGTTGCTTCCCCAGAAGGGAGGGGCCTTCCGGCATCTCCGCGGTCACTCCAGACAAGCTGCACAGTGCCGAGCAGGTGCCGGCTGCAAGGGAGACTCAAACCGATCCCGTTCCCTCTCAGCATGGGAATGGCAGCCATTTTGAGAGCCTTTTGTGTGGCTGAGGAGGCATCGGCAGGGGGACAGGATTTCCCTCCGGAGTTTTTTCCCACCAATTTAAGCCCCAATAGGGCCCGGGGGGCCTCTGGAGAATTCTCTGATGATCAGGACCCAGTAACAGGAGATATGCAGTGGATTCCTCTGGGTTTTCTCTGGAGTTTGCCTATTAATTCATCAGGCCTTTTTGGCCAGCAGTGCCCGGAAGATAGGGGCCCCAGGGATCAGGACGCTGGTGACCCACCTAAGAAGCTTCCCAGGAAGCCAGAGAACATAAGAACATAAGAAAATGCCATACTGGGTCAGACCAAGGGTCCATCAAGCCCAGCATCCTGTTTCCAACAGTGGCCAATCCAGGCTATAAGAACCTGGCAAGTACCCAAAAACGAAGTCTATTCCATGTTACCATTGCTAATGGCAGTGGCTATTCTCTAAGTGAACTTAATAGCAGGTAAAGGACTTCTCCTCCAAGAACTTATCCAATCCTTTTTTAAACACAGCTATACTAACTGCACTAACCACATCCTCTGGCAACAAATTCCAGAGTTTAATTGTGCGTTGAGTAAAAAAGAACTTTCTCCGATTAGTTTTAAATGTGCCCCATGCTAACTTCATGGAGTGCCTCCTAGTCTTTCTACTATCCGAAAGAGTAAATAACCGATTCACATCTACCCGTTCTAGACCTCTCATATATTTAAACATCTCTATCATATCCCCCCTGCTATCATATCTTCCACTGCTATTCATGTCTGCAAGATTCATTCCTCCCAGGCCCCGAGAGATGGCTCTGGAGGTCACCTCGGAGGACTTGGACCCTGAGGATGGCCGTAGTGCGCTTTCTCCTCTTCCCCCAGGGGATCCCAATGTAGGAGATGACGGGGGCCCAGATGTTCCCCTGGAAGGAGATGACCCTAAGGTGGTGCGCTTGTTTCAGCGTGATGACTTGGCTCCTTTAATACCCCTTGGCAGAACTGAGCATTGCACCCACAGTAGCAGATCCGAGCACGGACACGGTGGATCCGGTTCTGGCGGGATTACGGGGTCCAATTACAACCTTCCCTTTTCATGAGAGGATGAAGCAGCTCATGTTCCGGGAGTGCGATACTCCGGAGACTGGCCTCAAGGTCGGCAGGGCGATGGACAGGCTCTATCCGTTGCCGGAAGACATGTTAGAGCTGTTGAAGGTTCCTAAATTGGACGCGTCTGTCTTGGCGGTCACGAAACGAGCGACCATCCTGGTCGCTGGGGCAGCAGCTTTGAAAGATCTTCAGGATCGTAAACTGGAGGTGCAGCTCAAAAGGATTTTTGAGGTCTCTGCTCTCAGCATACGGGCGGCAGTCTGCAGCAGTTATATGCTGTGGGTGAGCTTACATTGGGTGCAACAATTGCAGGGTGCCAAAGACCTCTCACCCCTGAGGCGCAGCAGGCGGAGTGGTTAGAGGCTGCTGTGGCTTATAGTGCTGACGCCTTGTATGACCTACTTTGCACTTCCTCCAGGACTATGACTTCCACGGTCTCAGCTAAGAGACTTTTGTGGCTCTGCAATTGGGCTGCGGATGTGTCGTTGAAGGCCCAGCTCGGGGCGCTTTCCTTTAAGGGGAAGTTCCTCTTTGGAGAGGACTTGGAGCAGCTGGTAAAACAACTGGGGGATAATAAAGTGCACAAGCTCCCGGAGGACAAGCCATGAGCTTAGAAAGGTTTCCGTAGCCAACGATGCTTCCGTCAGAGCAGGACTCCGGGTGCAGGTCAATGACAGGCCTCGGGTAGGTCACACCTTAGTCTCATTCCTTTCATGTCTGCAGACCAAACCTAGAGGGCCCCACTCAAGGTACCGGTGAAATTAAGTCCTCACAATAAGATGCTGCCGGCTCACTCCTCTGTTCTGCTTATCAGGGGCCGGTTGACTTTTTTTTTTTTTTTTTTACCAGGAGTGGGCCAAGATCACATTGGACCAGTGGGTTCTAAGCGTGATAGAACACAGTTACACATTAGAGTTTGCTTTCTGCTCAGAAACCTGTTCCTGATGTCTCCCTGCGGCTCCCCTGCAAAGAAGCAAGTCGTCCAGCAGACCCTCCAAGGGCTAGGGGCTTTTGTTCCTGTCCCCTGCGAGGAGTGTGGCCAAGGAAGGTATTCTATTTACTTTGTGGAGGGAACATTCTGTCCAGTTCTGGACTTGAAAAAGATCAATCGGGCCCTGAAGGTGCCCCGTTTTCGGATGGAGACTCTTCGATCCGTGATTGCAGCAGTGCGAAAGGGAAAGTTCCTGGATTCTCTGGATCTAACGGAAGCCTCCTTGCATATCGGGATACTCGGGGACCATCAGAAGTTTCTCAGGTTTATGATCCTCTGGCAACATTTCCAGTTTTGTGCCCTGCCATTTGGCCTGGCCACGGCTTCACGGACTTTCAGCAAGGTAATGGTCGTGGTGGCAGCTGCTCTGGCGGAAAGAAGGGATCTTGGGTCCATCCCTACGTGGATGACTGGCTAATACGGGCGGAATCAGAGGGAGCTGTGTTCTCAGGCAGTGGAGGAGGGTTGTCCTCCGCCTGCGCTGTCTGGGATGGGTTCTCAACCTAGCCAAAAGTCATCTAGCTCCATCCCAGGTTCTGGAGTTTCTGGGGGCCCGATTTTATACTCACTTGGGCAAAGTTTTCCTTTCAGAGGAGAGGATTTTCAAGTTACAAGGCCAAGTCCAACACCTGTTGCAAACTCAAGTGCCCAGGATCTGTGGCTATCTACAGGTTCTCGGCTACATGGCTTCAACCTTGGAACTGGTCCCGTGGGTGTTTACTTACATGAGACCCCTGCAGAGTGTGTTGCTCTCCCGTTAGAACCTGTTATCGGAACAGTTTCATCTCCAGCTCCCCCTTCCAGACTCCATCAGGTCCAGTCTCTTGTGGGGTGGACCTTGAGGTCCCTCTGGACAGAGGTGACCACCGATGCCAGTTATTCTGGATGGGGGGCTATATGCCAGTCACAAGCAGCTCAGGGTTGTTGGTTCCCGGAGGAGGCGACTTGGTCTGGAGACGAGAACGGTGAGGCTCTCTCTGTAAACCGTTGTGATGGTATACTACTAAACGACGGTATAGAAAAGTTTTTAAATAAAAATAAATAAATAAGGCTGGCTCTGGAGAGTTTTCTCCCACTTCTACGCAACCGGGCAGTCTGGATCTTGTCTGACAACACAACAGTGGCCTACATCAATCAGCAGGGCAGCACCAAGAGCCGATCGATAGCTCTCGAAGCACAGATGCTGATGTCCTGGGTGGAACAACATTTGACGATGCTACCGTCATCCCATATAGCGGGGACCACCAATGTGCAGGCGGATTTTCTCAGCCATTGACAATTAGACCCTGGGGAATGGGAGCCATCGAGCAGTGCTATGGACTTAATCTCCCACAGGTGGGGCCACCCGCATGTAGATCTGATGACGACCCGCTTGAATGCCAAGGCACAGCGATTCTTCAGCTGCGGAAGAGAGCACAGAGCGGAAGCTGTGTGGATGGGCTTGTGGTTCCTTGGCCACGACGTGTCCTCCTTTGTGTTTCCTCCATGGCCCCTGATAGGCAAGATGATCAGAAGAATAAAAGCTCATCCAGACCCATTGATCTTGGTGGCTCCGGAGTGGCTGCGTTGCCCATGGTTTGCGGACCTAGTCAACCTGACAGTGGACGGACTCCTTCAATTAACTCATCTGCCAAATCTTCTTCGTCAAGGTCCTATATTTTTTGATCAAGCAGATCGCTTCTGTCTTGCGGCCTGGCTTTTGTGAGGAAGCAGTTGAGGAAGAAAGGCTATCCGGAGGATGTCATTTCTACGTTTTTGAAGGGTTTCAAGCCCTCCATGGCGTATATTCAAGTTTGGAGGGTCTTTGAGTCTTAGTGTAAGCCACAAGGCACTGATCCTCGCTGGGCTTCGGAATGGTCTGGCAAAGGGTTTATCTTTCAATTCCCTAAGAGTCCAGGTCGCAGCCCTGGGTTGTCTACAGGGCAAGATTCACGGGACCACTCTCGCTGCTCATCCAGATGTGATCCATTTCCTTAGAGGGGTTAAACATTTGCGCCCTCAAGTTCGCAGAGTTTGTCTTTCCTGGAGCTTGACCCTGGTCCTTAAGGCCTTGTGTGAGCTGCCTTTTGAACCGCTTAAAAAGGCCTCATTGAAAGATCCAACTCTGAAGGTGTTCTTTTTAGAAGCCATTTGTTCAGCAAGAAGGGTCTCTGAGCTTCAAGCGTTGTCGTGTAGAGATCCATTCTTGCGAATTTCGGACTCGGGGGGTCTCTTTGAGAATGGTTCCATCCAAGGTAGTATCAGTGGAACTCCAGCCTTTTCAGACTTGGATCTTATTTCTTCTCATGCAAGGGATTTGAGATGCCTGGATGTCCTGAGGGCTCTCCTATGTTATCTGGAGGTTACAAACAGCTTTAGTTTGTCAGATCATCTTTTTTTTTTTCTTGTGGCATGGCGTAAAAAAAGGTCAACAAGCTTCGAAGGCTAATATAGCATGTTGGCTGAAAGAAGCTATCGAATCTTATATCTGTCGTGGTCATCTGTCGTGAGGGCTCATTCTACGTGCTCCCAGGTGGCTTCTTGGGTGGAATGTCATCTGGTCTCCCCGCAGGAAATTTTCAGGGCAGCCACTTAGAAATCCTTACACACTTTTGCTAGGCACTACCGGTTGAATGTCCAAGCCTCAGACGTTTGCAATTTCGGTGAGAGTGTTTTTCGAGCGGGACTCTACAAGTTCCACCCTAATTAAGGGAAACTTTGGTACATCCCAGGAGTCTGGACTGATCTGGGTACGTACAGGGAAAGGAAAATTTGGTTCTTACCTGATAATTTTCGTTCCTGTAGTACCACGGATCAGTCTAGATGGCCACCCATGTTTGAGATTTAGTTGTCTGGAGAGTCCGCTCGATTACTGATTCTTTCTGTTTTTCTCTGAGGTTTGGCATACATTCTGCAGATAATACTCAACAAGTTACTCAGTTTTTTCTTTTCCTACTCCTCTGCTCGTTCGGGGGAATGAGCTTACAGTTAATCCAAATTGGTTTGTTTATGCTTGGGTACTGATAAATACTGAAGAGTAGCAGGTGGCACACCAGGTTATAAGGCGGTGCCTATGAAACTTTCTCTATCTCCATCTGCTGGAAGGGAGGCAAAACCCAGGAATCTGGACTGATCCATGGTACTACAGGAAAGAAAATTAGCAGGTAAGAACCAATTTTCCTTTCCTGCTGGGTTCTAAATTCGGCAAATGATAGACTTTTGACCATTCTTTCCATCTCTTAAAAAGATTAGACTGGGGGGTGCAGTCAAATGCCTCTACCTGTATGCACCCCCAACAGGGAATGTCATACCTAAAGAAATCAATCTGAAAACTGATTTAAAGTTTCAGTGGCGTGTGAAGACAGAATCGTTTTTTATGACGTACCCTACTGGATTGTGGGTTTTATCCGTAATTCTCTAAATTTTATAGTGTTGATGGAATTGTGTAGTTTGTATCCGGTTATCTGTGATAGCTGTATGTATGTGTTTTTGTGTTCCTCTTTTAGTAATTTTTTGAATACAGGCTATGTGCTTGGTATCTGTATTATTTTTAACATATTGTCGTATTTATGATTATAGTATTGTAAATTGCCTTGAATTATTGGAAAAGGATCCATAAGTCTAAGTAAATAAGAGCTGAAGAAAAAGTTCATAACTCCTAAAAATGTTTGGCTGGCGTTTAAGTTGTGCAAATATTTTTCCACTCCTATATATGCACATCTGTACAGACACGTGTACCTGGTTTTGATATCTAAATATGGTCCGTGCATGTGTCGTCGTGGTGACATCAGATGTAAGAAAATAAATCCACTAATTTTCTAGGTGGATTTTTTCCTGTCTGTGTCCGGTACATTGAAATGCTTTGCACACAAGTGTGAGCTTGTAGGATAACTCTATATATCTGCAAATGCTGAGGGTAACTTCATGCTTTCCAAGTTATTATCCTTTAAACTGTTGGGATCAGTGCAGCATGGGCACTGGTCCTGTGAGGCTTGTGACTTCCAGTCTGCAGGGCAAAGGCTGAGGACTGAGGGAAGGGGCTCACTGGTCCTGTAAGTACCAGATGAAAGTAATTAAACATTTTTTCATGCAAGCAGCAACCTTCAAGGTTAGCTCATTTTCAGGTCCACTGTGCTGAAGAGTTGCTTTAAAGTGTACATTATAATCCTTTAATTTTTGCATGCAGTTGTATTTTGAGCAAAATGGTTTCACGCCATATGTTTCTCACTTTAAATCTGCAGATGGTTCATCCCCTGTTAGCACATTAATCTGGACCACTCAACCCTGGACCATTCCACTCAATCAAGCCATTTGTTATATGCCAGATGCTGAGTATGTGTTTTAGTTTTGGATTTCATTATACAAGATTATCTGAATGGTCTGCTAAGTTTGAATGTCCGAATGAACTACTAAATTTCATAAGTAGGTTTAATTAGTAGTCCTTTTACATTTATTTCCTGAAACGCTTACAAATAATTTGTATATGTATCACTCACAAGCGTACACTGTGCCCATACAAGGTAAAAATAGGTGTATCAATATAGGGTTACAATTAATAACTGAGTCAAATCATTCAGGTACAATAAGTGAGGGAGCACCTTAACCCAAAGACCTTAAATATGGCAAGAAGGAAAATGATAGAGAGGAAGATGGGGACAGCTGCAGGAAGAGTCACAGAGGAAGTTGTGTGCTTGAAGGAGACAAGTAGAATACTTTGCGGAAGAAGTGACTCTTCAAATGGGACTTGAAGGGTCAGAAAGGAAGCCTGGCATGTTGCAAGAGAAAGCAAGTTCCAGTAGACATGGACTCAATGAAAGAAAAATGCTTGGTGGTGGGAATGAGCTGAGGAGACAAAGGGAGCTAATGAGACAGGGCTGAGATGTAGAGAGAAGGGGGAGTGTAAGGCCTTGAAAGGGTCAAGTGGAAGCTTAAATTTAAGGTGGATACAGAGGTGAGGAGGCAAAGGGATTTTCAGGGGAGCAAAATGGTTTTGCTGCTGCAATTTGACTTGGATTTCAGAGGAACGATGAAGGTGGTGTGTAGGCCAGAGGGATTTCAGTAATTGAGAAGTGAGGGGGATATGGATTAGGTCTTTGATTAGAAGGAAACAGAAACAGTCAGATTTTGACTGTGTTGTGGTGGAAGAGAGAAAAATTGGGGACGGAGATTCAAATGTGACTCTAAGGGGCCTTGAATACTGGAAGAATGATGGCGCAGTGCAGAATGTCAGAGGAGGAGAGAAAAATGAGGAACAATGTGTGTGACGTGGAGTTTGAAGTGACAGAATGACAGCCATGAAGGTACCAAGGAGAGAGAGAGAGAAATTTAGAGCAGATAGGGAGTACTTGTAGGTAGTGAAGTGGATTTCGTGGTGTTAGGTATAACATAACATAATGATGGCAGAAAAAGACCAATTGGTCCATCCAATTTGCCCAGCAAGTTTCTTATGGTAGTATAGCTGCCTCTCCATGCAGGTTACCCCCCTGTTTCTTTTAAGGGAGTGAAGGAGAAGGGATCGTGGGTGAGAAAAAGAACTTAATGAACTGCCAGTTGGATTAGACAGATGTGACTCCTTTGCCCTAGAACAGAGAGAGACTGACAGCATGGCCAAATTCTTCTCTGGACTCCAAGAACAGATAAGAGAATGAACAGAGGGACCAGAAAGGAGGTCCATAGATGGTTAAAGTCAGTGTAGGCCAGGGGATATCCTCCCTGGGCAAGACAAGAATCAGCATGGGACAAAATATGAGTAAACATACTAATGATGATGATGCAACTCATTTGTGCAGATGCTTTGTGAGGCTGCTCTCCATTACCCTAGTTGGGAGGTTTATTGAGCTTAGGACTACACACCATTGTTTTGCTGGGGGGAAAAAAAGGATTTACAAAACTGTGCTGTCCCTAAAATAATCTACAAAATAATTGTGGCTGAAGTAGTCACAGCTATGTCAATAACTACCACTGCTGAATGGTCAGCAATGTGATGTCGCCATACAATACTAGTAACACGGAAAAAAGGATTATCCTGGTGAAATTGTATGTTTAAAATATGTAAAATCTGCATACATTTTAGAAATCTGCAAAATTCTGTGCATGTTTTCAAAACAGAACACGAACTGCCTGTGAAATAATTTAAAAGGCAATTCAGAAGCAGACTTGCTTACCTGTAACAGGTGTTCTCCAAGGACAGCAGGATGTTAGTCCTCAGACATGGGTGACATCATTAGATGGATCCCGACATGGAAAACCCACGCCAAAGTTTCCAGCAACCTCGACCAGCTACAATGAGCATGCCCTACATCACACGTTCACGCAGGGTCCCTTTTCAGTCTAGTAACATAGAAGTACGATTAAAATAAAAAATTAGGAGAAACCCAGCTTGACAGGGTGGCGGGCAGGTTTCGTGAGGACTACCATCCTGCTGTCCTGTGAGAACACCTGTTACAGGTAAGCAACTCTGCTTTCTCCGAGGACAGGCAGGATGGTAGTCCTCACACATGGGGAAATCCCTAGCTACAGGCTGCTCCCCAACACAAAAGGAGACCAACAGACACCCAACCAGGAGCCAACAGGCACAATAACACTGATGCTGTTAGTAACAGAGGGAGATATAACTTGAACCCTAACAGGCCCTAAGTTGGGAGAGTTGTGTTGTAACTCTCAAACAGTTCCAGAGGGCAGACTGGCCGAACCTACTGTCATGTTGGCTGTCCCTATCCAGACTTTAATGGGATGTAAATGTGTGGAGAGAACTCCACGTCGCAGCCTTGCAGATCTCCTCCACTGGAAATGCTCGCAAATGGGCCACAGACACTACCATGTCTGACAGAATGAGCCTTGACATGAAACCCCCCCCCCCCCCCAAGATGCTGTCCCACCTGGGCATAACAGAAGGAGATGTAATCTGCTAACCAATTGGATAGTGTCTGTTTGGCAACAGCAACGCCCAAACTATTCATATCAAAAGAAATACAAATTTGGGTAGACTGTCTATGGGCTTCTGTCCACTCCAGGTAGAAGGCTAAGTCTCGCTTGCAGTCCAAATTGTGCAGTGCTCGTTCATCTTAGTGCGAATGAGGCCTGGGAAAGAATATCGGCAGGATGATTGACTGGTTAAGAAGGAAATCCGTCACTACCTTAGGCAGGAACTTAGAGTGCGTACGCAAGACCACCCTGTCATGGTGGATAAGTCACTAAGGCCTGGAGCTTTGCTGACCCTGCGCTGAAGTAATCCCCACCAAAAATAGCCTTCCAGGTCAGGTCCTTCAAGTCACAGGAGAGCAGCGACTCAAAAGGAGCTGAATTAACACCATGTTGAGGTCCCAAGACACAGAGAACTGAATGACATCACAGAGTATGTAAACTCATGAGCAGTGGTTTAGGGCTAAGCTCTTCGGAGCCCTACAGATCTTGGACGAGGGGACAGAGAGGAATCGGAGAAAAGAGATAACACAAGATACAAGTGAGATGAAGGCCAAGAGAGGACAGATTTATGGTATCCAAGACCTGAAGTAAAGGGCAATCAGTGGTGTCGAAGAGGATGAGGTAGAGAAGTGTTTAGTGACAGTTACTACCCTTAACAGAATAAAAACAAAATTTAATTAAAAATAATAAAAGCTTTCTGGGCAGACTGGATGGAGCACTTGGGTCTTTTTCTGCTGCCATTTACTATGTTACTTGGCCAGAAGAAAATCACAATACTTACATTTATTTATTTAAAGTCTTTTCTATACCGTCGTTTGGTGGGGATCGTCACCGGTTTACATTAAGGCACATAAAAGTAATCATACTACAATTTGTCCGTTTACATAGGAGCTTTTTCATGGAAACAAAGCAGGAAGGAGTCAAGATGAGTTTGCCTGGAAAGGAAGTTATTTGCAGGATTTCCAAGGGTGTTTGAAGGTGGATGGGAGAAAGACTGAGTGGTGGTTTGGGGCGATGAGGGTGTACATTGAAAGCAGAGGACAGAGATTTATGACTGAGGTATTTAAAGAGAGGATGATAGTGGGTAATAAAGTCTGGAGAAGATAAAAGGGAATATCCTTTTATTTTTAGTTTATTGGATTTTTTTTATTGTACAAAGCTTTAGCACCTTGCATTAGAAACACGAGTATAAAGAAGTAATAATCTCAAACAGAAAATAAGTGGAATAATTCATTACCCATACCTTAATATCAATAACAAAAAAGGGAGACAAATAAAAGGAGCCCTAAAAATCTATTAAGAAAAAAGAAAGCTAGCTTATCACGACAGCTGTTAACTCCTATAACAGATCACCACATCAGACCTAATCGGTATTTAAAGGAGAAACACTCTCTTCTTGAATCCAGAAAAGATTTTAACTGTTCTGGGGGAGAAAAACATGAAACTGTCATCCTGACACTTAATGATACTTTTACATGGGTGTATCTAAGTAAAAAAAAAAAAAGAACAACCTGAAGCAATGGTGGCCTGACGTAAAACCAAAATCCCCCTTCCTTCTCTCCTGCATTACCGGGGCTAAGTCAGGAAGCATTCTAACTCCTTGGTCGTGATGTAAAGATTTATTTATTTATTTATTTATTTATTATTTTTATATACCGACATTCGATCTCAAGATGACATAGATCCAAAATATATTCCCATTACAGAACTCAGATCTTGACTGCTAATAAAGGAAACAAGCAATGTAGCTCTTTCAATAATTTCTATCGCAGAGCTCTCGAGAAAATTAGGTTATCTGTGTCCACTGCCGTATTGGTAGGCCGAGGAGACGCAGATGGTAGAAAGTAAGCTCTCTTAACTGGTGGAACTTGTGCTGGCGCATAAAACAGAAGTTCGAAAAAATAGGGTGGGGGCAGTGTTCATGTCAATCCATGTATTCCATAAACATGTGCGTGCAGCTGTTGCCCCTGATAACCTTTTGGTTTAGCAACTGCTAAGTTTTTGCCTACTTTCTGAAGAAAAAGGCTTAAGATTTGTTTGTCTGTCCCCCACTAATACATTTCCTATTTGGTGTCCTATCCATACTATATTTTCAGGACATGTCAAGGATGTCATGAGGATCTTGATTATGGGTGGGGGGTTTTCAGAACCACTCACATTTGTGGACTTTGGACATTTGCATGCACGTGTCCCAGAAAGTAGACTGCGTTAGTTCTGGCTGGAACTTTCTTATTGCTGTAAAGTAAATTGTGCTGTTTTTACTCATTTGCTATTCTCAGTTAAAATTTTTTCACAGCAAGTAATTGAAATTTAGAACTGTTTCCTACTGGATGGCTGGAACATGCTCGCCCTCTATATACTCATCTGCCGGATTTCTTTCTTCTTCCATGATTGGAATAATTGACATCATATAATAGACTTTGTAAAGTAGTCTGATTGTATTACTGCTGGTAATTGTTCCCTAATTACTACACTGCAGGTATTCAGCAGTGAAGTGTGTAAGAACCGGAGAACATTACATTCTGGCTGCAGATCAGGTGGAATCCACAGCCGGATCCTTAGGAACACAATTTGAGGTCGTTGCAACATTTAAAGGTAAGATGAAGCAAGTACTCTGAAGGAAGTGTAAAGAGTTGTTCCTGAGTAAAGTTTTTAGTTTTGTATATTCTTTTTTTTTTTTTTTTTTTTTTTTTGTGGGTCTGTAGGTAATTTTCACCACCTGACAGTCCCAACTGTCACTGCTGTCCATTTCTGTTGTCCACAGCTATGGCAGCACAAGAAGATTTTTTTTTTCTTGGAAGGAGGAGGTTCAGATGAAAATCTAAAAACCTTGATTTCCACTCTGATTTTTGCATGTCCTCAGATTTTAAGCTGAAACCTCCTCATGGTCCCCTCTCTCAAACTACTGTGCCGCCTCAGCTGCCAACAGCAGCTGCTAATATCCCCACCGAAACCAAAATCCCCCTGTGATAGAAACAATGTCAGCTGAGCGCATAATTCATGAGTAAAGCAGCGTGAATAACATTTGGCTTTCATGTCTTGAAGATCACTCTCTTCTCCAGTATAGGCTTTCCTGTGGTAATTTTCCGTTTTATCAGAGTAGCACTTCTTTGCCCTCAATGGTTTGTCACTCTTAGTGTGTGTGACACTGTCTGAGCTGGAGAGGCCTCAGTTGGAGGCTGATGTAATAATGTGTGCTAGGCTGAGCACAGATTAGCACCTCTCCATGTAAAAATTGTTATAATGAAGATAGTGGCTATTATTCCCCAATTTAGAGAGGTGTGTTTAAAAGCCTTGTATGCTTAGCGCATGTTTTTTTAATGCTGGAAAATTAACTTCTGGTGGAATAAGATGAACTCACATTTTTCAGACTAGAGTTAGTCTATGGTGCTGTGGTTCCTGAGCGTGGGGGTCCTGTACTCAGGTCTTCCAGATCCAGAGTGGCCCTCCACATCTTGGAATGCCATATCCGAGACTATGCTGGCATAGTACCATAGACCTTTGAACAAAACGTCGATTAATATACTTTAATCTAAATTCAGCTCATTTATAGTTTGCCCCCAAAAATTGTGTGAGCATTCCCTTTTTTACATTTTTCATTTTCACGTTCTTTTTCCTTATTTAATGGACCTTCATAACACCCTGCAGGTAAAGAGTGATGTTACTCGCCTTTTTTACCGCATCGGGTCATTTTTAATCAATAGTCTGAAATGTCCACATGTAATATTGGAATATTTTTCTTGTTTTGTAAAAAAAAAAAAAAACTAAAAACCACTTTTACTAACTTTGTTCAATATTATTCAAAGTACTTCCCTTGTCATGAATATTCAATTACCCAGTCCAGAGATTTAGTTTGACATGATCATGTTTCGCTGCCCGCTTCGTCAGGAACACCTCTGGTATTACTGATTCTGTTGGGGATTTTTTCTTCTTTACAGACAATCCTAAAAAAGAAATCTTGTCACTACCATGCATTACAGAGAAAATGTCTTCATTTGAAATTCATCTCTAGCTTACCCTCCCGTGGCCGTCCTATCACTCGATCGCGGCTCTGGGCTTCTTTCAAATCTGAGGGATTACTGAATGTCCTTTTATACGCATGCTCATTACTCTATTAATGACTGGCTTGTTAAAAAACACTCACAGGATTTGTAAATCTAGACATGATTTCACGTAAGGATAGCCCACTCTATTTCACGGTTTAATCCTTTAGGGGAAACTGACTGCAGCTGGAAGATCCAGCATTGCTCACGTTGTTGTAATTGTTTGACTCGGTCACATACATACACACACACACACACACACATATATCCCCCCCCCCCCGCTGATGAATTGGTATTAATTCCAAAATTGTCCATTTTATGTCATCGAAAGAATGATTGAACTCTTGGAAATGCGCAATCAGAGGAGCCTCAACTTTACCTGTTTTTAAGCAACTCGTATGTTCCGTTAATCTAGTTCTAATCAAACGTTTAGTCATCCCAACATAAATCATATTGCATTGACAAAAGATTGTGTAAACAGCAAAGCTTGCTTGGCATGTAACTTCCTTAGGTAATGAAATCTGTTTGCCCGTTGGTAAGATTAAAATCCAATTGGAGCCCTCCACAACTGGGTGATGCAGCCATAAATACGTTTCAGGAGCTAGTCTTACGAGATGTACAAAAAATAGAAAAATTAAAAAATCACGAATACTTCATGTCTCAAACAGAATCCTTGGCATTAAAACATTTGAAGACCAGAATGGATATAGTTATAAAGCCAGCGGACAAGGGGGGAGCGGTGGTTATGAGTCACCCACAATACCAACAAGAAGTATAGCGACAAGTATTAAATACCAATTTCTATCGATCGCACATGAGAAATCCAACACAGGAAACAATACTTGAAGTAGAAAAAGGGTTTGAACAAGGATACCTCATGAATGCAGAAAGAGCTTTTTTGCTGAACAAACATCCGAGAACAGCAGTTCTTTATTTAGTCCCAAAAATTCATAAAACCCTAAACAATCCTCGAGGTAGACCTATTGTGTCCGCAAGTGACTCCGTTTTGGAGCCAGTGTCTATTTTTTTTAGACAAAATATAGCAAACTTTTGTACCAAAGGCTCAATCATATGTCAAAGAGAGCTCCAGCCTGTTACAATATATCGATACACTAGAGGTACCCTCTGAGAGTTTATTAGTCAAAATGGATATGGAATCCATATACACGGTAATACCGCAAGATCAAGCGACTACAGCAGTATTTGAGGCATTGGAGACTCGTCCTATCCCCCAACGCATACCATCACAATATATAATAGAGCTTTTACATCTGGCCCTTAGCAGAAACTACTTCATGTTTGAAGGGGAGTACTTCCTCCAAGTTCGAGGCACAGCAATGGGGGCTGCTATGGCACCAGACGTGGCCAACAATTTTGTGGCAGCCTTTGAATCGACTCACATTGCAAATTGTCAATGGCAACAATACATCTTATTTTGGAAAGGATATATCGGCGACATATTTATAGTATGGGACGGCTCTGCAGCGAAGTTAATGGAATTTCACTCATGGATTAATGCATTAGATACCTGCTTAAAATTTACCATAAATTTTCATACCCATCAAATAGCATATCTGGACATTTTGATTACCAAACAGGACACGAAACTAGCTACAAGTTTCTACAGAAAGCAGAGTGAAAAGAACAATTTGCTCCGGTATGATAGCTTTCATCCCGTCACTTTCAAGAAAAACCTGCCAATTGGTCAATTCCTAAGGCTGTGGCAACTGTGCACTGACAGAATGGATTTCAAGTGTCAGGCTAAACAGATGGCCGAACGATTTGTACAGAGGGGATAGCCCATGTCGTGCATAAAATCAGCATACCGACGGACATTATATGCCAATAGAGATTATCTGTTCTTAAAAGGAACCCCGGAGGAGGGTTCGAACCATCAAACCCTGGTATTGAAGCATACGCTAAAGTCTGCCTCTATCAGTCAAGCCACCCACCAGCACTGGGATATTTTGTGAGCTATCCATCTTATATTCAGAGATCCAATACGGATTGCTTATAGTAGGGGGGCAAATATTAGAGATCATGTTGTCCGTGCAAGCGACAAGATAGTGGTGAGCTTTCCACCTATGAAACAATGCACTGGATGCAGCCTATGTTCCCTGAAATCACAAATGACCGTGATCAAGCTACCAATGGGCAAACAGATTTCATTACCTAAAGAAGTTACATGCCAAGCAAGCACTGCTATCTTGTCACTGTTTACGCGATCTTTTGTCAATGCAATATGATTTATGTTGGGATGACTAAACGTTTGATTAGAACTAGATTAACAGAACATAAGAGTTGCTTAAAAACAGGCAAAGTTGAGGCTCCTCTGGTTGCGCATTTCCAAGAGTTCAATATTCTTTCGATGACACAAAATGGACAATTTTGGAATTAATACCAATTCATCGGCCGGGGGGGGACGGGGACCGAGTGAAACAATTAAAACAACGTGAGAAATGCTGGCTCTTCCAGCTGCAGTCAGTTTCTCCTAAAGGATTAAACCGTGAAATAGAGTGGGCTATCCTTATGTGAAATCATGTCTAGATTTACAAATCCTGTGAGTGCTTTTTAACTAGCCAGTCATTAATAGAGTAATGAGCATGTGTATAAAAGGACATTCAGTAATCTCTCAGATTTGAAAAACGCCCAGAGCCGCGATCGAGTGATAGGACGGCCACGGGAGGGTACATGATCATGTCGAACTAAATCTCTGGATTGGGTAATTGAATATTCGTCTGACAAGGGAAGTAGTTTGAATAATATTGAGCAAAGTTAGTAAAAGTGGTTTTTAGTTATAAAAAAAAAACCTAAGAAAAATATTCCAATATTACATGTGGACATTTTGGACCAATGATTAAAAATGACCCGATGCGGTAAAAATGTCAAGTAACATCACTCTTTACCTGCAGGGTGTTTTGAAGGTCCTTTAAATAAGGAAAAAGAACATGAAAATGAAAAATGTAAAAAAGTGAATGCTCACACAATTTTTGGGGGCAAACTATAAAATGAGTTGAATTAAGATTCAAGTATATTAATCCACGTTTTGTTCAAAAAACATATTGGATTCATTGATTATTAAGAGGAGCACAAATGTTTATTAATAGTACCATAGACTAACACTGGCCCTAGAAATATGAATTAACCTTACTCCGCCTATGACCCAGGAGTTAAATTTCCAAGCCTGAAAAAAACCGGGCTAAGCGTTGGGGGTACCCAAGTCTGGAAGCCTGCGCTAGAGACCTTCTGCCCTGGGAGGTCTGAACCCGAGGGACTCTACCCCAGGAGCTCAAGTCAGAGATGCAGAATTGTTGTATTTGCAGCTGTCTATTTTTATGTAAGCTCTTTGGGAACACACTTATAGTAGTACAACTTTTTGCATTGTGCAGGACTCATTTGTACAACTGTCTTCCTGCTGCTTTCAATTTGCTGGCAGCAGAACTGTTGGCTAGGTGGGAGCAATACAGTTGTCCATTCAGTGAATGCTGCACAATAGTGACAATTGTGCTACTGTAAGTGCCTTCCCAAAAGAGAAGCAGTTTTTTAACCTTATGCTTGTCTAGGCACCTTTTCAATTTTTATGCGCAGAAATCGTTTTTTGCACATAAATTTTGTTTCATGTGCGCTTATTTTTGGGTTAATGTACTTTATTTTTAAACTCCTAATAAATTTGCATACTGTTAATATACTGCATCAGGCATTAAAACTCAGGTTTTATCGTGTGTGTAAAGAAAGCGTGAGCTAAAGCTTTTTTTTTTTTAATTTTTTTTATTCTGGCTTTACTGGACAGCTGTTCGAGCATTCTGATTTATGCTTCCCCCCCCCTCGTGTTTCCATGCAGGTACGGATTTGGCAGGTGGCTGTTGTGCGCATCCCATCATTCCTGGCAGAGTCTCGCCACTCTTGCCTGCAAATCATGTAACCATGACCAAGGGAACAGGATTAGTTCACACTGCCCCAGCCCATGGTATGGATGATTACAGCGTTGCTTCCCAGCATCAGCTACCTGTGGTAAATTGCTCTAATCTCCTTAATATAGACTTGCTAGGTCATTGGCTGCTTCACCGTGAGAAGTTTTGATGCAGTTTAAAAGACTGGCGATGGATCCATGCAATCTGGGAAAGCTGAGCTCTTCCAGGCTTTTTTGAAGCCTCCCCATCTTCAAAAGAAGATGGGGCGGGAACGTGGGAGACCAGGGAACCGGGTAGTGGCCTATTGGGATCCAAAGGGCACGTGTGGGAGCTCAGCAGTGTCCATGGAGTTTTGTGATCAGCCTTCAGTGAGTCTGATCACGATCATTGTCTGCACGACTGCTGGACATTTTTGTCCCTGACTTTGTTCGCAAGTTAATGGCAGGAATTGCCTTGTGTTTGTTTTCTCTTTTAAGCAGACCCTCCTGAACTGGCCCAGTGTCCCAGTCATTGTGCAAGGCCACACCTAGCAGCCAGGTTTAGGGCCCATGATTGCCAGGTTCCTGGGGGCGTGCAGAAGTTTTGTCTTTACGGTTTCTGCAGGCTACAATATTGTTAAAATATCATAAATGCAGTGAACAGTGTACAGGCCTGGTTTATTCGGTGTGACTCCTTCCCTGGAGCATCCTTGAATAGTGTAGATATGCTCAGTCTCTGGCATGGAAACCATGGCTTTCCCACATCAGAACTCTTTAAAGTAGCCCAGCATGAAATGGAGACAGTGTGCAAGACCCAATTTTCCTCTCTTTATACACAGAGATATTAGGAAATGGTCGATAGGTTTACCGCTTAAAGGTAGAGAACGTTTTGAATGTGGCTTTTTGAGACTGCTTCCCTGCTAAATTTACTCCATAATTGACCAAGCGAGTATTTCCTGTATGTACCAGGATCAGTCCAGACCATGGGTTGTTTCCCCCTTCCAGCAGATGGAGTCAGAGCAAAAGCTGAGAAGGCGGACCCCTAATAGTAAGAGCGCCCTCTGTGTCCCCTCAGTATTCCTCTGACTCCAGCAGATGCGGGTCTCACCTATGGTTCCCCTCTTCACTTTTAAGAATGAGTTATTACTGTCTAGTTTTATCTTAATTTCTGTGGATGGATTTGTCTCTTTAAAAAAAAAAAAAAGGTGTGTTACTTTAAGGGAAGTTTGGAGCCAGGCTTTGGGTCTGAGCTTGCAGGCAGGACTCTCGTCGGGGGCTGGGCTCTCGTTCTCTCTTTCCCACTGTCTTTTCCCTGGATTGGGGTAAGTGTGAATGTTCTTTTTCTTCCTTTCAGGTTTACCTTTTCTGCTGCCTGGGATGTAAGCTGGTGGTCCAGCCTCTCCCCCATTTTCCCGACCCGCTGCCTGTCAGCAGCAGCCCTTGCTGGTCAGAGAGGCTTCATTCCTCTGACAAAGTAAAAAAAAAAAAAAAGCAAGGGCACCGTTGGAACAAGGGAGAGTCTTGCGGCTATATTTACTCTCCAGGGTCGAGTTTGGGGGACAGACGCAGCATGGTTTCGCCGCTGCAGGCAGCCTTCAGAGGGTTTCTCAGTCCTACCTCCATGCCGCGTGCTGTGCGATGCTCCGCATGCGGCGAGCTGGCCTCCCGCTTGTCTCGGGAGGGTCTGTTTGCCGGTTGCCTCCCCGGCGTGGAGGGCTCCTCTTGGTCGGAGGGCCGCGCCGTTTCGCCTACAAAATCGCGCCGGGCAGTTACAGGGCCGGCCCCGTTCCCGGCCGACGTGGGAACGGCGGCCATCTTGGATTTCTCCGACAGGTATCCTGGGGGGGGGCTCCACCTGCTCTGCCCCCTCCCCCCGGGCCTTTTTCAACGGATTTCATTTTGTTAATGCATAGTGCATATCTGGCTCGGCTGAGCCAGCACCAGCAGCCTCTGGACCCAGGTTTACCGCCCCCCCCCCCCCACCGAAGGTCCCTAGGGTGGAGGAGTCCCAGGGGGGGCTGGGGGTCGCTCCGGACTCGGCTGTGGTCCCATCAACCTCTCGGGTGCGGGTGGTCTCGCAGCTCTCTACCAGCTCCTCCTCCTCCCCCCCCCCCAGGATACCTTTGGGGATCCGGTGCTGGATGACACAGCTCCACTGGTAGAGGGCGATGACCCCAGGGTCTTCCGGCTATTTCAACGGGATGAATTAGACCACCTCATACCACACATTCTGGAGGAATTGGATTTGGATCCTCCACAGGAAACTCCGGAACCCGTTACCACTTCCAAGAAGGGAGATCCGGTTCTGGCGGGGCTCCTTCCACCGGCTAAGACATTTCCATTTCATCCTAATCTACTGCAATTGTTAACTAAGGAATGGGACACCCCTGAGGGCATACCTGCGGGTCGGCAGGGCCATGGATAAGCTATACCCACTCCCGGAGCAATACCTGGAGCTCCTCAAGGTTTCTCGAGTGGACTCGGCAGTGACGGCGGTCACTAAGAGAACTACCATCCCGGTCACGGGAGGGGCCGCCTTGAGGGATCTGCAGGACCGCAAACTCGAGGTTTATTTAAAGCGAGTTTTTGAAGTATCCGCCTTGGGGGTTCGGGCAGTGGTCTGTAGTTCCTTGATGCAGAGACAGGGTTACGGTGGGTCCAGCAACTTCTTAGTTCCCGAGACCTTTCATTGGAGGAGGCCCAGCAAGCGGAGCGCCTGGAGGCGGTTGTCTAATATAACCTTCTCCAGGTCCTGGAGCGGTCCATGGTGTCCGTTGTCTCGGCAAGGCGTCTCCTCTGGCTGCGTAACTGGTCCGCGGATTCTTCATCTAAGGCGCAACTGGGTTCCCTCCCTTTCAAAGGGAAGTTACTGTTTGGGGACTAGCTGGTCCAGCTCATTAAGTCGCTGGGCAACAATAAGGTGCATAAACTACCGGAGGACCAACCTCGCAGCTCCAGAGTCTTCGGTTCCTCGCACACTTGCTTCCGGGGGCAGCGTCATTTCCGACAATCTAGACCTCCGGCTCATAAATCTCCTGCTTCTAGATCACAGTCCTGGTCTCAGTCCTTTCGCGGGCGGTGGCCCGCTCGCGATACCTTCTCCCAAGGAGCAGCCTCTAAGGCCCACCAATGAGGTCTTGCCGGTCTGCTCTTCGACTCCCAGAATAGGGGGACGTCTGTCCCTCTTCCTCGGGGAGTGGACCGAGATCACCTCGGACCGGTGGGTCTTGGATACGGTTTAGAATTTGCTCGGCCTCTCCGGGACCGGTTTATCTTCTCTCCATGCGGGCTGTCCGCCAGACGCTCGATCGCCTTTGTACTCTCGGGGCCATCGTTCCGGTGCCGCTAGCGGAATATGGACGCGGCCACTCTGTCGCAGTCTCTCGACTTCTTGGGAGCGCACTTCAATACCGAGGTGGGCAAGGTCTCTCTCCGAGTGCAGTGAGTGCTGGCCCTGCAGTCGCAGGTACGACGCTTTCGGTGTCTCTTCCCTCCTACTGCCTGGGACTATCTTCAGCTTCTGGGTACCATGGCTTCCACCATAGATGTGGTCCCATGAGCTCTGGCACACATGTGACCGTTACAAAGAGCCTTGCTTTCCTGTGGAAACTGATCTCCAGGGAGTTTCAGGCTCCTCTGCCAGTCCCTCCAGTAGTCAGCGACAGTCTCTCGTGGTGGCTCAATCTGAACCACCTCCTGCAGGGAGTGGACTTGGAAATACCGCAATGGATAGTCATCACTACGGATGCCAGTCTCGCAGGCTGGGGAGCAGTGTGTGGCTGGCTCTCGGCTCAGGGCCAATGGACCACGGAACAGGCAACCTGGCTGATAAACTGTCTGGAAACGAGGGCTGTCCGTCTAGCGCTCGAGCGTTTTCTCCCACAGGTCCAAGGCCGTGCAGTTCGCATACTCTCGGACAATGCCGCAACCGTGGCTTATATAAACCGTCAGGGAGGAACCAGAAGTCATCATGTGTTGCAGGAGACGGACATGCTCCTTCCTTGGGCGGAACTCCATCTCTCCCATCTAGCGGCCTCACATATTGCGGGAGTGGACAATGTCCAGGCGGACTTCTTGAGTCGTCAGCACATCGATTCAAGAGAGTGGGAGCTGTCCGAGCAGGTGACTCGTCTTATCTTCAGGAGGTGGGGGAGTCCCCATCTGGACCTGATGGCCACCCAACGGAACGCGAAGGCTCCGCGCTTCTTCAGCCGACGAAGAGAACACGGGGCGGAAGGCGTGGATGCCCTAGTCTTACCATGGCCGTGGCATGTCGTCCTCTGTGTTTCCACCCTGGCCTCTAGTGAGAGAGGTTCTACGACGAATCGAATTGCATCCGGGTCCCGTCGTCCTGGCGGCTCCGGAGTGGCCGCAGCGTCCGTGGTTTGCGGACTTGGTCAACCTAGCTGTGGAAGGTCCTCTGTGCCTGGGCCATCTTCCGAACCTTCTGCGGCAGGGCCCCGTATTTTTCGACCAGGTAGAATGCTTTTGTCTTGCGGCCTGGCTTTTGAGAGGCGCCGACTAAGAAAGCGGGGCTATCATGAAATGGTCATTTCTACTCTTCTGAAGACTTCAACCTCAGCGGCCTATGTCCGGGTCTGGAAGGTATTTGAATCCTGGTGCATTCCGGCTAATATCTCGCCACGCCAGGCGTCGATAGCCCAGGTCCTGGCTTTCCTGCAACGGGGACTCAACATGGGTCTGGCTTACAATTCCTTGCGGGTTCAGGTGGCAGCCCTCAGGGCTCTCTTGCGCCTGGCAGGAACTCCGCTTTCATCTCATCCGGATGTCGTTCGATTCCTTAAAGGAGCGAAGCATGTCAAGCCACCGGTACGCAGTTTATGTCCCTCCTGTAGTCTCAACTTGGTACTTCGGATCCTGGGAGGGCCTCCTTTCGAGCCACTCAAGAGGACCACTCTTAAGGACCTCACCTTGAAGATGGTGTTTCTGGTGGCTATTTGTTCAGCTCGTCGGATCTCGGAGCTGCAAGCCCTGTCGTGCAGGGAGCCTTTTCTCTGCATTACGGATTCGGGAGTCACGTTGTCCACGGTGCCCTCGTTCTTGCTGAAGGTGGTTTCGGCCTTTTATTTGAATCAATCGGTGGAGCTCCCCTCCTTTTCGGATGAGGATTCCCATCAGCTGCGGCGGCTTGATGTCAAGCGCGCACTATTGCGTTATCTGGAAGCTACTAATGATTTTTGTTTATCGGACCATTTGTTTGTCTTCTAGAGTGGTCCCTGGAAGGGTCACAAGGCTTCGAAGACCTCCATTGCCCGCTGGCTGAAGGAAGCTATATCGGCCGCTTACCTTGGTGCGGGCCAACAGCCTCCGGTGGGTATTAAGGTGCACTCTCTTCGGGCCCAAGCAGCATGCTGGGCAGAGGTCCAGGCGGTGTTGCCGCAGGAGATTTGCAGAGCAGCGACTTGGAAGTCACTGCATACCTTTGCTCGCCATTATCGTTTGAATCTTCCAACTCGGGAAGTTGGTTCCTTTGGGGCTCAGGTTATCCGAGCTGGGCTTTCAGGGACCCACCCTACTTAGGGGAGCTTTGGTACATCCCACGGTCCGGACTGATCCTGGTACGTACAGGGAAAAGAAAATTATTCCTTACCTGCTAATTTTCGTTCCTGTAGTACCATGGATCAATCCAGACACCCTCCCTTGGTTTTTGGGGGTTTTTTGGTGGAAAGCTTCTTACAGCTCATCTGTCTACTGATTTGTTCCTGGTCTTACCCGGAGGGTGGTTTTGACTAGAGGCTCATTCTGCAAGTTCTTAGTTAGTTCACGGTTTAAGTTGCTATGCGTTTGATGGTTTTCCATTCGCAGTTCCAGTTATTCTCCGATCCATCCACATTGTTTGTTTATTTTTATTGCTTGGATATACTTAATACTGAGTGGACACAGAGGGCGCTCTTACTATTAGGGGTTCGCCTTCTCAGCTTTTGCTCTGACTCCATCTGCTGGAAGGGGGAAACAACCCACAGTCTGGACTGATCCATGGTACTACAGGAACGAAAATTAGAAGGTAAGGAATAATTTTCTTTTATATCTCAGAATTTGATAAGACCGTGGACAGAAAAGTAATTTTTTGCTGTGATGTCCTGTTTAAGGTGCTTTAAACCAGGGGATCAAACCATTGTTTTTTTTGGTTCAGTTTGGGTTCAGCTGTGACTGAAGTCATTTCAGTTGAGGCCAGTAAATGTTCGGTAACTAGTTCAGCACCCAGGAACATATTAGTTGAGTTCTGGTTCACATGAGAGAATGCAAACATAAGGCACATTCGGGCCGATACAGTAAAAATAACGGGAGAGCAGGCGAGCGCCCGCTCTCCCGGTGCGCACACAGGACACTCTCTCCTGTGCGCGTGATCCAGTAAAGTAATTTATTTAAATTAGGGTCCGCGGCAAAAAGAGGCGCTAGGGACACTAGTGTGTCCCTAGCTCCTCTTTTTGGACAGGAGCGGCGGCTGTCAAAGGGTTTGATAGCCAACGCTCCATTTTGCCGGCATCTGTTCTCAAGCCCACTGACAGCCACGGGTTCGGAAACCGGACGCTGGCAAAATTGAGCGTCTGGTTTTCAACCCGCGAACCGCGGGCCCATTTTAAATTTTTTTTTTAAATTTTTTACTTTTTTTAACTTTTGGGGCCTCTGACTTAATATCGCCATGATATTAAGTTGGAGGGTGCATAGAAAAGCAGTTTTTACTGCTTTTCTGTGCACTTCCCCGGCACCGGCAGAAATTAACGCCTACCTTTGGGTAGGCGCTAATTTCTTAAAGTAAAATGTGCGGCTTGGCTGCACATTTTACTTACTGTATCACGCAGGAATACCTAATAGGGCCATCAACATGCATTTGCATGTTGCGGGCGCTATTAGGTTCGGGGGGGGGGTTGGACGCGCGTTTTCGATGCGCTATTACTCCTTACTGAATAAGGGGTAAAACTAGCGTGTCGAAAATGCACGTCCAATTGCGGGTTAACAGTGCGCTCCACCGGCCTGATTATAGGAACTTCCTCTCTCTTTCATCTAGTCTCTTGGTCAACACCTTAGGTGTTAGGACGCTTTCTGATCTCTAGGCTGGCGTGGAGGACCATCTTAGGCTGGCACAAATAGGTAATCAGAGCTGTTGTGAGCCTAGGGGTCCAAACTTGCCACCTTCCTTCTCTCACTGAGTCTGTATTCTAGTGTCTTATAATACCTCTTTAAATTCCCAAGAGCAAGGATTTCCCTTCCCTTCTGCCTACTCTGACTGGGCCTCCCATCTCCTGAACCTGAATTATCCTCGTTCCTTTTAAGGGTTTCACTCAGTTTGTTTTATTTTTTTTTTTTCTCTTTGCTCAAAAGAAAACAAAAAAAACCCACTTTAGCATTGCTGTGATCCATATACTTGTTTAATTCTTTACATTCTCATATACAAAACCATGCAGCCTCAGGAGGTTTGTCAATTCACATACACGCTTTTAAGATCAGAGAAAGGGAAAAAATAAAAACCATTGCCACTTGCTTGCTGACAATAGTGCTCATTCTTTGAAGCTCTCTTTTACAACCTCTTACTCCTAACCACCTGATAGGCAGGACCATGACTTTCTACTGCTTTTTATAATTCAACATCTACTAGAACTAAAGCATAAGTGTTAGAGCTCAATGCAAAATCCTTTCTAACACAGCTGTCAACCTCTGGTTTAAACTTAATTGACTTTTCATTTTCTAGTGGCCGGAGTGCAGCTCTCACACAGACTCCAGTCCTTCACTCCTTTAACCACAAAATCAGTGTCGGCACAGCTTACTGGAGGATTTTCTTTTACTTTCCTCAATTTCCTCCCCTCCTCACCCCCCCCCCACCCTAATCTAATTCCCCCCCAGTCCATTCTTCCACTCCCCATGTCCAACACTGCCTTAATTAGGGGAATACAGGGTTTTAATGCTTTCCAAAAATTAGCTTACATGATGATTATATTCCCCATGGAAGCTCTGGCTCAGGGTCTAGGTCCTCAGGTCCTCCATGAGGTGTCTGTTCCCCTCTCTCCTGATCCTTCATGCCACTGCTTACTTAAAGCCTGTGTCTGGGAAACTGCTGAGTCATCCTGACTCGGCGCTTGCTTGCTCATTCTTTCTAAGGCTGGGTATAAGGGAAGATAGGATATGTTCTTATTATATGGTTATTTAGTTAGTCCCTAAGTTCCATGTAAACCGATTTGATATGAATCTTTTCATGAAGGGCTATATAAAAATGTTAAATAAATAAATGTAGTCCAACCATCAGCCATGTTAGCTTTTGTTAGCCCAATTTCTTCTTCTTGCACAGAGACTAATGGCCACTCTTCATAAATCATCATATACACACCACATCCCTATCCCGCTATCCCCGCCACCGCCACCACTCCCTGTCCTTGGCAATCTCTGAGAGGCTGTTACCTTTTCCTTAAGATCAGTGACCTAACTAGACTTGTTGAGAGAGGGGGGATTATCAATCTGACAGTAAGGGTATTCAAAATATTTTATGCCCTTGGCAAGCAGGAACCACAGAGCTCAACCAGTCAAGAATACCCTCCTCAATGAGCCTCCTCTCCACATAACATTGTTCTCCAGGGTGCTGTACTTTGCTCTGCCTGGAACCCTGCAAGAGCTGTTTCATTAGAAAGAAGAGGTTTCGATTTCAAGTCGGCAGTAACTTACTCTCTAACATCTACACAGGCTGTCTGACCACTGCAGCATAGGGGAGGCACTCTGTAATGCACAGCAATCATTTCCTCTCCCCCCCCCTTCCTTCCTTAATCAGGCCAGGGCCAGTGCAATGGTATTAAACACCCATTAACTCTCAGAACTCAACAATCATGATCACCCCACTACCCCCTCTTTCCAGAATGATCCTGTAAAAACACATAATTGGTTATCAGACTTCTAATTGTTAAATATTGTTGCAGATATATATATATGTATATGTTTATGTATGTATATATAAATATATATGTATATTTTAGAAATCATGTGTGGGCCGATGTACTCTTGATATTGCTATTTTACAGTCAAGTTCAGCTTTTTGAGTCCAGAGAGGACATGTGCAGTAGAAGGTTCTGTAATGTAGACAGCATTACCTGAACAGCTCTACTAGGAATCTTGTCTAAGATATTGTTGGTATAACAGGGTTTATCAGGTTTGTTTGTTTTTGTTTTGTTTTAAATATGTATGTCTACCTAGGACTATGGATTGCGCAGCATATAAATATTTTAAATAGTGTTTGTGTAAACTATTTTATTTATTTATTTAACACTTTTTTTATACCGACCTTCATAGTAATAACCATATCGGATCGGTTTACATAGAACAAGGGTATAACTGAAGCAATAAATAAAATAGTAATTAACAAGAGAGGTGAATAAGGCAAAGTTACATTTAACAAGGAGTAAAAAACTTGGGAAGCTTAAAGCTGGAAGAAAGAAAGGCAGGAGGAATTATAACATAATACAAAAGGAATTTAGGTTAGAGCATAATGTGCTTTAACCTGTGATTGTCCTTCGTTCAAAAGGATAGTGGACCTCTATCCTCTATGTCCAGGAGAGATAAAATATGTTTAGTGATTGTCTGGAGGGTCATCGAATGCTTGGTGAAATAGCCACGTCTTGAGTTTTTTTCTGAACGTAATTAGACAAGGTTCTAATCGGAGGCTTGAAGGAATGTTGTTCCATATAGCTGGTCCTGCTATTGAAAAAGCTCGGTCTTTTGTCGAGGAAAGGCGTGAGGCTTTGGTAGGGGGGAAATTCAACGTGCCTTTGTGGATATCTCTAATTGGTCTGTTGGAAGAGTGTAATTTGAAGGGGATTTCAAGGTCGAGTTGGAGTTGATGATGGATAGATTTGTGTATTAGGGTGATTGATTTGTAGAGGAATCTAAAATTTACTGGTAACCAATGTAGTTTTCTGAGGATGGGTGAAATGTGATCTCCACGGCTGGTGTTGGTTAGTAATCTCGCTGCCGCATTTTGTATCATCTGCAGTGGTTTGGTGGTCGATTTGGGGAGGCCGAGGAGAAGGGCACTGCAGTAGTCTATCTTGGCAAATAGTAGCGCTTGGAGGACTGTCCTAAAGTCTTGGAAAAAAAGAAGTGGTTTGAGTCATTTCAGAACCTGGAGTCTATAAAAGCAGTCTTTGGATGTGGTGTTGACCATTTTCTTTAGGTTTAGTCTATTATCCAGCAGTACCCCTAGATCTCTCACATGCTTGTGGGTGATGAGTGCGTTGTGTGAGGATGATAGGTGAATATTTTCATCGTTTGAAGAGATGAGGAGGAGCTCCGTCTTCGAGGCATTAAGGACCAAGTTTAGTCTATTGAGGAGGTTGGTGATAGATATAAGGCAGTTATTCCAATGGATGAGCGCTTTTGAAATAGATTCTGTAATGGGGTTAGACTGCAAATCAAGAAATATATAAAATTTTAAATGAAAAGAAATTCATAGCACATTGGCTAAAAGTAATCTCTGAAATGGCTAGCTAGGCTCAACTAGGATGATTCTCCTTTCTGTTCACCATTATCAGGCACCTTGTGAAGTAACACAAAACCCTACCGAAAAAGACACTTAGAACTTAAATAGTAAACCTGCCATACCAAAACAGCACCATTGTTTTGCTGTGACTACAGCTGTTCTTTGGTGCTTCCCGGAAACTGCCGCCCTAGGCAATCACCCACTTTATCTAGAGGTTAAAGCCAGCCCTGAATGAGTGTTCATCTTTACGCTGCCCTGAAGAGGAAGTTGACCTGTAGACAAACTCCAAATGTAACTTTTCCCAGATACTGCTTTTCTGTGCTCATTGTGGTGCTGGAACCAGTGAGTTAATAGCATCAGGGTATTGTGGTGGTGTTTTCCAGCTAAATCCTTATTCTGAACCTGGTAACCTGAAATTTTTATTTTTCCAGGTCTGTTCAGGTTAAACAGAGACTTTCAAGTATTAGTTCAAGTTCTGTTGTGATTCAGGAAAAAAAAGGTTCCGTCTGGTTTTTTTGGGTCTGTTGTGGTTTGACTCCCTGCTTTAAACTCAGAGGGAAAAGGCTATAACTGTTGAGCTTTAATTAGTGCTTCCCTGCTCTATCCTGGAGGCCCACCCAGCCAGTCTGGCTTTCAGGATATCCATGAAGAATTCGCACATGAGAGGTGTACATGTGTGAGCAAATCTATCTCGTACATGTTCACGGTGGCTAGCCTGAAAGCCAGACTGGTTAGGTGTGCTTTTAGAACTGGGTTGGGAAACGCTGTGTTAGACTAATAACAAAAGAGTAGGGTCGGGTTGAACAAAAGGACAATTAACAGAGATTCCCTCCTCCGATATATGTGGACTCATTCTATAAACATAGAAATAACGGCAGAAAAGGACCAAATGGTCCATCCGGTCTGCCCAACAAGCTTATGGTAGTATCTGCTGCGCTGTACAGGTCACCCCTCCCCCATACTTATTAGTTTCCCAGACCATAAATGTCAGAGCCCTTGTTTATTGCTGTCTGAGTCCAATTCCCTGTAATAAAGCAAACAAAATAAAAAACATTTAACCCAGTTAGCTAAGAGCATCATAAAATGTTTAGCTTTAAGTTGTAGGCAAATACCTTGCACACCAGCCATAAATCCAAGCTTAATACCAAAGTGGTGATTTGATGAGTAGGTTTGGTGCATGGGAAGTATTCCCTAGTTCAGGGAACGTACAGATTAAGCCCAAAAATATATTGGCTAAGTTAAGCTGCAGTGTAATGCCCCTTGCACGTGTTTTTGGTTTTGTTTTGTTTTTAATTGAACTAAGCACGTCTTTTCATAGGACTGTCTGGTGGATGAAAATGGCTGCTTTACAGAAGGGGCAGGAGCTGAACTGCGCAATAAAGATGTACTTGGTGATGGAAATGAAACAGGTCAGTCTCTTGTTCATACTCTAAATAAACTGAAAGTTGATGCTAACAGAGTTATGGGTTCTGTGTTTTCAGGTATTCTGTGTTGTATGATTCCCCCACCCCCCCTCCCCCAAGATTTCTGGGGGGGGGTGTCAGAAGATCGATGGGTCATTTATATAAAAAGAATAGACTCTCTAATGCCCTCTCTCATCCTACCAGTCAGCGCTCATCTCCAAAAGGGAGACAGTGAGCTGCTGCACGGTTTGGACCTATAGAAGGCATCAGTTCCTTTCCCCCTCTGTGTGTCGTAAGTCTCTTGGGTTTCCCAGTGCTACTGATGCCCATGAAAGCATATTTCCATCCCAGACTGGGGAGGGATGCAAGCAGCCATACTGCATTAAGAATTGCATGCACCGTGAGCAGTCCCCATGATTGTTCTCTCTTCCAAGAGACTTATTTGAAAGGAAGTGACTGCTGGGAAATGAAGGCACAGCAGCTATGACGATCCTGCTCACGAGGTTTATAGAGGTGGAGGAGCAGGTGGTCGGGACAGATCCTGCCTTACCACAGCTGCTTCTTTTTGGGCTACAGTATTAGTAATTTATAAATTGCTATTATTGGTGACATCAAATGGTATCGCATTGCAAAAAATGAACAGGAAATGTACACCCTGCCTGTGCTGTAGAGCAGGTCAGAAATATGTTGCTGACATCTCAAAGAAACTTTATTCCCCTGTTTTTCTCCTGGTCTGTGCTTATAGGAATTTTTCTTGATAAATCCGGTCCTTCAAGTTCCTATTACAGCAATGGTTGGTGTGCTCTGTATTCCTGGAGGCTTTCAGCAGCAGCCTTCCCAGCAATTGTCAGCCAACATAAGCAATCCCGAGCCAGGACCTGAACCCAAAAACTGGTGTATGTGCAGCCGCTGCAAATGGTGAAGAACAGATCTCACAAGGAGCGAGTGCGAGCTCCGCTGTGGGATAACTGGTCGCTTCATTTCAAGTCAATAAAAGTCAGCTAGGGGAAGAAATGCATTAAAGAATCCCCCTCCCAACCTGTTTCACCATTCTAGCCACTTATTCACGGGTGCGGGCTTTTTAAGGTAACTTTGTTCCCTGCATTTCCTTGGCTTTGTATTCCACAGCTGGAAACTGCTCTCCTTATTGCTGGGATTTGTTCTTCCTGAAAGCCCTAGGCACTGACCCATCCAGTAGCATCGCCCATGCATGCTGTGAAGGTTTTCATGCACATTCCCTTTCATCTTATTCACTGAAGTGTTTATTTCTGGCAAATAATGCCTTGACAGGAAAGGATGAGGTTTTGTGCACTCCCATACAATTGTTCTCACAGGACAAGCAGGATGTTAGTCCTCACAAATGGGTGACATCACAGGATGGAGTCCAATCACAGAACACTTTTGTCAAAGTTTCTAGAACTTTGACTGGCACCTACTAGGCATGCCCAGCATGGCACTAAACCTGCAGCCAGCAGGGGTCCCTCTTCAGTCTTCTTTTTTCCGCGCAGCAGTAGCCACACGGGTTAAGGAGCTCCACAGAGATTCCTGACAGGAATTTTCCTCACGGAATTACTAAAAACTTTCATATCCCACAGGGGTCCCTCCTTCGAATTTTTGACTCCGCAGAACTCCAGTAAGTTTTTTACCCGGTTTCGATCGATTCCCATCGAGTTTGGCCCTCGCGGCCTACTAGCCTTCGACCGTACCGCGGCTACATTTTTCAAAGGCCATGGCATCGGGGTTCCGTCGGTGCCCGGACTGTACTCATACCATGTCCATTACAGACCCGCATAAAGTCTGTGTAATGTGTCTCGGGTGTGAGCATGATGTCCTGACTTGCACCAAATGTGCCTTAATGACACCAAAAGGTCGCAAGGCCAGAATGGAGAAAATGGAACTTCTCTTCTGTTTTCAAACTCCGACGCCATCTATTGCATCGATGTCATCTGAGTTGGCACCGTCCACTTCACGCCAGTATTGGCCACCGGCCGATGACCGTCCGGCGTCGACGACTTCTCGGCCTTCAACTACCTCTACTCCCCCTCAGGACCGAGGGGATCATAGAGAGAAACATCGGTATCGACGCCGCAAGTCTCGGACCATTGAGGAAGGAAAATCTTCGACCTCGCCATTGTCTGAGCCGCCATCGAAGAAACCCCGTCCAGAAAAGGCACCAACCCTTACTGTGACCGGGTCACTGAGGCAACCCTCACCCAGACGGGTATCAGGAGCCGCGACTCCGCCTTTAACGGTGGGCCCTCCGGCTATGCCTCTGCCTCCTTCTTCCCTTCCGGAGCTGGGGCTGCTTGCTCCAGGTCTCCGTGAAGAACTGGACCGGATGGTTCAGGAGGCCATCGATAAGGCGATGCACAGACTTCAAGTTCCTCCGCCACCGAAACTGGTGCCGATTGTGGAACCGATCACCGATCCTATTCCGACAGCACTGGCACTTCTGCTCTCGAAGATGGAAGCACTTATAGCCGCTTTTCCACTGATGGATCCTGGGTCATCGATGGCTCCGGTGCCTTACCCGCTTACCCTGTCATCGGGAGGGGGAAACACCATTCCGCATTCCTCCATCGGGAGTTCTTCTGATGCCTCAACCATCGATGCGCCCATCAGCACCACAGATCCATCCATCGATGCCCTCGATGCCTTCATCAGTGCAGCCAGCACTTCTCTCGATGCCTTTGGAACCTAGCTCGGGACCTTCAGGAATACCATCGTCCCGTCCTTCTCAGGCTCCTAGAGGGACAGATCCTGATCCCTATGACACCTGGACTGACGATTCTTCTCAAGACACCGATGACTTGCCATCGCCACCTTCTCCTACTGAAAGCAGGAAGCGTTCTCCTCCAGAGGACCTATCCTTCATAAATTTTGTGAAGGAAATATCTGAATTGGTTCCCTTCCAATTGCAGACTGAACAAGATGACAGGCATCAAATGATGGAGCTGTTACAATTCCTGGATGCTCCGAAGGAAATAACCTCCATCCCTATTCACCAGGTTCTTTTGGATCTCTTCAAAAAGAACTGGGAACACCCTGGTTCTGTTGCTCCAGTCAACAGAAAACCTGATACCACTTATTTGGTCCAGTCAGCCCCAGGATTCCAGAAACCTCAGCTGGATCACCAATCTGTGGTGGTAGAATCTGCCCAAAAAAGGGCAAAAAGATCAAAACCCCACTCTTCCTTTCCCCCAGGTAAGGAACAGAAATTCCTGGATGCCATTCGCCGGCATGTCTTCCAGGGATCGATGCTTATCTATCGGATCGCCTCCTACCAGCTATATATGCCCCAGTACAACAGGGTCTTATTCAAGCAGATACAGGACTTTGCAGAGTCCCTGCCTCAGCAATTCCAAGAATAACTTCTAACCCTAGTACACAAGGGTTTTGAGGCAGGGAAGCATGAAATTAGATCTTCTTATGATATCTTTGACACCGCTTTCAAGGTATCTGCAACTGCTATTTCGGCAAGAAGATGGGCCTGGCTTAAGTCTTTGGTCTTGCGCCCTGAAGTACAAGACAGATTATCTGATCTGCCCTGCATAGGAGACAATCTGTTTGGGGAACAGATTCAGCGGACGGTGGCAGAACTCAAGGACCATCATGAAGACCCTTCGCCAGCTCTCTCTGATGCCCTCTGAGTATTCCTCCAAACAGTCTTTCAGAAAGGATACTAAAAAGTCATTCTTCCATACAAAGAAGTCCTATCCACCACAGTCTAGGACTCTTTCCACGAGACCTTTCCAAAAGGCCCAGTCTAGTCAACCTCTTAAACAAAAGCCGCAAGCAGCTCCTCAACCGGGCCCTGCTTCCGGTTTTGACTCCTGCATAGAGAGCAGCAGCCAGTTTCTACTGCCTCACATACCAGTGGGAGGTCGATTATGCCATTTCAACAACAAGTGGCACACAATCACCTCAGACCAGAGGGTCCTTACCATAATCTCTCAAGGTTATCGCCTGAACTTTCTCTCCATTCCACCAAACTCCCCACTTCTACAGGCATGGAGAACATCCGACCACTCACTACTTCTGGAACAGGAGTTCTCCCTTCTCCTCCAGTCCAGAGCAATAGAACCAGTACTCTCAACAAGGCCTAGGATTCTATTCCCGGTACTTTTTAATCCCCAAAAAATCGGGAGGCGTTCGTCCAATTCTGGACCTACGTGCCCTCAACAAGTACCTCCAACGAGAAAAGTTCAAGATGGTAACCTTGGGTTCCCTCCTTCCTCTTCTACAAAGAGGAGACTGGCTCTGCTCTCTCGATCTCCAAGATGCATACATGCACATTGCGATAAATCCATCTCATCGCAGGTTCCTGAGATTTCTAGTAGGCCCCAAGCACTATCAATACCGAGTGCTCCCATTCGGCCTGGCATCTGCACCACGAGTCTTCACCAAATGCCTCGTCATAGTAGCAACCTTCCTCAGGACTCAAGGTGTTCATGTCTGTCCCTATCTAGACGATTGGTTGATCAGGGCTCCCACTCAGCAAGCTGCTCTGTCGTCCCTACATCTTACTTTACACACTCTGATTTCGCTATGATTTCTCGTCAACTACGCAAAATCCTGCTTAGTCCCATCTCAAACTTTATCATTTATAGGGGCAGACTTGGACATCTTGCAGACAAAGGCATTTCTGCCTCGACATTGAGCTCTCACTCTCATCTCCCTCGCACACCAGTTACAGTCTCAGCAACGCACGACTGCACGCCACTTCCTCATCCTACTGGGACACATGGCGTCCTCAGTACAGGTTATCCCTATGGCCCGCTTGGCCATGAGAGTCATGCAGTGGACTCTAAGGTCACAATGGACTCAGTCTGTCCAACCTCTATCAACCACTGTCCACATCACCGACTCACTCCGTCAGTCTCTAGCCTGGTGGAAAAATCAGATCAATCTCCTCCAAGGCCTGCCCTTCCAGGCTCCAGACCCTCAAATAATTCTTATTACCGATGCTTCCAACCTCAGCTGGGGAGCCCATGTGGCTGATTTGCAAACACAAGGAACTTGGTCTCCAGAGGAAACCAAATCAATTTCCTGGAGCTTTGAGCAATCTGATATGCTCTCAGAGCATTTCAGGATCGCCTTTCCAGTCAGGTCATCCTGTATCAGACAGACAACCAGGTGGCCATGTGGTACATCAACAAGCAGGGAGGGACGGGCTCCTTCTTACTGTGTCAGGAAGCTGCGCAGATATGGTCGGAGGCCCTCTCCCACTCGATGTACCTCAGAGCCACCTATTTGCCGGGAATGGCCAATGTGTTGGCGGACAACCTAAGTCACGCTTTCCATCCACACGAGTGGTCCCTCAACCCCTCAGTAACGGATACCATATTCCAACGTTGGGGTCATCCTCGCATAGACCTCTTTGCGTCACCTCAAAACCGCAAGGTAGAGAACTTTTGCTCTCTCACTCGCAGCCAACACTCAACCAAGAGATGCGTTTTCCCTCTCATGGGTAACCGGTCTCCTATATGCATTCCCTCCACTTCCACTTCTCTCGAAGACTCTCGTGAAGTTACGTCTGGACTACACATGTCCCGCCCATGTTTTGCCCAGACCACGCCCATGCCATGATAGCACCTCACTGGCCTCGCCAAGTATGGTATCCAATACTTCAGGATCTCTCCATTCGCAGGCACATTCCCTTGGTAATGGACCCGCTTCTGATCACTCAGAACGGCAGGTGCCTACGCCACCCCAATCTTCAAGCTTTGTCCCTGATGGCCTGGATGTTGAAAGGTTAATTCTTCAGCCACTTAACCTTTCGGAGCCAGTTTCCCGTGTCCTGATTGCTTCACATTAGCCTTCCACGAGAAAGTCTTACCTATACAAATGGAACAGGTTTAAGTCATGGTGTTCTTCTCAATCCCTTGATCCCTTTACCTGTTCCACCACGAAGTTTCTAGACTATCTCTGGCACTTGTTAGAATCAGGTCTAAAAACTTCCTCCATCAGAATGCATATCAGTGCGGTGGCCACCTTCCATAAAGGTGTCTGGGATGTTCCTATTTCAGTACAACCCCTTGTAACCCGCTTTCTGAAAGGCTTGCTTCACCTCAAGCCTCCACTACGCCCTCTGGCCCCTTCTTGGGACCTCAATCTGGTTTTGGGTCGGCTCATGAAACCACCATTCGAGCCTCTCCAATCCTGTGATCTTTGCTATCTCACATGGAGAGTGATTTTTCTTTTGGCAATCACATCTGCTCGCAGAGTTAGTGAGTTACAGGCCCTAGTTACCTATCTGCCTTACACTAAACTTCTGCAGGACCGGTCGGTACTCCACACTCACCCTAAGTTCTTACTTAAGGTAGTATCGGAGTTTCACATTAATCAATCCATTATACTACCTACCTTCTTTCCCAGGCCTCACTCCAATCCAGGAGAACAGGCTCTGCATACCCTTGACTGCAAACGGGCTCTAGCCTTCTTTCTAGACCGAACAGCTGCCCACAGGAAAAGCACTCAATTGTTTGTCTCTTTCCATTCCATCAAATTGGGGCAGCCTGTGGGTAAGTAGACTTTCTCCTTCTGGTTAGCGGACTGCATATCCTTTTGCTATCAGCAAGCAGGCATTCCCCTTCAAGACCGTGTTAAAGCACACACTGTGAGGGCCATGGCAACTTCAGTAGCGCACCTACGTTTGGTGCCGCTTTCTGACATTTGCAGGGCTGCTACCTGGAGTTCTCGCCATACCTTTACAGCCCATTATTGTTTAGACAAGGCCGGAAGACAAGATTCCATCTTCGGCTAGTCTGTCTTGGAAACCTTTTTACAACTTGATGTACCAACACCCTTCCGCCTGCCCGTTAGAGTTCAGGATGCCCTCTACCAAATTCCACCCCAGTCCTTGTGCCTATTGCACGCCATTGGGTACATTTAGTGCATTTCTCAGACATCCTCAGCTCGGTACTCACCCATATATGAGGACTACCATGCTACTTGTCCTGTGAGAAAGCAAATGTTGCTTACCTGTAACAGGTGTTCTCACAGGACAGCAGGATGTTAGTCCTCACGAAATCCGCCCGCCGCCCCGCAGTGTTGGGTTCGTTACGTTTTCTTATTTTATTTTTTGGCACTTCCTGTAGCTTTAAACAAGACTGAAGGGGGACCCCTGCTGGATGCAGGGTCAGTGCATTGCTGGGCATGCCCAGTAGGTGCCAGTCAAAATTCTAGAAACTTTGACAAAAGTGTTCCGTGATTGGGCTCCATCCTGATGATGTCACCCATATGTGAGGGCTAACATCCTGCTGTCCTGTGAGAACACCTGTTACAGGTAAGCAACATTTTGCTTCATCTGCACAGAAGGTATTGTTGTTAAAAGAAAATAATTTAATTCCTCGAGTACCAGGACACCACCACTGTCTGCTAGCAATAACCCACCAAAGGTAGAATGGAAAAACTGTTAGACTGTGCCATTACCCTTCACTGAATTTAAAAAGATTTATATAGCAGATTTGTTTTCTGTCTGTAAAGGGGCTATTTAGCTCATCAGAGTTTTGGGGGGGTTTTTGTTTTATTTTTTTTTTAATTGTTTCCTGCCTTTGCATTTCTGGATGGGGGAGAATAGTGCAGATGAATGGGAGTAAGCAGCTGTGCCATGCTGCAGTACTCACTGATCAATTGGACCTCCTTTTCTTGTTTGTTCTTGGATCCTGTTCACAGTTATTCAGATGCTTTCTGGTACAAAGAGTTTGTTAAAGGAGGAGAAGTTTGTGCACAGTTATCCTTATGACTGGAGGACTAAGAAGCCCGTGATCATACGTGCTAGCAAACAGTGGTTTGTAAATACAGCAAATATCAAAGCAGGAGCTCAGGTAAATGTTTTGTGTTTTTCCTTTTCCTGTTAGTTTTGGATATGATGTGGCCACATGTAATGGCTTATGGACTCTTGTGGGGTTTCCCTAATTGTCAATAGAGAAAATATATCAGGTTTCGAGCCTCTGCTAATGTAAAGCATGGTCTCTTTCAGGGTTCCAAGCTTGGCTCTATTGAAAATAGCAACTTAAAAGGTAAAAGTTTTTATATATAGCAGGATCCAGCGTAAAGTGCAGGCTGTCCCTGAGCTTTTAACCATCCAGAGCAGTGAACAAAAGCGCAGAACGTCATACATAAAACATAGAAGCTAACAAAGTCCATAAACTAAACACCAACTCACTCTGAGTGTGGTTTCTTTACATACAAGTCCAGTGACTTCAGACATCTTACGACAAAGCAGAGATTTCAATCCCAAATAAGCATAAGCAGAATCAATTCAAGGTACTTGCCGCCAGGTCCAGTCGAGGCCAGGTTATACACATACTCCGAGTACTCACAACTCCAAGTAATTCTTTTCAACAGAACTCCAGTTATCATGGATCTCTGTAACTGAGAGCCACGACCAGTTTAGCAGCTCCCTTTCTAGTGCCTGGAACCAATTCGGTTCCTCAGGTATGTGTTATCTGACTCTTGCAGCAGACACAGTACCAGATCTCCTCCATTGTATTGGCATACTTTCATTAATTCCCTCCAGTGGTTTAAAGGGCAAAGCATCAGCCTCCCAGCTGGTCAAGCCCATTAAGCAGCCACTAGTGGCCAGGCTTATCCCTATACCGTTTGTACGATTATGGATGTGAATAAGCTGGCTGGCAGCTGAAGAGCTGCAGAGAATGTTTTCTGTTCAGATCTTTTGAGATGAGAGGTGGGAACAGAGGAAAAGGAGGATAAGAGCAAGTGTGAAGCCTTTCTTAGTTCTTCCAGAGGCCTCTGTCAGCTGATTATAGAACAGATCTGTTGGAAGCTTACAAATGTCATCCAGCACATTTCTGTTATTTCCATCGAGCCTTAGGGCCTTAAGAATATTATAGCTATATCCATTTGGAGACAGTAGTGGAGTGGTGATGGTAAGCGTTCATGCATGTTGGGGGAGACATTTCATGAAATTGCATCAAAAGAGCTTTTATTTACAGTAATGTTCTTAATATATTACAGGAAGCATTAAAGAAAGTGAAGTTTATTCCTGCATCAGCAGCCAAAGGAATGCTGGAAATGCTGGACAGACGGACGTATTGGTGCATATCACGGCAAAGGAGTTGGGGTGTTCCCATTCCAGTGTTCTACCATAAGGAAACCGGGGAGCCATTGATGAACAGGTAGAACTGCATGCAAAAATTACAAACTAGTGTAAACATTGTGGATGTTCTGAAAACCGGTCCTGTTTGTGGCCCTCAGTTAAAAAAACACAGATTTTTTTTTTTTTTTTTAATGTTGAATTTTCTTCTCATTCTCTGAGGTCTATAATTCTCTGATGGCTATAATTTTTGGACTGTGAAATGAATGCTCATCAGACTGTCCAGAATGGTTGAGTCAAGAAATTTAGGGAGGGGGAGAGTTTTTTTTGTTTGTTTTCAAAACATTTTATTAATGCATTAGAAAATTGCACAACATTTTAAGATAGTACAACTAGATAATGTGACAGCTTTTGTGCAGCAAAGTGCAAATATATAAATCAAGTCAAACAGCAAGCGGAAAACTTACTTCCTACCACACAACTAGGTATATTAATACCCAGTCTCACACAAGGTAGATAATAGAAGAAGAAACTAGGCATAGTACTGCAACTGCAGTAATCAAATGTTCAACCAACTCTCCCTGCTTATTAGTAGGAATATACTCGGACCCAACGTAGAACATGTTCAGTTCTCAATGGACCTATTCAGAGTATTTCTCTCCGATTCCCACTTTGGCACAGAATCCCATGTCAAAAAAATCCTCCCTTAGCTCAGATAATTTTTCCAAAGCATGGGGCTCTCAGACTATGTTAATCCAGGCCTTAAGAGAAGCCTTATCGGAATTATTCCACCTGTGTGTGACTAGATGCAGACACCCCAATCTATGTCCTGAAAGGCATCATGGCGAAGACACTAGAGAAAAATGTTGATGCCAGTATACAGCCTTGTTTTGTGACATTTTGAGACTTGGAAGGAGTGAAAATTCGCCACATCTCTGCACCTTGGGCATCATCCCTTCATGAAAAGATCTGGTAATAGAAACAAACCTTTCTGGGCACCCAAGTTTCTGGAGGGTTTTCCACAGGCCATTGTAGTCGATTGTATCAAAGGCCTTTGTCGAATCTATGAAGATCCTATCTAGCGCTTGGTTTTCCTCTAGGCACTTCTGCATCTGCCTGGCCCAAAACACCATGTTTGTGATTCCTTTGCTAGATCTGAAACCACAATGTGATTTTTGGGAAGATACAGTCCACAAGTTGCTTCATTATTTTATTCAAAATTAGTCTTGACAGTAGAGAAATCTCACAGTGGTTATCACAGATTCTGTTGCCCTTCCTCTTGTACAGGTGAATAGCTGATGCATCTGTGACGGGATGTATAGGGATAAAAAATTCATTTTCGTTTTTGAGAGGTTTTTTTCCCCACAAATTTTGTTTCATGGAAGGCCTCCTATCCTGTTCCCACCACCCATCCCTTCCACCCTGAAAAATGCTGGGGCCAGGATCCCTCTGGCCCCCACTTACCTGATAAGGCCTAGGCCAAGCTGAAGCCTTCCACTTGGAAGTCGTTGCATACTTTTGCTTGGCATTACCGTCTTGACATAGCGGCACCAGTGCTTGGTTCTTTTGGCAGACAGGTACTCCAAGCGGGACTTTCGCGGTCCCATCCTAGTTAGGGAAGCTTTGGTACATCCCACTGTCTGGACTGATCCGTGGTACGTACAGGGAAAGGAAAATTGATTCTTACCTGCTAATTTTCATCCCTGTAGTACCACGGATCAGTCCAGACTCCCTCCTGGTATCCTGTTCTTGTCCGCTCATTTTCTTCTTTCTTTTCAGCTGTGGAGAATGCCTTTTCCTTACAGAACTATTATATATGAAGGATCTTAAGGAACCGGACATTTATACCTTTTAGACAAGAGCTGGTTTTTTGCACTCTTTCTAGTTTTTGCATTGTGTTATCCTTTTTGGATCACTTACTTGCTTGACCTTCATCGGGTTCATTTCTCAGTTTGGTTATCTGCTTTGTTAATGTTTATACTGAGGGGTGCAGGGTGAGCACACTCCTTATATGGGATGCCCTTTCAATTTTTCTCTGGCTCCATCTGCTGGACAGGAGGCTCAACCCACTGTCTGGACTGATCCATGGTACTACAGGAACGAAAATTAGCAGGTAAGAACCAATTTTCCTGTAGGTTGCCACAACATCGGCTTCTTTTTTTTAATTAACACTTTTTATTGAACATTATACAACAATGATGAACAAACATATGCACATAACACGGTAAATAGCACAGCTTTTCCCACGCGGACATAAACAGTGAATCTGATAAAATATTAATGAATAAAACAGAGCATGTAACCCATTACCCTAGTCTGACCCGTGGTTTTATTAAATGGATGCTCATTACCAGAACCACCCGCTTTGTCTCAATCATTTTATATATCCCCTACCCATATCCTCCCATCACCCCCTCCTTCCCCTATGCAGTAATTCCCATCTTCAAATGGATTAATATGTGGGATAATCGATTAGTAAGATACTGTGAACTTCCCCTCTTGCTGTGGGTTCAGTGCCTGCCATTGAATAAAGGGTTGCCACAATTTCTCGAATTTTTTCAGCCATCGGCGACGTATTGCTGTGAGTCTATTTAGATAGTAAACTCTCTGTAGTCTTTGGGTTACTTTTTGTACTGGCGGGAGCTGTGGATCTTTCCAGGAGAAAGCTATTGCACCCTTTGCCGCCATTAATACCTGCTAAACTAAAAAAGGGATTGGGGATCCCGTGTTCATTGGAGGAATTCCCAAAAGCACAGCGGCTGGATCTAGGACCATCCTTGTACCCACCACAGTATCATAAGAAAATGCCATACTGGGTCAGACCAAGGGTCCATCAAGCCCAGCATCCTGTTTCCAACAGTGGCCAATCCTATCAATCAACTGCATTATAGCCTCCTAAAATTTGGTCACCTTTGGGCATTCCCACCACATATGGAAATAGGTTCCATCCAAACCGCATTCCCTCCAGCACTTTTGACTCACAGAGGCAGAAAAATTAGCTATTCTAGTTGGGTGGAGGTGTCATCGATATAAATGTTTATACCCCTGTTCCACAATACTAGCCAATATGGAGCTTTTCTGAATCCTAATGTAGCAGGCTTCCCATTCCCGGTCTTCTGTAGGGCATGAAAGACCTTTTTCCCAGGCACGTATATGTGCCGGGGGCATAGCTGGATCTATAAATAACATATATTTTTGAAATTTCTTTCTTTACAAATCGTGCTTTCTCACAGAACCCTTCAAACAACGTTTTGCCTTTGGACAGATCCACTCTCACCTCTTTTCGAGACATATATTGCCCCAATTGAAGTTAGCATCTGTCTTATCGAAATTGAATTCCTTCACAGCCGCTTCAAACTGTTTAACCTTCAGCCCATCCCAGACTTGTCCCAAACGCAAGCATCCTTTATTCCCCCATCTCCTCTCCCGTGCCCCAGAACACCCTGGGCAAAAACTAAGGTTAAAAAAAAATTGGCGTGCTATAAAAGTAATTCCACATTCCCACTAGTGTATTCTTCCATTTGTCCCAGAGCCGCAAGGTCAAGGCTACCGTGGGAGGAGTTGGACAAGTCACCTTTCGGTTAGGTTTTGGTAACCACACTAAGGGAGCCATTGATTCCACCGTCATTAATGCTTCCTCTAGGCCCACCCATCGTTTTTCTTGGCCACTCAGATGCCAGCTAATAACCGCCCGCAGTTGGGCCCCCAAGTAATATCTCTTGAGACAAGGTACCCCCTTTCCTCTTAGGGAAAAGCCACATGTTTCTACTCACACGTGGTGGGCGTTTTTTCTATATGTAGTGAAACAATTTTCACTGCCATTGGCAGTTTAGTCTCAGATTCCTTTGGGAATCACACAGGACAGCAGGTTCTGCCAGCAAAACCTTCCATCATGGCATTGATGTTGAGTGCGCAGTAGTCTTCTCCTTGCTATTTGTGAAGGAGGTAGAGAGTGGCCTGATTTCAGGAAAGCCTTTAACGAGAAGATTCTACAGTTTCAAGTGGAAGAGATTCTCCATTAGCTGTGAAACCAGCTTGCTGGATTCTTTCTTCTGTGGTTCAATGGACAAGCTTGAGTATTTGTTCTTCTTGTCCTTAGGTCTTAGCATTTCTTCGGTCAAAGTTCATCTCGCTGCCATTATGGTGAATCACCAGCAGATTGAAGGGGCTCCACTCTACCATTTAGTTTCAAAGTTCATTAAAGATCTTTGGCATTCTATGTTGCCAGTCAGTAGACTTCCAGTGCTTTGGGACTTCAATAAAATCTCTGGTCAACTCCCTTGAAATCTCACTTCTAATCTGTCAGGCTGGTGGACTTGAAGCATCTCACCTGGAAAGTATTGTTTCTTGTGGCTGTCATTTTGGTCTGAAGAGTGAGCAAACTACAGGCTCTGGTTTCCTATTCACCATATTTGCAGTTTTTTCACAACAGACTTTTTTTAAGCTCTGGAATTTGTTGCCAGAAGGTATAGTGAAAGCTGTTAGAATAACTGCATTTATAAAAGGTTTGGAGAAGTTCCTGGAGGAAAAGTCCATAAACCATTATGAAGGTGGCATTACAGAAATTCACTGCTGATCCCCTGGGATGAGCAACTTGGTATCTATCTACCCTTTGGGATCCTGCCAGGTACTTGTGACCTGGATTGGCCACTGTTGAAAACAGGATAGTGGGCTTGATGGACCTTTGGGCGAGTTCTTAAGATAAGAACAAACTTTGCCATATTTTTTTTTTTCCGTTTTTACAAACAATGTTTAATCAAAACAGTTTACATAACTGAATGAAATAAGTGTAAACAGAAAGAAATTAAAAAACATAGAATTACAAAAAAGTATAAAATTACAAACAATGATCAATAGAAAAATAAAAACTGTCTAAAAAAAAAAGTTAATTAATATAAAACAAACCAATATATAATAATGTCATGCCATATCATTTGCAAACAAAGGGAAAAATGAAATTGTTATTTAGTGAGTGATTATATGGAATGCAGATTGAAATAAGTGTGTTTTTAAAGATTTTTTGAAATGTTTAGAATTGAATATGGATCTTAGTGAGTCTGGTAGGCGTTCCATAGGATTGGACCGATGACTGAGAATACTCTTTTTCTGGGATATCTAGAAGATTTTTGTCCAGTGATCTTAAGTGCCTAGCAGGTTTATATATTCGAAGAATAGAGCATAAAGTAACAGAATTAGGGGTGTAAATGAGAGAGTGTATAATGGTCAGGATCTTGAATTGTATTCTGTATTTAACTGGTAGCCAGTGTAGAGATTGAAGTATTGGAGTAATATGGTTTTTTTATTGAAGAGTTTGTTAAAATACGTGCTGCTGCATTTTGGATCAATTGGAGTGAGTGAAGTGTATTATCTGGGAGACTTATGTATAGAGAGTTACAGTAATCAAGTCCGGAAAAGATAAGTGATTGAAGAATAGTCCGGAAATCGTGAAAGAAAAGTAAAGTGCGAAGCCGTTTCAGAAGTTGAAGCTTGTAGAATGAATTCCTGGTAATCGTGAATATATATGTTGCTTTAGTGAGAGGTCTGAATTGATAGTTATACCTAAGTTTTTTGCTGATTTGGAAATAGGAATAGTAGATCCATTAAATATGAGTTGGGGTGGGGGACCTATGGATGAATCAGTAATTGATGAGAGATGGACTATTTCTGTTTTTTTAGGATTTAATTTCAATCGATTGTGGGAAAGCCAGATGTCTATAGTTGTAAGATATAGAGATACTAAAGATAATGTATGGGTCCAGGAGGTGTTATATGGTACCATAAACTGTAGGTAACAGATAAATATTAAAAAGAATAGGGGATAGAGAAAGAACCCTGTGGTTCAGAGGAATAACTATTTATATTAACTCGTTGAATACGATCAGAAAGAAGTGAAATAAACCATTGTAATACAGCACCTGAGATACCTATAGATTTAAGAATAGAGATAAGAATTTGATGATCAACAGTATCAAAGGCCGCTGAAATATCTAACTTTGGGTCTCGCCAAAGTTCCTGCCAAAGGTGGTATCTGCATTCCACATTAATCAAACTATGGTGGGTTCCAGGCGGAGTATGCGGCAAGAATGTCATAACATTAGGAGTCCTAAAGTGATTTCCAGTGAGAAGGAAGCCAGCCCTTCCCCTCCCCTCCTCACTTAGGCTCATGAATAGCGTGGATACTTTGTGGCCATTGCTCATGTGCAGCCTTTTCTCACAAAGTCATTTTGCTAGGTGCATTCTTGCTCTGGTGTCATTTTTAGGTTTCTTGGCCCTTTCACTTCGAGCAGACCCTGTGCCCCATCCAAAGACTGAAAGCAAGATTGTGCATGGTGTATGTGTGTGTGTATGTATAAAGAATCTGTAGTTTAGGCTTGGCTGAAACCTCTTATACTGAACTTTTAGTCAGCAAATCCATTTTCTCCTGAAATTTTTCTTTTTTAGTGCAGTTCATGGGATCTTTGAATTGAGCTTAAAGTATGCAGCTTTTGGTGTTTTGAGAGAGGATAAGGAATAATGTGTCAGTTTTCTAGATAAAATTGAAGTGGTTTAGCTTATAGTCATAGCAGAGTTAATTGTAAGAAAAAAAAGCTCCATAGATTGTGGTTAATTCTATGGATCTTACCCTTTCCTCAGGAGGGACAAACTGTTAAGTGTCCTGAAAATATAAGATTCACAACTTATTTTGGTCTTTTTCTGCAGTCATTTACTATGTTATGTGACAGATTGTGGCATCAACATCCTTAGATTTAGTTTTATATAGGGAGTTGAATTTGGGCCAAATATTTTGAAGGCTCTGAGACTACTGCCTTGCAGAAAAAACCAATGACGTATCTAAAATGGTAATTTTAAGAGGTTAAGTATAAATCGATGTCCCCATGCTATGTTTTTGTTGCAAGCCTAAAGTTTTGTTTTTTTAATTTTTGTTCATAGTTTGTGTTTTGCTGCTTTCCCTCCATGTGCCAGTTGTCTCGTCTGCTCATGCCTCTCCTGCATTATTTCTCGTTCCTCCTCGTTTCACTCCTCTTCCCTAGGACAGGATTTAAGTTCATGGCAGGACCCATAGGCAGAGGATTGGGGGTGAGATGGAGTCCCACATAGATCAGAGAGTGGGGGGACTTGAATCTCAGCGTTTGGGCATTTGCAGAGTTTGGCACCCTCTGCACCTGCTTGTATTGCCTGTGCCTAAATCTGGCCCTGCTCTTTCCTCCCACCTGCTGTTCCTCCTGGTCGGTCTGCTGTGTGGTATTAGAGCGCCACCAGGCCAGCAGATGTGTAAATAGTGGTGGCCTCTGATCACTGGCCCAAAGATGAATGTGGCCCCTGGCAGTAAGTTAGGTTGATGGAAGTTCTTCATGCTGAACCTTCTTCAGCTGCTTTTCTGGAGGCCCTCTGATAGTTACCCGAGGATGATTTAAAAAAAAAAATGTTTCGCAGCCAGTTCACTGTCTTCATGAAGGAATTACCTTCATGATCATAAAAACATCATCTCCCTAGGTCAGCAGCTAACCTTTCAGGGGTAAGAATGACTTAACTTAGCAAAAGAGTACATGTTGAGAGGAGAGACTGTAAGGAAAATAGTGGAATTGGATTGAAATGACAGCCAACACTGGGCCTCAACTTTTACAGTCCGGGGTACTGATACAGAGACGTTAGGGAAAAAGTACAGGACTGCTTCTGAGGCTAAGTAGCAAAGCACGTTCTCACAGGACAAGCAGGATGGTAGTACTCACATATGTGTAACATCACAGGATGGAGCCAATCACGGAACACTTTTGTCAAAGTTTCTAGAACTTTGACTGGCACCTACTGGGCATGCCCAGCAATGCACTGACCCTGCATCCAGCAGGGGTCCCCCTTCAGTCTCTTTTTTTTCCACGCAGCAGTAGCCACGTGGATTAAGGAGCTCTCTTGAGATTCCTGACAGGAATTTTCCTCACGGAATTTCTTCAAAAATTTTCAAAACATTCTACGCCATAGGGGTCCCCCTATCAATATCTGTACTCCGCGGTCGAAAGGTAAGGTTTTACCCTTGTTGCGTTCGATTCCCGTCGAGTTTTCCCTTTGGGGCCTACCGGCCATCGACCGCACCGCGGCTAAATTTATGTCGAAGCCATGGCGTCGGGTTTTCATCGGTGCCCCGATTGTCCTTGGACAATGTCCATCACAGACCCGCATAGAGTTTGTGTATTGTGTTTGGGGTCCGACCATGATACCCTAACTTGCACCAAATGTGCCCAAATGATGCCGAAGGGCCGAAAAGCCTGTTTGGAGAAGATGGAGTTTCTTTTTCATTCAAACCTCCCGACTCCATTGACCGCTTCGACTTCTTCTGAGCCGGTGCCATCGATCTCTCGCCATCAGCGGGTCACCAGTGCGGATCGACCGGCATCGACTACTCCGAAGGTGTTGACGTCTTCCTCATCTCAGGAGAAGGACCGAGGAGAACATCGTGAAAAGCATCGACACTGGCATCGGAAGGCTCAGTCCACCGAACCAGGCAAGACATCGGCGTCGATAGAGCCACCGACGAAGAAATCCCATCCAGAGAAGGCCCCATCCTCCTCTGTGACCGGTCACTGAGGCATTCCCCACCTTCATCGGTGCAGGGGGTCGTAATTCCACTTTCACTGGTGGACCCTCCGGCTACGCCAGTGCTGCCTCCTACTCCTGTGCTAGGGTTCCCTGCCCCAGGCTTCCGTGAGGAATTGGATCGGATGATCCAAGAGGCCATCGGTAAAGCGCTGCAGGGCTTCCAGCCTCCATCGATGTCGATACTGGTGCCCGAGCCGGTCACCGATCCAATTCCCATGGCGCTCGCACCGCTACTGGGAAGATTGGATGAGTTGCTCGGTGCCCTTCCATCAATGGAACCGAAAACACCGGTATGTCCTCTTCCTTCGATGCTGATACATCTGTCATCAGAAGACGAAGAAACACCGTTACCCATACCGCCATCTGGAATTCTGCAACCGACTCATACATCGATGTCGCCGGTTCCATCGGTTCCTCCATCGATGCAGTCGGTGCCACCTCCGATATCATCGATACCTAGGCCTGGTCCTTCGGGATTAATGCCCTTTCGAAGATCCTCAGGGAGCTGGTGATCAACCTTATGATCCTTGGACTGATGATTCTTCCCAGGAAACAGATGATCTACCTTCAGAGCCCTCTCCTCCTGAAGAGAGAAGGCGTTCTCCTCCAGAGGATCTGTCCTTTATTAACTTCATCAAAGAAATGTCTGAAACAGACCCATTTCAGCTTCAGACAGAAGAAGATTCAAGACACAAGATGCTGGAAGTGCTCCAGTTTCTTGATGTTCCTAAGGAAATCATGTCAATTCCCATTCATGAAATCCTAATTGGCCTGCTGAAGAGGAATTGGGAGCATCCAGGTTCAGTTCCACCTGTCAACCGTAAGACAGATGCCACTTATCTTGTGCAGTCAGCTCCTGGGTTTCAAAAATTACAACTGGATCATCACTCTGTGGTTGTGGAATCGGCCCAGAAAAAGGCACGATGTTCCAAACCTCATTCCTCCATACCTCCAGGGAAGGAACAAAAATCCCTAGATGCTTTTGGCAGATGGGTTTTTCAGGGCTCAATGCTTATATCTCACATTGCTTCCTACCAGTTGTACATGACCCAGTATAACAAAAACCTGTTTAAAAAGATACAGGATTTCTCTGAATCTTTACCTGACCAGTTCCAGGATGACCTTAATGCTCTTGGTCAGAAAGGCCTGGATGCTGGTAGGCCTTTGGTCTGCGCTGCGTACGACATATTTGACACTGCCTCTAGAGTGTCCGCAGCGGGGATTAGTGCACGAAGGTGGGCCTGGTTGAAATCTTCTGACCTCAGACCAGAGCTACAGGACAGGTTGGCTGACCTGCCATGTGCTGGAGATAATCTCTTCAGAGATAAAATTCAGGAGACTGGCGCAGCTCAAGGACCACCATGAAACGCTGCGTCAACTTTCTTCAGTGCCTGCTGAGTTCTCATCCACCTCCAAGAGGACATTCAGACGAGACTCTAAACGACCAGTCTACAAACTAAGAAGGTATTATCCTCCGGCTTCCCGAGGTCGACCTTCCAAGCCTCATCAGAAGGGCCAGTCCAGGCAGACCCGGCCTCAGAAGACCTAACCTGCTCCTCAGTCAGGACCAGCGACAGGGTTTTGACTCCTTCCTAGAGAGCATAGGCCAACCTCCTCTTCCATATGTACCCATCGGTAGTCATTTGTGCCACTTAACCAGCACTTGGCACACAGTCACCACCGATCAATGGGTACTTGCGGTAGTCACTCAGGGTTACCACCTCAACTTCCTGACTGTACCGGCAGACTCCCCACCTCGGCTGACGTGGGAATTGTCCGACCACTCTCTCCTTCTGGAACAGGAGGTGTCAACCCTCCTCCAGTCACGGGCAATAGAACCAGTGCCCCTCTCTCAACAGGGGCAGGGGTTCTATTCCCGGTATTTCCTCATCCCAAAAAAGTCAGGGCGGGTTTCGTCCAATTCTGGACCTTCGAGCCCTAAACAAGTATCTACAAAGAGAGAAGTTCAAGATGGTAACCTTGGATTCGCTACTTCCTCTTCTACAAAAAGGAGATTGGCTATGCTCTGTAGATCTCCGGGACGCATACACACACACATCAATTATTCCATCTCATCGCAAATTCCTGCGATTCTTGGTCGGCCCTCGTCACTTTCAGTACCGTGTACTACCATTCGGCCTAGCGTCTGCTCCACGAGTATTCACCAAGTGCCTCGTAGTAGCCGCAGCCTTTCTCAGGAGTCAGGATGTCCATGTCTACCCTTATCTCGACAATTGGTTGATAAGGGCTCCGACTCAATCTGCCGTATTAGCGTCCTTGCGTCTCATTCTCCGTACCCTGATCTCCCTAGAGTTTCTAATCAACTATCCCAAATCCAAGATAGTTCAATCCCAAACCTTATCCTTTATAGGGGCAGACCTAAACACCATACAGGCGAAAGCCTTCCTCCCTCAGGACCGGGCTTTCACCCTGGCCTCTCTGGCACATCAATTACAGACTCGAGTATCCTCAACTGCTCGTCACTTCCTCATACTGCTGGGTCACATGGCGTCCGCGGTGCATGTCACTCCGATGGCCCACCTAGCCATGAGAATTATGCAGTGGACCTTAAAATCCCAGTAGGTTCAGGCTTGTCAACCAACGTCCAGCATTGTTCACATTACCACACAGCTCAGACTATCGCTGGCCTGGTGGATGCAACACTCCTATTTAATTCAAGGCCTTCCATTTCAGGCTATAGATCCTCAAATCACCTTGACAACAGACTCCTCCAACCTAGGGTGGGGTGCTCATGTTGGCGACCTACAGACTCGGGGAAACCTGGTCTCCAGAGGAAGCCAAACGCCAGACATTGGAGCTTCGGGCAATCAGATATGCCTTCAGGGCTTTTCAGGATTGCCTTTCAAACAAAGCCATCCTGATTCAAACCGACAATCAGGTGGCAATGTGATACATCAACAAGCAAGGGGGAACAGGCTCCTACCTCCTGTCAGGTCGATACAGTTATGCCGCGTTGGAGCGCGGCAGTGCCAGGCGCACCCTCGTTCCCCGCACGCACAGTTCTCTTCACCTACTGCTCGATACTCTCTTCAAATTGCATGCAAATGCATGCTGCGTCTGCGAAGCGTTAGGCGAAGGTTAGGCCCGCGCAACCCATTTTACTGTATAGAGCGTCTATACAGTATCCTGGGTGCGCGGGCCTAACGCTTCACGGCCATGCTGGTATCTGTCATTTCAAATGACATTTGAAATGACAGGTACCAGGAAGTGGACAGTTCTCTGATGCTCGGCAAACTTTCCCCCAGCCCCCGCTCACCTGCCCTGGCCGCATCCGGTCTCCGGTGTAGTCCCAGTCCTGTCCCCTCCCCCCGAAGCAAAAAAAAAAAAAACCGAAAAAGTAGCAAGAGAGCGAGGGGAGAGACGGGCAATCCTAGGCTCGGGCCTGCTAGTCCCTTCTCCTCTCCTCCCGAAGCAGGGCGCGAAAAGCAGCCTTGCTCCGGGAGGAGGGGGGGGGCAGTTTAAAGCAACGAAGCGACTTACTTTTGCAGCCCCCCCCCCTCTGGACATCGGCGACGACCGTGGCTCCAGCCTCCAGCTGTCAGACAGACGCATTGCACGTGGGAAAGCGGCCCCTATGCGTGCAATTGGCTGCTCAAGACGTGACGTCACGACGTTTGGCGTCACGGCATGTGACGTCACGTCTTGAGCAGCCAATTGCACGCATAGGGGCCGCTTTCCCACGTGCGATGCGTCTGTCTGACAACTGGAGGCAGGAGCCGCGGTCGTCGCCGATGTCCAGAGGGGGGGGCTGCAAAAGTAAGTAGCTTCGTCGCTTTAAACTGCCCTCCTCCTGGAGCAAGGCTGCTTTTCGCGCCCTGCTTCGGGAGGAGAGGAGAAGGGACTAGCAGGCCCGAGCCTAGGATTGCCCGGTCGTCGTCGCTGATGTCTGGAGGGGGGGGCTGCAAAAGTAAGCTGCTTCGTCGCTTTAAACTGCTCCTCCCGGAGCAAGGCTGCTTTTCGCGCCCTGCTTCAGGAGGAGAGAGCAAGGGACTGGCAGGCCTGAGCGTAGGATTGCCCGTCTCTCCCCTCGCTCTCTTGCTACTTTTTTTTCGGGGTTTTTTTTTTTTTTTTTTTTTGCTTCGGGAGGAGGGGACAGGACGGGGCTGCACCGGAGACCGGACGCGGCCAGGGCAGGTGAGCGGGGGCTGTGGGAAAGTTTGCCGTCTACCCTTACCCCTGCCTCTAACGCTGGGGTAAGGGTAGGCGGTAAGTTAGCAGGGTAAACGCGCGGCAAAACGGCAGGGTAAAAAAGCGATAGTCGGGGCGCGCGTTACTGTATGGGAGGGAATAGCTAATTCGCTCGTTTACATTTAATATACATGCCGCGGGCGGAAGGGGTTACCCGGGGATTTTAAGAGGCGGTAGGGATGAGTAAAAGGGGATAGTGTATCGCGGGAAGGGCTAACGCGGCCAGAAAGTGAGTAGAAGGCGAGTTAGGAGCAGGGTAACAGCGGTTGCACTTTACTGTATCGATCTGTGTGTCAGGAAGCTGCACAGATATGGGCGTGGGCCCTTTCCCACTCGATGTGCCTCACAGCCGCTTACTTGCCGGGCGTGGACAATGTGTTGGCGGACAAGTTGAGCCACATGTTTCTTCCGCACAAGTGGTCTCTCAACCCCACAGTAGCAGACTCAATATTCCAATGTTGGGGTTATCCTCAAATAACGTCAGTCCACAATCGCAAAGTAGAAAACTTCTGCTCTCTAACTCGCAGTCACCACTCGCAACCGAAAGACGCTTTCACCCTCTTGTGGGCCAGCCATCTCCTCTCTGCATACCCTCCACTTCCACTAATATCGAAGACTCTCGTGAAGTTACGGAAGGACAAGGGTGTAATGATTCTGATAGCCCCTCACTGGCCGCGCCAGGGTGGTTTCCAATCCTCCAGGACTTATCAGTTTGCCGTCACATTCCTCTGGGGAAGGATCCGTTTCTGATAACTCAGAACAACGGATGCCTGCGCCACCCAACCTCCAGGCCCTACCTCCGACTGCCTGGATGTTGAAAGGTTAATACTCCAACCTCTTAACCTTTCAGAGTCTGTGTCCCGAGTCCTAGTAACTTCACCAAAGCCTTCCACGAGAAGGTCTTACCGTTCTAAATGGAAGAGATTTACAATATGGTGCACTTCTATGTCCTTAGACCCCTTCACTTGCTCCACGGCGAAGTTTCTGGACTATCTCTGGCACCTGTCGGAGGCAGGCCTAAAAACTTCCTCCATCAGGGTGCATGTCAGCGCGGTAGCTGCGTTTCATAAAGGCGTGGGGAATGTTCCTATTTTAACACAACCCCTAGTAACACGCTTTGAGAGGTTTGTTCCACTTAAAACCTCCACTACGCCCTCCGGCTCCTGCTTGGGACCTTGACATGGTTTTGGGTCAGCTCATGAAATCTCAGTTTGAGCCTCTCCACTCCTGGAAAGTAGTTTTTCTTCTCGCTATCACATCCACTCGCAGAGTTAGTGAGTTGCAGGCATTAGTTACCTACCCACCTTACACTGAAATTCTGCATGACAGAGTAGTGCTCCGCACTCACCCTACATTTTTACCAAAGGTAGTGTCGGAATTCCATATTAATCAATCCATTATCCTACCTACCCTTTTTCCCAGGCCCCATTCAAACCCAGGAGAACAGGCTCTGCATTCCTTGGACTGCAAACGTGTCCTAGCCTTCTGTCTAGACCACACGTCAGCCCACAGGAAATCCACTCAATTGTTTGTCTCTTTCGATACCATCAAATTGGGAAATCCTGTGGGAAAGTAGACTCTCTCCTCCTGGTTAGCGGACTACATTTCTTTTTGCTACCAGCAAGCAGGCATTCTGCTGCAAGACCGTGTAAAAGCACACTCCGTCAGGGGCATGACAACATCAGTAGCGCACCTCTGTTCGGTGCCGCTTGCTGATATTTGTAAGGCTGCTACCTGGAGTTCTCTCCATACCTTCGCATCCTGTTACTGCTTAGATGAGACTGGCACACAGAATTCCATCTTTGGCCAGTCCATTCTATTCAACTTGTTTTCAGTTTAACTTCCCAACATCCTCCCACTGACCCATTCAGGGTTCAGGATGCCCTCCTAACCAAAATCCACCCCTGTTGTTGTGCCTGTTGCACAACTTTGGGTACATTTGGTGTTTTGCTTGGGCATCCTCAGCTCAGTACTCACCCATATGTGAGGACTACCATCCTGCTTGTCCTGTGAGAAAGCAGAGTTGCTTACCTGTAACAGGTGTTCTCACAGGACAGCAGGATGTTAGTCCTCACGAAACCCGCCCGCCACCCCGCGGAGTTGGGTTCGCTTACGTTTTCTTATTTTATTTTTCGCGCATACTTTTTACTATAAGACGAGACTGAAGAGGGACCCCTGCTGGCTGCAGGTTTAGTGCCTTGCTGGGCATGCCCAGTAGGTGCCAGTCAAAGTTCTAGAAACTTTGACAAAAGTGTTCGGTGATTGGGCTCCATCCTGTGATGTCACCCATATGTGAGGACTAACATCCTGTTGTCCTGTGAGAATACCTGTTACAGGTAAGCAACTCTGCTTTCTAGCAGCAGCTTTATATGAATTATCAAGAAGGCTGCCCACCCTGTAAAAATGTGGCTAGCAGTAATTTTGTTATGGGTTTGACAGTTGCTTGGTTTTGATGATAAATAAGGCTTAGGGGTGGCCTGCACAGAGCAGCAATTACTTCCATAAGAAACTTGCTGGGCACATTGGATGGCCCATTTGGACTTTTTCTGCCGTCTTTACTATAATACTATGTAAGTAACCTCTGCAGAGTAAAGCAGGTGATTGTGCGAGGGCGTGCTGTGCAGTTAGGGAGGAGTATAACTTGTGGAGCTGCAAGGAAGCAAGACCTTGAGCACGGATCATCATTTTTTGTGCAGCCGCGCATATTTTCATTTTGTCTGTTGGTAGTATGCGAGTGTGTGATTTTTTTTTTTCTTTTTGTTGATGCTGTATTGATTTGTTGATGCTGTATTGATTGCATTTAATCTCTCTCCCACCCCCCAAAAAGACCTGTTTACCCCAGCTGTAATTACTCAGAGTTCTTACTTGGTGAGTGCGTGAATTGCATTCTTGGCGGCTCGGATCCTGGCCCACTTGAGGTACTCAAATTTAAAAGAAATCCATAAATGCCTTTAAGACTCTCTTCCAGCACACTTACATCATTGTCCTTCGCTTTGAGATTCCTGCTGTTCCCAGACTTTTGAGCTCTTGTGCTCGAGTGGTGCTCAGAAACCAGCAGTTCCCCTGTTTAAAGCAGGCAGATCTACAGGTAATGTAAAGGGATTTTGCTCTTGGTCTTAGCTGTAGTTTGTTCTTATTTTATTCCCTGTCTCTTCAATCAGAGCGCTGGTAACTGTATGTACAGTTTGCTGGGCAGTAAAAATGTTGCTCTCTGTACCTTTGGGGGGGAAGGAGGAAACCTGCTACAATTTGGGGTGTCTGAAGCTAATACAGTACCAGGCTGCTGAATTAATTGCATTGGAAGCGGACAGAAGTGTAATCGGGACTTCGGAACAGCGCTTGCGTTCTGAACTTATGCTGTATGTTGGCACCAACATTGCCAGCTCAATAAACGAAAGAATGGATTTCTGCAGTTTGCATATTAAACAGTTATGCATTCTCAAATGGAGATTTATTTTTTGATGGGGGGGGAGAGACAGTAGCATCCTTTTTTCTGGGGGGGGCCCCTTAAATAGGACCTGGTGCAGCAGTGCCATGAGCCAGCCTTCACAGCTACTTGTAGGGGTTGGGATTTCCCACTGTTCTTATTCTATTGCCCCCCTCCAATCTACTTGAGCCACTGCAGCAGCAGTCGTTTAGCTGGAAGGCCCAGTCCGCGACTGGCGATTAGGCCTCCTGACTCCCCCCCCCCCCCCCCCCCCCCAGTGAATGGCTGCCTCCACATATTCACATGGATACAATCCCCTCTCTCTCGCTATGCTCAGCAAAGATTGATCCATTCTCATAAGTCATGGAAGCTGCGGATCAGATGTATAAAGAGATGCTATGAAGTATTGAAGTCCTTTATTTACCGGAGTGGCTCTCATAGTTATCGTGACCAACCTTGACACACATTGTGTGCTTAGCACATTGTGAAATTTAGCATGAGCTGATAGTACCTGTGTCCTCACTGGAGCGAGGCGTTGCTTGGAGGAACGTGCACATCCTCGTGTAAGTGTGCCCTGTTCCCTGTCCATTCTTCATGGAGGTCAGTGTGAAGAAATGTGTGGGAAACAGGGGAGACGTGGAGCTCAGGAATAAAACAGACTTTAGAGGATTAAATACAACGTGAGCCTGAAGGCTGATTTTATTTTGTGCGCATGTCACTTAATGCAGTGGCCATGGCTTTACTTGAAGGATTTTCTAGTTGATGTGCCCAATATTTTTTGCTAGAAGTGCTGCAAAACCCCCCAAAGTTTCTGCTCTTCCCTCAGGAGATAACTGGTTTGAAAGCAGCTATGGTGCACAGGGTATTGACCCACAGAAATGACAGACAAACTCTGAAGAGACACTGGCTATCAATTCATAGGTCATTTTCCTGAGCACCAGCTAAAGTCCTTGTATTCTTTTGGCTGTTCCTGGTATTTGCTTCTCGAGCTGAGCCACGGTGGTTAGAAACACGCAGCTTGCTTTCTCCCAAGTATCTTGTATTGCTCATTTGCCAGGGACAATGCATATGGATATTGTCTCCTGAACATCGCACCTCCACAAGAGATCCACTGTGAAGCAAGAGATACTGTTTTAGGCACATTGCTCTCCCTGCTTTCTGGCAAGGAGCAAACATGTAAAATGACACTGCTGGGAGTAGCTGTCTTTTAATCGAAAAGCAAAACATCTGTATTTCTCAGAAGAGCAGTATTTAACCTGCACACAAGCATGCACGTACATAAGAATATGGATTAATGATCTTTTTTCTTTTAACATGTAGATTAACAGCTGGAGCTCCTGGTGCAACAGAGTGCACTAAGTATGGAGCCAAATGTACCGGTTTTCACCGTTTTTGTAATAGCACTGCCATAGTTATGGTTTATGCTGTTACAGTTCCACAGTTCAGCAAAACCTTCTCATCCCTGTCGCACAGAAGCAGTTCCTGTTATAGGGAGCCTTACACTAACCTTAGGAAAAGAAGAAACATACAAGACGAGAAACTCGTATCCGTGCTTCTGGGAGTGGATAGGTGTTCCTTGGTGTTCCCTGGTCTGTAAGTGCCCATCAAAAGTAACAGCATCTCCACTGGAAGCCAGCGCAGTCCACATGGAGTTGCTGTTACACCTGATAGGCACTGCTGGACAGTCTGGATGGCCCCCCCTCATCATGTGCCGACTTCACCGTGGTGTTTAACTTCTTCTGAATTCCATGCCTTCGGTGGCACCCATTGCTTCGTCTTTTCAAAAGCCGCTGTTTACTGCTGCACAGAACACACCTTGCACTTCCTGAAACATTAGGGAAGGTTGTTAGAGGGAGAAACCTGCTTCCCTTCAGCTGTGGGTAAAAAAAAACCCAACTATATGTTAATCTGAAAGCAAAATAAGATCATAGTCTACTCCTTAAAAGTCAGAAAAAGGCCTCTTTCAAATCTCTCAAGCTTGGGATTCCTAGACAGATAAAATGCTGAGCAGCCACTTTGTAAATCTATACTGGACACTCAGGCATTTCTCTATATCAGTGTATATGTTTAAAATGCAAATAAGAAAAGCCCCAAAAATCCTTTTGCCTCCTGGGGTCAGCTTTTTTTTCTTCATTTCAACTGAGATTTCTTTGGATTCCCTAACAGCAGCTGGTAATGGTTAGTGCTGGCTTAGTTAGGTTGCGATATTAGAATATATGAGATGCAGTTCCTCTCTGGATTTTCTTTTTCTCTTCTTCTTGGCTCTACGCTCAGTTTATCTTGGACCCTCTCCTTTTTTTTTTCTTTTATTTAAATACATATGAGGCTCACTGGTTTTGTTTTGTTTTTTCTTCTTTATAATGTTACGGATTTTTCTCTAACAAATCTCTTGTTGATTTCCGCAACAAGAATTCTTGTGTTTATTTTTATACAAGTTTATACAATTAAAAAAAAAACAAACCAAAAAAACCCCCTATAAATTAGAAATTTCAATATTTGCTTTACATGAAACATGCCAGGCCCAAGCTCCCTCCCTGCACAATACCACTGACCCTGTCTGATCTCCGGCTTTACCCTCTTTTCGCACTGCCGAGATTCCTCCATACTTGTCCCAAGCCATTGGGAGGCTGTTCCGTGCACCCACCATCATCTGTCTGAAACAAATCCAGAGTCTACGCCTTCTCTAGGCTCAAATCAAGACCCCTTCTCCCAGATCATCTTCCTTTCCATCACAAAAGGCTTGTCTGTTTCCATGATTCGTGCGCTTCAGGTATTTGAAAGTCAGCTTTCCATCCTTCCTTCCTTTCCTCTCTTCTGTTGTGCGTGGATGTGTCCAGAGTTGGACCCACTATTCCAGATGAGGTTCCTCTTGTGATTCAAGAGGAATTACCACTTCCTTTTTTACAGCTGGTCCCAGGGGCTTCGTTATTGAGATTTATAATTATATCTGCCATTTGGACACTGTCAGAAAGTTAAGCATTTTCACAATCTCTGAACTTTCCAAAACTGATACAAGAAACATTTGGGGGCCTGATTTATAAAGCTTCCCCCCCCCCCCCCCCAAAGATACAGCATGGGAGAAAAGCCTTAATAAAGTAGGCCAGCAGTGATAGTTAATTTTCTTACACATGGGGTTTCCCAAGAGAATCAGGTTACAAAGACGTAAATTTGTAGATAATCTATGCACAGACTGAAAAAGATATATGCAGCATTTATTTGTGCATGGTTTCCCCCCAGTCCTAAATGCTTTTGTAGCTTGGAAGGCTCCATAAATAGCAACTTACCTACCTCCCACAATAGCTGGTCAAACAGGTGACGCTCGTGGGCAAGGAGTGGATCTCGCTTCTGTCTCTGGAAGAAAGGAGAGAGAGAGAGGGAGGCGCAGAAAACACCAGGAAGTTTTCTGCATCTCCTAGCAATCCTTTCAGTGCTGCCTAATTTCCAGTAACACTCTAAATAGACATTCAGCAGCAGTCAATATCGCAGCTCCAAGTGATTGGCTGGTGTCATGGCAGCTTGAATTACCTCATGGATTTTGCCCGTTCAGAAACCTAGCAGGTGACACGTAATTCAAGCCCTCTGAAGTATACTTTTGTGTACAGGACAAAGTTTTACAAGGGGCATATTGCTTACTGTATGAACTATGATACTCAAACAGAAGCATTTGCAGTGCTAAGCAAGATATGCTTATTTGAGGAGCTTTGCGCCTCTCCTGCCTTTTTTTTGGTAAATAAATCTGGGATGTGAACTCTGCTTTTGCTGCTCTTATTTTTAAGCATCTTGTGCAATTGCATCATACAGAAGTTCAAGGAAAAGAGAATTTAGCTGTGAGAAGGAGTTTAAGGAACATTAAATAGAGGAGCACGTAGAGGTGTAAGACAGGGTAGTCAGCTGGTTTTATCAGTGTCAACCTTTATTTTTCTCAAACTAAATACCTCAGGTGAAGAAAGCAGGATAGGTCAATCAGAATATTTTCAGCTCAGAATTTTTTTTAATGTTTTATTCATTCGAGTTGTTAAAACTTTTTTGCAAAAAAATTTTGACTTCAAGCTGCAATAAAAGCTATAAAATGTTGGTTAATGATTAGTAAATCTTCAAATATTTGACAACATTTATTTCACCTGGCGTGCATGCATAACTGAACCAAGAAGGCTCAGCGGTGGAAGGAAGTGATAGTCGTCTTGTTCTATGGTTCGAATGTTTGCCAACCATTGAAAGGAGAACTTCAACAACATAAAAATAATTGAACTTTCTTTATACATTCACATTGGATATGAGATAACCCGCAAAATCTTCAACACTTTTTGTTAGAGAAATTAATGTTTAAAGGTGCCACTTTTAGGCCTGCCGAAGTCCCTCAGTCAGTGCCCGAGTGGTCCCATAAGCTTGAACCTGAAGGGGGAATTTTTCTAATTTGCTGCAGACCTTGGACTGAATTTCCAAGCCCCAGACTTCTGCACCTGCCCATTTATTTATTTATTTTCCTGCAGGTAACATTTCTATGAAAAATGCATCTAGAGTTGAAAATACAGTCTACACGTGCTGTTTTTCCATCCCACACAAGGCATGCTTCTGGGAACATTCCCCACCCAGTCCCCAATTCATGGTCAAACCCCACGAGTGCTCGATAGGCTGAGTAATGAGGTGCACTTGGCGTTACTCCTGAGTTAACAAAGAGCACAGCGCACAAAACCGCACACAAAATTCGTGCTTCTCCATGCGAATCCCAGGTTAATTGATGCATTAACTATCACTTCCCAATGCAGAGAAGTGTGTAAGCTTCAGTCATGTTGTATTAATGTTGGGAATTTAACTCCTGGCCAGAGATGGAGAAAAATCCCTGGGGGCTAGTGTTAGTCTGTGGGGCTGAGTCTGACATTTGTGGTGTTGGGTGTCCAGTACTCAGGATTTATGCCCAGAGAACATGCTTTGTGCACAAAACACATCTGTGTACATTAACATGGTTTATGCACAGAAGAAGCAAGTTTGCTTATCTGTAAATCAGGTGCTCTTATAGACAGCAAGATGAATTAGCCATGACACATTCAGCCCAGCTTGCTGCCGGAGAACATGATTTATGTGCGTTTGGCATAATTTTCCGAGCACGTTTTTGGGTTAGCGTTTTTTCTTTCTGTAACTCTCAGCGTATCAGCATAACATTAGCTTACTACATTGGATATTAACTTAGCTTTATCTTGTGAGGGCAGAAAATGTCCCGTGATATTCGGTGCATGTTGTTTTTACTCAGGTTTTATTACATCTGGCTCTAAGTGAAGGCAGTTTACACAGGTAAATGGCTTAGAACAGGGGGTTTCCTGCCTTTCAGGGACCACTGACCACTTTTCAGCTTCAGAATGTTTCATGGACCCCCACACACTTTTCTCTTTAATTTTTGCATGGCATGACAAAAGAAGTGATGATATGCACTCCAGAATCATTCATAATGTATAAAACTGAAAATAATGAAGTATAAAAAAAAAGCAGGCTAAAAGAGGGTCAATTTTCAGAGAGGCTCCATATCTCTCTGTGTGTCCCCCTAAATAACTTTTGGGCTTAATGTCATATCCAAACCTGGCTGTTGTCTCGTTCTCTCTCCTCTTTGATCCTTGGTGGTCATCTTTCCCGTCTTCCCTCCTGGACCATGGTGGCATGCTATCCCTCCCTCTGGTCCATCATGATTCCTGAGGATCCTCTCCTTCTCTCCTCTAATAAACTGCCATCCACACTCTCACTCTCCTTAACCAGGTCAGTCATGGATTCCCTCTCTCTCTCTTTCTCCTCCATTTCTTCCTTCATTCCTGTCTCATTCCTTCTCCCCTCTTTTTCCCCTCATACTGTCAACCCCATTTCCCCCTTTCTTCCTTTGATCCATTCTTCTCGCCTCTCTCTCTGTCAGGCCAGTGGTAGAGCACATGGCAGTAGCAGGAAATGTTTCTCACCGCTGTGATGACCCAGCTATCCTCAGTATGCAGTAGAGGCTGCAAAGGTACCAACAGCTGCAGTCAGCTCCTCTCTTCTCCACATCCTCAGGAAGCGCATTGGTGGGGTTTACAAATTGGTACCTTCCTTCTCCACCTCCGCTAAACATTCGGCAGTGCGGTTTGAGGCTTCTAATGGGTGCGAATGGCCCCTCTCTGTCCCTCCTCCTCCTCCTAGTCTGCAGAAGTGTAGAATGAGGTTTTTGAGGCTATATAGGCCCCATTCTCTTTCTTCTGGCCTGTGGCAGCAGCTCTACTAATCACAAATAGTAGCAGCCTGCTCATTTTCTCCTTAGCTAAACTTTCTTGCATTCCTTCTGCAGGACCCCCTAGGATGGTCTCATGAACCCCAGTTTGGGAACCACTGGCTTGGAAGATTGATTTCTTAAACACACTTTAGCCAATTGCTTCACTAGTTCCAATTTTCCTAATTTTAGCTTCGGTGGTTACACAGTACTCCCATTCTGCTTCCTGGGTTTTCTTTTTTATTTTATCTTCTTCCCCCTTTGGTTTCCTCCTGTTCCTTTGAGCATCCAGATCAATCAGAACCAGGTCTGCCATCTGGCACCATGAACTTTCATTTGCAACTACCCAGGGATTTTTTTTTCTTCTTTTCCATATCCCTTCCCCAATTATTTTAGTTCACTCACAGCTGTGACAGTCCTTGGCCAGGGGCCATATAACTGGGCACCTTCCAGGATCCTACAATCACAGGCCCTAAATATAGCCACTAGGTTTCTCACAGGACAAGCAGGATGGTAGTCCTCACATATGGGGCGACATCACAGGATGGAGCCCTGTACGGAAAACTTTTCTGTCAAAGTTTTTATAAAGCTTTGACTGACACTGGCACACTGAGTGCACTTAGCATGCTCAGCCTGCAATTATCCCTGTGACCACAGGTGTCTCCCTCAGTCTTCTTTTTTCCACTCTGCAATAAGCATAGTGGTTAGGAGCTCTGAGAAATTCTAACACTTTTTCCTGACGGAAAACCTTAAACTTTTACTTCACAAACATTTTTTCCCTGCACGGGTCTCCCTTCGCGTACATTTATTCGACGCTCGGTGAGTACTAGGCCCTGTTTTTCGGTCGGTTCCTCTCACCTCCCTGGCCTGCCAACCGACTGCGGCCTTCCCTCTCCCTATGTTTTCATAGTTAGCCACATATAGCCTGCGAGTGTCCCTCTGTGACACTCTGCCTGGTTATTAGCGCTAGTGGGACAGGGACTTCCATGGTTTCCGTTGCCGCCAGGGCCTCTGTCGAATCCAGGTCCTTCGATTTCCTCGGTACCCTCGCGCAGTCAATTCCCCCATCGCTACCGTCTGTACCCCCTTCCAGACCGTCCTGCATTCTTCGATGCCATCGGTACCCCTCCCCCACTGTACATTGATGTCATCTATCCCTGCATCGATTCTATCAGTGCCATCCATGTTTTTCATCCATGGCACTGTTTTTTCCCTGGGTTTCATTGATGCCATTATTATCCGGATGGATGCTATCGATGCACACCCTTGTGTCGTCGGTGCCATCAATGCTGGGTCGATGCCATCATCACCCGGGGCCCCTCATCGATGCCAGGGTCATTTCCATCGATGCCTCATCGATGCCAGGGTCATTTCCATCGATGCCATCATCGATTCCGTTGATGCTTGGGCCAATTCCATAGGGGGCATCGATGCCCGGGTCGGGGGCATCGATGGCATCGACGCCATTGGTGCCCAAGTCAATCCCATTGATGCCGTCGATGCCCGTGGCCATGCCACAGATGCCGTCGGCGCCCACCTACAGACATCGATGCCATCGACGCCCACATTTCCATTGATGTCTTTGACGTTCCTATCGATGCGGTCATCGACTCCGTCGATGCCGGCATCATTTTTCCCAATGCCAACGATGTTTTTCGATTTCTCGATGCCACGTCGTTTCCATAGATACCTACGTGATGCCATCAGTGCTTTCGTCACTGTTACCATTGCTCTGCCTGGGTCATCGATGTTTTTCATATATATATTTATGACGATGCCCTCGAGACTGCTTCGGCCGCCATCGACACCGTCAATACCGACATAGCACCTCCACGTAATGCCCTCGTCTAAACACAGTGCTCCATGCTTTGGGTTCTTATTAAAGCCCCGTATTAGCCTACGACGCTACATAGTACCAGGAGCAGTGCAGGCATGCTGACAGTCCAACATTCGTCATACAAGGCAGCGAGGGCATCCACCTTGGCGCTGGGGAAAGACCAGGCCGAGCACCGTGGCACTCATGGTCACCGGCACGGTGACCGTCCGCCACTGACGCCATCCAGCACATCGGTGCTATCCTTCTCAGTGCTTGAGAATGCCCGGGCCGAGCAACATCACCACTGCCATCGCCACTGTTCCACACAGTGCTGGCAGTCCTTGGTGCTCCAGAAACACCGGAACAAGTTCCGAAGAATTCTGGACTGGCGTCACGAGACATCGAGCCGCTGCAACGAGGGCCGGGTTCACGAGTCAAAAATGGCTCCCCTGTACCCAAGGCGTTCCTCACCAACACCAGTGCGGGGTTCTGTACCTCCACAAATTAATGTAGCGACAGACACGCTCGGCCTGGACTCCTCTGTACCTGCGCTACCATACCAGGTTACAGAGTTGAGTCGGACGTCTACATCCACCAGGCTATCCCTCGATGATTCCTGAAATCCACGGAGCCATCCATCTTCGCCGGCTCATCCTTCTGCGATCCACGACGGATGGTAAATGCTCTACCCGCTTCAGCGACAATCCCATTGAGACCTGTTCTCTAAACCGGGCCATATGGTTCGATAGGTTCTAGGTCGTCTGGCCTTCCAAGAGCCGTATTAGTGTCACATATCACTATTGTCAGCTTTGTTGGACACAATACCAAGAGAACCTCTCTACCAATCATTTGGGATTACATCAGGACATCCTCCCGTTGTTAACAACGGGACTCTGTACTGATTAATACTCTGCTTTCTGGTTCCTAATTAAGGACCGAAATTCCAGATGCATTCGCTGATTTGCTAAACACGAGATTCAGCAAACAGTCTCAATTGCAAGTCCACCTCGATACCTGGCGACAGGTTTCAACGTTTTCTTGTATAGCACACACACAAATGCGGGTACAACTTTTACCACTCATACTCCCGTGGGAGATTACATTATATCCTGATTACGTCAGCCCCGCCAGTTGGACACCTCCTGGTCTCAACTTGCCGGATATCAGAGCGGCCACCCCACTTTATACAAAGGTTCAGGGTACAGTCCCCCGGATGCTTCAAAGCGCAGGGGGGGGAGTTTTAATCTCACTATTCTTTCTTTCAACAGAAAGTAGTTACTCTCCGCCCATCCTGGACCTCAGAAATATCAACTTTCTTCAGAAGGGACAGGTAAAATGGTGTCTCTCGTCACCATGCTTCCATATCGCAGTAAGTAGATTGCCTCTAATCTTTCTATGTGCTTCATGGTGAGTCAACAATATTACAATCCCAAGTTCTGCCGGTTGCACCAGCTTCGGCAACTGGGGTATTTCATTAAATCACTATCAGTGACTGCTGTTTCTCTACGGGAGTACAACATCATTCATGCTTTTCCTTGCATGGACAGCTGCATAACTACAGTCAATCCAAGCAAGGAGCTCTAACTTATTCATGACTCACTATAAATCTACTACCTGGGATTGCTGTCACTGCCATAAATCCCTTATAGAACACTTCTGGACACCACAGTCACAACGACCTTCCTGTCCAGCAACCGCGCAGACATTCTAACAAATTCCTATATGTACCTGCGCGCATTTTCCATAACTTCAGCCCCTCAATTCTTTCATTGTCGGGCCATGGGGTTTTTTCACTATGCACTTTCCTCATAGATCCAAAATTGCTATGTGTTAGGTTCAGTAAAATTTCATTATCAGTGGGTCTAAGCTGTTCAACCGCTTTCGTCCCTCATCCATATTGCAGATCTAGATCCAAAAGCTAGTCTGGTCCTGCTAATGCTCGCATTTACTCAGGGTTGTAAAGTTTGACCTAACATCTTCTCAACCCAATATGCATCTGTTCCGCTGCAGGCACAGTTTCACATGAACTTCCTGGAGCTTGTAGCCATAAGGTATACCCTTATTCCTTCCAATGCTGCCTCTGCAACAAATCTTTGTGCATACAGACAGACAGCATAGAGACAATGTGCTTTCCAACACACAAGCACGCATAACCTCTTAGCTGCTCTGCTAGGAAGCTCCGCAGCTCTACCCTTGGGCCTTGCTTGCTCCATGCATCCTCGGGCCACTTATCTAACAGACTTACTGAACACACTAACAGACCTTCTCCATATAGGTTTCCATCATCTCGAATGGTCTCGGACTGCATGTGTAGCGAGAGAAATCTTCTAGCGTGAAGTCAACCGAACTTGCCCTCTGTGTCCGCATCAAACCATACGGTGACGGATTCTCCTCCCTACACATGTTTCCAATGCATTCCCATAGGCGCCTTTGTTCCATCAAGGGCCTCTCAAATGTGTCTCTTCCGCTGCCTCTCATAGCCAGCACTCTTCTAATGCTGAAACGGGACGGGGTTGACTGTTCCTCAGACCCACGTCCTGGCCAAGACCAGTATGCTTCCCATACTTCTCAGTCTATCACACCAGTAACCAATTCGCCTTCTCACAAGTCAGTCTCATATCATAGATTCACTGATGTTCTCAGGTACTGGTGGTGACACAAAAACCCTTCCACACCCAAATCCTACCATTCAAAATGGCATGATTTACCACATGACGCTTACAAAAGGGTTTTACCCTTTTTCTTTTTTCTACACCACTCTTTTTTCTTACTCCCTCGGATTCTGCTCCCCAGACATCCTTCACATGGGTACACTTCGGTTCCAATTGGTGTACCACTTGGGAGTGGGGATACCCGATTAACGGTCAACACCTTCTGAGTCAGCTTACCATGGATTATCCACTGATAAAGCCGCCTCTGTTTTCACTAGTCACGGAATGGGACATGTAATTCGTGCTTACAAGACTCCTACGTTCACCGTTCGAGCTTTTCCGTTCCTCTCACTTAACAGTCTGCCATGGGGAACTCTTTCCCTCATAGACATCACTTCTACCAACAGGGTCAGTGAGTTACACACCTTGTTACATACTCACCCGACCCTGCGTTCCTCCGTGACCGAGTGGTTTTACATTTTCAACTTCATATCCTTCTTAAGGTAGACATTACATCTCACCTTACTCAGAATATACTCGGCCCACTTTCCCAACACCTCTCCCTCGCCAAAGCGAGAGGGTTTTTTCCACTCCTTGGACTGTAAACGTGCACTTGCATTCTATCTAGACCGCACTACACTCCATAGGAATTCCACCTAACTCTTTCCTTCTGTGGCAAGAGCCAAGCTGCGAATTCCAGTGGGCAAACAGACCTATTCCTCCTAATTGACAGTCTGTATCTCTTTTTCCTACCAACAAGCAGGCATTTCACTACAACACTGTGTGCAATCACACTCTGTTGCGTCTGTCCCAGCCTCCATAGCTTACCTTCGGCCGCTGCTGCTTGTACATGTTTGTCAAGCTGCGACCTGGAGCTCTCTCCATACCTTCGCAGCCATTATTGCTTGGATACGACTAGCCGGCATGCTCCATATTTGGCCAGTCCGTCTACTATTCTTTTCGGTTTAACTACCCAACATCCTTCCACCAACCCGTTAAGGGTTTCAGGATGCCCTCCGTTCCAAATTTCACCCCCGTCATTGAGCCTTTTGTGTGTCTTGGGTGCATTTGGTGCACTCTTGAGCATCCTCAGCTCGGTACTCACCCATATGTGAGGACCACCATCCTGCTTGTCCTGTGAGAAAGCAAATGTTGCTTACCTGTAACAGGTGTTCTCACAGGACAGCAGGATGTTAGTCCTCTTGAAACCCACCCGCCACCCCGCGAAGTTGGGTCTGTATACGTTTTTACTTTTAATTTCGCTTGCGCTTTTAGCTATAAGACGAGACTGAGGGAGACACCTGTGGTCACAGGGATAATTGCAGGCTGAGCATGCTCAGTGTGCCAGTGTCAGTCAAAGCTTTATAGAAACTTTCACAGAAAAATTTTCCGTACAGGGCTCCATCCTGTGATGTCAACCCATATGTGAGGACTAACATCCTGCTGTCCTGTGAGAACACCTGTTACAGGTAAGCAACATTTGCTATCTCCCTCCTCCCCCATCTGGCCTAGAATGCTGAAGGCCTTTCTATCTTCAATAGGTTGAAAGCTCTACAGAGAAGAGGCTCCCTAATTTGAATTTGTACAGCACTGTGCACATCTAGTAGTGCTATAGAAATAAGTGAAATAATACCTGGAATCAAACCCTAGTCTCCCTGCATGGCAGTGCTGTTTCTGGACTTAGCATCTTGTTAGCATTTATGCATGTTTTAGTGAAACATGTTGTGTTCCTTGCTTTACATTTTTTGAGAGTTTTCTTTCAAGCTGGCCATGAAATGCTCTTTTCTTTCTCTTGTGGCAGAAGTTTGCATTATGACATGGTAGCAGTGCTACTAACTTATAATTTCTATAGCTGTAATAGACATACTCAGGGCTATACAGGTACATTGGAGATCAGTTCCTGCTCCATCACCTGGGCTCAGTTATCAATTAAAGGACAATCGGCCATGGTCTCTGAATGGTCAGTGAACTGCTATTCTTCTGTGTACAATTCTGGACCTGCATCTCAAAAAAATATATAGTTGCACTGAAGAAGGTACAGAGTAGGGTGATCAAAATGATAAAGGGTATGGAACGGCTTCCCTAGGAGGAAAGGCTAAAGAGGTTAAGGCTCTTCAGCTTAGAGAAGAGACGGCTATGGGGGGGATATGATAGTGGTCCTCAAAATCATGAAAGGACTTAAACAGATTAATGTAAATCGGTTATTTACTCTCTCAGATAACAGAAGGGCTAAGGGGCACTCATGAAATTAGCAAGTAGTCCATTTAAAACAAATCAGAATTTTTTTTTCACTTAATGCACAATTAAGTTCTGGAATTCATTGCTGGAGGTTGTGGTTAGGGCAGTTGGTGTAGCTTAAAAAAGAGAAACTTTGATAAAATGAGAAAAATAGAAAAAAACTGAACGGAGAAGCTACAAAAGTAAAAAGTGTGCAAGAGGCATGGACATTGTTAAAAACAAAACAAAAACAAAACAAACCATCCTAGAAGCACTGTCCAGCTGTATTCCACACATTAAGAAAGATGGAAGGAAGGCAAAACAATTACTGCCATGGTTAAAAGGCGATGTGAAAGAGGCTATTTTAGCCAAAAGATCTTCATTCAAAAATTGGAAGAAGAGTCCAATAGAAGAAAATAGGATAAAGTATAAGCGCTGGCAAATTAAATGTAAGACTTTGATAAGACAGGCTAAGAGAGAATTTGAAAAGAAGTTGGCCGTAGAGGCTAAAATGAACAGTAAAAACTTTAAAAAAAATATATCCGAAGCAGAAAGCCTGCAAGGGAGTCAATTGGACCGTTAGATGATCCAGGGGTTAAAGGGACACTTAGAGAAGATAAGGCCATTGCAGAAAGATTAAGCGATTTCTTTGCTTCAGTGTTTACTGAGGATTGGGGAGCTACCCATTCCGGAGAAGGTTTTCATGGGTAATGATTCAGATGAACTGAACGAAATCACGGTGAACATAGAAGATGTGGTAGGCCTGATTGGCAAACTGAAGAGTAGTAAATCACCTGACCGGATGGTATACCCCCCAGGGTTCTGAAGGAACTCAAAAATGAAATTTCATATCTATTAGTTAAACCTGTCTTTAAAATCATCCATTGTACCTGAAGACTGGAAGGTGGCTAATGTAACCCCAATATTTAAAAACGGCTCCAGGGGCGATCCAGGAAACTACAGATCAGTTAGCCTGACTTCAGTGCCAGGAAAAATAGTGGAAAGTGTTCTAAAGATCAGAATCACAGAACATATAGAAAGACATGGTTTAATGGAACAAAGTCAGTATGGCTTTACCCAGGGCAAGTCTTGCCTCACAAATCTGTTTCACTTTTTTGAAGGGATTAATAAACATGTAGATAAAGGTGAACTGGTAGATGTAGTGTATTTGGATTTTCAGAAGGCATTTGACCATGTTCCTCATGAGAGGCTTCTAAGCAAAGTAAAAAGTAATGGGATAGGTGGCCGATGTCCTTTCATGGATTATAAACTGGCTAAAAACAGGAAACAGAGAGTAGGATTAACTGAACAATTTTCTCACTGGAAAACTGTAAATAGTGGAGTCCTCAAGGATCTGTACTAGGACCCATGCTTTTCAATATATTTATAAATGATCTGGAAAAGAATACAAGTGAGGTAATCAAATTTGCAGATGATAAAAAAATTGAGTAGTTAAATTACAAGCAGATTGTGATAAATTGCAGGAGGACCTTGTGAGACTGGAAAATTGGGCATCCAAATGATAAATGAAATTTAATGTAGATAAGTGCAAGGTGATGCATATAGGGAAAAATAACCCTTGCTGTAGTTATAATATGTTAGGTTCCATATTAGGTGCTACCACCCAGGAAAGAGATCTAGGCTTCATAGTGGATAATACATTGAAACCGTAGGATCAGTGTGCTGTGGCAATCAAAAAAAGCAAACGGGCTGTTAGCAATTATTAAGAAGGGAATGGTGAATAAAACAGAAAATGTCATAACACCTGTGTATCGCTCCATAGTGATTCCGCACCTTGAATACCGTAAATAGTTCTGGTCACCGCTTCTCAAAAAAGAATAAGTTGCAATGGAGAAGGTACAGAGAAGGACGACCAAAATGATAAAGGGGATGGAACAGCTTCCCTATGAGGAAAGACTAAAGAGGTTAGGGCTTTTTAGCTTGGTGAAGAGACGGCTGAGGGGGGATATGATAGAGGTATTTAAAATCATGAGAGGTCTAGAATGGGTAAATGCGAATCTGGTTCTTATGGCCTGGATTGGCCACTGTTGGAAACAGGATGCTGGGCTTGATAGACCCTTGGTCTGACCCAGTATGGCATGTTCTTATGTTCTTATGGATAATAGAAGGACTAGGGGGCACTCCATGAAGTTAGCATGTAGCACATTTAAAACTAATCGGAGAAAATTCTTTTTCACTCAGTGCACAATTAAACTTTGGAATTTGTTGCCAGGGGATGTGGTTAGTGTAGTTGGGTTTAAAAAAAGTTTGGATAAGTTCTTGGAGGAGAAGTCCATTACCTGCTGTTAATCAAGTTGACTTCGAAAATAGCCATTGTTGTTACTAGCATCAGTATCATGGGATATACTTAGTTTTCGGGTACTTGCCAGGTACTTGTAACCTGGATTGGCCACTGTTGGAAACAGGATGCTGGGCTTCATGCACCATTGGTCTGACCCTGTATGGCAACTTCTTCTATTCTTATGAATAACCAATCACAGTCTTGCAGTGTTCAGGCTGGTGGAGAGTGACCAGAATTGGATAGTAAATGGGGGAAAAATGAGAAATACTGAAACATTCAGGGCTCTTAGCAGACATGTCAATAAGTGAATGCCAGCAGCAAGAGAAGCTGAGTGCAAAACCCCATCTGATTTTAAAATGGAAGCCTGTATTCCTTAACAGAAAACTAAATGGGGGCTTAATGAGTAAGTTTAAAAGTAATCTTTAAGAAAAGAAGTACATCCCACTCGCTGTAATACTGAAGACAGTTGACCGTAATGCCTTTTGGAGCAATTGTAAACTTAATGCACCGAGGCTATTTGTACCTCCAACGTCCTGCTCCCTGTTTCAGGCATAAGCAGCTCTAACACAGGCCAATGGCACAGAGATGACCTTGTAAAAATGAAAATGGGTTCTTTAGAGGAAAGAAAAAAAAAAAAGAGCCCATCTTCACCCGCTTTTCTTGTTCTTTTGTGGAAAAGTGCGATGATGGGGAAGGCATGATTTTAAATATCCCGTCCAAAGGTGCAAAGATCAGACTATTTCATATCGGGATTTCTATAATAAAGGCAAACCACTCGACCTTCAGACTTCAGTTTGTGATAACTGCTTCGCTGAGGATGTGTCATACAGCTATCTAATTCCTTTTATTATTGGTACAAATATTATCTCACTAAGATTACCACCAAGTCACTAAAATATATATTGTAATCTTCTTTTATGGAAACGAAATCTAAAAAGCTCAAGCGAGGAGGAATCTCTGTAGAATAAGTCAAGAAGTTAGGAGACGTTGCATCTTTCGTTTCCCATATTTGATTTGAACATTTTTTGACTTAAAAGTAGTCACGGGGACCTCAGTGGGACCCTGTTACTCTTGAGAGGGTAATTTTCCATGGCGTTTCTGCAGGTAAAAGTCTCCTTGGAATGAGCCCATCCTCTCTGCGCGTGAAAGTACTCGCACGGTGGAGGAGGCGTTCCGGGGGCAGAATCAGAGAGAGGGTTAGCAAGTGTGTACGTTCACTGGATGGAGCACCTGCAAAAATAGCAGGTGCAGGTCTGCGCAAGTAGGATTTATCTATTTATTTATTTATTTTGTGATCCAATTTTCAAAGGGAAAGTTGTTCCCTCTGAAAACGGATGTAAAGTCTGCAGGTAAGAAGTCCCTGCAGGCCTTTACACGTCTGCGCACAGTTGTGGTTGTGTGTCCAACATTATCCTTCATTTTACAATTTCAGATGAACATTTTATTTGTTCTAAAGGAGGAAGTTGCTTATTACATCTTTTCCCGAGGTCCTGTGAGGTGATCTCTGTATATATTGATTGCCTGAGAGTGCTTCTGAGCTGGGCGCATGTTTCTGCCGCTGTCCGGGTCAGGTCTGCTTTTGACTAGTTGTCATCCTTTAGTGCGATTCATTAACAGAGCGGAAAGTCGAAGGGTGCACACACAAATATCTGCAGAGCATGCCAGACCAAGAGGATTTGCAAGTAGCATGGGGGAACAGGGTTCATAGTCAAAATGATCTTGACAGTTTTGGAGAAGTGGTTGGAATAAATAGAATGAAATACAACCAGGACACATGCAAAACCTAGTTCATAAGAGGAAGGACTTTCTAAGTTTATTTTATGTCTATCTGTTTAGTTTTGCACCTGTTAATTTTTTATTCTTTTCCTTTATATTTTATATTCCACTTTTATTTGCATTCTCGCCCTCCTTCCAGACACTATCCCCATGTTTACGCACCTTCCTGGCACTCTCTCCCTTTTCCCTCCCCCACTCATGGCACTCATTTCCCCTGTCCCCCATCTCACTTCCACTCTTTTCCCTCCTGGCACACTAGAAAAAAAGCTTGCGGGGGGGAGGGGTGTGTGTGGTAAGGGGGTCGTTCGAAGCTGTGGTGTCCGGGCTCTGCCAGCAGTATCAGAAAATTCTTGACCCAGGCTCCCGACAGCAGCTTCAGCTTCTTGACCTAGTCTGGGCAACTTGGGCTTCTGGTCCCAGACTGAACACCTGACATTGTCCGGGATAGGTGCCAGCAGCCAAATTTTAGGCTCCTGGGTTTCCTCCAGCCCTTTTAAAGCTGTATATATTTCATCTACAGTTGCTCTGGGCAACAGGGAAAAAGTGAAGTTGGGACAGATCGGGGTAACAATGTCCAATATCATGCAACCATTACAGAAATATTTTTGGGTCAGACCGTCTGCCAGTAATAATGAAAAGTGCATTTCTTAGCTTTACAGCAACATATAGTACATATGATTGGGAGACATCCATTTTACTTGATAAAACAAGGAGGGTTTTGGTTTTGTGGTTTGTTTTTTTTTTGTTAAATTGAGATCCATAAGAACTTTTCAATAAAATGTTTAGAATACTTTTTCTCCATGATCGTTCATACTCCCTGTAAGAGAGGCTTCTAAGAAAATTAAAAAGTCATGGGATAAGAACGTAAGAACATGCCATACTGGATCAGACCAAGGGTCCATCAAGCCCAGCATCCTGTTTCCAGCAATGGCCAATCCAGGCCATAAGAACCTGGCAAGTACCCAAAAACTAAGTCTATTCCATGTTACCGTTGCTAGTAATAGCAGTGGCTATTTTCTAAGTCAACTTAATTAATAGCAGGTAATGGACTTCTCCTCCAAGAACCTATCCAATCCTTTTTTAAACACAGCTACACCAACTGCACTAACCACATCCTCTGGCAACAAATTCCAGAGTTTAATTGTGCGTTGAGTGAAGAAGAACTTTCTCCGATTAGTTTTAAATGTGTCACATTCTGACTTCATGGAGTGCCCCCTAGTCTTTCTATTATCTGAAAGACTAAATAACCGATTCACATCTACCTGTTCTAGACCTCTCATGATTTTAAACACCTCTATCATATCCCCCCTCAGCCGTCTCTTCTCCAAGCTAAAAAGTCCTAACCTCTTTAGTCTTTCCTCATAGGGGAGCTGTTCCATTCCCCTTATCATTTTGATTGCAGTGTTCTTTTGTGGATTGCACACTGGTTAAAAGACAGATAACAGAGAATAAGATTAAATGGTCTGTTTTCACAGTGGAGTGCCTCAGGGATCTGTATTTGGACCGTTACAGCGAAGGGTGACCGAAATGATAAAGGGCATGGAAGAGCTCCCCTATGAGGAAAGGCTGAAGAGGTTAGGGCTCTTCAGCTTGGAGAAAAATACGGCTGAGGGGGGGGGGGGTATGATAGAGGTCTATAAAATCATGGGTGGATCAGAACAGGTAAATGTGAACCAGTTATTTACTCTCAAAACATCCAAAGACCAGGGGACACTCCATGAATTAGCAAATAGCACATTTAAAACAAATCGGAGAAAATTTTTTCACTCCGCGTACAATTAAGCTCTGGAATTCATTGCCAGAGGATGTGGGTAAGGCAGTTAGTGTAGCTGAGTTTAAAAAAAAGTTTGGTTAAGATCCTGGAAGAGAAGTCCATAAACTGCTGTTAATTAATAGGGAATAGCCATTGCTTGTTGCCGGCATTAGTAGCAGGGGATCTACTTAATGTTTTGGGTACTTGCCAGGTACTTATGACTTGGATTGGCCACTGTTGGAAACAGGATTTTGGGCTTGATGGACCCTTGGCCTGACCCAGTATGGCAACTTGTGTTCTTATGAATCATTGTAATCTTCTTATTGTTTCAAGTTTTTATCAGCTAATGTATTTCTGCTTTCATGGTGTCCCACTCAGATTCACTAAGGTGAATTAATCTCAGTAAATATTTCTTCTTTAAAATAATTGGGTTTGGAGGAGTGTGGGGAGGTTTACATGATGTCAACTGATAACTGAAACAGCAAAATAAAAAGTCTAGTGGTGGATTCCTCTCTTAATTTAGAACCCTCTATATCTTTGATTGTAAAGAGAGCATCTATGAAGCTATGCCTAGTCTGCCAGCTGCATCTTTTTTTGGAACTGAATTACCTTCAAAATAGTTCTGTATGCTCTGGTTGTGAGTTGCCTCAACTATTGAAATATCCTCTTTGCTGGCCTGCCAAAATAAAGGACCCACAAATATCAGGGGGTTCAAAATGATGTCGCCAGGGCACTGTATGGCAGACATCTCTCTTCTCAGTGGCCTTCATCGGCTTCCTCTGAACTTCAGAGCACTAAATGGTGGATTGAAATGGCATAAGCAGAGCCAAAGCTTTTATTCCGAGTCAAGAGGCACTATTAGATACTCTGCCATGTTAGAGAAAGGGCAAGGTCCTTCATACGTGGCTGCAAGCCTTCAGGAAGCTCCTAAAACATGGCTTTTCTCCCAGAAGGGATGGTGTAAGTGGTTTCATTGTGGCTGGTGCATATTTTGGGTCCAAGATGTGGCCAATTGATTGGACCCCTTGTGACTGGATTCCTAATGCCAATCTCTTGATTGATATGGGAAGAAATAGTATTTACTTGTCCTTTGGGTCCAAGGATTTCTTTGGTTTGTTTTTATTTCTTAATCCTGGGAGCCATGTTATCCAGTTTGTAATGGCCCATAGGTTGGTTTTGTTTTTTTTTTTGTAATATAAATTTAATGATTTTATAGCTATTTGGGTTTGTTCTGAGATATTTTGCTTGATGCTAGATGTTTGTTTTTATGATGTTAGTTGGATTCTTCTTTATACATATTTGTTTGCTTTATTTTTTTTAGTTTGCTTATGTATTTTTTGGTATCTGTTTTGTATTTTTAGGTTATTGAAGTAAGTATCTTATGTTTTGAAGCTATAGTCTTCATTTTAAATTGGTTGGACATGTTTTGTAAAGACAAAATAAATTCAAGAAATTATATAAATACACAAGTAAATTATGCTTCATGTTCAGATATTTGTTTTGCTTGGACACTGATATTTTTGCAGTGCATTGACTCAGAATTGTTATTGAACAATCCCATTACTTATTGATTAGCTCATGGACAAAGCATGTTTTTTATTCAGTGTATACAGAGGGAAAAATTACTTTCCCTACTACTATGGAAATTAAGTATTCCCTAGTTCATAGGGATGGTTTTTATGGGACTTAATTTCATTGAGTGCATCTGAAGAATGGCCCTAGGTGGCCTCCAAACTCATGCATCTTTCTTTTCCCGTCGATAGCAGGGATGAATTAGCCATGCTGTCCTGGGATCTGTCAATCAGGTCCGGGAGGCGGAGCTTGATAAAGCAGAGGATAGATTTTTGTTCCCTCTGCGGCTGCGCGTGGGTTCCCGCGCAGGAAGTACAGATTCTCCTCAGTCTGTTCTTTCCGCGCGCGGGATCGCACGCGGAGCCAACACTCTCCTCAGAATGTCAAAATCGGGCTTCAAGCGCTGCCACTGTGGTAAGGTGATGTCGGTCACGGATGGCCATGACCGGTGTTACCGATGCCTCGGTGGTAGCCATGATGTCCCGAACTGCGAATTCTGCTCCAAAATGTCTCCCAGAGCCAAACGACAGCGAGCGTATCGCTTACAGGAACTTCTAAGTACCTCAGACCCCTCTGAGGTACACTCTTCACCGGGCCCGGTGAAAAAGTTGAAGTATTCCGCTCCAAGGACGGCGTCGTCGGACACCACACGCCCCAGTGACAAGAAGGTAGGAAAACAGGGCTCTGTTTTCCCCAAAAAACACGGAGCGCCCAGTATTTCGAGCAGAGACTCGAAGTGTGGCCTATCGCCAAACAAGCGCGCAGACATGGCGCACAAAGAAGGACATAAGACGGCGCCGGAAACTCCACGGAGTGAGTCGCAGAAGATGGCGCCGAGTCCGAGGGCGCGGACACTCACGGCGCCGAAAATATGTCATGAGGCGGCGCCGAGTGCAACGGCGCCAACCTCCAAACACCATACGGCGCCGAGATCAGGCCACCAGGCCAAGATGAAATCGGCCCACCATAGAGCTCCGAAGCAGACGGCGCCGAAGACATCTACTTACTCGGCGCGGAGGAAATCCGACCACGCGCCATCTCTTTCGGCGCCGTCTAAGACGCCAGCGCCGACAAGGGCGCAGGAGATATCGGAGCCGTCAACGGTGCAGGAATCACTGGCAACCATACCAGCACAAGAGAGGTCGGCGCCGACAACGGCACGGGAACCAGGCTCCAGGGCTGCTTCACCAGGAACATCAGCTCCACAGAAGGTACCAATGCCATCGGCCTCACACAAGACAGGAGTACATAAGAAAAGAACCTCCGAGTTGGGGCCACAACCACGTCCAAAGAAGCGACCACTCCCTGCCTCACCTGACTCTTCCTACAAAAGTGATAGAGCATCAGGGAAGAACGGAACAGGCCTAGAGGGACGGTTTGTCACAGAACATACGGACAAACGTCCGGAAAGGTACTCCCTCTCAAAACTTCATAGGGAGCATTCCCACAAGCGTAGTAAGAAATCGCCTTCCAGAGAATCTAGGGCCTACAAGAGACAGTCTTCACATGACTCAAATACCTCAAAAACGAGACATGCTACGCAGGGACGAGAAGCGCACCATCGACGCAGACAGGACAGGGCGGTCAGCCCGTCCACCTCCAGATCATCCAAACGATCCAGGTCACGGAGATCACATTCCCCTATTTATGTGACTTCCTCTCAGGCATCTTCTCCATCCAAGACCTCCAGCACACCAGACGGTGCGACTAGACCTAGTACAAGCCACCATAGACCAGAGATGACAAAAGCCACCAAAGATGCGTTCTGGCAACTATCCCAATCCTTGGCGGGATTTTATAGCACCTTGGAATCCTCATTCAAGTTGGGGAAGGATTCCAGGAATACACAACCGGAAGCGGAGGACACACCCCCATTGCCTGACAGAGATGATACACCAACCTCGCCTGATCGGGATACTCCTCAACCCTCTCCACATCATTGGACCTCACCAGAACACTTCCAATCACCGACTGAATCCCCCACTTCATCCACGGGGTATCCCTCGGATGTTCCAGACACTCAACCGGAACCATACTCTCCCCCGGAGGACTTGTCATATCCTCGCTTTTTAGAAAAGATGGCGAACATCCTCCAGTTACAATTTCTAAAGGAACCTGACCCTAGAGCAGAGACCCTAGGACTGTTAAAAATTTTTGATGTACCGGGGGAACCCACCACCCTTCCGCCTCATGATCTCCTGCACAAACTCATGTTAAAGTCATGGGAAACTCCCTTCTCTCTACAGGCCGTATCTAGAAAATCAGATATTAAGTTCCGTATAAAGAAGGAAGCTCCGTACGCGCTCCCTCAACTGCCTCACGAGTCCGTAGTGGTGGAATCGGCAATGCAGCGCTTTAGAAAACAAAAGCTTCATGCCACATATCCCCCCAATAAGGACCTTAAGTACCTAGACGAAATTGGGAGGAAAATCTATCAAAATTCAATGCTCACTACTCGTATCATCCACCACCAGTTTTACATGATTCAATACATGTACGAGTGCATACAGGCCACTAAAGGATTCCTCTCCACAACAGCGGAGAAATTACCACAAACACTTCATGATATGGAGGAATGCTCACGGCATCTCCTCCGTTCCATGTACGAGGGAATGGAGACTTCAGCAAGAGCGTCGGCCACAGCCATAGCGGCGCGGAGAACCGCGTGGCTACGTTCCAGTTCTATTAGAGAGGATGTGCATGAAAAACTCGCTAACCTTCCATGCACAGGGGAACACCTTTTCGGCACCAAACTACAGGAGACGGTGGGAAAACTAAAAGAAGAAGCATTAGCGGTACAGTCGCTGCAATCGCACCAACCTTACCAGTCTTCCAGACGGGGCTACCCATACCCTCGCAGATCGTCATATGGACGTCGTCCATATCGCTCTTATCAAGGATATCGTGCTCAACCGTATTCTACATACCAGAGACCACAATCTAGCCAACACACAGCTCAAATCCCACGAAGGGGTAAACAACGGGCGCCCCGTCAACAAACCCAGACACAACCGGCGGCAGCTAAGCCGGTTCAATCTTTTTGAATCTAATGCCACCACCACATCCATCACTACCGCCGGGACGAATCCAAGCTCGTCTACAAGTGTGGGAACATATAACATCAGACCAATGGGTTCTCGACATTGTACGTCAGGGGTATCATCTCCATTTTCAGTCAAAGCCTCACCTGCCACAATTCACCTCTCCAAACCAGCTGCGGTCTCACCCACAGCTTCAACAGGAGATATCCCTCCTTTGTCAAGCAAAGGCCATATCACTTCTTCCCAAGAACTTTCACAACCAAGGTTTCTATTCCCCATACTTCCTCATCCCAAAGAAATCAGGAGGCCTACGTCCGATCTTGGATCTACGCGAACTCAACAAATTTCTGGTAAAGGAAAAATTCAAAATGGTATCCCTGAAGTCAATCCTTCCACTCTTGCAGACCAACGACTGGATGTGTTCAATCGACCTGAAGGATGCATACACCCACATTCCAATGCACCCCTCTTCTTGGCGTTACCTATGCTTTCGTTACCAGCACAATCATTACCAGTACAGAGTACTCCCCTTTGGGTTATCAGCTGCACCCAGAGTGTTCACCAAGTGCATGGTAGTGGTGGTGGCTCATCTCAGACTACAGGGAATGACAATCTTCCCTTATTTGGACGATTGGCTAGTAGTAGCTCCGACCCGAGAACTCCTCAACTCTCACCTACATCTCATCCTGCAATGCTTGCAACAATTGGGGTTGGTAGTCAACTTCCAGAAGTCTCACTTACAACCGACGCAACAACTCCAATTTATAGGAGCATATCTGGACACTACGCGAACCAGAGCATATCTACCGCAGGACAGACAACTTCAGTTACAACAGCTCTTACTGAAGTTACACACAAAGCAAAGAACATCAGCACATCAGGTACTAGTAGTCCTCGGCCACATGGCAGCAGCCAATTTCCTTGTTCCGAATACCAAATTACACATGAGAAGATTACAGTGGGGACTCAAACGACAGTGGAAGCAGCATTCGCAGCCTCTCACTCAGTCAATCCTCTTAACAAGGGAAATGCTCAAGGACATAGCTTGGTGGCTCCTTCCATCCACCTTAGTGAAAGGAGCTCTCTTTCGACAGCCCATACACAACACAGTCCTCACGACGGATGCTTCCCGAAAGGGCTGGGGAGCACATCTAGACGTATACGAGACGCAGGGATTATGGACGTTACCGGAACAATCCCTACAGATCAACTTACTGGAGCTGCGAGCAATTCGACTGGCGTTGCGAGCATTCCAGACATTCTTGCGTGGCCGCAGACTCATGGTATATACGGACAATCAAGTGGCAATGTTCTATATAAACAAACAGGGGGGCTCAGGCTCCTGGATCCTGTGCAGAGAAACACTACAGATTTTCCACCTAGCTCAGAAACAGAGCATCCATCTTCAGGCTACGTATCTGCCAGGAATAGCAAACACAAGGGCGGACAAGTTAAGTCGTATATTTCATCCCCACGAATGGTCCCTCAATGGGGAAGTAATTCTCCACATATTCAACAAGTGGGGAACTCCGGCAATAGACCTGTTTGCTACGGAACACAACACGCAGCTTCCCAGGTTCTGTTCCATCCATTCCAGCAGGCTCAGGATAGCACAGGACGCCTTTCTGATCCCGTGGTCTTCCGGCCTTCTATATGCCTTTCCACCGATCCCTCTGATCACCAGGACCATACAAAAGTGCATAGCAGACAGGGCACAAATGATACTCATCGCCCCAGCTTGGCCACGCCAACCATGGTACAGTTACCTCCTTCGCCTTTCCGTGGACGATCCGATCAGACTTCCGAATCGTCCAGACCTTCTACTTCAGGAGCAAGGAACGCTGCTCCATCCGCTACACTCCTCCCTCCATTTGACAGCCTGGAGGCTGACAGGTGGTTGCTAACACAACAAGAAGTTTCTCAGAGGGCTCAGCTCATACTTCTCGAATCCAGGAAACCCTCCACTAGATTGAACTATAGTTACAAGTGGAAGAGATATACCTCATGGTGTCTTTTGAACCAGGTTTCTCCCATGGATTGCACGCCTCAACAATTACTGGATTATCTGCACACCCTATACGAAGCGGGCTTAGCAACAGCATCCATTCGAGTCCATCTGAGCGCTATTGCAGCCTACCATAGGCCAGTTAATAATGTAACAATAGCGGCTCATCCTCTTCTGGCTCGATTTCTCAAAGGCATGCTCCACATTAGACCACCGTACAAGAAACCGGCAGTTCCATGGAACATCAACATAGTATTGGAACAACTTATGCGTTCTCCATTCGAACCCATGGAATCCGCACATTTAAAATACCTAACCTGGAAAGTAGTATTTCTTGTCGCAGTCACTTCAACGAGACGTGTAAGCGAACTACAGGCATTGGTTCATTATGAACCATACCTACAGTTTTTCCATCAGAAGGTAGTACTAAGGACGCATCCCTCCTTCCTGCCAAAGGTCGTGTCACAATTTCATATTAATCAAACTATTGACTTACCAACCTTTTTTCCAAAGCCGCATGCCAATGAACGCGAGTCATTACTGCATACACTAGATTGTAAAAGAGCATTAGCTTATTACAGAAATAGAACAGCTGCTGCTTCACGACCATCTCAACTATTTTTGTCCTTTGACCCTAAAGGACCTGGTCTTCCGGTCACAAAACGGACCATTTCGAGCTGGATTATCCAATGCATCCAGTTCTGCTATGACAAACAGAACTTACCATTACTTCCAAAACCTAAGGCTCACCAGGTGCGGGCCCTATCAACCACGTGGGCTCACCTCAGGAACATTCAGCCCATAGATATATGCAAGGCGGCGACTTGGACATCGCTTCACACTTTCACAGCACATTACTGCTTGGATCAACAAGCTTCGGCGGATACGATGCTAGGTCAGATAATCCTACAATCCGCAACAGCTCAGACAAAGTGATTGCCACAACCATTTCACGTTCAAAAAAAAAAAAAAAAAAAGAATACACTGAACGTGATTGGGAGCTTGGAACTCCCAGGACAGCATGGCTAATTCATCCCTGCTATCGACGGGAAAAAACAAGTTTGCTTACCGTAAACGTTGTTTCCGTAGATAGCAGGATGAATTAGCCATGCTGACCCACCCTCCTCCCTGGCAATCAGCTATATTTCGATCTACCACTGCTTAATCACAGACTGAGGAGAATCTGTACTTCCTGCGCGGGAACCCACGCGCAGCCGCAGAGGGAACAAAAATCTATCCTCTGCTTTATCAAGCTCCGCCTCCCGGACCTGATTGACAGATCCCAGGACAGCATGGCTAATTCATCCTGCTATCTACGGAAACAACGTTTACGGTAAGCAAACTTGTTTTGTTTGCTCTAATAAAATGCATACCAACCTACGAAGATTCAATGTATTACAAAAGGACATTAAATTCTTTGATTCATTTTATAGAACACTAGCTAGTTTCTCAGATTGTATCTTGCATTCATATATTGAATTTACAAGAATATTTTTATAGACAATATGAAATTAACTCATCCATCATGTTGTACACCATAGTGTATCCATACATTTTTGAATTGGTAACCATCAATCATTTTGAAGTTTCTACAGTTGAATCTTCTCGGAACAACTTATGAACAGCAGAATTACCCTTGAATGGGCTTGTTCAATTCATGGACTACAACAGCATAATTTCTCTGCTGTTGTCTGGCCCTACTGCTGTCCTTCTCCTCTCTTCCCACCACGTCTCACTTTGCTGCTGCCTCCGCAGGCCCATAAACAAATGCCTTCAAATACCGTGCGTGTCTCAGAGTTTGAGCCGTACGGTGCCAGAACTTCTGTGCTGTTTTCAAAGTCTCATGATCTCGTGAGAACAATGCAGGCATTCATTTGCTGTGCAGCTCACGTGCTCTGTGAGAGCCACATGGTGCTGGTTCAATTTATTTATTATTTGAAAGCTATATTATCCACAGTATCCAAAGTTCATAGTGGCTTCCAGTAAAAAATCTCCAGCTGTTCTGGAGTTGGGAGCAGCAGCAAGTGAGAGGATCTAGATGGCTGTTTGGGTGAATGGGACTGGCTGGCAGGCAGGCTTTCAGGAGCTGGTGCTTAGGGGCGGCAGACCTGCTGGTAGACTGTTGGTGAGGGTGGCTGGCCAAAGGAAGAGGATGTGATTGTTATATTGTTACATTTACCCAGTTAATATTGGGGTAATTGAAATCTCCCATTATTACTACACTGCCAAATTGGTTTGCTTCCCTGATTTCTATTAGCATTTCATCATCCGTTTGATCTTTTTGGCCAGGTGGATGGTAGTATACCCCTATCACTATACTCTTACCCAACACACAAGGGATTTCTACCCATGTAGATTCTACTGTGCATTTAGTCTCTTGTATAATCTTTATTCTGTTGGACTATATGCCCTCTCGGACGTAAAGTACCATAATCCCACCAAGTTGATCCTCCCTATCATTGTGATATAATTTGTACCCTGATATAGCACAGTCCCATTGGTTGTCCTCCTTCCACCAGTCTCTGAGATGCCAATTATGTCTATCTAATCATTCACTGCTATACACTCTAACTCTTAGACTTCTGGCATTGGCATAGAGACATTTCAAAGTGTGATTTTTTGTTTGTGTTTGTTTGATTCTTTACTTATAGGCACATGGACTACATTTGCTTTTATTGGAACCTCTCTGTTGGGATGCCCTAACTCTCCTGTTTCATTAGTATCCTTCAAGGATACATTCCTCCGAACCATGCACTGCTGAGTGACTGTCTGCTTTCCCCCTTGTTCTAGTTTAAAAACTGCTCTATCTCCTTTTTAAAAGTTAGTGCCAGCAGCCTAGTTCCACTCATTTCCCACTGTCTTTCAGGCCTGTTTGTGCCATACAGGGAGTTTGCTCATGACTCACTATTGTGGTAGGACCCTGCTAGCCAATGAGCTTGCACCTCCAAACTTTGAGTAGGCGTAAGGTATTGCTGCTGCCAGGGAGGGTGGAGAAGCAGCAGAAACTGCAGGGGAGAAAAGGATAAAGTTTAAAAAAAAAAAAAAAAGTTGTTTATGCCACCTCTTAAACTTTGTCTTGTTTGTGCTTAATGCAGTGGGGTAGGATCGTCCATTTCTCGAGGGCTGTACATTGGCCGGGTTTTCAGGTTATCCCTGATAAATCTGCCTGAAATGAATTTGCCTGCACTTTCTCATATCTATGCAAATCTATTTTATGCGCATTTATCAGGGATATCCTGAAATACAGACCACTGCAGGGCCCTCACTGTGTGAAAGCTCCCCACCCCTGTTTTTAGTGTATTGCCCATTTTTTTTTCCTTGCCTTTTAATGAAAAGTTGAATGGTTGTTGGGCCACATTAACTGAAATTGGTTTGCAGCCGCTGTTGAGAAGCAAAGACAACCAAACTGCAGCTGACAGACTGGAAGTGGCTCGGTAACATATGTCAATGTTACTGCTTCTTTAACTAAACTAAACAATTTTGCTTTTAGGGGATTTGTTGTGTTCATGGATGCTGTTTTGGGAAAGAATTGGTTGCTGACCCGTGCTAATAAGCCTGCTTTCTTCCTTACAGCCGCAGCATTGAGCATGTCACCGGACTGGTAGAGCAGCATGGCAGCGATGCCTGGTGGATGCTGTCTCTTGAGCAGCTTCTGCCGAAAGAGGTTTTAAAACAGGTAATTTCCTAGGCACAGATTTAAAAGAGAAGACAGTGAAGTGACTTAAAAATAGTCAATATTGTAGGAAGACTCTTAGCATATGTGCTGCTTGTTACAGATGTATGAACCCAGGAGGACAGAAGGAGCAGATGTGCCAGGGCTTTGTTATACCTGGGGGGGGGGGGGGGGGGCAGATCTCCATACTTCTAAATGGGGAAGTATGTGGGGGGTGCTGTAAACATGCCACAGGTTATAAACTCCTGTATGCATCCTTGAGATTTTCAGATAAGAGGCTTCTATATAAAACATTTAGTATGGATATCTGAGAGAGGAATGAATAAAGATCAAGAGGTCCATATTCAAAAACCATTTAGACAGATAACGTAATAGTTTTATTTATTTATTTATTAAAATGTCTATGCCGGTATTTGGTGGGGACCTTCATATTGTTTTACATAATTACATAAAAACATTTATACCAAAAATCAAGATTACAAATAATATAAGGACAATGCTAACAAGTTAAAAGCTTCAGTACCATTTTTTTTCATAATAATGGCCTAACGATGAGACTTGTAGATAACATTCAACACTGTGACCAACTCAACATCATTTCACCTCAGCCTTTAGTTTTTTTCTTTCTTTTTTTTTGTGTTTTTGCTTCATAATTACTTGCTGGAAAAGCCATGTTTTGACTTTTTTTTTTCTAAATACTAATCTATTAGTATTACTTTTTTTCTAAATAACTAATATATTAGTATTAAAGATAACTAATACTAGTTATCTATCTAAATGGCTATATTTAGCCCTTATCCGGCTAAATTCTAATTGCAAAACGAGTTACCTGGCTAGAATTGTGCTAGATGAGATGGGGACGTTCCTGGGGCAAGAAGTAGGCGTTCTGGGGAGGAGGAGAGTTGGCTGGCTAACTCTGGTCACATTGTAGGGCTGTTCTGAAGTTAGCCAGATGTACTTATCCGGCTAACTTTAAGATAACCAGGTAGGTTTTATCCAGCTTACTAGCCGAGCCAGTCAGCAGCTGAATATGAACCTTCAAATTCATATCTGGAATCAACATAAATATATTCATATAAAAATAGAACATCTGAGGCAGGGATAAAAGCAATAGTAGAATGTTGGCCATTGATCCAGATGTTCTGCATGGAGAACTAACCTTACAGAGTGAGCAAGTTGCATCACTCAGAATCATTTTGGTCAAGATGTTTGCAAGGTTATTTGTTTCTTGGAAATCCAGCCTTGAAAGAGCACATTTATTTATTTATTCATTAATTTAATTTTCTGCTGATCACTTGGTTTGATAATAGGGATACTGTTACAAGGGGCCGACTTTTACTTAAATTAAAGCAGCACCTCAGCCCAATTAACTGGAAGCTTTACAATGTGTTATGCTCTTTATAATAATGTAGACTGGTTTGGGTGGGGGGGGGGGGGGAGTATTCCTGTGCAATAGTCTGCTAGTCCATGCTGGGATCCCTGATTTCTGTCAGTTTATACATTTCCCCTCAGATAGGCCCAACCAGATGTCAAGGAGCATCTGACAAGGCAGCACCCATCTTGGTGAAAGTTTCTTCTTTCTGTATAATGCTCAGAAAGTGTCATAGGTTTGGTGGTCCACCAGCTGGCAGAGACTGCTGTTAGGCCCAGCAGCTGCGATAAGTCTGTGATGTGCGTTTGTTCAACTCAGGGTGGCCATTGTGTCAGCATCACAATTCCTGTTGAGTACTAAAACCCTTGCAAGACTTAGTACTTTCCAACTGATTTACTATTTTTGTAGCTCGTCTTCAGCCAGCAGTGTAACCTCAAGTGACTGGGACAGTAGGGCTGCCAGCTCCAAGAACACAAAAATTGTTATTCAGTACTTGCTGAAGCAGTGATGTTTTTGCTTAGTATTATTCATTAATATGTTAATATGTAACAATCAATACATTGCTTCGAAAACATGCCAGTGTGCACTAACTTCTTGAATCTGGTTTGAAGGGTTCCCTTTGCAGTTTGATAATTGAGCTGCAGTTATGTTTGTTACTCTGGGCGTGCAGTATAGGACGTGTAGTGCTGGGTGAATGTTCCCTGTTGATTTTTAATAGAAATTCTTTTTTTTTTTTCTTCTTGCTTCCCATTAGGCCAGCAGCAGCGCTGATGCCCTGCACTACACACAGGGGCAGGATGTCATGGATATCTGGTTTGACAGTGGAATATCTTGGGCTCATGTGCTGGAAGGTACTTTGTGATTAAACATTCCTCTCCCACTAAGAACTGGCAGTTTTAAGTTTAAAAAAAAAAAAAGTAAATTTGTAGCAGTATTTGTTGATGGTGCTACCTCAACAGATCTTAATTTGGTTCTGGGTCAGGATACTTGTTTCCAATCAGTTTGACTTTGTTAGGGTATCAGGGATAGCTGCATAGGACTAAGGCCACATGTTGTACCAACAGAAATGGCTTTGATCTACATGCATACCGAGCAAACACTGAAATATAGGGCTTTGAACATTTCTTCGGGATTTACTCGCCAGGGAAGAAATGCACTTGTCATTTACTCCTGCCATCCTGCCCAAAAACACATTCTTGGGGGAAAGAAGTAGTTGGAGTGAATGACTTAGTGCTTTTTTTTTCTTCGCCCACCACACTGTGCCCAGTATATTTCTAAATTTAGTAGATTTCAGAACAGTTTTACAACTAATTATCTTCTCAACCATTGACTACTGTAATTCCCTTATGATTGGCCTTCCATATATCAACATCAAGCCTTTACAGATTCTTCAAAACGCTACAGCAAGAATTTTAACTGGAAAAAAAAGAATGATCACATTACCCCTATATTATCTTCACTACACTGGCTCTCTATTAAATCACGAATTGATTATAAGATTTTAATAATTATACACAAATTAATTCATTCCGATCACCACAAACAAACAAGCTTAAAAATCACGTTACAGAACAACAACAGGAATCTTCGATCAAATAATACCTCTCGTCTAATAATTCCACCCATCAAAGATGCTCATCTTTCAACAACAAGAAATAGAGCTTTCTCCATAGCCTGTCCTAAAAAATGGAACTCCTTACCACCTTATTGAAGAACTCAAACGAATATCAAAACTTTCAAAAAAGATCTAAAGACTTTTTTCTTTTTCATAAAGTCTACGTTAATGATCATTTATTTCAACAATCTAATTTTAACCAAGACTACCAACCATACTCATGCAAAAGAGATAATGAAATATCGTCTGGCAACGACCATCATAATAGCAATATGAACTTATAATTAACACTAGAAGACCATCCTGAATATGTTTAAATACCAATACTGTTACCACTATCCTTTTCCCTTCTTTTCCTTATGCTCCCTTTTTCACCACCAACCTCTCCCCGATCCCTTCTTCTTTTCCACTATTAATTTATGCATCAATGTTTTTAATGGTTTATTCTCTGTAAACCGTTATGGTGGCTGAACCGAATGACGGTATATAAAACTAAACAAATAAATAAATATAGCCCTCATTCCCTAGCTCCCACACTTTCCTCCCACTCCACCTAGGTGCAGTCCTCTCTTTCCTCCTCCAGTTCTTCTCCCACCTCAGCCCTCTCACCCTCCTCTCATCCCCTTTCCAACAATCTGTGATCCACTTTCTCCGAGATGATACTGGTAAAATGGGGAATATAAATATGTAAATTATCTCTCTCCTCCTTTCTCCTGACCCCCCCCCCCATACACACACAGACAGCCTTTTCACTCTCTTCCTCTTCCCTCCTCAGACATCTATCTTCTGCTCTTTGTCTCCTCCTCTTCTTTATTCCTCGGCCCTCACTGTTTTCCTCCCTGCTGACTCCCAGGCCTCTATCGGGGCCGAAGATGCCACAGTCTCGCCAACCAAGGAGTGACTGGATTTTCAGAACCCTGCTGAAATATTTAAAGCATTATATATAGAGAGAATACTGTTGAATCTTTCATTTATTGTTGCTGGTATTAATGCTGTGCACCCTGCTTGTCATGTGTTTGGTCTATCACACACTTTGAGTTGGGTGTCCTGCATATCCTTTTGCAAAATCTTTTTTTTTTTTTTTTTTTTTTTTTTTTAGAATGGATTTGTTGAACTTCGTACTACCATACCTTGTGACAATAATCTTTGTAGCTTTGCAAAACAAATTTGTAGGCCAACTTTTATTTCTTAGCAACATAGCATAGCAACAATCTCGGTATGATTTCCAAATAGCACCTGCCTTCAAGGAGAAACCTCACGCTAAAGGTCATGAAAGTAATTTAACCTTTTTATTCTAAATGCAAGACCTCGGGGTTCAGGTCATTTAGAAGATAGTGATCCTTGGAGAAGTGTGCTAACGTGAAATGAAGATGGAAATGCAACAGAGTGGACACTTCTCCTCTTGAGGGAATAAATACAATGAAATGGTATCTAGAAAAGCTCAAGGTGTGATCAGGCTCAGTGCAAAAAAGGACAGAATCATACTTTGACGTGCAGAAATCCAAGGAAGCTGTACATGATGGGGGGGCGGATGAGAGAGAGAACTGAGCTGCATTAACTGGGAGAGAGACCTTAGGATGATTACGTCTGAGGATCTCAGGGTGCACTTTGGATTTAAGTACTTACCTTTCCATACCTGTGCTCAAGGTGAGTTACAATAGGTAGGTCCTTGCCTATGTGGTGGTCAGGAGTCTATATCAAATCGCTGTGGCAAGAGCTTGTGTAATAAGTTGTAATCAGAGACAGAAAGATGCTAAGAGTGCTTACTGAGAGGCATAGCCAGTAGGAAAAAAGCATAAGAACATAAGAACATGCCATACTGGGTCAGACCAAGGGTCCATCAAGCCCAGCATCCTGTTTCCAACAGTGGCCAATCCAGGCCACAAGAACCTGGCAAGTACCCAAACACTAAGTCTATACCATGTTACCGTTGCTAGTAATAGCAGTGGTTAGTATCTAAGTCAACTCAATTAATAGCAGGTAATGGACTTCTCCTCCAAGAAAGCAGACGCTAATGCCTGGTGAAGCTTCACCTAAATACTGTGTCCTTTTCTGGAGGCCTTAGCTCGAAACAAAGCAGTCCAGAAAATAAATTACAACATTGTGCAGGGTCTACACCAGAAGTCCTATGAGATGAGACTTATGGACCAAAATATGTGTTACCCTAGACCTAGAGAGAAGGAAAGACCGGGGAAGGGGAGCCATTCTAAGAGAAACATTCAAATACCTTAAAGCTATCAGTAATGCACAAGAAACAAACCTTTTTCAAAGGAAAGATTGTTCTAAACAAGAGATCATGGCATGAGAATCAGAAGGTAAACTCAGGACCAAAACCTGGCAATATTTTTTCAGTGTAGGGGTAATAAATGCCTGGAAAGGCCTCACAGTGAGAGGTGGGGAGACAGAAACATTGACAGACTTCAAGAAAGCATGGGACAAGTACAGAGGATTTCAGTTTGTGAAGTAAGGTGAAAGACAAACATCATGGGTTCCATGGCACTACACCAGAAATGCAAAAGGTTAGACTTGGATGGACCTTGGCAGTCCAATTAAAAAAAAAAAAAAAAGACTGAGCCTCTCAGCCAAATTTTGATCCCCTAAGTTAAGCTGATTTTCATCCGAAATCTAAGTGGCTAAACTTTGCTACCTAAAATTAGAGCACTCAGCTTTTGAGTAACTAAACTTAGCTGGCTAGTGCTGAAAGTATCAGTGCTCAGCCAACTAAGTCCTCTCTCACCTACCTGTATTAAAGTGCAGAGCTGACAGTCTCTTTCTCCCCCTCCCCCCACTAGCCCCCTGGAAGCACCCCCAAAACTCCTGAAGCCGAGCTGGGGGGGGGGGGGGGGCCCACAGGCTTCTCTGAAGACAAGCAGGATGGGAGTCCTCACCAGAGGGTTACATCATCCAAGAGTTCCCAGCATGGAGCTTCGAGTTCAAAGCTAGACACTTTCAGCATGCTCTACTGAGCATGTGCAGCCTTAAGTCCCTGTCTCCCAGGCAGGGGCCCCTCAGTCTCATCATTTCCTCATTGCCTGAAAGTCGTGGTTCTTTGCTCTCTCACAGCTACAGCAGTGAAAGTTCCTAGAGCCACAGAAGCTGCTTTTTTTTTTTTCCTTGCAGGGCCCTGTGGGTTTTGTTTTCTCCCTCATGCAATTTTAGATAGATTTTCTTTATTTCAGAATTTTCTGGGGTTTTTTTTAATACTTCTGTCAACCACATGGTTGGTTGTTTTGTTTTTTACACTAATAAATAATGCTGCTCAGCAGCTTATGATTTTATTTTTTCCCTTGAACCTTCATTTGTGTGTTTTTTGCCTTTGTCCAGAGGCGTACCTAAAGTATTTGGCACCCCAGTCTCAAAACATATGGAAAATAGACTTTTGAATATTTTTAGAAAAAGGGCTTCCCCTTGCCTTCCCTCCCTTGAGGCATTTTTCCCCCTTTATCTATCCATCCATCCCTTCTCTCCCTCTTCTATCATCGATAACCCTCTCCCGTTGAAACATTCTATCCCCCTTCCCCAACCTTCCCTTCAGCCACTCTCCTGTTCCTCCTCACCTCCCGTCCCTCTGGGCATTCATTTTCTCCCTCTCTCCAGGTATTATTCCAATTCATTCTTTCCCTTATCACCCCCTCCATTCTGGCAAGCACTCCAATGGGAGAGATCAACTTCACAGGCTGAGCCATCCCCTCCCCAATATCAGCAGCTTTGTGGGCCTCTCTGGGTCCTTCCCGCTTCCTTAACATCAACAGTGGCTTTGCAGGCTTCCCTGGCCCCTCTGCCTGGTGGCAGCGGCGGCTCCTGCTTGGGTAGCCCACGTGACTTCTCTCTTCATACTCAACACTCGCCACTACTTCTGGCCCATTGCTTTTCCTGCCCCACTCTTGACTCACAGCCTGTGCTGGCCACTACTTTTCCTGCCCTGCTTCTGCTCCTTGCTCAAGGCTGCTGCTCCTCCTGGTTCACTGCCTGCACTAGCCCTTCTCCTCCTCCCTTGCGGCCCATGCTGCACAGAAGCAGTGCATATTGTCAGAGTTTACCCATTACAGTCACAGGGACACACAGAAGCAATTCCAATACCACTGGCCCAAGAACCCCTGCACCTTGAAGGGGGCTGACTTGGAGGAGATTTTACAACACCCCTGCCTTGCCTCTCCTGCACCAGCCAGCACCGCCAATCAACTCACATAGGGATGTTGGCATTCTACTTGTCTCACAGCAACCTGGTTAACTGCCAGTTTAGCACTGCCTGTTTATGCTGGTAATACCCAGGGATATAAAATAGTAAACAAATAGGTAAAGTCCAGTAATCCAGTCGCTTTTTCAGGATATCCACAATGAATAGAAGGAAAAGGATCAATAAACACCAGGAATTCTTATTAAGCTCTTTATTTAGCACAGAGTGTAAAAAAAAAGCCCAACTCAGGCCGAGTTTCGCTCCTTGAGCTGCTTCAGGGGCTATTTCAATTCTTGCAGATGATTATTCTTCATACAGCAGGTGAGCTTTTCCAATGAGCACCAGAGTTGAAATCAAACCTGCACTCCACTCGATCTCTAGGCAATTTCAGCCAGATGAAAGTCGAACTAGAAGTTCCCACGATTGTAAAAAAGACTTGCAAACACTCAGCGTTTCAATGAGTCAATTTTATCAAATGTCTCCTTTGCTTATGCTTTTGTCCTGGAAACAGGTCTGGTTTTCAAGACATTCCACAATAAATATTTATGAGAGAAAATTGCATGCATATGTATCGAGAGCAAGGCTAGTTTACATAATTTGGGTTCTCCTAAAAAACAGATCTGTTTGTGAACCTCAAGAGCTGGAATTGAGAGATCCTGTTTTCGACAACCAAAATTCTCATGTTGTAGTCTTATTCCGCACAGTTTACTACAGTTCCCTTTCCGCCAATTTCTGCCTTTCAGACCACTTCATACTCTGTTCTGCTGCTTGACTGATTCCATGTTCTACCTATCTCTCATTGTTCCTTGTAATAATGTTAATGTTAATGTTCATTGGTTGATTGTTATTGTTCAATGTTCTATGTAAAAAAACCCCGGTCTAACCTCCCAGACCAGGGCAACCTTTTTGTTACATGTAAACCGGATTGATTTGTATTGCATACAGGAATTCCGGTATATAAAAAATTAAAAATAAATAAATAAATAAATAAATATTAAGTCATGTTCATCTTATAAAAATACTTACGTTCTATCAACCATACCTACCTCATAGTCTGCCATAAGAGAGAAGAGAATTGCGTCATGCCTAGTGCTCACTTTTTAAGGTGATTATTCCATGTCTAAGAATACAATCACATTGCTTCAGAAAACTGTAGACCATATGTTAATGATAGAGCCATGGGGAGAATACCTTCCTATATCAGCATACAGTAGAGTGTCTGCATAACACTTCTGAATCTAAAATCCTCCTAAGCTGGGAATTCTCCATTTTGTATTGAAATATGAAGGCCTGCATTGTCATTTAACTCTGGTTGACTGGCTTAATGGTTAACTGGGTGAATGGATTGATTTTATGGTTTCTCTATCAGTGCTGACAGACAGATATAGTGTAATTTTAAAGACATGGCTTTTATTTGATAGCATTAAAACTGCAGCACATTGCATTTAGAGGTAAAAGTAAACAAAGCTTTAGATAAGCTTCAAATATGAAGGGGATTATAAACTGTTCTTTGGCTATTTCATGACTTGTTGCTGAATTATGGGAATACACCTCTTAATTTTTCACACCAAAACTCGTCTGCATGTGCACAGGAAGAAGCCTTATAATTAAGTTATCAAAAAGCCTCTGCTAGTTTTTTCTTTTTCATTAAAATCAGAAGATAGAGGCATAGGAAATACTAGTCAATAAATTATTTCATGAATCAAAAATACAGGAAAATTGAATATAACTTATTTATATGGACATATCAAACTTTCAGGAGCTTATCCAAAATGGAAGTAATATCATACAAGGCCGGCTGCTATAGCAACAGTCTTTAAAGAAGTACTTTAATGTGGACATCGAGAATCAGTCAGGTTGAAATGCTGCTCCCCTGCTCTGGTATGGAACATGCATACTGATTGATACCAGTAGAAGAGAGAAGCATTTCAAGCTGACTGGTTCAAAATCAGGGGTTCTCAACCCAGTCCTCAGGACATACGTAGCCAGTCAGGTTTTCAAGATATTCACAATGAATATGCATGAGAAAGATTTGTATACACTAGATAAACCCAGTGGGCCGGATTTTAAAAAGGTTACGTGCGCCGGGCTTATTTTTAAAAAGCCCAGTGGGAGGCGGCTGTGCTAGCGGCAGAGGGACCTACCCGTGTGCAGAGAGACTATCTGGCTTTTGGCGTTGCGCTAGCCCTGAACGCTGAGAGCAGCCTGCAGAACCAGGAAGAACACCTGTGCTCCACCCCTGAAGCCCCTGACGTCATCTGAAGGGGATGAGACGACTATAAAATCAGCGTCTGCGTGAGTACTGCTGCGGCTGTGCTAGCCGCAGAGGGACCTACCTGTGTGCAGAGAGACTATCTGGCTTTTGGCGCTGCGCTAGCCCTGAACGCTGAGAGCAGCCTGCAGAACCGGGAAGAACACCTGTGCTCCACCCTTGAAGCCCCTGATGTCATCCGAAGGGGACGAGACGACTATAAAATCAGCGTCTGCGTGAGTACTGTTGCGGCTGTGCTAGCGGCAGAGGGACCTACCCGTGTGCAGAGAGACTATCTGGCTTTTGGCGTTGCGCTAGCCCTGAACGCTGAGAGCAGCCTGCAGAACCGGGAAGAACACCTGTGCTCCACCCCTGAAGCCCCTGACGTCATCTGAAGGGGACGAGACGACTATAAAATCAGCGTCTGTGCGGCGCCCCGCCAACGCCGGCGCGCCACCAAGCCGCACGCACACAAGGGGCGCGCGCCGGCTTGGTCCGGCTTAGTCCGGAGCAGGACGGAGGTTTGGAGCTGATAGGAGCCGTGAAGCAACACAGTCCTTCAAAAGGAGACAGAAGGCTGTAATAAACGCAGTGAGTAAGCCGCTAGAACTAGTTTGAAAATTTCCTTGAAGTATGCCTCCTAAAAGGAAGGGGAGAGTTCGGGTCTACCCCTCCGAACTCCCCCCGAATACAAATCACCGCTTAATCTCCTGCATTGGTGACCTTAGAGGAGAATGTCCCCGCTATGGCACTGGAGGTGGGAGCTCCTTCGCCGTCAGGGGAAGTGACTCTGTCTCCTCCTGATCCCCAACGCCTAATAATGAAGTCACCCACCAGCTCGCCCGTGTTTGCCGATGTACAGCCAACCGAAGGGGTTGGGGATGTCTTGGCAGGAGTAGAACCCGGGTGTGAGCGTCTCAGCTTTCCAGAATCTCCTGAAGGAACCGCGATAGGTGTTAATGGAGGTTTGGCGGTAGTATCAACATCAACTCCTGAGCAGGGAGTGGGAGTAAGAATGGAAAAGCAGATGATGGTGGAGAATAGTCTGGCTGATAGGGTGGGCGAGTCAGCCCCCTTATTACCAGCAAAGCCAGCAATTGTGACATTTGACTCATTATGGGACTTAGTGGCTGGTTTGAGTAAAGCTTTATTTGAGACAAATGCAAATGTTGGAATTCTCAATACTAAGATAGAAAAAATGGAAGATAAAGTAGAAAAAAGTGAATCCAGAATAAATAAAATAGAAGCTGCTATAGAAAAAAATGTTAATGTTCAAACTAAGCTTATTAAGGATGTTACCTCAGCTTCACGTAGAATTGAATATCTTGAAAATTATTCCAAACATCTCAACCTTAGATTTACAAATTTTCCAAAGATAGTGGGGCAAACGATGGAAGTCACTCTTAAGAAATATTTTCTTGAAAATTTAAAGCTTGATGAACAGGGGTTACCTAGTATCACCAAGCAAATTTTCTTAAAGTCCCCACAGATGTCTAGAGTGCGGAATGAAAATCAGGCTGAGATAATGGAAAATTTAACTGGATACTTGGAAGATTCCTTAATAGAATTGTGTGATAGAGCAACCCTCCTAGTTACCTTTGCCACTGTGCAAGATATAGGAATTGTGATGAAAAATTTCTTTAAGAATATATCAACTCCATTTTATGGAGCTGGGGTGAGAATTTTCCCGGACCTTGCTCGTGCTACACAGCAAAGGAGAAGGGAATTTTTGTTGTTTAGAACACAGGTAAAAAATTTAGGCTACTCTTATGTCTTGAGAGACCCTAGCAGATGCATTGTAAAAAGAAAAGATGAATGCTTCGTGTTTTATTATCCAGAGCAACTCAAGTCATTTGTAAATGCTAGGGTGATTTCTATAATATCTCCTAGCGAGCACTAAGAGGGATTTAGAAAATTTAAGTCATCAGTAATGTCAGCCGTTATAAATATAAATATAGAATACCTGAATAACTCCTAATAATTTTAGTCTCCGCAGATTTCTTTGTTTAAGGATTTGGCCAATTAAGTTAAAATGTGATATTGGATATATATAATTACCATGATTATTAATATGGCTGTATTCTTTTTTCTTTTGTAAGTTTTGTCTTACTTTAATAATTTGGAAAATTATAATAAAGATTAAATAAAAAAAAAAAAAAAAAGCCCAGTGGTGCGCGTAAAGCCCTGGGATGCGTGTCGGAGGATCGCGTGCCGGCAGCTGTAGGCCGCGCGTGCTTCTTTTAAAATCTACCCCAGTGTTTGCAAAATTTCGTAGTGGGTTTATCGTTAAGACCCAAACATCTGTCTGTCAAAAAATTCCTGCAGACTTTGAACAGAATTTGATTAACTTTGAGCAACACATGACCAAATTAAGGGAAAAAAGAAAATAATGAGTTCAGTCAGATTCAAAATGCTGATGAAACACCGTTCTTTTATATGCCTCAAAATTACACTGTCAACTCTAAAGGTGCTAAAGAAGTCAAGATAAGTACTAGCTACGAAGAACAACATAACACTGTGATGTTATGTATCACCGCTGATGGTCATAAGTTGCCACCATATTTCATCTTAAATCGAAAAATCATACCGAAGAATGCAATTTTCCCCAAAGATATTATTGTGCGTGCACAAAAAAATGGATAGATGATGGCAGAGCTTAGGGAAGACTGGCTAAGTGTTGTGTGGAATAGACGTCCCGGAAGGCTTTTTAACCCACCTACCATGCTAGTACTTGATGCATTTAGGGGGACATTTGTCAGACTAGGTGAAAAATAAAATCGTGCAAAAACGTGGTGACTTGGTTGTGATTCCTGGTGGCAAGACTAGCCAACTACAGCCACTTGATGGTTTCAGTCAACAAACCATTTAAGGATTACTTGAGAAAGGAATATGAATCCTGGCTGTTAACTGACAACCTTCCACTGACACCTTCTGGAAAAATTACGAAAGCACCGGGATCAAAATTGGCAGAATGGATATCAACAGCTTGGAAGCTAATCCCAGAAAGAATAGTGCAGCACTCATCTTTAAAATGTTGTATCCCCAACTCTCACAATGGCTCAGAAGACGATATATTATGAGAATGAAGTTAAAGAGGTCTCAGAAGAATCTGACTCTGATGAATCTGTCTCATTTTATGGATTCGGAAGGATGAAATTAATAAAATATCTGTGGTAGAATTTTGTATTTTGTTTTTGTGACATTGTTTACGATTAATGTGTTTCACTATTGTTTTTGCTAGTAAATTGAATTCTATTACAGTAAAAATATTTATTAGATATTAGTTTCATTTTATTCTTAGAATCATTCTTAGAAATATTCTAAAAAATACTACAAAATTCCTAAGAAATTTTAGAAGATATTCTGAGAAATTTATTTTTTTCTTTAAGCAAAGCTTTTTTGATTGGTGGTGGTACTGAAATTAGTGTGCATCTTACAATCTATGGCATCTTACAATCGAAGAAATACGGTAATAGGGCAACATGACAAACTAAAGAGTAACAAATTACGTGAACCAAATGACTTACATCCCACAGTTCTGAAAACTCAAAAATGAAATTGAAGATGTATTAGTAATTTGTGACCTACCATACCTGAAAACTGGAGGTAGCCATTATAATGTCAGTCTTTAGAAAGGGAAACTATAGACTGGTGAGCCTGTTGTCAGTACTAGGAAAAATTTGTAGGAAATATTCTGAAGAATAAAATTACAGAACACATGGATAGACATGGTTTATTGGGACACAGCCAGCATGGATTCTCCAAAGTGAAGTCTTGTCTGACCAATCTGCTACATTTTTGGAAGGGGTTTATATACATATGGATAATGGTTGTCTCATTGGATATAGTATATCTGGATTTTCAGAAGGCATTTGATAAAGTTTCTCATGAGACTCCTCAGGAAATTAGAGTCATGGGATACGAGGCAATGTTGTAATATGGATTCCGAAATGAAAAGATAGGAAATGGAGAATAGGACTGAATGGTTAGTTTTCTCAATGAAGGAAGTTAAATAGGGGCGTATCCCAGGGATCTTTTGAACACACTTATAATTGATCTGGAAGAGGGAGCAAGTGAGGTGATCAGATTTGCAGATGAGACATTTTACGTTATTAAATTACAAGTGAATTGTGAGAAATTGCAAGAGAACCTTCCAAGGCTGGGCATCGATAAGGCAGAATAAATTTAATGTGGGCAAGTGCGAAGTGATGCACATAGGTAAATATTATCCAGCCTGTTATTACAGTTAGGTTCCATATTAGGAGTCACCACCCAGGAAAAGGATCTAGGGATGGACAATTTATTTACAATAATTTTACCCGCTCATTACCAGACACATACACAAAATTAAAACAATATTTAAGACAATAACAATATGCTAAAATCCCTGGCTCAGTCTGTGGCAACAGTCAAAAAAGCAAACAATGTTAGGAATTATTAGAAATGAAATGGAGAATAAAACAGAGTATCACAATACCTCTATATCATTCCATGGTGTGGCCACACCTAGAATACTGTGTGAAATTCTGGTCATTGCAGCTCAAAAAGATATAGCAGAACTACAAAAGGTACAGAGAAGGGCGACCAAAATGATAGAGGATGGAGTGGCTCCTTTATGAGGAAAGGCTAAAGAGGTTAGAGCTTTTCAGCTTGGAGAAGAGACCATCTGAGGGGGGATATGATAGAAGTCTATACAATCGAGTGGTGTGAAACGGGAGAATACAAATTGGCTTTTAATTCTTTTGAAAAATAAGAACACTAGGGCACACTCCATGAATTTGCTAAGTAGCACATTTTTTCACTCGATGCACAAACAAACTCAGGAATTCATTTCTGGTGGATGTACTAAAGGCAGTAAGCAAAGCTGGCTTTAAAAAAAGGTTTAGACTAATTCCTGGAGGGAAAGTCCATAAACCATTATGAAGTGGGTAGACTTGGGGAAAGCCACTGCTTATCCCTGGCTGTAAGCAGCATGGAATCTATCTGCTATTTGGGATCCTGCTGGGTACTTGGGATTTGGATTGGCCACTGCTGGAAACAGGATACTGGGCTTCATAGACCCTTGGTCTGACTCAATATAGCAGTTCTTATGAGTCATTTCCTTCAAGAAGGTGCCTTTTACTGTTCTCCAGGTCTTAATTTCTGGGGGAATGACCTGGAATACAGTTCCAACACTTCTTTTCAGACTTGCAGTAAGAAGCATAGCAGCAGGGGTGTTCTGCTCCAGCCCTTCCCTTCCAGGCAGCCTGCATGGAAGTGGAGAGGAAGGGGTGAGCCAGGAGCAGCCACTCTGCTCCGTAATCCAGCCCCTTCCTTCCTGTTGTTTCCCCCCTTCCCTCTTCTATAGGAAACATGAGAATTTGGGGTGATCCTGAAGTAGACCAAAAGAGGCAGAGTAGAGTTGGCTGTATAAATTGGTTCTGACTCCCCCACGGAAACAGAAAAGAGCTGGGATTGTAAATCCTCCGTGCAGAAACATAGGTATGGTTAGGGCACAGGTCATTTTTGCCCCCCCCCCCCCCCCAACCCCCAGAGAAAGCAGAGCAGAGGGTGTTGGAGCTGCTTACCTAGATGGGAGCAGCCACATGGCCTTGATTTTTGTTTGGTTTTCTGGTATAGTTGAGGAGGCCATGAGGGAAGATGGCAAAAGTTGAAGAGATACAACATGAATGCCTGTTAGCCCCACTGCTTCTGCTGCTGCTAGGGTCACATAAATGTGTGTGAGAGAGACAGTTCACACCCAGCCTTGGTCCCTTCCATATACACAGGTTGCACCCGGCCTGGTCCCTCTACACCCACTCCATCTTCCCTCCCCAATCCCCGCTCCACAGTTCTTCTTCCTTTTTGTGTATAATTTGAGCCCTGCTATTCTCTGATGCTGATTGTCCAGACCCTATCGCAGATTTTTGTGACGTGAGTACAGTTATCCCTAGGTGTAATGGTTAACATTGCCCCTCTCAGTGAGAAGATCTGGGTATGTCAGGATGGTGCGACTTCCAAGGGGAGAGGGAGTCATGGTCATTGAGGTGACACCTGATGGCTGGATTTAGAGCCCATGATATAATGTGCTAAATGGAGTCCTGGTGCATGGTTCCCGGCCCAGGATTGTTGCTGCAATGGCTAGAATAGGAATGTAGGAGGATGGGGGGGGGGGGGGAATCCCTGAGTTGATGTGAATGAAGGTTCGTGGCACCAGGATCCAGAACTGGTTCCAGTTGAACTTGAAGAGAAAGGAGGGCCTACTGGGCCAAAGAAAAGAGTTCACATGCCTTTTATTATCCAGACTTAAATGCATCTGTGGGTCTTCCAAATCTCAGATTAATCTGCTTTATTGTGCCTCCAAAGTTCAGTCTTTGGCATTCTTACTTTTTCAAGGGCTGTAATAAAACTGAAAGTGCTAGAAGTAGTGACCTCTACCCATATATTCCTATCCTTTACTTGGGAGAAACGGAACTCATAAAACTTTACTTATCCTTGTGGCATTGAAGGAGTCTGTGAATAGTTAACTGAATAGACTGTGAATAGTTTTTCTAGATTGGGTTCTGAAACACTTTTGTTTAAAACATGCTATATAAAATAGTGTTTGTACTGGTAGTGATGACGATTGTCATGCCATACAATGCTTTGAAGTCAGTATTCCCAGCTTTGGTTCTTGGGGCCAACACATGGTTTGAGTTTTAACCTGAGTTTTAAAATGAGCCTGGTTCTTAGACCACATGTATGAAAATATCTCATGAGTATTCACAGGCTTTTGAAAATGCACTTGCCTGCTCATTGTCAGAGAGCAGAACGAGGCCAAAGAAACCTCCACGGCAGCCAAGAGGAAGAAGCAGCCATTCGAGCTTAACCATGGGGAGCATAAGTAGTGTGTCAGTCAGTCAGTCACAGAGAATACCACTCCTCCGTGGCTGAGCAAAAATAGTGTAGCAGAGGGAAGCATCCCAATTGTCGCATGGGATAGTGGGAAGGCAGCATATTCCACCTTGACAGGAACCTGGGAGGCAGCAGGAGCAGGGTCACACTGAGTAGAGAGAGGGTTGCAGCAGGGTAAGGGAGTAGAGGGGAGTGGTTGGAGAAGAGAGGGAAGAGCGGTGGAACAGGGAAGCATGTACCTGAAGGAGGAAAGAGGGCTGTGCCAGGCTGGATTGATGAGGAGATTAAAAGCACTTCTATGGGGTAGAGTGGTGAGGGGAGCCAGGGCTGCAGGGGACGGGAGGGGTGGGGGGGGAGCAAGGGATAGGGAGTGAACTCCTTTTTAGAGAAGAAATGTCCACACCATATATTCCCACCACACCCTCCCTCTATCCAAACAAACTATTTAGGGGGAAGGGAGGACACGGCAAGTGTATTTCATCCCTGATAAGTAGGTCCTGGTGTAGTTTTCAGATCCCTGAATATTATGGCTATTCTAAACATCTCTATAAGGAGTTTGAGGATTGAAGCCCTCTCAAAATCACTGAATTAAATAGCAAAAGGTGTTTGACCTCTCCCATGAGAATTAGTACATTCTGCAGTGCAGGACCTTTCTAGCAGAGTGCAAACATAATTAGAAAATGTGGGCATCAGCCAAAGTTTGTATTTTTATTAAAATATTTATTTCTTTTGCTTATAAATTACATTTTTTATTTTTTCACTTTTGTTTCCCCAAGCCCCCTTTCAGTCTTTTCCTTCATCTCTTCTTCCGCCAGCCCTTTTTTACCTTCCTTCCTCGTTTTCTCAAGCTTCAGCCTTCTCTCCTTTCCTCCTCTGGCTGTAACAGTGGTGCAGCCTACAGCAGCAATTCGTGCTCTGTGTGGTCTGTAATAGCAGCAAGCACTAGAACTACATTTCCTTATCTTGCTGCACCAGTCCAGACAAGTGGGTTATTCCCCCCGCCTGCCAGCAGATGGAGGCAGAACCCACAGTTTTCTCTGTAATGTCATCACTACTACTTAGATGTGGGGCAGCTTAGAGAAAGCCAGTATTCTCTGCCTCCAGCATGCTGGTGGTGCAGCAAGATTTCTCACTGGCTTAACTCTCTTAGTGCGACTTTGAGCAAAAGGTTTTGTTATTTCTTTTCAGTGGTCAGAGGACCAGGCACCTGGTTAGCTCAAGTTAGTGAACCCCACAGTTAAAGTGTCCGGCCCAAGAAGGGTTGATTTGGCAGATCTATATATTAAAAAAAAAGATATAAAGGATGACTAAAGAAGAGAAAAATCTTATATATTTTCTTGCCTTCTCCTTCTTGCTCCTTCCTCTTCTCCTTCATTCTAATCCAGAAGAAACTGCTTGTACTACTGACTGGATGTTATTCTGTGCAGGCAAATAAAAAGCATTAGATATTGGAAGAAGGAATTGTTTTGAGACCTTTACATTTTCTATATAGAATTTTTCCAAAATGTCAAAAGGAAAAACTAAATAATATATAGAAAAGTTAAGAAGAAAACAAATTGTCTCCTATAATATAATTTTTCTTCTTCTCACATTTCCAATGTAAATTAGAATTATCTTTAATCAAAAATATTTATTTATTTAGACATTTTATATACTGTCGTACCATATCAAGATCACAATGGTTTACAGAAATAACATTCATAACTATAAATCAACTATTATTGATGGTTTACAGAGGTAGCTTTCATGAACAAAATTAGCATGCATCAAATGAGATGTTCCAATATATATTAAAGCCGCTTACTAAAGATATAAAACAAAAGGCAAATAGTACATAAAAGTATTAACAACTATCACATAATCAATACATAGATTTGAAATTCTTACATTCTCTAATACATTTTATTCCTCATGCTTCAGATTAATATCTCTCATCTTTCATGATATTGTAGTTCTTTTACATTCTGATGCTAAGTTAGATTATATGCATTTTCGACTAGCCATGTTTTTAGTTCACATTTAAATCTCTATCAGGTATCAAACGTAACATCTCAGGTAGAGAATTCCAAAGCTTTGGACCCGCTAAGGAAAACATGCAGTCTCTTACTTGAGTCAGATGTGTACTCTGTGTTGTAGGAACAGTCAGTAGTCCTTTATTTTGAGATCTTTCTATTCACTGAGGTGTGTATGGTTATAATGTCACGCCGATCAAGCCAATATCACTGAAATGAATGATTTTTAATATGAACGTTAATACTTTGTGATAGAGGATTGAACTGGCAGCCAGTGCAGTGAAATCATTGAGGGTGTAATGTGATCAAATTTCCTAGTCCCCAATAAAAGTCTAGCTGATGCATTTTGTAATAGTTGTAATGGTTTTAAGAGACATGGGAAGACCGTTTAATGGTGAGTTACAGTAGTCTGAGAAAACAAGTTTTCAATATAGTATGGAAGTCCTCGAAAGTTAAAGGTTTCAACCAATATAATAGGAGCAATTTGGCATAACCTGTATTAACTAATTTATTGATGTGCTTTTTCATAGTAAGATTTTCATCTAGCTGTATATCTAAGTCCTATATTTGATTTGAGGGAGTAATTTAAAAATTACCCAAATCTAGAACCAGAGGTTTAACTATAGAGGAATTTCTACTTAACCAATTGATTTATATATTTATTTATTTATTTATTCGATTTTTATATACCGTCGTTTGGACTAGCCATCACAATGATTTCAGACTTATTATTTTTTAATGTTTAAGTTGTTAGCTTTTGCTGTATTGCTTTTATATAAGTTGATAGTGTTGATACAGTATGTTCAAATGATTTAGAGAATGGAATGTAAAACTATGTCATCAACATACAAGAAAGAAATTCCTAAATCCGGCAATAATTTACACAGTGGGAGCATATAAATGTTGAATAATGTTGCCAAGAGGGATGAACCTTGAGACACCTGCATCAGATCCGCCAACTACGGAACTACCTAAATAAACACAATCTGGCTACAGTAATCATAAGAACATAAGATATGCCATACTGGGTCAGACCAAGGGTTTATCAAGCCCAATATCCTGTTTCCAACAGAAGCCAGTCCAATTCACAAGCACCTGGCAAGTACCCAAACATGAAATAGATCCCATGCTACTAATGCCAGCAACAAGCAGTAGCTATTTCCTAAGTCAACTTGTTTAATAGCAGTTGATGATTTCTCCTCCAGGAGCTTATCCAAAACTTTTTTTTTAACCCAGCTACACTAACTGCCTTAACCACATCCTCTGGCAATGAATTCTAGAACTTATTTGTGCATTGAGTGAAAAATAATTTTCTTTGATTTGTTTTAAATGTGCTATTTGCTAACTTCATGGAGTGACCCCCTATTCATGTGTTATCTGAAAGAGTAAAACAATTCACATTTGCCTGTTCAAATCCTTTCATGATTTTTATTTATTTAAAAATAATTTATTTATCGCCTAAAAATATATCTTCCTAAGCGATTTACAACATGGATTTGAACAATTTATACAAAAAAAATGAAAAATAAATAAACTTAAAAATAATAAAATAAATTAAAAATCCACTCTATAAAAAACATTTTCATCATTCAAGTTTTTAACGTTCTCCTAAATTTAAGCAAATCCATCTCTTCTCTTACATTAGATGGTAACTCATTACAAAGTAAAGGGATCATTCCTGAAAAAGATTTTGATTTCAGGCAAGAATGTAGAAACATTTTAACTTCCCACACTTTCAGAAAATGACCTGACATAGATTTCAAACATCTATTCAGTTTGAACCGATTTAATAGATTTTTTAGCTGGCATTTTAAAAGCCAGGACCAAATTTTTAAATTTACATTGCACTCACTGGGAGCCATCTAATAATAGATTAGCATTTCTCCTAGTACTTCTGAATTATTTGTAATTTACGAAAGGTTTTTACAGGCATACCCAAAAATAAATCATTACAATAATCAAGAGAAGACAACAGCAAAGCAAAAACAACTGTTCTCAATACCGCAGTATCCAGGAAAGGTTTAATTTGCCTAAGAAATCTAATCCTGAATTAACAGGTGCTAACCAAGCCCAAATATGTTTCTCCAAACTTTTGTAGACTTCTATCATATCCCCCCTTAGCCCTAACCTCTTCAGCCTTTCCTCATAGGGCAGCCATTCCATGCCCTTTATCATTTTAATTGCCCTTCTCTGTACCTTCTCTAGTGCAACTATATCTTTTTTTTGGGGGGGATGCAGCAAACAATTGAGCCCAGTATTCAAGATGTAGTCTCACCATGGAGCGATTTAGAGGCATTATGACATTCTCCTAATAATAATTCCTAACACTTTACTTTTTTGACCGCTACAGCACACTGAGCCAACTATTTCAATGTATTTTCCACTGTGACGCCCAGATCTTTTTCCTGGGTAGTATCTTCTAACATGGAACCTAATGTTGTTTAACTACAGCATGGGATATTTTTTCCCTATATGCATCACCTTTCATTTGTCCACATTAAATTTCATCTGCCATTTGGACACCCAGTCTTCCAGTCTCACAAGATCTTCCTGCAGTTTATCACAATCCACTTGTGATTTAACTACTTTAAATAATTTTGTGTCATCTGCAAATTTGATCACCTCACGCATCGTACCCCTTTCCAGATCATTTTAGAAATAGATCCCTGAAGCACTCCACTGTTTACCTTCTTCCACTGAGAAAACTGACTATTTGGCCCTACTCTCTATTTCCATCTTTTAGCCAGTTTGCAGTCCACGAGAGGAAATCACCTCCTATCTCTCATGAGAGACTTTGTCAAACACCTTCTGAAAATCCACATACACCACATCTACTGATTCAACTTTATCCACGTTTGTTCCCTCCTTCAAAAAAAAGTACCAGATTTGTGAGGCATGCTGTGTTCCATTAAATCATGCTTGTTCTGTGATTTTATTCTTTATAAGTTTCCAAGATTTTTCCCAGCACTGAAGTCAGTCTCACCGGTCTATATTTTTTGGATCATCCCTGGAGCCCTTTTTAGATATCATTTTTACATTGGCCACCTTTCAGTCTTGGGTACAATGAATGATTTTAATGATTGGTTACAAATTCATTGTAATTGGTCTGAAATTTTATTTTTTAATTCTTTCAGAACCCTGGTGTGTATACCATCCGGTCCAGGTGATTTACTATTCTTCAGTTTGTCAGTCTGGCTTACCACATCTTCCAGGTTCACCATGATTTGATTCAGTTCATCTGAATCATCACCCTTGAAAACTGTCTCCGAAACTGGTATCTCCCCAACATCCTCTTCAATAAACACTGAAGCAAAGAAATTGTTCAGTCTTTCCACAATTTCATTTCAGTAGAACTGAATGGAGTAAAAGGCAGTAGTGTGGAATGAGCCACTTACCATGGAAGGAAAAGAAAAGTAAAGATACATTTTTCCTCCCATTGGAAGTACTGGGAGATGCACAGGAAAATAAGAGCTTCTGGAATTACTCCTGGTCTGAACTGGAAGAAATCTATCTGGGGCAGAACTTTGGGGAAATGAATAAAAGGTGCCATAGGGTGAATAACTGGTTGTGAGGTGGGAGTAGAAGCAGAGCAGCATTTGATTTTTATATTCCACTTTTTTAGTACTTCAAAGTGGATTACATTCAGGTATTTTCATATACCCAGAGGGCTCACAATCTAACAGGCCGATTCAATAAACTCTGCGGGAGAGCCTGCACTCCGAGGCGAGCACCCGCTCTCCCCGAGGCGGGCCCAGGCACCTCTCCTGGGCATGCGATTCTTTATTTAAATTAGGGCCCGCGCTTATTAGTGAAAGCGGCGGCTGTCAGCGAGTCTGAAAACAGATGCTTAATTTTACCCGCTGACAGCCACGAGTTTGGAAAACAGACGCCGGCAAAATTGAGAGTCAATTTTCCAACCGGCGGACAGCTTTTTTTTTTCTGCTTTTCTGTACACCTTTCCCGGTGTTGTCTCTGATTAAATCCTGCCTTGGGCAGGTGGTAATTTCTGAGAGTAAAATGTGCAGCTTGGCCGCAAATTTTACTTTCAGTATCCCACGGGTATAACTAATAGGCTCATCAACATGCATTTGCATGTGATGAGTGCTATTGGTTTCGGGGAGATGGGGGGGGGGGTTGGCCACGCGGTTTCCTTACAGTATAAGGGATAATAATAGCGCGCGTAAAATGCGCAGTCAGACGGGGGGCTAAATGGTGCAATCGGCCGAGCGCACCATTCTGTATCAGCCTGTAAGTTTGTACCTAAGGCAACAAACAGTAAAGTGACTTGCCCGAAGTCAAAAGGAGTAACAGTGGGATTTGAGCCCTGGTCTCCCTGCTTCATAACCTGCTGCTCTAACCACTGGGTGGCTACTCCACTCCCTTCCAGACCGTAAAAATTCAAGAGAACTTGATATTTAATGGCTTTTCACTACTTGAAGGGCCAAATCTGTTGAAGCTGATTCAATCCTAGAGTTGGTTAAGTTAAAAGACGAGCATAAGTGCAGAGTCCACCCTTCCTCTGACTGCTAGCTTTCTCTGCAGTGATGCAGGACACCTGTAGCCAGTCCTGCAACAGGAAAAGGAATTCCTTCCTGAGAGAAAATATGGCGATGGGCTCTGAATCACTGGATTAGTATATAGCTAGATCATTTTATCTACAAACACCTTTTTCCTCTTTAAAAAAAAAAACAAACCCATATCCAATGTTCTTTTGAATGTATTTAGTGTTGTGGGCCTAACTACAAGCATTGGTGACGTGAGTTACTGACCCTTCTACTCACTGTATGTCACTTTTGGAGCCTATCTGTGCCTCCTATATATCTATGTGTCTGCATATGGGAAATAAAGCAGTAATAGTAAGTTCATGTATTGAAAAAGAAAGGTAAAGCAACAGTGGCGTTGTGCAATTGTTTCATTTCCCTTTTTGTGATGTGTACGGATAATTTAGGAGGGATTGGCGTAACTAGTTATATAAGCTTAATGCCTTATTCCTCACCTAATTTTGAAACTTGAACTACGGCTCTATTGTGCCTATATTTTTTCATTCATTTTAAATTTATGTATTTTGGATTGTGTTTTACTCTTCACCACTTTGAATGGTCTTGTGACCAGAAAAGGGATAATATAAAAATCCAATAAACATAAATCACATTTTCTTCTTTCTTTAAGGTACTGAGCAAAAGGCAGATTTATATCTGGAAGGAAAAGACCAGCTCGGTGGCTGGTTCCAGTCTTCTCTCTTAACCAGCACAGCAGCCAGGAAAAAGGCACCATATGGGTACGTTCACAGACTGTTCTGTCATTAAGCAACTGGCGGTATCGCTGAAATCCTGCACTTCCTGTCATAACTGCAGCTACAAAATGCGATATGACAGGTGAAGCTCCTCAAAAACTTATTTGAGATATATATATATATATATATATATATATATATATATATATATATATACACACACAAACACACACAAATTTCATATCAATTAAAAAAAAAAACTGTTACCAATAGATTACGTCTGGTTATCAGCGTCATGAGATGTTATCTACATCTGTGGCTCTGGTTAGCTTAAGCAGGTACCGCCCAGGTATGACTGTGTAACGTTTTTATGACATTTAAGTGACATGTATTATTTCATCTCCCTCCAATTTGTTTTGAGCATTCTGCAACATGTTTATTTCTCCAAGTTTGTATGCTGTACACTTGTCTGAATATAGTAGTGTCCTCTGGTTTCACCCCACCCTATTCCTCTGGGTTTCCTGCTTGCTGCTGCCCTGAAGGCGCACCTTGTGTTGCCGTGAAAGGTCCTGGGAGAAACAGGAGCCACATAGTATGCTCTCTGTTTCTGGCCATTTTTCCACATCAAGGATTTCTTTATACTTGCTTAAAGCTACTCTGTGAAAACAGGCAGATTTATTTTTATACAATTCTTTTCCTTTCTTAAAAAAGGCAGTTTAGTTTCTGGTTAACTGTTATCAGAATATGATACAGTAGTGAGCGTGAATTTCAGTTGTGCTGCTATTATTTATAAACGCAGTCCTGTCCCCACCCCCCACCCCATCCCGGGCTTCCTGCTGTAGCAAGAAGGAAGTCAGAGTCTGAAGCAGAGGTGGGGTGTGTTTTTTTTTAAGGAGAGGGTTTGGTGGGGGCGGTGGGAGGAGAATTGTCGAATGGTGTCTGTCTGGGGCCAAATGGGTGCTGAAGTAAAGGCATCGGGTCTGGTGGGAGAGGAAGGGAGGACAAGCAGGATGCTGGTCCTGGCTCGTGAGTGACGATAGATGCAGCCTCTCATGGAACTTTGACATCAAAGCTTCTAGAAATTGTGAGCATGCTCCACTGGTTATGTGCAGCCCTGATTACTCCCCTTCATCCATTCAAGTTCTCAGTAGACAAGTAAGATGGTAGTCTTCACACATGGGTGACATCATCAGTTGGAACCCCAGTACACAAAACTTATGTCAAAGTTTCTAGAACTTTGACATGCCCAGCATGCCCTTTACCACATTCCACGCGGGGTCCCTCTTCAGTCTCTCTTTTTCCTTGCAGCTGCAGCATTGTGATTTGTGAGCTCACGTTTGGGCCTCTTTTGGTTAACTTTCCATTTTTTCACTTTAATGCGAGCTGTTTCAAGCAAGTGTTCGACGCTGATTCCCTCTCTGATCTCCTCACAGTGTTCTTAGGATCCTTGAGCGGTCGATTCCCTGTGGTGGCAGTACTTCGGTGCGCACTGCCATCGATTTTGATCATGCTTCCCGTTTATTACTTTCCATCATGGCTGCATCTGGTTTTAAACAATGCCCTCAGTGCCCGAGGACCCTGTCTATCATGGACCCCCATGAGGAATGTGTCCTCTGCCTGGTGGGTGCATGGCATGACGTCCGGGGTTGCCACAAATGCATCCAGATGACCCTGAAGGGACGAGGTATTCGGCTAGATAAGATGGAGCACCTCTTCGGGTTGGAGACCGAGCTATCCGCATTGAAGAACCACGGAGCCACACCGATGGACACCGAGCCATCTACATTAGCAGGACTTTAGCTGCCGTCGACTGATAGGAGCACTGGAGACTGGCCATCATCGAGCTCCTCCAGGTCAAGGACATTGGGTTCCTCATCATTGACCTCTGCACCGGGGAAAGACCATGCCGAGCATCGAGGGAAGCCAATGAAGCGTTGGCATTGGTCTCCGTCGATGCACAGTGTCAGGCACGGATATGCGCCAGCTCATGCTGTGATGCCTCCAAAGTGAACCCGCAGCGAGGAGCGACAATCGCCCATTGGTGCCAGGGATCCACAGTGGTGTCCACCGGTCCTGATGCCAGTCACCCATCCTCCTCTTGGCTCTGAAGAGGATCTGGCCACCCCTCTTTCCTTTCAGTCACTGTTCGCATCGACAATATTTGAGGAGGAGCTTGAGCAGTGAGTACAACTGCCTATAGTACCAACTGAACCTATTGGGTGCCTGTCTAAATTGCCCTACGAGCCTGTTGTGAAGGCCGATAGTACATCAGGAGGTACTACTAACAGAGCTCTCCTCCCTCTTAACAGCCACAGTGGTCGAGTCTATTCCACCAGGGTAAAGAGGGTGAGGATTTTACTCCAGGTACTTCCTGATTCCAAAAAAACAGGAGGACTCTGTCCCATCCTAGACCTAAGAGCCTTGAACAGATTTATCAAAAAGGAAATGTTCAAGATGGTTTCCCTGGCAGCTTGATCCCCCTTTTGCAAAAGGGGACTGGCTATGCTCCCTTGATCTGAAGGACACGTACACCCACATCAGGATCTTCCCAAGTCATCAAAAGTATCTTCGATTTGTGATGGGAAAACTTCACTTCCAGTATCAGGTGTTGCCATTTGGGCTAGCGTCAGTCCCACAGGTCTTCATGAAATGTTTGACCATGATGGTGATGGTACACTACCGCAAGCTGGGATGCATGTTTTCGCTTATCTGAATGATTGGCTGGTAAAAAGCACATCTCAGGCATCGGCCTTCAGGTCCATGCACTTGACCATTCGGGTGTTGGAGTCACTAGGGTTCAACATCAACTACCTGAAGTCCCATCTCAGCCAATCACTTCAATTGGACTTCATAGGAGCCCTGCTAAACACGACTCATCAAAGGATCATCACTGCCTTGTCAAAAGGCCATCTAATGACCATCATGGCAGAGATTCAGCAGAGCCAGCAGGTGTCAGCCTGGCACACGTTGAGGGTCTTGGGCCATATGGCTGCATTTGTCCATGTCACAGTGGCTCTCCCAGCCACACCGAACCTCCAGGATCACATCAAAGTCACATTGCCGCTCCAGGACACCCTGTCCTGGTGGTGGGTACTTTCAAATCTGGAATGGGGGATATATTTCTGAGGGCCTCCTATCCAAATTGTCCTAACCATGGATGCGTCCACCCCGGGCTCAGCACTCAGGGTCTCTGGTCTGCCCAAGAAAACTGTTGCTATATCAATTTCCTGGCGCTCCGGATGATCAGGTACGTGCTATGGGCTTTCAGAGATTGGCTGTCCAACAAAGTTATCCTGATCCAAACCGACAACCAGTTGGCGATGTGATATCTCAACAAGCAAGGAAGTACGGGCTCGTACCTCCTGTGACAGAAAGGAGTTAAGATCTGGTCATGGACCCAGTCCCTTGGCATGGTGCTCAGGGCCATGTACCTGGCCGGGACGGAGCATGTTAGCAGACAGACTGAGTCGTGCCTTCAGACCCCACAAATGGTTCCTGGACCAGTGGGTTGCGAATCAGATATTCCACCTCTGAAGGAGTCCAGACGTGGATCTCTTCACATCCCCTTGCAACAGAAAGGTGCCTCTGTATAGGACAGACGGCAAACCAGCCTCAGATGCACTTGCCAACATTGGAGCAAAGGTCTTATGTACGCATATCCTCCAGTTCCCTTAGTAGCAAAGACTCTCTTGAAGCTTTGCGAGGATAAGGTGTCTGTTATCCTCATAGCCCCTTGTTGGCCGTGACAGGTCTGGTTTCCTCTCCTAGGGTAGTTGTCCATCAAGAGACCGATCAAGCTGGGGATTTCCCCAGATCTCATCACGCAAGATCAAGGCAGGTTGAGACATCCCAACCTCCAGGCTCTGTTGCTCACAGCCTGGATTTTGAGAAATTTAGTTCTGCAGCCACTCAATCTTTCAGACATATCTCAGGTCCTGGTGGCTTCTAGAAAGCCTTTCACTAGAAAGTTCTATGGACTGAAGTGGAGGAAATTTTCCGTGTGGTGTGAGCAGAAGGTCCTAGATCCATTCTCCTGCTCCACACAAAAACTATATGATTACCTTCTACACCTATTGGAAGCTGACTTGAAAACCAACTATGTTAGAGTTCATCTGAGTGCAATTGGCACATACCGCCTGATGTAGATAATTCGCCCAACTCTGTACAGCCTTTAGTTGTAAGTTTCATGCAGGGCCTGTTTCAGTTGAAGCCTCATCTAAGACATCCTGCTATGTCTTAGGACCTCAATCTAATGTTAGATGAGCTGATGAAAGCTCCTTTTGAACCGCTGTGTACCTGTGAGCTGAAGTACCTGATTTGGAACATCATATTTTTGGTGGCAGTCACCACAACATGCAGTGTCATCGAGCTCCAGGCCTTAGTGACTTATCCACTTACACTGAGTTTTATCATGACAGGGTGGGTTTTGCATATGCACCCTAAGTTCCTGCCTAAGGTGGTGACGGACTTCTATCTTAACCAGTCCATCATCCTGCCAATGTTGGTTCCCAGGCCCCATTCACACCAAAGCAAATGAGTCCTACACAGTTTGAACTGCAAGCAAGCCTTAACCTTCTACCTGGAGCAGGCAGAAGCCCATAGACGGTCCACCCAACTTTTTGTTTGTTTTGGTAGGAGTAGGTTGGGCATTGCCATTGCCAAACAGTCACTATCGAATTGGCTAGCAGATTGCATCTCCTTCTGTTATGCCCAGACGGGACCGAATCTTGGGAATGATGTCAAGGATCACTATGTCCGAGCCATGGCAGCATCTGTAGCCCACTTGCAAGCAGTTCCTATGGAGGAGATCTTCAAGACTGCAACATAAAGTTCTCTCCACACATTCACATCTCACTATTGCTTGGATAGGGATGGCCAACACAACAGTCGATTTGGCCAACTGTCTTTAGGAATCTATTTGAGGTGTAGAACCCAACTCTCTCCTGCCTAGTGCCCGTTGTTTGGGTTCAGGCTGTCTCCCCCTCTGTTAGCAACAGCACCATTGTTGTGCCCATTGACACCATGGTTTAGTGTCCTGTCGGTCCCCTTTTATGTTGGAGAGTAGCATGTAGCTAGGGATTCACCCATGTGTGAGGACTACAGTCCTGCTTGTCCTCGGAGAAAGCAGAGTTGTTTATCTGTAACATGTATTCTCTGAGGACAGAAGGATAAGAACATAAGAACATGCCATACTGGGTCAGACCAAGGGTCCATCAAGCCCAGCATCCTGTTTCCAACAGTGGCCAATCCAGGCCATAAGAACCTGGCAAGTACCCAAAAACTAAGTCTATTCCATGTTACCATTGCTAATGGCAGTGGCTATTCTCTAAGTGAACTTAATAGCAGATAATGGACTTTTCCTCCAAGAACTTATCCAATCCTTTTTTAAACACAGTTATACTAACTGCACTAACCACATCCTCTGGCAACAAATTCCAGAGTTTAATTGTGCGTTGAGTAAAAAAGAACTTTCTCTGATTAGTTTTAAATGTGCCACATGCTAACTTCATGACGTGCCCCCTAGTCTTTCTATTATACGAAAGAGTAAATAACCGATTCACATCTACCCGTTCTAGACCTCTCATGATTTTAAACATCTCTATCATATCCCCCCTCAGCCGTCTCTTCTCCAAGCTGAAAAGTCCTAACCTCTTTAGTCTTTCCTCATAGGGGAGCTGTTCCATTCCCCTTATTTTGGTAGCCCTTCTCTGTACCTTCTCCATCGCAATTATATCTTTTTTGAGATGCGGCGACCAGAATTGTACACAGTATTCAAGGTGCGGTCTCACCATAGAGCGATACAGAGGCATTATGATATTTTCTGTTTTATGCACCATGCCCTTTCTAATAATTCCCAACATTCTGTTTGCTTTTTTGACTGCCGCAGCACACTGAACCGGCGATTTCAATGGGTTATCCACTATGACGCCTAGATCTCTTTCTTGGGTTGTAGCACCTAATATGGAACCCAACATTGTGTAATTATAGCATGGGATGTTAGTCCTTACGAAACCCACCCACCACCCCATGGAGTTGGGTTTCTCCTGTTTTTGATTTATATCTAATTCTATGTTATAAGACTGAAGAGGGACCCCCGCATGAACATTGGGCATGCCAGTGTGCAAATGAAAGTTCTAGAACCTTTGACATAAGTTTTCCATGTCGGGGCTCAATTTGATGATGTCACCCATGTATGAGGACTAACATCCTGCTATCCTCGGAGAACACCAGTTACAGGTAAGCAACTCTGCTGTTTCTCGGTCTCATCTTTTCCTGGATCCTGCAGGTTACAAATCATCTCTTTCTCTCACAGCTGCTGCAGTGAAACTTGTCAAGCTGTTTTCTTATAGGGTCCTGAGATTGTTTACACTCTAGTCTTCTAGGTAGGATTATTCATATGGTTTTAAGTTCCCTTATTTTAATGTCAGCAGCTTGGTGCGCTGGTACTGGTGCTCCAGGATGACTTTGAGAATTTTTGCTCCACCATTAAGTAGTCTATTCGACTTGCTTATTTTTTGTCTAACTGCTCAGAAGCTCTGTGGCTTAGGTAAGTGCCCCCTGTACAGTTGAGTTTGGTCTGTCGTGCTCCAAAATCAGTAGGTACTCTGCCTGGAGGACCGATCACATCATCTTGGGCTTCTTCCTCAGTAAGGCTATGACTCTCAGAGGACATCATTCTCGGTGGGAACTCCCAGCATTCACAATATAGGAGTTACGGTATATGCACGCATGCTTAGTTTCTACCTACAGTTGTTTGAGTCCACAAGGTTGAATGGATGTTGCAGGTTAGAGTGCAAGAGAACCATAGCCTTCTCTCTGGAGAAGACTGAAGCCCTCCGATATCTCCAGGGCCGGTGGAAGCACTATGTGGACTAGGCATCTGCCTAGAATGCCACGATCCAGGGAGCGGCAGAACTACACAGCCAACATTAATTGGGCTGTGCCTGAGGTGAGAAGTGGCTGTGGCAGCTATACAGGTAGTGAGCCAATTGATCACAGTTGAAACCCCTCTCAGGTCCCTGATGCCCCCCCAGCAGCATCGCCATTATTGGGAGCCCAGGAGATCCTCGAGTGCGCATGCAACAGAGAAGCTCGTGCTATCTGCTGTGTGTACACTCAAGGAGGAACAGAGCAGGAACAGGGGTGCATGTGGGAAGAAGGAGGGAGAGACCCAGCTTGAAGGAAGTCTAGTATAGCACAGAAGCAGTGCACTGAGCCGTCAGTGGCAGCAGGACTAGCAATTCCGAGATGGTGGAGGATAATTGTAAGCAAGCCGTGATGCAGGTAAGCCAGCCAGTGGTCATTCTCTGCCTGGAAAAAAAAACAGAGGATTGCAGGGCAGAAAACAAGAGAGGCTGGGTCAGAGAGCAAAGGTGGGGAGGGAAAGAGGGCCGCACCTAAGGGGAGAAACCGAGCCCCCGTATAGGCAGGGACCTGGGGAAAATGGCATGGAGGGACAAAGATTAGCTGGAGAGGAGGGACTGATGGATTAAGTTGCAGATTGAAGGGATAGCAGGGAACTTAGGTTGGGTGTGGGTGGGGGATTGGGGGAGAGGCCGTGGTCCCCGGTGGGAGAGAAGCCTGGGTATGGGAGAGCAGGTATTGGATGAGGTGGGGACAAGAGGGAGGATTGGGTGGGAGAGCTGAAACGTAGGGAATGGAGAGAAGGGAAGAGCGAGAGAACTAGGTGATGAGATGGGCTGAGGATGCCTGTGGAGGAAAGAGCAGACTCTGGGATTGAGTTGGGGGGGGGGGGGGGTGCATGGCTGAAGTTTTGATTATAGCACCGGCCCTGGATAGCCCACCCAGCTTTTTGTTTGATTTGACATTAATAAGACTGGAATTGCCATAACAAAGCACTCTACTTCTATTTATTTATTTTTATTTGGCTAGCGGATTATGTTTACTCCTGTTACCCCCCCAGGCAGGCATGGATCTGGTGGGCCATGTCAAGGCTCACAATGCTAGAACCATAGTGATGTCAGTAGCCCACTTGAGAACCTCCTCTATGGTAGAGGTCTGCAAAGCTGCAACATGGAGTTCTCTCCATACATTCACATTTTGCTACTGTTTTGACAGAGGCTCTCGACTTAACAGTAGTTTTCACCTGTCTGTCCTCTTTGAGGTATAGAACCCAACTCGTCCCTCCTCGGACCCATTATTTTGGTTTCAAACTGCCATTAAGGGAAAGAGAAAAACAGAAAACATTAAGATGCCTGTTGCCACCAAAACAGTCTTACTCTTTGGCACTATTTTGGGATTTATTTTTTCATTTTTATTTTTTTTGAGGGCAGCCTCTAGCTTGGGATTCTCCGTGCGTGAAGACTTCCATTTTGCTTGTCCTTGGGGGAAAAAATAGTTACTTACCTGTAACAGGTGTTCTCTGAGAACAGCAGGATGTCAGTCCTCACAAAATCCCCTCCTACCCTCTCCCTTGGAGTTGGCTTCTCCAAATCTTTTCATGTTCTGTGGAGCCTTGAATGGGATGCAGGGGCTTAGCCAGGCCTGCACATGCCCAGTGGAGCATGCGCAAAGCTTCTAGAAACTTGATGTCCAAGTTCCTTGCTGGGCTCCATCTGATGATGTCGCCTACGTGTGAGGACAGACATCTTCACACATAACACCTCTTACTGGTAACTAATTCTATTGTTTTCAGCACTCATGCAAGCTTTCTTTTTCAGGACTGTTTTGGTCCATGGATTTGCTATTTGTGAAAAAGGAGAAAAGATGTCAAAATCTATTGGTAACGTGGTCAGCCCCGATGTGGTTGTAAGTGGAGGCGAAGTGAGTATTGGCTCTTTTATGAAAAATGTCTTAGTTGTTTCTTTTGTTTCTTCTGGCTTTCTCGGCCACCTTATTATTATTATATTTTTAATATAGGACTCTTGGTTTCCATACTGAAACTAGGAGTGGGCCATTGGGCTGTGCCCTTCAGACTTGTTCCAAAAGTATTGCGGGCAGATCTTGTACTATTACTGTATGCCATCACGTCATTGGGTGAGGAGTTTCTGCACATAGAATTCATTGTGTGCTCCAAGAGAAACCCTGCTGATCTTCTAGTAAGAATCACTCTTGCAAGCTGCTTTCTCCTTTCCCTTCAGTGGCACCTAATAATTATGGTGTGGGAGGAGAGAGAATTTTGGGTGAGGGAAGGTGTGCTTTTAGGTTTACAATGTGCAGATAACAAGATCAGGTCATTCATTTTTCAGTCTCATGGCCTTCCTGAATTACCCCTTAACACTTTCAGGTAATAGCAGGGAGTCTCCAGCATACGCGAGATCATCACTGATATTAAGTGATCAGGTGAATGGTGTGCTCTGCTCTGATTCTAAGGTGCTGACTGGACTGGAACATGGAACATTTGCTCCCTGGAAATTTCTTTAGGATTGGGGGGTAATGATCATTCCAGACTCGTGAGTTGATGCATACGTGCCAGCAGATGGAGACAGAGAAAGTTTAATTGACATTGCTTGATAAGCACTAGCGCCACCTGCAGTTCGGGGATTTTGTTTTATTGATGGGAGTTTAATGTAATCCGCATTGGGGTTTTCTGTAATTAAAAGCAGACAATGTAATATAAATAAATGTTTAATTACATTTATTTCTTGCCTTTTCCAAAAGGCTCAAGTTGCATAATAAATACACCATATACAATAGGAAAAATGAAAATAGATATATAATTCATAAAGTTAATAAAACAAATGCTAAAATTGGGCATTTAAAAGAATAAGGAGATGATAATATAAAGATGAACATGATCCAGCTGCCTTCTTTAATAATCAGGTCTTGACTGCATATAGTCTTCTGATTTCTTTTGGCAGAGAAGTTCAGAAGAATCATGCCACATTGGAAAGTGCCTTTCTCTGTCTTAGTCAAATGAATTTTTATTAAAGTGAGCGGAATCATTAACCTTCAGTTGCTCACAGCAAAGCTCTAGAGGGGGTATAAAGAATTAAACCATTATTTAAATAGAGCGGATGGAAAAGAGCTTGTTCCCTCCCACTTACTACTTCAGATTGGCAACAGGTAACAACAGCAGGTGAGCTTGCCGTACTGCAGCATTAATCCCTACAGGTCACGGCATCTTATCGTCTTCTGATTTTTCAGAGGTGACAGCAAACTGTTGGTCTCTGTTCTGTCCAGATCTAATTGCTGCTTAATTACAACATAGACTGGATGTAATCAGACTTCTGCCTGAACATCAGGGGTAGCCTAACATGGTGTGCACACAGTGCCTCGCTTACCGTCATAGTCTGAATTCATGCAGTGTGCCGGCTGGCTCCCAGACCTGGCAGGCACGTGGGCGTTCCGAACGTTACTTTGCAGCCCTGCCATAGTCTGTCTGCTCTGGCCACATTCCCTGCTCCCACTGCCCTATGGCTGAATCATGACAGCAGCATGGAACTGCAGCCACTGCAGGGAACCATGCCCTCTCAACCTTTCTCTTATGCTGCTTCAACCTTTTTGAGAAATAAATAAGTGATGATATCCACACCATAGCTCTTGTACCTTCACACCGTCAGTAATGTATTCCTTCAGGCATTCTTTTTTCTATGAGATGCTTGGAGCAATCATGGGCTGCAGCATTGTCATTCTGATTTTTTTTTTTCCACCTATGGTTACACCGTAAAAAAAAATCTGCACAGTAGAATCCTTATAATAGTCAAAATGAAAATGATAATTGTTGATGTGAATTTGACATTTTGGAAATTGAGTTATTTCATGCAGCTTAAATCAGTGACCTATACAGAGTAAGCACTTAAATTCCATTGCTTTGCCATTGAGAATATAGGTGGATGTAAGTTTCTTTCTTCATGTACAGGACAAAACTAAGGAGCCTCCTTATGGTGCTGATGTTCTGCGTTGGTGGGTGGCTGAGTCCAACGTTTTCACCGAAGTTTCGATTGGACCAGGAGTACTGAACACAGCCAGAGATGACATAAACAAGGTGACTCATCCAGCAGTTGGCTGGGAAAGGTTGGGGGTTAGTAGGGGGTCTGCTCCCCATTCAGATCTGAGTGTCTTATATCACCTGGGTTTCTGTGCTTTGGTTGGCAGCTTCGGAATACGCTGCGCTTTATGCTGGGGAACATGGAAGGCTTCACACCAGAGACAGACTCCATCCTGAACACCGAGATGTACATAATAGACCAATACATGTTGCATTTATTGCAGGATTACTCCAGCAAGGTGAGTTGGTGGAAAACTTGCTGCGTGTTTGGCTGGAGGTTTAATGTAGACTGGCAGGCTCTTTACATGCTTACTGCACAGAGACATGAGACTGGCCAATCCAATTTTCTATAGTCTGTTCAGCTCTCGCTGTGCCACCCTAAGCAAATAATGTAACCGTCCTATGATCAAGTTCAGATTTCAGCCTGTGCAGTGAAGGAACAGTGCAACTGTATGAGTCAGAGCTGCATGTTACAGGTTCTGCAGATTGACACCATGGGCTCCATGGATTTCTAGTTTTGTATGGCGTGTACAAGGTTTTTATGTGTGCCACCCTGTGCTTCTTGCAGGTTACCAACGCATACAAGGAGTATGACTTTGGAAAAGTGATTCGTTTACTGCTGACATTGGTTAACAGGGAAATATCCAGCTTTTACTTCAGCATCATCAAAGACCGGTTCGAAGCTCATTTTAACTTTCTTTGAAGATTGAAATGCTTATTGTTGCGGGATCCACTCCCATTCACAGTCGCAACATTGCACTCTTTTTCGAGATTAGCAGTGTGTTTTTTTTATTTCCACAACCTGAGTCCTGTCACCTTGGGAGGCTTGGGATGGTTCTTCGCATGTAATGGAGCAAGTAGGATGTAAAAACAGGTTCTCATTCTTGCCATGCTGCAGGCATCGGAGCCAGCGCTATAACCAGAAAGCTATACAGATGTTGTTGTCTGCAGGTGCTGCCCGCGGGCCAGTAGCAGCGCTCTACCACTGCCATACAACACTGTATGGTTTCTAGAGGGAAAACTAAGGGTGTCCTATAACATTTACTACTGGAAGCATTGAAATTGAGGGCATCGCTTCTGCTGGATCTGTTTATTCTGTAGAAAAGGATTTGTGGGCCGTCTTGGCCCGGGCTATGGCACTGCATCATGTTTGAATCTGCTGTCCAGCGGGGCAGGTAGGGCTGGGGTGCACCCTGGAGGGTGAGAAAGCAAGCCCCCTGATCCACCCAGACACACCACCAAGGACAGGGGGAAAACAGGGGAAACATTTCGTATACCCTCTGCCATGTTGTGCAGGAAAGCCACCTTGGGTACTTTGGGCACTAAAGAACCAGGCTAGAGCTAAAACAGTAAGATTTCAGAGTGTTCTCTAGAAGAGCTTAGCGAGTGGTCAGTCTGTGCGTGGCTTGTGTGGACGAAGAGCGCGCTTATTCTTCTGTATCGCTGAACAGCAGACAGGAAACGGGGTTATTTTGTGACCCGACACGCACGCTGCCGGATGACGCTGTCGTACTTCTCTTGCCTCAACCCCGTAGGCTGTACTGTGAAAAAGAAGAGGCTCCCAAAAGGCGTTCGTGCCAGACCGTGTTAGCAAGAGGCTTGGATGTAGTCGTGCGCTCGGTTGCGCCCATCCTTCCGCACTTGGCTGAAGAAGTATTCCAGCATCTTCCGTACGGGAAAGGTAAGGCAGAGCCCAAGATGTGTGGGAGGTACCCGGACAATAGGGGGAAATCCAACTTGTAGAAACTAAATTCTGACTATAACCGCCTGGTATGAATGATTGACTAGTTTTTTGGGTTTTTAAATTTTATTTTATTGAATCTGTAGCAATATACAATACATCAGTATGCAGTGCAAACAAAATACCACATGGCATCTACAAACACAGAATAAGTTTTCCAGTACTGACAAGGATTTTTATACTCTGCTTGGATGTGCTGCCTGTTTTATAAACTAGAGATGGGCCAAACCATGAGGGAAAAATCCACCGTTCAGCTAATCCAGATTATAAATATAAGTGCAGAAATCAGGAGAAGATGTGTGTGGGGGAGCAGGGATTGTAACGTGTCGTCTTCCCACTGTGTGTGTCCTCAGATTAGACGTTCTGCCTCAGGCTGAAAGCCCCTTGCATTACTTGGCACTGTGGAGTTATGACAGAAGTGCAACAAACAACTTGCTTTGTTATTTACATGTTTCAATTCCTCACTGCTTCTGTAACAAGTAAAATGAATGCTGCTGGAGAGAGATGGCACTTTCCCTGCTTCCCAAAGGGGGAAACCCTTGGTGTTGCTCTGGAAGTGCAGATGTACCACAACAATCTTGTTTACCATCTTAGATTTTTAGAATGATTTTTTGTTTGATTGCAGACCAAACTGTAATAGCTGACTTCGTTTGGGCTTTAAATCTTGATTTGTTTTTCTTAATTATTAATCGGCAAAGTTGGGACAGCCCATTTTGTCATGAATACAGAGTTCTGTGGAATTGACAAAGGTGCTTAGGACCATAAACATGCTTCAGTGCGAGGAGCGGTAAGACGGTCAATGTAGTTACTGGACCAGCTTGAAAGTAATTTTATTTAAAGCATCAGTGCTGCTGACCTGAAAGACTAGTACTGCTTACTCCTGTAGGGCATCACGCTCTGGTGGGAACAGCTGGCCACCTTTGGTGCACTCTTAAGTCCTCCAAGATGAAGTTTTGCTCCGCAGACTGTTAGAAATGGACGTCATCTGTTTCCCAGAAAATATGGTCTGTGTGTGTCCAGGCCCTTCATTCCCCATATTCCTGGTGGTAATACAATAGCAAGACAGATTTCACTACAGCTGACTTTAAGAATAGTTGTTACTCTTCTTCCCTGTCTATTTAGTGTCAGGTTGTCTGTGTTTATTTACAACACTAATGCACCCTGGGCAAAAAAAAAAAAAATGCTGATTTTCTTCCAAAAATTATGGCTGCTCTCTGATCCCCATGCAGTTGAGCAGCAATATTTTTTCATACAAAAGTAGTTGAAAGTTTGGAACAGCTTTCCAATGGAGGTGGGGTAACGATAACAGAATTCGAGGGAGCTTAGGTTCCTGAACGTCCCCCAGATCAGTCCAGATGCATGGGTTTTCTCCCATACCAGCAGATGGAGACAGAGAAGAGGGTGTACTTGAGTCAGTGGTACCACCTGCAGTCCTTCAGTATTTCTTTGTCTCCAGCAGATGGTATAGGTGCAAAACCTGCAGTCTGGAGATCTAAAAAAAAAAAAAAATTGTCTGCTCTTGGGGTGTTAGGAACCGTGAAGGACCAACCCCTGGTAAAGCAGGGCAAGGAGAGGGAGCTGGGGACCCTGCCTTTGGCTTTGCCTGTGGACTTGAGGAGATTGTAAGCCAGTGATCTTGTTCCTTCATTCTCTCATGGAGGTTACACTCTCTTCTCAAGTCACCTATAGACAGGAAAATATTCCTGCTTTGTTTCTTTTCAGGTGTTTAAAAAAAAAAAAAAAAGAAGAGAGCGCAGCTGAGGGGATGACTCTTGTTAGGCAGAGCCAAGGGGAGAGAAGTCAGTGCGGACTGCTGCGAGGAAGGCTAGAATCTGGTTGCTACCACCGCAGGTCATTTTTGCGTGCTTTGAGTTCTGCATAGAAGTTGTGCAGAACATTCATTTTGGACACACAGGCCGGGGATGCCTGAAACATGAGGGAAACTTGGTCTTAGTTGCACTTGGCTGAGCACGGGAAGTGCAGCAAAGCCTGTCCAGAGCAGAAAGCATGCCTGAATGCAGCAGAGCTGTGCAAGAAGTTCTCACATGGAGGGGAAGGCAGCTCGAAGTCAGCAGGTTGGCGGACTTGGGCAAGAAATTCTCTTGTTTGGCAGTGTCCACAAATACAGTGCTTCCCGGCAGTGTGGGAATGGCAGCCATTTTTAAAGGTGGCTCTTGCGGTGCAGGAAAGGACAGGGGAGGTGCCACCTTATCTCCAGGAGCAGAGAGCCTTGACAGTGCTCCAGAGGTGTCAGGGGGCATAGGGGACTCTTCAGATTCTGGGTATGATTCAGGGGAGGTGTTTTCAGCTGATTTTGTGCCTTTATTGCACAAGGCATATCTAGTCAGGAAAGGGACGGGGGAAACACCCCTGGCCTAGCAGTCTCCCATGCCAGAATAAGGCACACAGGGTATCTCCTCCAGGGGGTGTAAAGGGCTTCCTGTGTATCCCAGCTGTTAGAATAGGACTATGGCTCAGTCAGAAGACTCTGAAGCCTTGGGGGATGGGGGAGGAGATAATTCACCAGAGCCCTCTACAGAATGAGGTTGAAGATGATGATCCCACCAGGAAGGGAGAGAGCCCAGTGGCAGAGGGGGATGATCCCAAAGTGGTTCGGCTTTTCCATAAGGAGGAGGAGTTTCCTCTGATTCCTCAGGTGTTAAAAGAGCTAGGTATTAAAGAAGTCCAGAGGTAGTTGATCCTATCATGGATAGGCTCCGGGGCTCAGCAAAGGCCTTTCCCTTTCATCAGACCATTAAGAAACTTGTAGTTCAGGAATGGGATACTCCGGAAGCCAGACTGAAAATGGGTAGGGCCATAATAAAGGTTTACCCCACTGCAGGAGGACACATTAAGACCTCTTTGCAGCTACTTAAGTGGATGAGTCAGTTTCAGTGCTTACTAAAATGACTACCAGTCCAGTGGCGGGTTCAACGGTACTGAAAGATGCTCGACTGAAAGATGGAGATGCATCTTAAGAAGATTATTTATTTATTTATTTATTTATTTAACACTTTTTTTATACCGACCTTCATAGTAAATAAACCATATCGGATCGGTTTACATAAAACAAGGGTATAACAGAAGCAATAAATAAAAGTAATTAACAAGAAAAGAGAATAAGATAAAGTTACATTTAACAAGGAGTAAAAAACTTGGGAAGCTTAAGAGCTGGAAGGAAGTCAAAGGCCAAAAAATAATTAAAGAAGCATAGTCCAAAAGGAATTTGGATTAATGCAAAAGATGCTTTATTCAGTAAGTGCCAGAGTTCTTCGTTTGAATGGATGTAGGACTTTAATCTTCTACGTCCAAGTGAGGAAAAAGAAGACTAAGGGTTGTCTGGAGGATCATCGAAGGCTTGGTGGAATAGCCACGTCTTAAGTTTTTTTCTGAACGTAGTGAGACAGGGTTCTAGTCGGAGGCTTGAAGGAATGTTGTTCCAAATAGAAGGACCTGCTATTGAAAAAGCTCGGTCTTTGGTCGAGGAAAGGCGTGAGGCTTTAGTTGGGGGGTAATTTAAAGTACCTTTATGATTATCTCTAATTGGCCTATTGGAGGAATGAAGTTTGAAGGGTATTTCAAGGCTGAGATGGAGTTGGTGATGGATGGATTTATGTATTAATGTATGAAGTCTTGGTGCTGGGCATTCATGCAGTGGTATGCAGTAGCTTCATGGCACTGGGTGCCACAAATCCAAGTGAAGCAGTCTGGGACTTCACTCCCAGCAAGCAGTCAGAGCAGTTGGAGGCTGGAGTAGCCTATATTGTGGATGCCTTGTATGACTTTTTGGGCATGTCCGCACAGAATATGATGTCGATGATTTAGACTAGGTGGCTCCTGTGGTTGCACAATTGGTCGGCTGATGTCTAGTCCAAGTCAGAGTTGGGAAACCTTCCCTTTAAGGGCAAACTTTTATTTGGCAAAGACCTGGAACAGTTGGTGAAGCACTTGGGAGGATCCAGGGGGCAAAGGATACCAGAGGATAAGCCTAAAGGGAATAAGAATTTCCCGAGCAGGCAGAGGTACAGAGATGCAAGGTGATACTGCCCTGGCAGGGGGCATTTTTGCAAAGACAGGGAGCAGGCAGGTCGCAGTCCTTTTGAGGCTTGCACAACCCCATCCAGGAGAACACCAGCCATGGAGACGAAGAAGCTAAAGGCGCACAATGAAACAAGGCTACTCCGTTCCTCTCCAGAGCCATAGGAGAACGAAGTGCCTTTTTACTAGGAGTGGACCAAGATTATGATGGACCAGTGGGTTTTAACGTGCATAAGAGATGACTGCACTTTAGAATTTTGCTTGTCCGATATGCAAAGTCTACATAGCATCCCCTTGCACCTCCCAGCGCCAAGTGAGAAGCACTTTGGTCCATGGTTAGAACAGTTTCAAAAGCTGAAAGCATTATCCAGGACAGGGCCGCAGGCAGTACTCAATCTATTTTGTGGATTGAAATAAGTGAATGCAGCCCTGCAGAGCCCTCATTTCCATATGGAGACTCTGCACTTTGTGATAGTAGCAGTCTGCAAAGGGGAATTTCTACCAGCTCTCGACCTTAAGAAGCTTATCTTCATATTCCCATCCGGTTGGAGCATCAATGTTTCTGAGGTTCATGGTGTTGGGAGAACATTTTCAATTCTGCATACTTCTGTTCGAGCTAACGATGGCACTGCATACATTCACCAAAGTAATGGTGGTGGTAACTGCTCTTAAGAGAGGGGCATTCTGGTACATCCTCATCTTAAAGTCTGGCTAATTCGAACACAAGTCAAAGGAGCCATGTCAGCACTTAGTTCAATGTCTCTTGCAGAAGTGTGCAGTCTCTGGACTGGGTGGTGAATCTAACAAAGAGCAAATTGGTCCTTACCCAGTCACTGGAGAACCTAGATGCGCACTTCGATACCATTCGAGGAAAGTGTTTCTCGGAAGAGAGTATATCAGAATTATAGAAACAAGTCCAGAGGTTGTTACAACTGCTCACACCCACAATCTGGGATTATTTATTTTTATTTTATTTATTTATTTTTATATACTGACATTCGATCTGAGATATCACATTGGTTTACAATTCAGGTCCTGGGTTCTATGGCGTCTACGCTAGATCTAGTTCCTTGGGCATTCGCACATATGCAACCTCTCACAAGGTTGCTGCTATTTCAGTGGAACCCTCAGTCTGAGGATTTTCAACTCCAACTACCTCTGCAAGGGGAATCCAGCTCCAGGCTCTCCTGGTGGCTTTCTCAGGCCAATTTGGAGCTGGGCATGGAGTTAGAGATTCTGAACTGGGTGGTAGTGGCCACCGATGCCAGCATGACAGGGCCTCAAGACTGGTGGTCAGTGGAGGAAGTTTCATGGTCTATCAATTGCAAGTGAATGGTGAGAGTCTTTCGGACAATGTGATGGCCGTGGCTTACATCAGCTGCCAAGGCGGACAAGGAGTCAAATGGTGTCCCGAGAGGCTCAGGAGCGTTTTCGCTGGGCAGAGCAGCATCTGGTGACCCTAGAAGCTTCACATCTAGCCGGGATAGACAACGTTCAAGCAGACTTCCTCAGCAGGAATATGCTGGACCCTAGAGAGTGGGAGCTGTCTGAGGAAGTGATAGTTCTCATTTACTCCAGGTGGGGAGTTCCCCTGTTGGATTTAATGATATTGAAGAAGAATACCAAAGTGCAGCACATTTTCAGTCACAGACAGAGGTCGGAGTAGAAGGCATCGATGCTCTAGACCTCTCATGGCCACCCTGAGATCTTTTTGTATATTTTCCCTCTGTGGCCTCTGCTCAGAGAGTTCTGTGATGGATTGAGGTTCATCTGGGAAAAGTTATCCTAGTAGCTGTGGAATGGCCACAATGTCCATGTTTGTGGATTTTGGTAAATCTCAGAGTGGACCGGCCTCTATAGCTTGGGCTTCTTCATCAAGGACCCATTGGCTGGATCAAGTGGCTGCTTTTGTCTTCGGTTTGGCTTTTTTAAAGAAAGTATTTGCGATTGAAAGGATATTCGGCAGAAGTCGTTACAAACAATGCTGCAGGCTAGGAGACCTTCCACATCTTTGTCTTATATCTGAGTATGGAAGATTTTTGAGATATGGTGTTTTGGAGAGGAGATTTCTCCTCTTCGAGCATTGATTCCTCAAATTTTTGGCTTTTTGCAGGGCTGGTGTACAAATGTCTCTGGGTGCATGTAGCAGCCCTAGGACTCTTTTCGGGGTAAATTGCAGGGCTTATCCCTAGCCTGCACCCAGATTTAGATAGGTTCCATCTACAGCATCTAGTATGACGGATGTTTTTCTCATGGAACCTGAATTAGTTTTTGAGAGCTCTTTATGGTCCTCCCTTTTAAGCCATTGTGGAAGACATCGTTGAAGGACTTTACTCTGAAAGTGTTCTTCCTAGTGGTGATATGTTTGGCTAGGCGGATTTCAGAACTTCAGGCATTGTCTTGTCGTAAGCCCTTTCTTCAGATTTCAGGCCATGTGATATCTTTACATACAGTGTTGCATTTTCACCTCAATCAAATAGTAGAACTTCCAGTGTTTTGGGATTTGGATTCTTTGGATCTGCAGGCATTAGAGCTTCATTTGTTGGATGTGTGTCATATTTTGCTGTGCTGTGTTGAAGGTCACCAACAGTTTTAGAAAAATGGATCACTTTTTCATTCTGTTTGGTGAAGCAAGTAAAAGGAGCAAAGCTTCAAAGACTACCATTACGATTTGGCTAAAAGAAGTCATTGGGTCTGCTTATGTATGTAATGGATGTCCAATTTCAGTGGGTGTAATGAGCCCACTCTACTAGGGCACAGCGGCATCCTGGGAGGAATGTCAGTTTTCCCCACAGGAAACCAAGGGGTTAAAGGGGCTCTTAGGGGAAGATAAGGCCATTGCAGAAAGACTAAATGAATTCTTTGCTTCCGTGTTTACTAATGAGGATGTTGGGGAGATACCAGTTCTGGAGATGTTTTTCAGGGGGGTGATGAGTCAGATGAACGGAATGAAATCACTGTGAACCTGGAAGATGTAGTAGGCCTTATTGACAAACTAAAGAGTAGCAAATCACCTGGACTGGATGGTATGCATCCTAGGCAGCTGACATTCAATGCCAAGAAGTGCAAAGTCATGCATATGGGGAGTGGAAATCCGAATGAACTGTATTCGATGGGGGGAGAAAGGCTGATGTGCACGGAGCAGGAGAGAGACCTTGGGGTGATGGTGTCTAATGATCTGAAGTCGGCGAAACAATGTGACAAGGCGATAGCTAAAGCCAGAAGAATGCTGGGCTGCATAGAGAGAGGAATATCGAGTAAGAAAAGGGAAGTGATTATCCCCTTGTACAGGTCCTTGGTGAGACCTCACCTGGAGTATTGTGTTCAGTTTCTGGAGACCGTATCTCCGAAGAGACAGAGACAAGATGGAGGCGGTCCAGAGAAGGGTGACCAAAAAGGTGGAAGGTCTTCATCAAATGACTTATGAGGAGAGATTGAAGAATCTAAATATGTACACCCTGGAGGAAAGGAGGAGCAGAGGTGATATGATACAGACTTTCAGATACTTGAAAGGTTTTAATGATCCAATGACAACGACAAACCTTTTCCATAGGAAAAAAATCAGCAGAAACCAGGGGTCACGATTTGAAGCTCCAGGGAGGAAGATTCAGAACCAATGTCAGGAAGTATTTCTTCACGGAGAGGGTGGTGGATGCCTGGAATGCCCTTCCGAAGGAAGTGGTGAAGACCAGAACTGTGAAGGACTTCAAAGGGGCGTGGGATAAACACTGTGGATCCATAAAATCAAGAGGCCGTCAATAAAGAGTGGGTGGCTCGCCAGAATGACGGCTACTGCCTGGAGATAATACCCTTATTCAATAAACATACACATGGTTACTGTGACTCCAACATCACACTAAGCTACAACAGCAAGAGGAAATGTGGAAAAAAGGATTCGCACTCACAAAGTGGGGAGTAGCTGGCTTGTTACGGCGGTTACTACCCCAAACCAAATAAGCCTGATACTTCACTTTCAATACATATCCAGCATAGCTCTCTGCTTCAACGGCAGGGGAGAAGAAAAACTGATACTTCACGCATAGCTCTCTGCTTCAACGGCAGGGGAGAAGAAAAACTGATACTTCACGCATATCCAGCATAGCTCTCTGCTTCAACGGCAGGGGAGAAGAAAAAAGGATTCGCACTCACAAAGCGGGGAGTAGCTGGCTTGTTACGGCGGTTACTACCCCAAACCAAATAAGCCTGATACTTCACTTTCAATACATATCCAGCATAGCTCTCTGCTTCAACGGCAGGGGAGAAGAAAAACTGATACTTCACGCATAGCTCTCTGCTTCAACGGCAGGGGAGAAGAAAAACTGATACTTCACGCATATCCAGCATAGCTCTCTGCTTCAACGGCAGGGGAGAAGAAAAAAGGATTCGCACTCACAAAGCGGGGAGTAGCTGGCTTGTTACGGCGGTTACTACCCCAAACCAAATAAGCCTGATACTTCACTTTCAATGCATATCCTGCTTCAACCGCAGGGGAGAAGAAAAACTGATACTTCACGCATATCCAGCATAGCTCTCTACTTCAACGGCAGGGGAGAAGAAAAACTGATACTACACGCATATCCAGCATAGCTCCCTGCTTCAACGGCAGGGGAGAAGAAAAACAACCAATAAGGGCTGAATAACACAGTCTGGGTAAAACAAATAAACATGGGTGTAGCTTGCTTATTGCGGCGGTTACTACCCCTACTACCCCTAACTAATCAAGCTTGATATTTTACTTGGTTGCAGCTCCATCACTGCTCTCTACATTAATGGTGGGGGTGGAAGGGAAATAGAACCAAAGAGCTAAGAGAAACAGATAAGTATGAGAAAAAAATGTGAAGCTTGCTGGGCAGACTGGATGGGCCGTTTGGTCTTCTTCTGCCGTCATTTCTATGTTTCTATGTTTCTAGGGTACTGAAGGAACTCAAAAATTAAATTTCTGATCTATTAGTTAAAATTTGTAACCTATCATTAAAATCATCCATTATACCTGAAGACTGGAGGGTGGCCAATGTAACCCCAATATTTAAAAAAGGCTCCAGGGGCGATCCAGTGAGCCTGATTTCAGTGCCGGGAAAAATAGTGGAAACTATTCTCAAGATCAAAATCGTAGAGCATATAAAAAGACATGATTTAATGGAACACAGTCAACATAGATTTACCCAAGGGAAGTCTTGCCTAACAAATCTGCTTCATTTTTTTGAAGTGGTTAATAAACATGTGGATAAAGGTGAACCGGTAGATGTAGTGTATTTGGATTTTCAGAAGGCATTTGATGAAGTCCCTCATGAGAGGCTTCTAAGAAAACTAAAAAGTCATGGGAGAGGAGGCTATGTCCTTTCGTGGATTACCAACTGGTTAAAAGACAGGAAACAGAGTAGGATTAAATGGTCAATTTTCTCAGTGGAAAATAGTAAACAGTGGAGTGCCTCAGGGATCTGTACTTGGACCGGTGCTTTTCAATATATATATATAAATGATCTGGAAAGGAATACGACGAATGAGGTTATCAAATTTGTGGACAATACAAAATTATTCAGAGTAGTTAAATCACAAGCGGATTGTGATACATTACAGGAGGACCTTGCAAGACTGGAAGATTAGGCATCCAAATGGCAGATGAAATTTAAGTGGACAAGTGCAAAGTGTTGCATATAAGGAAAAATAACCCTTAGTGTAGTTACACGATTTTAGGTTCCATATTAGGAGCTACCACCCAGGAAAAAGATCTAGGCATCATAGTGGATAATACTTTAAAATCATCGGCTCAGTGTGCTGCAGCAGTCAAAAGAGCAAACAGAATGTTAGGCATTATTAGGAAGGGAATGGTTAATAAACCGGAAAATGTCATAATGCCTCTGTATCGCTCCATGGTGAGACCGCACCTTGAATACTGTGTACAATTGTGGTTGCCACATCTCAAAACAGATATAGTTGTGATGGAGAAGGTACAGAGAAGGGCAACCAAAATGATAAAGGTGATGGAACAGCTCCCCTATGAGGAAAGGCTGAAGAGGTTAGGGCTGTTCAGCTTGGAGAAGAGACTGCTGAGGGAGGATAAGATAGAGGTCTTTAAGATCATGAGAGGTCTTGAACGAGTAGATGTGAATCGATTATTTACACTTTCGAATGATAGAAGAACTAGGTGGCATTCCATGAAGTTAGCAAGTAGCACATTTAAGACTAATTAGAGAAAATTCTTTTTCACTCAATGCACAATAAAGCTCTGGAATTTGTTGCCAGAGGATGTGGTTAGTGCAGTTAGTGTAGCTGGGTTCAAAAAAGGTTTAGATGGGTTCTTGGAGGAGAAGTCCATTAACGGCTATTAATCAGGTTTACTTAGGGAATAGCCACTGCTATTAATTGCATCAGTGGCATGGGATCTTCTTAGTGTTTGGGTAATTGCCAGGTTCTTGTGGCCTGGTTTGGCCTCTGTTGGAAACAGGATGCTGGGCATGATGGACCCTTAGTCTGAGCCAGCATAGCAATTTCTTATGTTCTTCTCTTCACAGTTTCACACGACATTACTGGCTAGATGTCCTCTTTGCCGGAAATGAGTTTTGGAGAGGATGTACTATGCATGGGTCTTTGCAGTTCGTGCCCAGTTTAAGGGAGCTTGGTTACATCCCATTGTTAGACTGATCTGGAGGATGTTCAGGAAAGGAAACCTGCTAATTTTCATTCCTGTAGTCCCACAGATCAGTCCAGAACCCCACCCTGTCTGACCGTTTTATTCTGTATGTATATAGTAAAAGTTTTTAGCTGTATTGAATGGTTTTAATCTCCTATAGTCCAAAGGGTTCAGCTTTGGGACCATACCGTTTTCCCTGCTTGGTTACTAGTGGGGATGTTGTTATAGCTCAGTTGTATCTTGGCTTGGGTACAGTGAAATACTGAGGGATTGCAGGTGGCACACTGACTTAATTAACACAGTTTCAGTAAAGCTTTCCTTCTCTGTCTCCATCTGCTGGTAGAGGAGAAAAACACATGCATCTGGACTGATCTATGGAACTACAGGAACAAAAAATAGCAGGTAAAGTTTTCCTATAGGCACAGAGGATTATTAATTTTGAAGGAGTGAGGGGAAAATAAGTGATCAACTGGGGTCTAAGGTATTGCACCAGGAATGAAATTGGGCAGGCCAGATGGGCCTTGCGGTCCTTACCTGCAGTCATCTTCCATGTTCTGTGTTTCATTAGGGATGCTGTCAGAGCTTGGAGCTGTGCTGGGAAGGAGGAGAAATGTTCTGCTCTGTGTGTTTCTAGAGTTATGCTTGAGGGGGATGGGGCAGTTCTGATCAACTGATGGTTTTCCTACTTATGCGGAAGTGCGACTTAAAGGAAAGTAACATTTCAAAGTAATACATTCTGTTTGGAAGGAGACAGTTCAAAGCAATAAATTCATAAGCATCTGTTAATGGGAAATATTCGTCTTTTCTAAAGAGCCTGAGAGCGTTTTTCGGAGCGGCTGGATAAAATCGAGCTCAATGTGGAAGAAACCAGGTTTGGTGGAAGCTGTAGAGGGCGCCTGTGCCATACGAGATTCCTTCCTTGGATCTGTCCCCGGCAAGAATGCAGTCGAGTATGATGTGACCATTGTCATTGAGCCAGGCTTGCTTTTTGAGCTAATGGAGGTAGGAGAAGTTAGCCCAGCCCTGGTTAAATCTATCCCACCATGAAAACATTGTATAAGGACTGCAGGGAACTATTAGTGAAGCCTTCATCTTCTGTTTTATGTGGAGGGGGGGGGTTGTAATTTTTTTCAGGAATTATTCAATAAAATCCACTAGAAAAAGATTTTTGAAGGGGTTTCTGGAGAAGCCATCCTTTTGCACCTGGAATTAGGTATAAACATAACCTTGGGCTGGTAATCATTTGTCTCCTGGACCTCTTAGAGTTCAGATGGGGATCAATGAATAGCACTACAGTAAGCAGAGGAGAGCTTCAGCTGCGTAGTCCCTGAGAAGGAATAGCTCTAGACCAAGTATTGCCTTGTGCAGAGGGTAGAAGCTGTCCTCACTCTAGACATAGGCTCTCCCTCCTACTCCTTTCCCTCCTCCCCCCCGCCATGGCCTCTTCCTGACTCCTCGTCCCTTTACATATCTCTAGCCCTCCTCTTACTCTTCAGGTGACAGCAATAGGAAAAGTCAATGGCAGGGCCTGTGAAGTAGCAGGTACTCAAGGCCATGTACTGGCTTTGTCCCTCAACAGGCATCTGTAACCAAGGAAACCCATGTGAAGGCTGGGGTCAATGCAAAGCCTGTGAGTGCCTTCCAGTTCACAGTGCCTATGTTGATTTTTTTTTTTTTTTCTGTTACCTCCACTACCCAAAGATCTCTCCCTCCTGGTACTGATTTTAGCGTCCCTGGGGGAGACAGTGCATGCTCATAAAACAGAAACCCTGACCATATTACTGAAGAAATACTTGAGAGACAGTATGGCAGTGGCCCTGTATAGAGCAGCTAGCATGAGATTCACGTTTACCCTCTTGTTATAGTGTGTTGCACATACAGTTCTGTATAGCGGATACTAAATGTGGTGAAACTGATGTACTTTGTTAATGTGACACTGACTTAACTGCCATCTTCTGCAGTCCCTGCAGGCAGAAGAAATGTCCAGTACATCTCAGCTGAATGAGTTAATGATGTGCTCACAGACCACTCTCCTGACTGCGATACCACGGGACTTGCCTTCGGACGCTAATATAATCAAAGGATCCTTTGTGATTAACTTAGAAGGTGAGATATGGGCATGCGACTGGTTTATCATCATCATTTCATAAACAACTGACTTGACTCTAACAATCATGAATGCTGATCACTTGCTAATGATGAAAATTATACTGTATATGCTGCTAATTATAGAGCAGGCTGGACACACTGCCTCTGGTGGCCTTCTAGTACATGAAATGCCAAAGGTTAAAATTAGTTATAGAAGGGTGAGGAAGAACAGGCCTGGCAGACTACAGAAGCTTTCTATCTGGGCAAAATTTGTCCCTTAATTACATATTCAGGCCTGGTATCCAATCTTTAGGCAATCTTTTATTTTACTATCTATTCTTTTGGTAAAAATGAGCTGCGTAAAAGGGCTCAAGTGCGGTGCTGGTTGAGATATCCCCTGGTGTATGTCTGTGCATTAGCAGCAGCTTCCTCTGGTCTCCATACCCTGCAGGAAGGCAGCTAGAAGCCTCTGGCCTGTGTTCATTCCACTCCAGCACATTCTTGCACCGGTTTTCAGATTTGGAGGGGATAAAGCAGTGTTTTTCAACCCTATCCTGGAAGTACAATTGCCCAGTCAGGTTGTCAGAAATGCCACAGTGAATATGCATGAGATAGATTTGTATACATTGAGACCCAGTGTATGCAAATCTATTTCATACATATTCATTATGGATATTCTGAAAACCTGACTGGTTAGGTGTGCCGCCAGAAGAGGGTTGGGAAACATTGGGATAGAGCTTATTTTGGCATCAAAAGACTATAAGGGTGATCCTAAAGGCTATGTAAGAAAGGCCCTCATTAACATCTAGAGACAAAAGCCAAAATACACTTTAATAATCCTGAGGCTAGTCTGTATAGCACTGGATGTCACTGGGCCACTTTTTTCAAATGTATATTCTGCCTTTCATGACTGCTTATTTAATTAATTAATTTATTTATTTAAAGACTTTTATTTACCGAAGATCATGTACTCGTACATATCGCTTCGGTTTACAGATAACCAGCATTAGAATTACCATATACATGGTGTACATACAACAATAAACAATCAACAGTGCACAATTTATAAATAAGGAATACATTGAACATGGAGTATTACGCATTAAAAAACGTTAAATTTGAACGGTAAACAATTAATGAATAAGGTTTACATTGAATATGGCGTATTATGCAAGTAAAAAACATTAATATGTATGGTGAAGTATAGGTAGTGTGGTGCTTTATTGCTTAACCACTCAAAGCTGATTTCATTCAGGTGCTGATGGTATTTTCCTTGTACCCAGAGGGCTTACAATCTAAGCCAGTAGCTAAGGCAGTAGAGGGTGAAGTGACTTGCCCAAGGTCACAAGGAGTGTCAGTGGGATTTGAACCCTGGTTTCCATGATTCACAGCCCGCTACTGTTCAGTATTAGAGACACTTAAGTTAGTCACGCTGAGTCCTAAAGGAGAACCACGTGCTCGTGCGCTGCAGGGAGAGGATCACACACGAGCCCATTGAAGGTGGTGAGGCCTAAGGAATCTAAAGAAAGAGAGTCCCCTGCTCTTCTCTGACAGTATCTGGATACGATGGCTTCCTTTGCTACTCCAGTCACCCAGACGCAAAACACAGAGACATAGACATAGGCTGAATTACACCAGCCGCTCTAAAACTGTAATCTTCCACTGCCGGATCTTTTCATGCTTGCATGGGTTGTGGGAGCCCAATATAATCTGTTGCTTTTCCCTCCCATACCTAAGGTGGCGGCATTTGTGAAGAAGAGTCCTATCAAGTCATAATTCACTCAGCAACCAAAGAGAAATGCCCGCGCTGCCGCAAGTACATGGCTGCCTCCCCGTTGACACCCTGTCCCCGCTGCCTGGAAGCCATTGCTGAGAAGTGAGGCGTCCAGTGCTGTGACGCACACCGACGTGATCTGAGCTTGTGGAGTAGTGCATGTGCAGCTGAGATGGGAGGATTTCGCTTTGCTGGCACTGTCCACAGAAATCGATTCTTTTGGTTGCGATCTCTCTCTCTTCACCTCTTGTCTGCTTAGACAACAGGATAGTATGAACGCTCCTTCTGAGACTGAGACTTTGCATTTCTGGTTTGAGATGCTAGGGACGTTGTAAAGCATCTGTCTATGACAGGATGAAATCAAAGATATTTTTACGATTGTCAGAGCTGAAATGAAAATGCAGGAAATTGTATTCATTTACATATAAATGGAGCCATGGCTCCCACAGACTTTCCATATTATGGCAATCTGTTTTTAAGCCAGAAGAAACATGGAAATAAACGTAAAAAAAAAATACCAAAACACTATTTGCTGCACATATTCTTTTTTTAATTTAATAAACAGTATTGCTAAACTTTGTTTAAAGTGTGTGTATTAAGCACTGCATTCAGAAAAGGTAAGTGTTACTGTCCCTCAGGTAATAAAAAATACAAGTGTTTGCAGACACAGACTAGTACTCAAATCTCCAGTTAAAATTACTTTTTCATGTACTGTTCCTGTACAGTGAAACTAGAATGCAAAGGGTGTTTTTTATTATTTAATTACTTGCCTTCCCACAGCCATGCCAAAGTTGAGCTGCATTTCAGGTGCAGGAGGTAGTTATCTGTTCCAGAGGATTTACGATCTAAGTTCCCTGTACATATCCGGATCAGTCCAGACTCCTGGGTTTTGCCTCCCCTCCAGCAGATGGAGACAGAGAAGTTTTGACAGACTCTGCCCTATACCCTGAGGTGCCACCCACAGTCTGTCAGTATGGAGGTGCAAAACTTGCAGTCTGTATGGTGTGCTTAGTTGAAAAGGAAAAGGTCTTAGACAGGTAGCAGGTTTAAAAAAATAAAAACAAAGGACAAAGAGGAAAAAGGGAATTTGTGAGAAGAAGGAAAGAACCTTCAGCTTTCCAGGGGGTTGCCAGGTCCTGAGGGGATCATCCCCGCCTGGTGCTTGCTGCGGCTAGGGGTCGAGGGCCCTATTAGCCACCGTGTAGCAGCGCCTGGGGTGATACCGGGGAGCCCGGATCACTCACCCCAGAGGGACCAGAACCCACAGGAGGCCGGGCAAGATTAAAAAAAAAAAAAAAAAGTTAAATTAAAAGTAATTTTCGCTAACTGTTTGGGGGGGGGGGGGGCGCTCTCTCTTCCCTCACTGCCGGGCCATCGTTGGTTTTTTGTTTTTTTCGTGGTGTTTTGAGCTCCTTGGTTCCTTTTTTATTTTTTTCTGCTGCTGGAACTATGCAGCGACGGTCAGTCTGTCGCGCGTGCAGCTGTCTAGGGATGGCCTCTGCTCGTCCTGTCTCCCCAGGGGCGAAGGAATGTCCGCAGCCGCCAGGGGGGTGGTGCTTCATGTGAGCTCAACATCGCAGGCTTTCAGAGACCTGCAGCCTCCTTTTCCTCTCCCATTCCCGCTGAGCGCGAGAACGGGCGCCATTTTGGGGCCCATCTCTTCAGTGCCGCGAATGGTGGCAGGGGAGGAGATTCCCCGCCCTCATTATCTCCACAGCACATGGCCCCGGCAGACAAAACGTCACTATTTCAGGACTTGGCAGGGCTCCCTGATCCTGATGCTCACGGTGCCTCCGCGATGTTGATTCAGACGGATCTTCCTCCTCCTCCTCCTCGTCAGATTTTGTTTTATTATTACTCAAGGCCGGAAAAGCCAGCAAGAAACATTCTGTAGGCATTTTGGCTTTTGTGGAGCAGTCTGCTAAGGCCAAGAAGCAATCCAGGCCGGAGGAGAGTGTGGGGGCACCCAATGCAAAGCGTCCCTTGAGGTCAGTGGCCCCTCTGGGCGATCCAGTAATTTCCTCAGACACATCTGATCCGGATGAGGAATAGAACTTACTGAGGGGGGTGGAGTGGGATGGGAACCAGCAGCTGGGTGCTGTAGAGGGGAAAGAGGAGCTCGGGGCCCTAATTCCTGCTATTTTAGGGGAATTAGGTATCGAGGCTCAGCAAGAGGAATCCCAGTTAGGATCTACGGATCCAGTGTGGTTGGGCCTGAGGGGTCCGCCTACTTCTTTTCCATTCCATTTTTCAGTGACGGACTTGTTGTTTCAAGAATGGGACACCCCTGATCTGGAGTTGAAGGTCACTAAGGCGATGGACAGGCTATATTCTCTGCCGGAGGATGCTTTGGATATTCTTCGAGTTCCCAAGGTGGATGCAGCGGTGTCAGCTGTCATGAAGAAGACCACTATCCCAGTTACTGGTTCCACAGCTCTCAAGGATCTACAGGACTGTAAACTGGAGATTCAGCTCAAGAAGATTTGAGGTGTCAGCGCTGGGATTTCGAGCGGCGATGTGCAGTAATTTTGCCGTGAGAGCTGGCCTTCGCTGGGCGCAACAGCTACAGGCCAATGAATCCCTGTTGGAAGGAGAAGCTCTTCAGGCGGGGTGCCTTGAGGCGGTGATTACTTATAGCACGGATGCCCTTTATGATCTGTTGTGCACATCAGCCCGGTCCATGGTGTCCGTTGTCTCTGCGTGGTGGTTGCTTTGGTTAAGAAACTGTTCGGCGGACATTTCTTCCAAAGCCCAGCTGGGCTCTCTGCCATTCAAGGGGAAATTACTGTTTGGCAAGGATCTGGAGGATATGATTCAATCTCTGGGGGAAAATAAGGTTCACCAGCTGCCGGAAGATAGACCCAGGTCAAAGGGTTCTTTTTCTTCTAGATTGCACTATCGTGGGAGTCGAAGGTCCCGGGCCCCCCGGTCTTCCGCTTCCTCTTTTAGGCAAAATCCTATCCGACAGCAGTCATGGTCCCAGTCCTTTCGCAGGCACCGCTTTGGCAGACCGGGTAATACCCAATCTGCACAGGGAAATAAGCCTTCACAATGATGTGAGGCCGGTCCACTCCTCGGTTCCGGTCATAGGGGGCAGATTGGCTCTTTTTTATGAGGAGTGGGCCAAACTCACATCGGACCAGTGGGTGCTTTCCGTGATAAGACAAGGATACGCTTTTGATTTTGCACGGCATCTATGGCACCAGTTCCTGGTCTCCCCATGCGGTTATGCGGCAAAGCGTCGGGCAGTAAAAGAGACGTTGCAGCGTCTTCTCGAGCTTGGCGCAATTACCCCTCTTCCTCTGGCGGAGCAGCGGAAGGGCCAGTACTCCATTTATTTCATGGTACCAAAGAAACAGGGAATGTTCTGGCCCATTCTGGACCTCAAGCAGGTCAACAGATGCCTTCGGATCCCCCACTTCCGCATGGAAACTTTACGGTCCGTCATAGCTTCGGTTCGGAAGGGAGAGTTTCTATCATCTCTGGATCTGACAGAAGCGTATTTACACATCGGAATCCGGGCCACCCACCAGACATTCCTGAGGTTTTCTATCCTAGGACATCATTATCAGTTTCAAGCTCTATCTTTTGCACTGGCAACAGCACCCAGGACGTTCACCAAGATAATGGTGATGGTGGCGGCGCAGCTGCGCAGGGAAGGATTCTTGGTACATCCATACTTGGACGATTGTCTTATTCGGGCAGAATCGGAGTCAAGTTGCCGATCCGCTGTCCACCGTGTGCTTCAATTGTTGCAAGCACTAGGCTGGGTGGTCAACTTTGCCAAGAGTCATTTGGTCCCATCGCAGTCATTGGAGTTCCTGGGGGCTCTCTTCGACACACAACGGGGCAGAGTGTTCCTCACTACAGAACGTATTGTCAAGCTTCTTCAAGGACAGATTTGAGTCTTGTTGTCCATCTTCCACGAGTCTGGGATTACTTGCAGGTCCTAGGTTCCATGACATCTACTCTGGAATGGGTTCCATGGGCCTTTGTGCATATGTGCCCTTTACAGTCAGCTTTGCTTTCTCGTTGGAGCCCAGTATCTGAACAATTTCATCTATCCCTACCGCTGACCAATTCAGCAAGGGCCTGTCTGGATTGGTGGCTACTAATAGACAACCTGAGCCGAGGAGTTCCCCTGGTGGTTCCCGAGTGGACAGTGGTTACCATGGATGCCAGCTTTTCCGATTGGGGAGCAGTGTGTCTAGGGAAGTCCGTGCAGGGGCAGTGGTCCAGAGAGGAAGCACGGTGGTCGATCAGTCACATGGAGACCAGAGTCTTGTGCCTAGCTTTACAATCCTTCCTTCCACTACTCCACAGAAAGTCGGTCAGGATCCTGTCAGACAATGCGACCACCATTGCTTACATCAATCGCCAGGGTGGGACAAAGAGTCAACCCGTGGCGGCAGAGGCTCGTCAGTTAATCAGTTGGGCGAAGCAGTACCTAGTCAGCTAGCGGTGTCTCACATAGCCGGGGTAGACTATGTTCACGCAGACTTTCTCAGTCGTCACCGTCTCGACCCAGGAGAGTGGGAGATAGCCGTCGAGGCTTTTCAGCTGAGCTGCGAAAAGTGGGGCACGCCCAGCATGGACCTGATGGTGACGTTCAAAAATGCCAAGGCACCCCGCTTCTTTGGTCTCCAGCGAGAGACAGGAACGGAGGGGGTAGATGCTCTAGTCCTTCCCTGGCCAACAACCGTACTGCTTTGTGTGTTTCCACCTTGGCCTCTGATAGGCAAAGTGCTCAGGCGAATGGAATTACATCCGACAGAAGTGATTTTCGTGGCTCCGGAGTGGCTGCGCCATCCATGGTTTGCGGATCTGATCAACCTGACGGTGGCAGGCCCCCTGTGGTTTTGGGACTTCCCGAACCTTCTCCATCAAGGACCTGTTTGTTTTGACCAGGCCGATCGCTTTTTTCTAGCGGCATGGCTTTTGAGAGGCAGCGTCTGAAGGGAAAGGTTATTCTGACGCGGTGATGGCTACGCTGTTGAGATCTTGTAAGACATCCACTTCCCTGTCTTATGTCCGGGTATGGAAAATCTTCGAATCCTGGTGCGTGGAGCGAGAGGTTGTACCTACCCGGGCATCCGTGTTGGATATTTTATGTTTTCTGCAAGCCGGTCTGGCCAAAGTTTTGTCATGTAGTTCCTTACGAGTACAAGTAGCAGCCCTCGGTTGTTTGCGAGGTACCATACAAGGGGTAGCATTGTCTGCGCATCCGGACATGGCTTGGTTCCTTCAGGGAGCAAAGCACTTACGCCTGCCGGTAAGACAACCTTGTCCTTCTTGGAGCCTAAATTTGGTCCTCACAGCTTTGTGTGCGGTGCCTTTTGAGCCTTTGAAAAGGGCAACATTGAAAGATCTTACGCTAAAAGTGTGTTTGGTAGCTATTTCCTCTGCTCGTAGGGTTTCCAAGCTTCAGGCGTTAGCCTGCAGGGAGCCCTTCTTGAGAATTTCAGATTCTGGGGTATCTTTGCGGACGGTTTCTTCCTTTCTACCGAAGATAGTTTCCTCCTTCCATTTGAATCAATCAATGGAACTGCCGTCCTTTTCGGAATTGAACCGGTTGGATCCTCTTTCTAGGGACTTGAAGAAGTTAGATGTTCGCAGGGTATTGCTGCGTTATCTGGAGGTGACTAATAATTTCCGAGTCTCGGATCATCTTTTTGTACTCTGGAGTGGTCCAAAAAGAGGTAATATGGCTTCAAAGACGACAAAAGCCTGCTGGCTGAAAGAGGCTATAAGTTCCGCATATCTACTGCTTGGGAGGCTCTTGCTGGTTGGTCTTCGGGCACATTCCACCCGTTCACAGGCGACTTCCTGGGCAGAATGTCAACAGATTTCACCGCAAGAGATTTGCAGAGCGGCTACATGGAAGTCTTTACATATTTTTGCAAGGCATTACAGGTTGGATGTCCAGAATCCGGGTGCTGGAGGATTTGGAGAAGGTGTGCTCAGAGCAGGCCTCTCCGGATCCCATCCCAGGTAAGAAAAGCTCTGGTACATCCCAGGAGTCTGGACTGATCCTGATACATACAGGGAAAGGAAAATTGGTTCTTACCTGATAATTTTCATTCCTGTAGTACCAAGGATCAGTCCAGAGTCCCACCTGCTTAATGCATAGAGGTAATGGAGAGTCCGCTCGTTCAGCATTTGATTAGTTCTGGTCTGCAGATCACCCTTATTTACAGTATTCAACAGATTCTGTTCCCGCTTGGTGTTAGTGATCCAGTTCAAGTTTCCTGTTAGTATATATAGTTAGTTTGGTTTTGAACCATTCTGCTTTGTGACTGAGTAATACTGACGGACTGTGGGTGGCACCTCAGGATAAAGGGCAGAGTCTGTCAAAATTTCTCTGTCTCCAACTGCTGGAGGGGGAGGCAAAATCCAGGAGTCTGGACTGATCCTTGGTACTACCGGAACGAAAATTATCAGGTAAGAACCAATTTTCCTTTGGCATCCTAAGGTGAAGTGATTTTCCAAAGGTCACAAGACAAAGTCCGGCTTCTCTAATTCTCAGCCTGCTGCCTTAACCACCAGCCTCTCCTTGTGTTCTTTCCTGTCAGATTTTAAGGATAGTTCACAAGAATGGAAGCTGCTGTAGGGACATGCTTTGTTAGCCACTTCCGCTGGTCGCAGCAGGAAACAGTGACTATGAGCTACCCAAAACATGCTGACTGCCGTCTGGACTGGAACAACTCTGATGGCATCAGATGAGAAAAATAAAAGTTATGTGCCAGTTCTGTTTCTAGTGTATGAAAAGATGTTGTCAGTAAATAGCAGAGGCTGTGCTAAAGTTCAGGCATGTCTAACCTTCCCCAGTGTTGCAGTCAGACATCAGACAAGGTGCCACTCACTTCAGAACGCTGCACTGAAAGAGTTTGGCTTTCGTATTTCTTCATAGAAGCAATGGTAGATAGGTGGAATGGCCTCCCAGTGGAGGTGGTGTAAACAAGCAGAAACAGTTGTCTTGAAAGTAAGGTACAATTTCATACTTGCCGAATCTCTTTAGAGGGAAAAATCATATATATATATTTTTAAATCACTCGGGAAACTTTTAAGCATAGTGTTCAGGAATTAAATTTTGTGATTGCTGTGATGCTCATCCAAAGGTTTAAGATGGATCAGGGCTTTGGTCACAGTTTCTGTTGCCCTTAAGACCAAACATTTTTAAAGTTGCTACAGGGCACTCACTGGAGCTTCAGCATGTCCTGTGTGCACACACCATCACTCCTTGCAGCTGCAGGAGAGCTGGGGCACCACATAGCAAGTCACAGAAAAATAAAGCACTGCTTTCAAAAACCAGGAAAATTCTATCAGCGCTGTCATGGGTCCTCTCCTTTGCATCTTCCTTTAAAAGCAAAGGACAAGCACACCACTTTAATCTATCTGCTTGTGAACTGGAGAAACAATTAAAACAATCACCGAAGCTGGGGCTTTCTTCACATACTTTTTTTTTTTTTTTTTTCCACTGATCGCTCATTTTGGTTATCACTTTTATTGATTTCTTGTCCTAAGTAAAGAAAGTATTTTAATCTCTTCTATTCATGTTAATGGCATACTTTCTCCAATTAAAAGGGAAAAAAAGTTAACATTTGTTTAAAAAAAAAAAATTTGGGGCAGGAAATGCATCTTACTGCTGCAGAGCACAAGAAGTTCAAACAGTACTGGGTTGGGCAGTGAGTGTTTTCCTCCTACTCTGCAAGCCAAAGGGGTGTTAATATATTGCTGCATAAAAATTTGCCTCTTGAGGTGGATAAGAATTATTACTGATTTGGATGGCTGCTGTGTTTTTCTTAGTGTTGGAAAATATATATATGCTCCTAATGTAGATGGCCATTCTTTCTTTTACCAAGTGGTGTGTCTTGGTTTATGTTCATATTGCACCACTGGGGCTGACTTTAGCTTGCTGGCAGATCCAAATGTAGATTCGAGACCTTTCAGAGCTCAGGGTGCTGGAAAAGGGGAATGAGAAGCAAGTTTTTGGTAAAAGAGCTACGACTCCTAGATATATGGCAGGAGCTTCGCCCAGGGGGCCTTGATTTTGCCTTTTATTCGGCAGCTCATAACTCATATTCCCATATTGATTACTGGCTAACTCTTCTTCTATTAAAGTGGCTTCAGATTATGCTCCAATAACTTTGATCAAAACTAGGGAGAACTCACAAGCTTTTAAAGGGTGTTTCCCTTCCGCTTTGAATACTGTTGGGCATTTGCCAAGTTCCTAAAAATGAAGTGGCAACAATATTTAGATGTTAAGTCTTCCAGATATTAATCCAAGGCTTTTACAGGAAGCAGGAAATGCAGCCATTCGGTGTGAAATTATATCATACGTGGCAAATCCAAACAGGGCCAAAGATTCAGAAATTTTGCATCTCACACAACAATTACATAAAGCAAAGTGACAGTATACTCAATCAGTGATAGAAGTGAATATTTTACATTCAGATTAAATCATTTGATTCATCAATGGGCTCCATTTGGGGATTTAGAGGTAAAATGTTTCAGAATGCTAATAAGTCCAACAAAGTTTTAGCACGCTTGGTTAAAAGCTCTCATTCCATGTACTGAATAACAAAACTATGTAACTGGCAAGGGGGGAAACTAAGCATGAAACCTTGGACATTTTGGAGTTGTTTTTGCTCTTTTATAGGAAGCTTTATTCTGCAGTCACCAGACTAAACTCTTGAGAGAATCTTTTTTACATGGTATGACTTTATTGAAATAATTACATCAGATCGATCAGCTAAGTGCTCCTGTCACAAAGCTTGATTTAGATAATACTATTAGGCAATTGAAATTGGGGAAAGTGCCCAGGTTAGAAGGTCTCAGCACAGAATATTCTAAAATACTCCAAAGGAGTTTAATTGATTCATTATTACAAATGTTCATGTATTCTCTACAGAAAGGTACGTTTCTTTATGAGTCTATCCAGGTTTTAATCATGGTCTTCCCAAAAAAAGAAAGATGCCAGTAAACCAGAGAGCTGTCATCCAATATCAATTATTAATCTAGATGTTGAGGTTCTTGCCTGTAGTTTGCATACATACTAAGTATGGTGGTTCCAGATTTGGTTCACAGAGATTATTTATTTAAAAGATTTTGTATACCGTCGTTCGTATATACATCACAACGGTTTACAGTAAATAACATAAAAACAAGGGGTATACATCAGTGTATTAAAATATACATTATTAATCTAAAAAAGGGAGGCTACAATAGCTTAAAGGGAAATACATCACAGACAAAAAGGACAACCTTTCAGGACTCTTGATGTTAATGACCTTTTTTTAGATTGTCTGAATAGGCTCGCTCGAAAAGCCAGGCCTTTAGGTCTTTTTTAAATTTTTAATCTCGGTTTCGAGTCTTAACTCTGCAGGCATAGTGTTCCAAAGACTAGGTCCTGCAATAGAGATGATTCTCCCGCGCAACAGGGTCAAATGGGCTGTATTTACTGAAGGGATCTGAAATAAACCTTTATTTGCCGATCTCAGTGATCTGTGTGGGATATGTAATCGGATTGAGAAATTTAGCCAGTCTGTTTTCTGTCCATAAATTGCCTTCTGGAGAATACAGCAGGTTTTGTATCATATTCTCTGTGTAATTGGAAGCCAGTGTAGATTTATCAGAATTGGTATAATATGTTCTCGTTTTTTGCAATTTGTTTAAACTCTGGCTGTAGAGTTCTTGAGCACTTGCAGAGGACGTAGGGTGGTTTGTGAAAGACCTAATAGAGAATTGCAGTAGTCTAGTGAAGAGAATAGAGAGCCTGTAACACTGAGCGGAAATCATTAGCTTCTAGTAAAGGTTTTAGCTGTCTTAGAACTAACAGTTTATAATAACCTCTTAATTTTGTAGAGAGATGTTTTTTTAAATTTAGCACAGTCTATGGTTATTTCTAGATCTCTAACTGATTCTGCAAGTGTTAGCTTGATGTTGTTTGGCATATTTAATGTATTGTTTGCAAAGTTTTTTTGTTTTCTATCCAGTAATATAATCTCAGTTTTTTCCATATTTAAGACGAGTTTCATATTGCTAAGAAGTTGTTTAATTGAGGTCAGGTAGATGGTAATTAATTTGAAGGTCTGTTCTAATGTGTCAGAAATGGGGACGAGTATCTGCATGTCGTCGGCATAGATGTAAAAACTCAGGAGGTGACAAACTGGGAGTAAGTAAATGTTAAACAAGGTTGCCGACAAAGCAGAACCTTGAGGTACACCAGTATTGAGCTCAGTCTTATCAGAGAGCGTATTGTCTATCTTAACTTGGAAAGACCTCTGTTGAAGAAATGAAGTAAACCAACTAATTGTGTTATTTGTTAGCCCAATTTCTTTCAGTCTTGTTAATAGGATGTCATGATTCACCGTATTGAAAGCGGCCGACAGGTCAAGTAGTACGAGTACGTATTTATGCCCTGAATCAAAACCTTTCAGGACGGTGTCAGTAAGTGAAATCAGCAGGGTTTCTGTATTGAGGTGTTGTCGAAAACCGAATTGATTTGGGTAAAGTATATTATTTAGTTCGAGATGTTCGACCAGTTGTTTATGAACTACTTTTTTGGTTATTTTTTATAAGAACGGAAGGTTTGATATTGGTCTATAGTGGTTCAATATGTCTGGATTCAAACTGGGTTTCTTCAGAATGGGCTTGATAATAGCAGTTTTTTAGTATATCCGGGAGATGGCCTTCAATTAGTGACAGGTTGATAATCTGTGTTATTATTGGGGCAATTAAATGCGCAGTTGGTTTTAGCGCCGAAGTAGTAATAGAATCTAAGGGGTGGTTGGCAGGATTTAGTTTTTATTTGTCCTCCAGTTTTTCTCAAGTTTTCTTAGTTATGTTTTTGCTTTTTTAATATTACTATTATACCATGGTTGGCATTTTCTTTTAGTTTTTAATATTTTAGTTTTTAATGGATTAATTTGTTCAGCAATTGACTCGGACATATTAAGCCACGAAGTAGCAATCAGTTAGGTCTATATTTACAATATTTTTTTTTAGATCAATTATTAGATTTTCTGTATTATATTTGGGACAGTATGTGATAGATAGTACTAAGAATAAACCAGAACAATTTATTTTACCTTGCAGCTTACAATTTATCAGAAAATGGTCAGACCAGGGCACTGGCAATTGGGAAGTTTCATAGGATTCTAGATTATTTAGGTTTGTCAGAAATAAATCGAATGTATGGCCTGCTCTATGAGTAGGTCCATGAATTAGTTGATTGTATCCTAGACTCGATAAGGATTCAATAAAGGTGAAACAAGTAGTACTAAAAGGCTCATCATCTATATGTACAGTATATTAAAGTCCCCTAGAATGATTGATAACTTACCTGGGTTCAGAGAGATAGTCAGTAGTTCAATTAAAGGTGAGATATTGTGGTCAAGTAATCCGGGAGGGCAATAAATTAGACATATTTGCGTTGTGGATTCAAACAAAATAATTTCATATGAATTGGGTTTGTGAAAGGGAGACATGAGTTGTGAAATACTGGTTAATTGATCCATGCTCTACAGGATCAGAGGTCTTTCAATCAGCAACGGATGATCAGGGGCCATCCATAGATGGTCATATTATTTTGGCATGAAATCAAACCTCCCCTCCATCACAAATCTCCAAACCCCCTTTCAAATTGGAATCCCCCTTGTCCCAAAAGTGGTAACACCCACCCCACCCCCATCAGAGCATGACATCTTTTATGGACAAGCTTTCAATTGTGTTCAATGGCAAGACATGTTTTGGAGTTTGCAAAAATTTGGTTTCACTGGAACTTTTCTCTCGTGGCTTCATTTACTTGACTACCAGTAAATGATTTCACTTCCTTTTACCTTAGCAGATGGCACCAGGCAAGGGGGGCCCTTTGTCTTCCTTATGGTTGAACCTTTAGCTATTAAGCGGAGATCACATTCTTTGATCCATGGATTCCATTTGGGCTCCTCGGAACAGAAGCTATGCACGTTTGCAGATGATATTCTGTTATTTCTAGCTAATCTCTCAGATTCTTTGAATCTAATCTTAATTTTTTCAGAATTTGTTAAATTTGCTGCATTAAGCATTAATTTCACAAAAATTGGAAGCTTTGCGATTTGAATAAGAAGGTGAAAAAGAACTGGCAAGGTGAAGTTCCTTTGCAATGGACATCCCACCACTTAACGTACTTGCTGGGAAGAGAACTTATGGCCTTAATATATCAGCTTTAACAGATACAAGTACATTTTCAAAGGCCCATGTGTGTAATTTTCGGGGTATATGGCCGTGACTGGGCCTTGCGTGGGCCATGCACATTTTACAACAGACCCGGCCACACACACAAACCCCAATCTGCACACAAGTGCTGGCCCTGTCAGAAGGGGCGGGGCGGGACAGCACTATTAGCTGCTGTGTGGGGAAGCGCGCGCGGAAGTTGCTTCTGCTCCGATGGAACAGTAAGTAAAAAAATAAAAATGGGGAGGGTTAGGGATAGGAAAGTTCCCTCCCAGCCCGCTCCTTAATTGGGGGAGGCCCGATTGCATCGCCGCACTTAGTTTACTAAAATTCACCTTCCCCTGCGCACGCCGCCCGCACATGTGCATGGCCATGAGATTTTATAACAAGCGCGCGCATGTTTAAAATCGACCCCATAGTTTTCAACAGCAAGTACGAGCTTGGAGCAAGCTCCCAATCTCGCTGTATGGCAGAGGAGCTCTGTTTAAAGTGCTTTTGTCTAAACTATTATATAGGCTACAAATGCTGCCTCGTTGGTTGAGATGTTTGGATATAATTCTTAATATCATGTACTCAGTTTTCTGTGGAAGGGTAAGCTGAGGTGCGTGGGCTCTCAGACTCTCATGAACTGTTGGGTGGACTGTGCCTGCCTGACTTCAGATTTTACCATTACCACAATTAATATGCATATGAGAGATTTGCATGTACTTCATTGTATGCAAATTTATTTCATGCTTATTTATTGTGGCAATCCTGAAACCTTGACCGGCAAGGTGTGCCTCCACGGCAGGGTTGGGAAACACTATCCTACCAGTCACCTCGCTATATGCACCTAAGCACACTAAGGGGTAGGTTTTAAAAGCCGGGTGCGGTTCCCAGCGCACACACACATGGATGTGCCAGTTTTATAACATGTGCGCAGGTTATAAAATATGATGCGCACACCCACGTGTGCGCCTGGTTTTATATCGGTGCTCGCATGTGCGGGTGGGTCACGACTCGCGCGCAAGGGGGGAATCTTAGTAAAAACCGCGCAGCAACGCAATCGGGCCTACCCCGGTTCCCTCCTTATCCCCCTTATCTTTCCTTCCTCCCTTTTCCCCTCTCCTCCCTGACCCCTAACCCTACCTCATTGGAATTTTTTTTGTTTTAGAACTTACCCGCTCCTCCGAGCAGGATTAAGTTCCACGTGCCGGCCAGCTGCTGGCTCGTGCTTCACCAGGACAGGCCCTGGCCTGCCCCTTTCACAACCCTGGCTCTCCCGCGCATACTGGGAGAGAAAGCGCCCGGCCAAGCACGTATCCCCCGGGATTTCCATGCGTGGGGTTTTGAAAATTAACCCGTAAAAGTTTCTAATGGTTTTAACACTTTGGTGACCTTGAAGAAGATTATTCATAGGTCCATTTTGTGTTTGGCATTTGCCAATTTTTGTCTTTCTGCATGGTAAGTGATTAATGGGTTTTTGGGTTTCTAGATGCATAATTATACACGCCTTTACCATTGAAGCACAACTTCCAAGCCCTTAAGCATTTTTTTGTGTTTTTTGCCTCACCTTTCCTTTTTTTTCTATCCCATCTGCTCTGTTAGAGATTTTTCTGTGATCTACAGCCAGGCATAATTTTTGAAAGCTATAGAAATGAGGCATCAAAACTGCCCCATCCTGCTGTGCTCCACAAACCCTGTACAGAAGAGTTAGCCATTGAAATATAGCACAGTGGGGCCATGAAGTCATTGGCCTCCTTGGATTGCATTAATTTATGTAGCCACAGTCTGATGTTTCATTCACCAAGCTGGAAGGATTCGATTACGGACAATAATGAAAAAATGAATTTCTTTACTGGAATGGGATTCCCTATCACATTTCAAACTAAACATTTCAGCAGACCTTTTAAATCTTCACTTGGGCAGGAGGAGCACAGAGGTCTGTGATTTACAGATTATGTCCTTCCAGCTCCTCAAATTGTATGTTAAGCATAAAATCAATTTGCTATAAAAACTGTAAATCTCTACATAAACTGGGCTTCTCTTCCATGTGTCTTCTTGACTGCTCGTGTTGACCTATCCAGCTTATTCAGAACTCTGCTGTATGGATTCTTTAATAAGTTTGCTAATTTCACTTATTTGGCTACACTAACTCCCCTGGCTCCTTTTTAATTACAGAGTAATTTTTAAGCATCTTGTTTTCACTTTCAAATCTATAGCGTGGCTTGAGTCCACGTGTTTTTCTGCTTGTCTGTCACCATATTCCGTCGTCATCTGAGTCTCACAGTATTCTCCTCTCATATAGGGGTAGATTTTAAAAACCCTGCGCGCGTAAATCCTCCTGGATTTACGCGCGCAGGGCACTCCCGCGCCGGCGGCCTATTTTGCATAGGCCGCCGGCACGTAAGTCCCGGGGCTTCGTAAAAGGGGCAGGAGGGGGCATGTCCGAGGACATGTCCAGGGCAGGGGGTGGTCCGGGGCGGGTCAAGGGGCATGGTGACTGTTCAGGGGCGAGCCGGGAGGGCGGTCCTGAGTCCCCCGGCACTGCGGCCTATGCCGGGGCGGTGCGCGCAAGTTACGTCTGCTTCAAGCAGGTGTAACTTGCCCAACAAAGGTAGGGGGGGGGATTTAGGTAGGGCTGGGGGTTGGGGTAGAAAGGGGAAGGGAGGGGAAGGTGGGGGGGGACGCGGAAGGAAAGTTCCCTCCGAGGCCGCTCCGATTTTGGAGCGGCCTCGGAGGCAGGCTGCGCGGATTGGCGCGCACAGGCTGCCGATTTTGCGCAGCCTTGCGCGCACCGACCCCGGATTTTATAAGATACGCGCGTATCTTACAAAATCTGGTGTACTTTTGTTCATGCCGGTGGCGCGAGCAAAAGTACGCGCGCGCATATGTTTTGAAGATCTACCTCATATTGAACAGGGTACCTTGCACTTTCAGGTTTTCTGTTTGCTAACTATTCACTGGAATAAATTCCCTCCACATCTCTAAGTGGCTTCCTCATTGTCAAACCTTTCATCAAAACTGAAAATGCATCACTGTAAATAAGCCTTTCCTTTCAAATTTCTTTATTAGAAAAACAACAAATAGAAATAAACTATAACCAATTAACATTCATATCTGAAAGGAGAGGATTTTCATTTACTTACTTTTGATATTCTGCCTTTTCCTATGTTAGTCTCAAAGCAGATTATAATAAAATTAAGACGAATACATAGGTTTTAAGTATCCGTACATATGCATTAGCTCATCGCTGCAGAATGTAAGTACCTTGGATGTATCTAAAATACACGGTGAGGCATAATTACCGGACCCCCTTTGGTTTTTATTGTATACCCTTTGAACAAATAGACAAAAATTGATAAAAATTTAGGAGAAATGTCTTGTACACTGTTATAAACAACAACAACGTTCTATACTACTGGCTCAGTTTGTGTTCGAAGTGTCCGCCTTTAGCTTGAACGCATGCTTAGTAACAATGTTTCACCATTTGGTGCTAGGGGCTGGTAATTATGCCGCACCGTATAGATAAGTAGGGTATGTATTTCATATATTAGGTAGCAATAAGGGAATAGATGAGGGCAAAATACATACATTTAAGTACAAAAGTATAGGAAGTATGAATATAGTGATGTTAATCTGGTGCAGGTGCTTACTCAGTACCAATCGAGTAGGATTAGGCCAGTGGTGGAGATATCAGCTAGTGATCAGGAAAGAGTTCGTGGAGGGAAGTAGCTGCTGAGGGATGTTGGGGGAAAACCTGGCTGAGAAACCACCCTTTGGGGTCGATGCAACATCAAGCGCAAAAAAAGTGCATCCAAACTGCACTTCAATGCACTCTTATCCCCTCTCCTGGGCTATGATTAAATCCAACCTAAAGAAACCACGTTCTGACCCCAAATGCATGTTGATGAGGCTAATAGTAATTCGCCCCAATACCGTAAAAAAAAAAGTGTGCCCAATCCACACATTCTATGCTCAGAAAAGAGTACAGAAAAGCAGAAAATACTGCTTTTCTGTACATCCTCTGACTTAAATCCTAGCGATATTAAGTCAAAGGAACCAAAAAGGTAAAAAAAAATAATAAAAAAACAAAGATGGGTGGGTCAGGTTAGGAAAATGGATGCTCAATTTTATGAGCCACCTCTCCTGGGTTTCCGCTGATAAGGAAGTGCTAGGGACGTACTGTTGTCCCTAGCACCTCCTTTTTAGCGTGACCTCTCATTTAAATACAGTATCGAGACTGAGCCCAAGAGAGGTAGCTGGGAGCACGCTGGGAAAACCAGTGCTCAACACTGAGTGCCCGTTTTCCCACGCACTGTACAGTATCGGCCTGTCTGTATTTTATGTGTGCTGTAAACCACCCTGGGCAGCTATTTCAGTCTGATCGGTGCAGTATATAAATAAATAAAATGACTATGCATGAATTAGATTTGCATGCACTGCCGCAGTTGTATGCAAATCTCTCATGCATATTCATTGCAGATTCCCTGAAAACCTGGCCTGTTTGTAGCTCTCAAGCACCAGAGTTGCTCACCCTTGTTCTAGAGCCAAGAAGTAGTGAATGATGACAGCTGCTCCCCCCTCCACAGGCCAAAGGCTGGTGTGTTTGGTGCACTCACTAACCTGATGCATGCAACTGAGCATAAGTGTCACCCTTCCCTTATCCATGTCTGTGAGAGACAGGACGTGGAGTTTAAATTCAATTAGGTATGAGAAGAATTTTGTTGTTGGTGGAAACCGTAAGCAGGCCGATGCAATATCTATGTGCATTAAAAGGGCACTCATGATTGAGCGCACACTCCCTCTTAACATGTGCCGATTCACCTCTCCCGGGCGCCTGATTTAATATTTAAATCAGAGGCAGCGGTGAAAAGGTGCTAGTGCCTCCTCGGCAGTGGACTGTCAGCCGGTTAGGAAAATGGACGCTCGTTAATTGAGCGCCCCTTTTCCTAACCTGACTGCTGGCACACTTTTTTTTAAAATTCTATTTCAGTTCCTCCGATTTAATATCGCAACAATATTAAGTCATAGGAACTGAAAAAAAGAACAGAAAAGCAGTATTTTCTGCTTTTCAGTCATTTTTTTGGGCTCCTCAACAATTAACACCTGCTCTGTGCAGGCGTTAATTTTTGTGAGAAAATGTGGGCAGCGAGCGCATTTTGAAAGCGATAACCCCCATTTTGCACCGGAGTTATGGACGCGCATCCAATCATGTGTTGAGCCGTGTGCAGTGGCCAGCACATGTTTTTGCATCAGCCTGTAAGTAGGCCAAGCTGGGTGGGGGTGGGGATTGAGTGACAGGAAGAAGGCATCTAGTGCAGTTTAGTTTTGGTGAGAAGTGTTTCCTGCCCCAGATCACCTCCACAGATAGGATGGTTTTGTGGAAGCACATTGTAGCAGAGTGCTGGGGTGGGAGGGTGGAGAGTGAGTAGATTAAAGGAAGAGCAGTGGGGTGTATTGCTTTCCAAATTTTAAATACCTGTTGCCCAATTGAAGGTGTACCACCTTTAAATAGTTTCTTTCCAATTGAGGTATGCCATATTCGGAATGTTTAAGTAGATTCTCTCCAGTAGAAGGTATATCAAATTCAGACCCTTTAGTCTACTTGAATGTACATCACATTCAGAACATATAAATGGTTTCTTCCTGATAAGTGTTTTCTCAGGGATTTTTTCCCTTCAGTTCCTTGTGTGACTTTGGCACAGCCCTTATGTAAATATATTTTATATATTAGATGCATTATATGTTGCTCTGTATGATTCAGAAAAGGGTGTTCAGCTATTATGAAAAGAGGAAAGAATTTTTAATTAGGGAGGGAAAAAATGCTTCATCTCTAAAATACACCATACTTGGTATACCAGTCCCCTAAACAAGAGGGTCTGATATATTTCCATTTGAGAGCTATTCTTAATCCATTATGCCCCACATTTTTTTAAGAAGCTGTGCTCTAACTAGGATACTGGGACATAATGGGGTAATCCAGAAGCTAATATGTCTAAATAAATACAGTAGTTTATCAATTTTGCATCTATAAGCATTGTACAGATGGAAATACTATGTAGATTTTTCATGATGGACTTGTGACTCAGCTGTGTGTTATTTTCTCATTGTACTTTAAGATAAAAATTTACTCTTACCATTTTTGCTATTTAAATGTAATTCATTTTTAACTAACTCATCTGCCTCTGACTTTGCCTGAACAATGCCTCTCATTTGTTTAAGGTTTTAAAAAAATTCTCCTTTATAAGAATTAAAGGAGTGTTCCAACTGTAACAATGAGAAAAATGGAATACGAGAGGTGCCTAGTTTGCTTTTGATGAGTTCTCTTCTTGAAAATAAAGGTTAATAAAATAATTATGTAAGCTCGTACCTTTTTATTGGACTAACAATACATTTCCCACTCAGACTCCACACCTCTTCAAGACCTGTCAGGGAAGCTTACAAAGGATCTCTGCATGCCCCTTCAACCAAATCCACCCATCTTTCAGCCACACGAGAACGGGCCTTCTCGACTGCGAGACCAGCCATCTGGAATGCTATCCCCCCGATCTCAGACAGGAACCTTGCCTGTTGACGTTCAGGAAAAAACTCAAGACCTGGCTGTTTCAACAAGCTTCCCAACTCAGGCCCGTCTCAGCTATGCCACAGTTCATATACTAATGTCTTCCATTCAGTGCACGCTATTTCAGACATTGCAAATGATTTGTTATAGTTACCGAGTTACCTTCTGCTACTGGCTTCTTCATCTCCCCAGTTCCATTACCCTTGTTTTATTGTAACTTTTGCCTCTTCTTCTTTGTTAATGTTATAACCCTGTTCCTTGTAAACCAATATGATATGATCTGTATCATGAATGTCGGTATAAAAAAGTACTAAACTAGTCAAGAAATGTATTTATTTATTTATCACTAGTAGGTGATAAAGCAGGTCACAGCAACAGATTTGACAGAAAATACAAATAAATTATAGATTACAATAATAGATGAAGTCAGGTTTGACATTCTAAAGTGACAATTATTGCAAGGTGACAGAGAGGCAACTTGTGTCTGGTAGTGAATTTGTTAGTCATCTTATGTTAGTTTTGACTATTTTAACTTCATTCATAAGATCATTCGGGCAGTGGTCTGGTCTTAAAAACTATTCACTCATTCATTGATTGAGTGCTCTGGTCCCACTGTTATAGAGATCATTGATGAGGTAGTCTGGTTTTATTTCTTGTGTTCATCAGAATGCTTATCCAAGTTTAAAGATGGAGACAGATTCTGGCTGTTCACTTTTCAACTTCAGCACTTTTTCGGGTAGATTTAAAAAACGCTGCATGCATAAAAAACAGGGATTACGTTTTTTTTATTTGTTAGAGGAGGAGGAGGATCCCTGGCACAAGATGCTGGATATCATCCAGCAGTCAAGGAGATTGTGGCAGTCCTTGATTGCTAATGTGCAGTAGTGTTGCTTGAAACTGCAACTTTTTGTTTTGTGTAGAACTTGGATGGGCTCAAGGTCTGAGTTTGTCTGCAATGCTGGCCACAGGGGAGAGTCTACTTTATATTCTTTTGATTGCTATAGCGTCAATGGACTGTGCAGTGTTCGTTTTTTGGATCCACATTGCTCCTTATGTGTTATGCTCAGAGGGTTCTTCTATCCAGAGAGGCTTGCCGGACTCAGTGAAATGAGGACTCCTTTCTGTTTCTCCCATCCTTATGTCTGTTTGGTTTAGGTTCTCTCTGCGTTCAAGCTGGCAGAGGTGAGGCCATTTTTTTTTCCCTTTTTTGGTTTCTTCTCTGGTTCCTGGAGGCCCAGGTTCCTTGACATTCTGGACAACAGTGCTACGTGGAATGGTTCCCTGCAGAACAGCACTGGAGTAGAAGGGGGTTCTTGGGTCTCAGAGTTTTGAAATGTTTCCTGGGGTAGATGGAAAGTGTGTTTGTGTGAGGGTATGTACGTAAGAACGTGTTTGGGAAGACCCAGTTAATTCATAACTTTTCTTATCCTTTGAGTTTTCTGGTAAATGATTTAATTGATCCAGTATTCCTCTTTTGACCAAGCCATTGAGTTAGTGTGGAATGTTGGCTCATTAGCTAAGGCTAATAGAAAATTTGCATTTTGCCGTCTTCTGGTTCATCCTTCTTGTTTTCCTCTATTGAGATTTTGTTTTGAATGTAATTTTTATTTTGACAAATATATGCCTACGTGCTGCGTCATATCCTGGGCTTACTTTGAGAAGTTTAGTACTTCTGTGCATTGGGTAGTGGAGCAGTGCATGGATATTCCGAACCTGATTCATTATCGAGATGATTTTTTGTTGGTCTTCTCCCTTTGAATACCTTCAGAGACGTTGAGGCCTTTTTGGTATCCCATTTACTAAGTAAAAATTTCCGGGCCTACTGTCGTCTCTGGTTTGAGCTAGATGTATGTAACCAGAGTCTTCAGACTCACTTATCATAAGGTAGAGAAATTACATGCTTCTTTAAGGTTATTGCTAGCTACGAGGAAGGCCACTTTGCATCACCTTTTTGTAAATCATTTCAACTGTATCAAAAAAACACTGCCCCATGCCACAGCCGCCTGGGAATAATCTGAGACCAAACAACCTATGTATGGGAAAATAAAGCAAAGATCAAAATTAAATCATTCTGCAATTTCTTAACTCTACACTGCGCATATGAACCATATCATTACGGCCAAGTGGAATAACTTTTTCTCAAGGTGGAGCATGCATTCTCTTAAGATGGAGCAACAAAGGTAGGAGCTGATCCCATTGCATTCCTTGATTCCCCAACTAAAACAGGGTCAATCCAAATGTAGTTAGCCATAGATGCTCTCCTTATGGTCTGGAAAATGCCTTTTTCTGAGCCCAATATATAAGATCGAGCACATAACCACAATGTATGCCTGTTCTGCATTCTGCCCACACACACTATGGGGTAGATTTTATAACATGCACGTACAGTTCCTGGCATGTGCACATGGATGCACTGATTTCATAACATGTGCGCACATGTTATAAAATCTGTGGGCTGCACGCACATGCGCACCAGATTTTTAAAAACGTGTGTGTGTGGGGGGGGGGATTTTAGTAGATTACGTATGGCGACGAAATCGGACCTTCCCCGTTCCCTCCCAGTCCACTCCACTCCACCCCCTTAACCCATCCCAAAAACTTACAATTTTTGTGTTTTACTACCTGCTCGCCTGGTTTGCTAATGGCTGCTGTCCTGGCCAGCCTCCATCCCGCCCCGCCCTTTTTAGGGCCCAGCAATTGTGCGCGTATCTTCTCTTACGGGTGTGGCCAGGCCCTTTTGAAAATGCACGTGTGGCTGATTTAAAATTCGGTTGTATGAGTTTTATCCAAAGGGCTTCTGCCTGTTCCCCTACAGGACTAAACCGTGGGAGCTTATCCAATACACACACACACACACACACACACGAGTACACTTTGATTCAGCACACCATGGCTCCAGGTCTTTCTGATCCATTTATTTAAGCAATAAGGTATAGAACAGAATATAAATAAAATCATGTAATACAGAAGAATTAATTGCAAATAATAATTACTAAAGAGAATACCTAAACATGTACACATGTTTAGGTATATATATATGTACACATGTACATATATATATATATATATATACACACAACAAAGCTTACATTTCCAAAGGCTCCGTCTGCTCTAGCATGTCCAGGAAGCAATCTCGCTCCTCCTCCTCCTCCCTAGCTATTCTTTTTATACATTAAAATTTGTCAATTGCTTGGGATGGGAACACTGTCCTCTCCCTCACTACATTCTTATCAATTCCATGGCCCTGTTGGCTTAACCTTTCTTCCCAAATGGGCAAAGTGACTTCAATTGGAAAGAGTTCCAGGAAAGTCATAGCCTTAGTTACTCCCAACAATCTGGCCAGACTTCTGCACACTTGGGTACATTTTTTAAAAAGTATGCCAGATTTTATAAGATACGCGCGTATCTTATAAAATCCGGAGTCGGCGCGCGCAAGGGGGTGCACATTTGTGCAACTTGCGCGCGCTGCCCATTCCCTCCGAGGCCGCTCTGAAATCGGAACGGCCTCGGAGGGAACTTTCCTTCTGCCTCCCCCTCCCTTCCCCACCCCCCGGCCCTATCTAAATCCCTTCCACCTCTGTCACGAAAGTTACGCCTGCTCGAGGCAGGTGTAACTTTGCGCGCGCCGGGCCGGCTGCTGCGCGCCATGTTCCGGTCCGGGGGCTGGTCTGGAGGCCGTGGCCACACCCCTGGGTTAAAACCATGCCCACGGCACTGCCCCAGATGACGCGCCGGCTGTGTCACGCCAACTCGCCCCCCAATGACGCGCGGATCTCAACACGCCCCCCCCCCCAAGAAAGCCCCGGGACTTACGCGCGTCCTGGGGCTTTGCACGCACCAGAAGCCAGTGCAAAATAGGCTCGGCACACACAGGGGCGTTTTAAAAGGGTTACGCGCGTAACCCTTTTAAAATCTGGCCCACTATGCAGTCATAAAATAAAACCTTTCCACCCCAGAAGCGTATGGAAATAGCTGCATGTCACTATTTATTTATTTAAAAGTTTTTATATACTGCAGATAGGGCAGGAGTCTGACCGTCTAGGCGGTAAAGACCAGAGACTGCCTCCACAAGATACTTCCATTAAAACAATGAAAGAATTGATTCGTATAGGACAAGTGAACTCTAATAAAATGCTTGCTAAATATACCTGCTAAGGCTAGCGCTAAGCATTAAGTTATTGCAATAACATTTGTATAGGGTTTTTTTAATACATTTTTGTGTACGTCTCTCATTGGCTATAATCTATGAACACATAAAAAATGAATCATCGGATGCATGTTTGTTTGCGATTTTAGGAGTTCAATAATTTCTTATGAGCTAACTGGGGATTAGGCTGGCTTGATGGTATTCATCTCTCTGATATTGTGTTAGACAGATTCCTTAATTCAGTTCAGGAATGTTTGATGTCTAGGCATGGCCACAGCAATTTTTAAATGGGGAAGGGTGGCAGTGGGGAGTCTCCGGCAAGTGAAAATTTACTAACAGATGCTCATGGCAGTTTTCAGGCACTCTCATGGGGCTCACAGCTGTAATTTATGTTCCCACGAGGACTGCATTTACGTCAGATTTAGTTTTTCTTGGGGGGAGGGGTCTGTCCATACTTCGGCTTTTACAGCCAGGATAGGGTTCTACCTCACATTATAAATAATGCCGGTGGTCAGCCACACCCAATCTTTAATGGCTTCCCATATCCTTGAACAGTGCGGGTGCTGTTTCATACTTATCACTGGGTCGATGTGGCTTTAGACAGCTACTTGCAGCTGGTCCATCAGAGGGGTTGGGCTTCTAAGGCCTACTACTAGAGCGGGGGAGTGGGACTATTGTCCTCTGCACTAACGTTGTGTGTTTTGACAGGCTGATTCCATGAGCCCCTTAACTGGAATTCTGGAGGGCTAAGTTATTTGTTGGGTTTACAATGTTGTTAACAATAATATTATGCAACACTTTATGAAAAGTTGTTTTGCTGCATCCATGCCATTCCATTATGAAGGATTTCATGAGGTGCTTTTTTGGAGTCTGAGAATTGTTGGGGGAGCTGAGGCAAGTGTTGCTGGCTGTGTTGAGATTTTTAAACCAGCCTCATCTCCTTTATTACATCACACATCATTTAGTTTCATGTATAAGCCCAAAACTTCATCCAGGATTGAATTCCCCTTTTTCTTCTTACATTTATTTATTTGTAATCTTTTTTATATACCGACGTATTTGTAATTTGAAAGAAAAAGCGCATAACAAAATATTGTACAAGATGTAAGAGCCATTGAGCAATGAAGATAACCAGCTAATTTTGAATTTCATCTTTAGAAGAATTTTTAGCCAAACTTAAAATCTGTTGTATGCCAACTACAGTGAACATGACGTTACGATCTTTGATAGAGTCAAGAGGTGAAAAAAATGGCAGTGGATAACTTGTGCTGATGCTCCGCCTATTTGCTGCTGGGTGATTTCACCCTTTCCCCATTCTCTGGAGAGGAAGGGGACATGGCAGGAGCCAGCAGGACTCCCTGTATGTGAAGAGAGAAGGTGAAAAGTAACCCTCATGTCTGGGAGGGGCCATACAGGGACTGAGGGTTTGTTGTATGAAAAGAGATAAAAAAACAAAACCCCAACCATCTGCTTATGTGAAGTGCATATTCACTGGGTCCTCCACCTCCCTTTTCTGAAAACCACAGGATAGGAGGAGCGTTAAGCTCCATTTTGGGCAGCTTAGAGATGACAGAAGGGTGGGTGGGGGTAAAATCATAGTGTCTCGGTCACACGGTGGAACAGTGACAGGATTTGAAAGAAGTCTGCAAATGCCTGAATGTCAAAAGCATTTATGTGACACCGTAAACATGGAAATGACATAATGCACGTGTCTCTCATAAGGTGGAGGAATTAAAACTGCCTGGAAGTGATAAGGCTCAGGACCTAGAACAGAGAAAGGGGAGAGGAGATTAATGAAAGAAGTGGACCTTGAGACAGGCAGGGAAAGAGAGAAGCATTCAGAGTCTTCTATGTCAGTACGTGAGGGAAGCTCACATCGCTAGTGTTTACTGCCAATAGTCTTCATATCTGAAACCCACCTACACATAGGAAGGAATGCAAAGTGGTTTTAATGAAATACCTCTTTGAAACAGATTCCTTCTGTCTACTGAGCTTGGCGCAAGCTTAGTAAATGTCTCTTGGATAACTTTACAAACAAAAACAGAAGGTAGAAGCTGAACGATACTTTTCATGAGCTGCAGGGATATGTTCACTACCCACAAAGCAAGAAGTTGTGGAATGAAAGTGGCAAAGATAATTTGCCATTTTTGCTAATATCTGTGGCCAGCCTTGGCAGCTCTCAGACTCTGGTGGTTTCCAGCTTACATCCCTATTCCAGGCAAGTGGTGAAGTCATACAGAACTGTACAAAAGGCAGCTTTAATTACTAGAAAACATCTTAGTTGCCTACTTAACATGGTGAGTGGTTCCAGCTCCACGTCTTGCAATGGCTTCAGACAAGTTATCTCAGGAGTGACAGCCAAATAAAAGTGCAGTTCAGGGGCAGTAGCACAGATCCATGGTACTACCCAGATACTGGGAAGATCAGTACACACCATTGTCACACAGAGTCAGCAATGAAATGGTTATAAGCAGAGCTCTCAGCTGATGCAGTGTGTAGGCCTAGTTCAGATCTACCCCTATGGTGCCTATACCCAATATCAAGAACTCACTGTGGCCAAACATTTCATATGAATTATTAGTTCTTATAATTATTCATATTAAATGAATTGTGTTAGTTATCAGAGGACAAGGTAAATTGTACTTTTAGAATTTCAGATTTCCTTGAATGTTTTTTCTGTGCAACTAATTATTAGATTACATTCCTTACAAGCTCAAAATGCATTTAACTATTATCCAGTCTGATGTTGGGCTAACCTGATGGCTCACTGCCCTGTGGGAGATCTGCATTCATTTCTGCAGCTCAGACTGACTGAGGTTGGGCCTACTCAGGAGGCAGTGTTTACAAGCCCTCAGTGAAGAGGGCCTCCCATTCAATGCATAACAGCAACACCTACTGGCCAGCCTCTGGGTGCCATGCATAGCACGTTTCCACTGCGATAGCTGGGTTCAACAGGAAAGTGTTGATCATGGAGAGAAGCCTTGGGAAGTAGTGCACAAAAGCTCACGACACTGCAACATCAGTAGAGGCCTGTTCCAACTGAGCTGGATACTCAAAAGCAACAGCAGAAAACTACTGGCCCAAAAAAACCACGACAGGAGCTTCAACACTGATGGCTGTGTGATAGGCTAGCAGTAGAAGGCCAAAGAAAAGTGTTTTAAATCAATTGTGTACAGCAGATACTACATAGAAAATGTACATCTGGTTATTGACATATTTTATTTACCTTTAATCCATGAAACTGCTGTCAACAAAGTAAACTCATTTTGATTTATCGTCCTACAATTTATGAATTTAAAAATCACATATTTCAGTAAAAACATAATTGTCACATTGGATATTATACTGCTATCTTTCTTGGGCATAAAGATAAAACAAGAGATGAAAGAGATTTCTGAGGTCTCGCCAACTCCTATTAATGTGCACACTTTATTTAAATGGTTACTTGGTGCTGGAAAAGGGAAGTAACTCCAGCTTCTTTCTTGAAAAGCAATATATAACACTACCCTGCTACAATAGCTCTTACAGACCGCCATGTAAAAGCAGCATCACCAGATCTGGACTAACATTTCTGCTTTAATAGTTTAAAAATTGGGACTTCAGCTGCTCAGAAGGCTGTACTATGGTGATGGCTGGTTACATCATAAACATAATATAACCTTTAAAATATCTGTTGCATATGTTGCTCACCTAATAACAAGAGACCTGATCAGCTCTCTCCAAGAATACAGTACTAAGAGTCAAAGAGATATATGCGCACTGGTGTACTTTTACTGTTTAAATACATTTGATATGAGGATGGGGCCGTGTGTGTGGAATTCAATTGTTTATCCTTCCCCATTCATTTTGACATTTAAACCTGTGCACAGACATTCAACATTTTTCTTTTCACAAAACAACTGGTAAGATCAAGGCATTCTGAGGTTTTGTATGACGCTTTCAGAGAGCAAAGAGGGGCCCAAGACCCCTAACATAAACTGTCCCTGTTCCCCCCGGAGATATGCGCCAGTGGTGCTTTTGCATCTGGGAGGTCACGGGCTTCACATGCAGAGTGTGGGGGAGGGGGATGCAGAGTCAAGTCTTCCCCCATCCTCTCCATCCATACAGCTGCTGTGCTTGCATCAGGGCTACCAGATAGCTCCATGTCAGTCCTTGCTTTCCACCCATTCTATGCATTGATGTCTAGTTCCAATTTCTTAAAAAAACAGGACCTACATGTCCATGAATGCATGGAGTGTAAAACCAGGACTGGCTCAGCCCCTCTGTACAGACTAAGAGCTATACAGAAACCCTACTGCTTGATAACGCCAGGTCATAAGGAGCAAGTGGAGCCACATCTGGTATTGGCTTGCTTCAGGTTTCTTAAGAAATGCGTGACTAAATCCATACTTTAAATCCAGTAACCCAAACGGCAATCTGAATGCATGAGCACAAGCCAGCAGCCCACATTCAGAGTTCTGAGATTCTCAGTCCAGTCACCTGGTGCTGCCATCAAACATGAGAGGTTAAAGAATTCCTATACCACTTCCATCATTCTGCCATTGTGAGACTGCTGAATGGCAGATGCAGCACGTTAGCAAAGAGCCAAGAGGAGCATGTCAATATCATTCATACACGGAGGAAACTGAATAAAATGGCTATTAAAAGTAGGCTGTGTTATAAATGCTCAAATTGGAAATAAATAATGCAGCATTTGAATCTACTTTCTCTTTGCAGCTGAGGCTTTCATGTTCATTAATGTGCTGTGGAAAATGGATAGGATGGTCTTCATTTTTAAAAGCAAGTTTAACACTCGGCGTTTTCAGAGTCACGTGGAGATCGTCTTCCTTCTCTTCTGTCTGGCCTCGCACAGTGGTCATGCACTACTCGTGTTTCAGCTGGCCTGGACTGCTGGCACTATTGTCATGAAGACGACATTGCTTCCACGGCTTCTATCAGGTGCAAGGCCAAGCCATACTGGCCATGGTTTTCTGGTAGGAATTCTATCACTTTATCCAATAATTTCCCTGTTGTCCCAATTGGCACTTCTGTGGTTTTAAGGTCTTGTGGATCCTGCAAATTAAAGTAATCAATACTTTCATTAAAATGTTTCACAACAAAATTCCTAATTCTAATCTGTCATAACATAGACAGTGCATGCAAAGGTTTAGGCAACCCTGGTCAAATTGTATGTTTCGATGAATGTCTAAGTGAACAGAAGCTGACACACCCTTTACACAGTACAAAGTTAATTAAACACAAGTCCATAATTATCTACCCGTATATTGTGAAAATAATTGTTATTTTTTTTTCCAAAATACTTTTTATTAACAGGGGGGACGGTAACGTCGCCCAAACAATCACAGAACCATACAACACAGGTAATACTTCAACAACAGTAGGAACAGCGTTGTGCCAGAGTCCTAATATACCAGCCTCCCCTAAGTTTTCCATTTTCTCCCCATTACCTCCCTCCCAGTACCATGCCCCAAGCCCCACACCACCACATTCACTCCACATTCACACCCTAGCACCCCCCCTCCCCTTTCCCCCCTCCTTAGAAGACCAATGTAGTGTAAAACCATTGAGGCGTAATTCAGCCTGTAAAGACTTAGGGAAGGCATTGAAACAAATGTCCCAGCAGTCACAGTAGAGTTTATCCGGGCGCCTCTTGCCGGCCAAGAAATCCATTTTTTCCAACTGTGCAAGAGAGGCCATTCTGTGGAACCAAGCATCAATCGTAGGCACAGTCCGGGGTTCCGTCCAACCCGCCAGAATGGTGCGACACGCCATCAAAACAGCCACCCTCTCAAAGCGAGCCTTAGAACGGCTGCCTGGCAAAAGGCGTGGTGAGGCACAAGTAAGTAACAGCATCCCAGTGAGCCGGAGAGAGACACCTATACAAGTGCCAACCACAGCCAGCACAGCCTGCCAAAAGGGTTGGAGTAATGGGCAGGCGATCAGCCGATGTAGCAGTGTGCCCTCCGCGGTTCCACAAGTAATACAAGCGGGAGATGTCGTCAACTTCATCTTAAATCGACTAACATCATCATAATAGAGGCGATGTAAAAGTTTAAACTGAAGCTCCCGTAGACTCAGATCAGGCAGCAATTTATAAAGGTCCTGAAACCAGCTCGACATCTGCCGCTCCGTGATGGAGGAACCCAGAACTCCTGACCACCGAGTTGCCACACGGATGAGAGGGGTAGCATCGCCCAGCTTCTGACCAAGTGTCTTCCAGCCCGTAATGGTATTCCGCAAATAGGCAGTATCAAAGACGGTATTGGCAAACTTAATCTCAGCTTCCACCATAGGGCGTGTCCAGGCAAAAGCAGTCAAATAATGGCGGGCTTGAAGAAAAGCGTAAAAATGTTTAGAGGGCAACCGAAAGGTACGCGCCAGCGTTGCAAAGTCCAGTATGGCATGGGAGTCAGGGTCATACAGATGAAACGCAAACAGCACCCCATGCTCCGCCCAAAAGCGAAACACCGAGCCGCAGTCACGACCTGGAAGAAATTCCACATTAGTCAAAAAGGGAAGCAATAAGGACCTCACTCCAGATAAGCGATGGAGGCTACGTATCCATCGCCATGCTTTTACGCAGGGCGTTAGTAAAACCTTAGGGTAATCGACAGTGCGGCGTTGTGCCCCCCGCATTTGAATGAGGGTCAAGGGAGAGCCCGGAGTCGACATACGGCCCAGCAGCCCCTCCTCGCAGTATCGATAGGACCCAGTCAGCCACTCTCCTACAAACCTCATCTGACAGGCTACGTTATATAGCCGAAAATCCGGCAGGTTTAGCCCCCCACGCTCTCGCGGGTGTTCCATAGTCGTATAAGCGAGGCGTGCACGTCTTCCCCGCCACAAAAAACGTTGGATGCTGGAGCGCAAACGGCGTACATCCGCCACAGTCAACCAGCAGGGGAGCGTGTGCAAAAGATAAAGAAGTTTAGGCACCAGCACCATTTTGACTAGGGCGCCTCTGCCAAAAAGGGAAAGCGGCAACAACTTCCACAGGTCTAATTGAGCCTGCAAGTTTGCAACACATGGGGAGATATTTAAAGAGTATAACTGACGCAGGTCCCGCGGGATCCAAACCCCCAAATACTTAAGTTTGCCGGGTGCCCACCGAAAGGGAAATACCCCCCCCCAGGTAGCCGGAAGGTGCGAATTTAAGGCTAAAGCCTCCGATTTATCATAGTTAATTTTAAGACCAGCCACCAAGTGGAAGCGGTCAAACATGTCGATAATAGCGGGCACACTAGATCTGGGCTTCCCAACAAATAGGAGGAGGTCATCGGCAAATAAAGCTATTTTAAGTGGGTGCCCATTCACACTAAGTCCACTGATAGCATGCTCCCGCCTGAGGCAGATAGCCAAAGGCTCCAGTGCCATGACAAATAGCAGAGGGGAGAGAGGGCATCCCTGGCGTACTCCACTGTAGATAGAAAAAGCCCTAGTTGGCATCCCATTGAGCAAAATAGTGGCACTAGGGTTTTGATAAAGTATTTGTAGCCATTGTAAATAAGCACCAGAAAAGCCATACTTCTGTAAAGCCCAGAACATATACTCCCAGGAGAGGGAATCGAACGCTTTTTCAGCGTCCAGGCTTAAGATCAGTGCTTCTGCTTCGGGTTGATAACTTAAAGCCGCCAAGAGACGCCGAACATTACGCACCCCCTGGCGTCCCATTATAAACCCAGTCTGATCCTCATGAATAATAGTTGGCAGGACAGCAGATAGCCGGGCTGCTAGGACAGAGGCCAGAATTTTGACGTCCACATTTAGCAACGAGATGGGACGGTAAGATCCCACCTCCAAGGGGTCCTTCCCGGGTTTAGGAAGGACTACAATGACCGATTGATTAGAGGCCGTCGACAAAGCACCAGTATGCAACAAATCGGTAAAATAAGCCTGTAAAGGAGTGAGTACCCCAAAATTGAGAATTTTGTAATATTCAGACCCCAGCCCATCCTGTCCCGCCGCTTTGCCAAGCTTAAGCTTCTGAATAACGGCATAAATTTCCTGGGTAGTAATAGGGCGATTCACCATCTCCAAGTGAGCTGGGGTGAGTTGAGGCCAGGGGAGCTCACGGAACAGCAAGCCTGCCACTTCCGTATTCATAGGTTTTGAGGCATATAAATTGGTATAATATTCTAAAACCGGGCCGTTATACCAGCAGAAGTGGTCTGATGTACCCCCTGCTTATCCCGTATTCCCACAACCGAGGGGCGCTGCCCCCTAGGGCGAACTAGATGGGACATAAGCCGACTAGCTCGGTTGCCATATTTATACAACTGGTAGCGATAGTAGCGAAGGGACTTCGAGGCCCGTTGGTGCAGCAGGCTGTTTAAAGCCTCTCGCGCCCGATCTAAGCATGCCTTATTAGCGTCTGATAGGACTCCCATATGAGCGGTTTGTGCATTTTTGAGAACTCCAGTAAGCCGTAAGATCTCGGCATTACAGCGGCGATTTTTCTTTGCCACATAAGCAATAACTGCCCCACGCATGACCGCCTTCCCAGCCTCCCACACTATCGAGGGTGTTACCTCCGGGGTCGTGTTATGTGCAATATACTCTTTCCAACACCCCTGCAAGAACCCATGAAATTCCTTGTCTAAATAAAGGTCAGGGCGCAGGCGCCAGGAGTGCGGGGGCCGGGTCCCCAATCCCCATTGGAGAGTCATCGTCACCGGTGCGTGATCTGACAGGGAGATAGTCCCTATGGTAGCGTCTGTTATCTTTGAGAAGCACTGATCTGAAACAAGCAAATAGTCCAGCCTGGAATACACCTTGTGCGGGTGGGAAAAAAAAGTGAAGTCACGATCTTGCGGGTGCAATATCCGCCAGATATCTAGCAGCCTTAATTCTTGACACAGGAGGTTAATGCCCTCCTTACTCTCAATCCGAGAGGCCAATTTAGGGGGCGCATTATCGAGCTGGCGACTAGCGACAATATTAAAATCACCCCCCACAACTAGACTATAATCCGAAAAATCAGCCAGCAGGTTGATCAGAGAAACAAAAAAACCATGGGAGTACACATTAGGGGCATAAACAGTACAGAAAACAATACGCTGATGATAAAGAGTGCCCGCCACAAGAACGTACCGGCCCTCCTCATCTTGGCAGATACGTTCAAGTTGAAACGGCAAATTTTTGTGAATAAGGATGGCCACTCCCCTCTGCCGTCGATTATAAGACGAATAATAAGATTGGCCCACCCAATCCCGACGCAGTTTGGCATGCTCCCCATCCCCCAAATGTGTTTCCTGTAAGAGCGCAACCTGCGTTTTCATACGCTTAAACAGCGTATATAGTTTGGTCCGTTTAACTGGGGAGTGTATTCCATCCACATTCATAGTCACAATTTTAACCTGCGCCATCAGAGAGAAACAGTAAAAGTAGTAGTCGGGCCCCCACGAGACCCCGCATCCCTGCTACAGGAAATTCCCCATGGCCTCCCAGCCTAGGCCCTGGAGAAAGAAAAACAAACCACGCCTCAAACACAAGTAAAACCACATGAAGAGAAAGCCCATTGGTCGCCTCCCCCCCCTTCCCCCGTCTACAAACACACAGTCCCACAACCAGACACCACATCCATACCCCACACATGAACCCCCTATCCCCCCCATGTTCTACGGGGCCCAAGCAATCAAGCCCCACAGATGTTACACCAGAAACCCCCATCTCCCTTCTCCATTCTCCCTCCCCACTCCCCGGCTGATGCCGCCCCTAACCCGAGGAGAGCGCTGGCCCCAGAACAGCAATACAGAACTTCAAAAAAAAAAAAATGCAACAGAAAAGTGCAGTGACTAAGAGAGTCCAGATAAGAATGAAGATCCCGGAAAGAAATCTTCTCAGGCAAAACCAAAACCAAAGGTCATCAGGAACGACCAACGCACTGGAAACCGAAGGTCCGGGCGCCAGAGGATGTCCATAAGTAATATAGGAAAATAGGAAAAATAGGAAAAAAGGAGGGCGCCAGCCTCCGTAGCCCAATCAAGGAAAGCAAGGCCCCTTCCAGGTACTGAATACCAGGCGCAATACTAGGAATGTTACAAGTTGCAACCTCCGCGAGCAGAAGGCTGGAAAAATAATAGGCCTGGAATCACTCCACAGCCTGGTGAGGAAGGCCTGCCAAGAACCCCTCCGCCTCCTCCTTGGAGCTGAAGAAGAGGGTTTTATTTTCGTGCTGGACCCGCAACTTCGCTGGGTAGAGCAAGGCGAAACGGATGCCCCTCCTGTGGAGCGCCGAACAAGCCGGGGCCATAGTTTTCCGCTGCGCTGCGGTGGCAGCCGAGAAGTCATTAAACAGCAGCAGCTTATGACCATTATACAGCACCTCCTGCTTCAGGCGATACGACCGCATGAGCCGAGTCTTGTGATCCCAGTTAAGGATCCGTGCCATTACCGGTCTCGGGCGCCCCATCCCTTCCCGCACAGGGCCCACACGGTGCACCCTCTCGCACTGTAACCGTTCACCAGTAAGGAGGAGGCCCACCTGCTGGGGAAGCCACTGCTCTATAAAGTCCTTAAGCTCCCCCTCTTTCACCTCTTCAGGGAGGCCAATGATTTTTAAATTATTGCGGCGCCCTCTATCCTCCTGCTCCTCCAGCTTGGCAAGGAGCTCACGTTGCCGGCCCTGTAGGTCCGCCACAGCATGCTCGGAGGTCGCCAGGCGGTCCCCCAGGTCCGAGATAGTACCCTCCGCCATGTCCAGCCGCTTAGCATGTCCTTCAACCGCGGACTTAATATCCTCCATCGCGGTTTGTAGCTTATAGAGGCGGCCATCCAGCGCCTCAGTAACGCGCTGGGAGATTTTTTGCAATGCCTCTTCAGTAACGGAAGCGAGCAGAGGCTCCTCGGAACGTGCTGCCGCGGCCATTTTGACAACACGCGGTCTATGCGGTCGGCAGTCTGGCTTGTTACGGGTGCTCGACCGGCGCATTACCCGCAGGGCTCCTCTCGTCGCCGAGCCACAGCAACCCCTCAAACAGTCCCTCCACGGCAGAAGCAGCAAAAACAAGTAATGTTAACAGGTTTTTTTTACAGTTTCAGGGGAGCGAGGTAACGGAGCTTTCCCCGTTCACTTCCGCCTCCTACACGTCATCGCCGGAAGTTCCTGTGAAAATAATTGTTATAATGTGGAGAGAGAACTTCATACATGACTACCACTAAGCAGACAAACAAGTGCAGTGCCCCACTACAATCTGACCTCTGACCCAAAGTCTGTTTTATGAAAATGTTTTTAAATGTGCTAATAAAGAGACGTATCTTGAAACGTCTCATATGCAATTCAGTGATTTGATAATCCAACACCAGACGCAGTCCACATTTCAAAGAGTTACTCCACCATTTCAGGTCTTCATTGCTGCTGCCCAACACAGAGGAAATTTGCCATCATTTTATCCCTGGCACGACAAGTTCATCGATCTGTGCCTGTTTAATGGTGGTAACCAACCACTAGCTGGAGCGTCACTACACTGGTTATGCCACAGGTAAAATGATGGTGCATTTCCTCTGTGCCGGGCAGCAGCAATGAACAACTGGAATGGCCCTGAAGCAGAACTCTCTGAAACATTCGGATTATTAAATTACTGAACTGCATGTGGCACAGTTCAAGATAAATCTTTTTGTTTGCACATTTAAAGCATTTGTCATAAAGGACTTTAGGACAGAGGTCAAGGATTATAATAGGGCACAGCTATTGTTTGAAAAATTAGTGGTAGTCATGTATGAAGGCTTCTCTCCGCATTATAATAATTATTTTCACTATATTCAGGTGATTTATATACGTGATAATGATTACTCACAAAGTAGTCTTATGCTTTGTTAGTTTTTAAGTACTGACAAAGTTAAGCATGACATCTGTCTGAAAAAATACGAATTGCTGATTTTAACAGATTGAAAATAATACAACAGTGAATACGGTATGTGCAGAATTTTGGACAACCTTTCAGCTGATTCATTATTACTTTCTTTCCAATGCTTTTAACTAGCACCAAAAAAGGGAATTGACTTGACAGGCCTTCAACTATTCAGGAAAAAATAACTCCCTGCTGGAACAAATAACTTTTCTCAATCTTATCACAAAAGTCAACATCTAAGCTATTTAAAACAAAACTCTGATATGCCTGAAACTTTCTGGAACAAAATGCTTTGGACTGAAGAAACGAAATGAAAATGGAACTGTTTGGCTACAACCACACAAGGTAAGGTAACTTCCATTCCTTGTGTTTCTGCCATCGTCTTCCCCTGCTTTGTAAGAGTGAATGACAGTATCTTCATTTTCAAATGTTCACTTACTTAAAGAGGCCAATGGTTGTTGAAAACAGAATAATATTAATAATAAAAGAAATTGTCTTCACCTAACTGAAAGCTTAATGAACCAATCAACTTTCTAGGCCTTAACAACAACTTTGTTTTTTAGAAAGTAGTAATGAATCAACTAGAAGGGTGTCAAAACCTTTGCACATACCATTTCCACAATTTCATTATTTTTAATCTATTAATATCAGCAAATAGTAATTTTGCACTTAAAACTACAGAAAAAAAGTTGTGTTTAACTTTGTACCATGCAGAGGTTGTGTCAGCCCTCTATTCACTTGGAGATTCACTGAAACACACAATTTGACCATGGGTGCCTAAACATTTGCATACAACTGTATATACTTTTTAAATTAACTTTCTCCTGCCTAGTTTGAGATTCTAAACTTGTACTCACTCACAACTTCTCTAATTTAAAAAAGTGCAATAAGCTGTCAATGACCATCAAAAAAATGTACACATGCGTCATTAGAACATAAGAACATGCCATACTGGGTCAGACCAAGGGTCCCATCAAGCCCAGCATCCTGTTTCCAACAGAGGCCAAACCAGGCCACAAGAACCTGGCAAGTACCCAAAGAACTTGGCAAGTACCCAAAAAGAGAAGAAACGGAAAGAGTTGGAGCTTAAATTACACAATCTGGAGACAACCCATAAACAACGCCCTGGGGTCAATCCCTTTGAAAAGTTTAGATGCAGTGAGGGCAGAAGCAATAGCGTACCATTTGGATTTAGTGAAACAAGAATACTGTGAGTAAGGAGATAAACCGAGTAAGCTATTAGCTCACAAGCTTAAAGGTCAACGTACAAAACTGAATATACAACTATATATATACACAACTGAATATATATATATATATATATATATATATATATATATATATATACACATATACATATACAATTGAAGGAATTTGGGAAGGTGTCCGGCTTTCGATTAAACTCAGACAAATCAGAGATTTTGCCAACTGGCTTGACACCAGCCCAATGCAGCAAGTGAAAGCAGGCTTATTCCTTCAAATGGACAAAGGGACCAGTTCGCTATCTAGGGATAAATATAATTTTAGATCAAAAGGATTTACTTAAAGTTAATTATGAGCCTCTATTCCGGGCACTTAAAGCAGATCTCAGCAAATGGGACAGATTTCAGTTTTCTTGGATGGGCAGAATAGCGGTGATTAAGATGAATTATCTATCCAGGCTAAGCTATTTGTTCCAGGCGTTGCCATGTGTTCTAACAGATGCAGATTTAAAAACACTGCAGCAACAGGGTTTTTTCTTTATATGGAAAAGGCGCCCTCCCAGGGTTGCAAGAAAGGTTCTCTACAGAACAAAAGCGAAAGGTGGCTTGGGTGTTCCTAATATCCTGCTTCTCAATTACAGAGAGTGGTGGAATGTCGGCAACAAAAGCAATGGATGAGCATTGTGCAAACTATACTAGGATATACTCCAATAATTAGGAAAACTCAATACAAAAGAAGCTAAACAAGAACTAACGAAAGGGGCCTCTCTATTTGAGGGATTTTGATGATGACCCAAAAGCCACCCAAATTGATCTCTAAAATCTATAAAGCGTTAACAGATGAGGAACCATATTCTGACCCTCACATTAAAGGATGGGAAGGAGATTTGAAGGCTCAATGGGACAAATCAAAATAGGATGACTGTTTTCAAAGGATAGGGAAAAATGTTGGGGCCACTTTCATGATTGAAAATAGATACAAATTATTGTACAGATGGTACTTATATCCTGCCAAGCTAGCCAGATGGTACCCAGCAATATCTGATAAATGCTAGCGTCATTGTCAATCATAGGTACTTTTTTTCATGTACGGTGGACGTGTGAGATAACACAGAAGTTCTGGCTTGGGGTAAAAATAAATCCTTAGAGAAATTTTAGGGTGCGAGATACCTGCCCAACAGGAGGTGTGGCTACTGCGGGTAATTCCAGCAAAAACAACTTAACACCCCCAAAGCCATCTTATTAATTTTGCTGCTATGGCCACACGCCAAGTGGTGGCGGCAAGGTGGTCTCGGGGAGAAGAGCCTCCAAGATCTCTGGTAGTTAAAAAAATTAATGGGTATATGAGGCATGGAAAAAAATCTCAGCATTAAGACAAGACCGATTAGCTAAATACGAGTTAACTTGGACACCTTTTGAAAAATGGTCGAAAGTACAGCAACTGCAGTATCCTTCACTAACTAAATGAGTCAAACTCTACAGGGTTTTGTAGCTCGAATGAGGATGATTTACCCAGGGGATAGGCTTAAAGAGTCCCTGACCTGAAACAAAAAAAAGAGAGGTTGGAGTATTATGATACTGTATGTATATGTTGGATGTTGTTGATGTTTTGGAATTGTTCTGTATCACAACTCTCAATAAACAGTTAAAAACAAAAAAAGAAAACGCAAATATATGGCTTGGGGACTTAATTTGTACAAAACCAAGTGTTAGCATTAATGACTGAAATTCAGAAATGACACTGGGACTATCCTGGTCTAAATGGACATTAAAACCTCCTAAAAATAGGAGATTCTGAAGCTCCAAAGAGACACTAACAATTTGCTGTCTTAAAGATGCCAGTGAATCCCAATTAGCTCAGGGTACTCTACAAATTAAAAGAATAGAGAAGGTAATTCAAGCCTGCACTCTGACCAAAAGGCAGTCAGTGCCCTTTGCCTGAGATAAGACATCAGTGACCGTAAAACATTCTTGTGTTAAAACTGCAACTTGTCCACCTTTTCCCTTAAATCTATGTGGAGAACAAAGCAAATAGTTTAATGAACATGCCTGAAATAAAACTAGGCCAACTGCCTGTGCAAATATTTTCAAGACAAAATAACTGGCAGTTAAAGACATTCAGACTTTTTTCTTTTTAAATTTTAAAATGTTCCTGCATATTTCCATTTAAAGTTTCTGAATGCTCCTCATTATTTATTTGTAGAGTTTTATATACCGTTATTCGGTAGAACCATCATAACGGTTTACAAAATATGCAATTATCATACAAAATATGCAATTATCATAGTAGTTGGGCACAGTGAAACTTTGTGCACAATAAACATTTTTCTTAGTAGATGTATAACAGAAAAGTGAGGAGAACATTTTCATAAAATTTAACGTATCAAGTCAGAGAGCAGGAAGGGGTAGAAAGGGAGGGTACGGGGGTACATCAGGAGAGCAGGAAGAAAGAGGATTATGTATGCGCGTTTGGTTGAGAGCTGGGATGATCAGGCGTCAGAGTGAGAATAGAATTTGCGGAATAAAAATGTTTTTAGGTCTTTTTAAAAATGTTTTCAGGTTGTGCTGGGTTCTCAGGGCTTTAGGTAGGGTGTTCCAAATTTTGGGGGAAGCGATGGAAAATGCTCTCTCTCGTGTAGTTGAAAGATGAGCGTCTCTGATGGTGGGGATGTTTAAGTATCCTGCGTTGTTAGAGCGTAGGTTTCTTTGTGGATTTTGTGGGGTTATGTTTAAATCTTTTAGTCCATGGAGATCATCGTTTAGGATTTTGTGAATGATGGACATTGATTTGTAGTAATACGCGAAGAAATAGGTAGCCAGTGAAGAGAGGTCAAAATGGGTGTTATGTGCTCATTTCTTTTTTTTCCTGTAAGGATTCTGGCAGCTGAGTTCTGCAGTATTTGAAGTGGTTTAAGGGATGATGAAGGTATTATTATTATTATGAATCTGAATGCAGAAAGGGGTGCTCTGTGTTGATTCTCAACAGAAGTCCACACAGACTGATACATGGCAGACCCAGAAAGACGAGAAGAGCAAAGAAACAGGCAAGCTGAGAAGCTGAAGACTCTAGATAGTTACTGCTTTAGTTCTGAAATGTACAAGCTGAGGACCGGATGTACTAAGCATCTTTCTTATAGATTCGAAAGTGACTCTAAAAGAGAAATGATGCCCCCGATGAACAAATGCCAAAGGAGTGTATTTATTGGGGATAAACTCGCAGTCTGTGAGTGAGAGCAGAAGGTGCAGGAATCCCAATGAGAGAGCTTGTATGAAGCCAAGCTCTCGAGCAGCTGAAACACATAAAAGGCTTTACCGAAAGCAGAGGCCCTGATGTGTTTCAACATAAGAGCATGTTTTAGATTGCAACTTATAGTGCAAAGGAAACCCCAATAGTGGTGCATGCACACTTTATATAGTCAGCTGCTGGCAAAGTGAAAGTATGTAGTCATGCTGAATTTCTTTCTTCAGCCTAACTTGCAATCTAAGGGGATCATTTATCAAAGTGCTATATGGCGTTTTCGCCCACGTTAAGGCGTTTTCGCATGCAAAAACACCTTAACGCGTACGAAAATGCCATTAACGCTTGCGAAAGCATTATAATGCATGGTGCAATGCAAATGAGAAAAAGGGGAGGATATTGGGGCGGGATTTGTGGCCAAGTGGGCTGGGCTCACAGTTGTGTGAAGCCATATCGCACGGCTTTAACGCGAATTTTAACTACACCTTTTTCATTTACGTAAATGCCTTGTGATAGGGCTAATGCGTTGCGATGTTTTAAGCTCCTGGCGAGCTAGCCTAGCTATCTGGGCCCTCCTACAACCACTGGGGGGGGAGAGAGAGAGAGAGAGAGAGAGACTAGCTATAATGTTCTCATCCTAGGTAGGCATTTATATCTCTATGGGAGGCCCGCTTAGTAACTCAAGGTGAGGTTTAGGTATCAGTGTGGGGGCTAGGGGCCACTCTGACATTCAAAATGAGACGTACAAACAGCACAGTGTTCTAATGTGAAGATTTGATGACCCTCAGAGTGAGGAAACTCACCCAAAGATGAGATTTGTGCAATGTTCTCTTAGCCTAGCTTGATGGACTCTACCTGGGTAACATCAAGCTAGGCTGAGAGAACATTGCACAAATCTCATCTTTGGGTGAGTTTCCTCACTCCGAAGGTCATCAAATCTTCACAAGAGAGCCCCGTTCTGTTCGCATGTCTCACTTTGAATGTCAAAGTGGCCCCTAACCCCTACACTAATATCTAAATCTCACCTCAAGTGACTAGGCGGGCCTCCCATAGAGATATAAATACCTATCTAGGGAGGGGACATTATGGCTAGGCATGCTCTCTTTCTCTCTCTCCCCCCCCTCCTAGTGGTTGTAGGGGGGCCTAGATAGCTAGGCTGGCTCTCCAGGAGCTTAAAACTACTAAACATGGTCCCCCCAGTGGTTGTATGTAGGAAACACAATTCTGGCACTTATCTCAAAGTGTGAAAAAGTTATCGCAATTTGCGCTTTGCATAGGTATTAGCACAAATTGCAATAAACTGCCTATTACCATAAAACATACCCCTTTTCCTATCACATGCGATATGTAGTGCATTTTGATAAATCCAGGCCTGAGATTGAACGCTATCAGAGACCTCTTTGGGCTGAAACATATAAGCAGGGCTGCTGTTTTCCATGTTATATTATTATTTATTTGTATGCTGCTTTTTCAGGCATTTCCAAAGCGGAGTACATTCAGGTACTGCAGACATTTCTCTGTCTCCAGTGGGCTTACAATCTAAGTCAAGACATGGTGTGTCATTCGTCTCTCATCTTGTTTTCATTCACAGTATCTCTTAAGGATCGGCAGCGCTTCCGCTGCCATTTATCAGAACATGAGTTTATTCCCTGGTGTGCTCCTTGTCATACTGTTCCCATTTTATTCATAGGTTCATTGTTTTGGTGGCATCTAGTCCAGATTAAAGCAGTTTAAATACTTATGTATTTAACTGAACAAAGAGCAGGTATATTTTGGTATTTCATGGGTCAGGCTTACAAAAGCTATTCCATGTTTTATATCCCTTTATGCAGCAGCTTCAAAGGCAGCTAAAAATCTTTTTGTAACATTGTCCATCGGTAGATGGGGAGAAAACCTTTACTAAATACAGTCGAGAGAAACTGACCTAAACCTGAAACGGGTCAAATGTTGGTTTTCCCATTTGGTTTCTTTTTAAAACACAATCTGTAAATATTTAAATGTCCTCTTTCCATGCCACTAAGGAAAAACAGATTTACAATAGTGGCTAATCTGTGTTTCCGTTTTGAAATGAAAGGATCACTTACCATGGCTTTCAGCCAGGTGCAGAGGGTTGGGGGAAGCCTGGCAAGCAGCTCCATTCCCTCCTTTGTCTGTGTGTGTAGTAACGCATAGGCCAGGCGCTGTCCTGTCAGCACCAACAACTGGGACGCCAGCACTTCCAGGTCGTGCACCTGAAGAACAGCCTAAAAACAAAACACACGCTGCTAAGGTAAGAATTTACACTCGGCTTCCTGCTCTCTTTCAGAGACCCTTCCAGAATGCACAGGAAGAGCCTCTGCTGTGCTTCACAGCTGCCATGTAATCCACCCGCTCGTTTCTGGGTTCACAACACAAAGATGGTGTTTACGAACACACACAGCCGAGAAACACTCTTCAGAAACAATCCCCATCACCAAACACTAGTACAAACAAGAAGCTGCAGCTACAGGCAAGCCATTCCTTGCCCTACACTCACGCTGTGAATATTCACACTTTTGCTTAACTTTCTAGACAAATCCACCGTATCTAGCCCTCAGGCTTCCTTCCAACACCTTCGGTACACAGGCTTTACGACAGACGTATGTGGAAGTATAAGGAAAGAGAGAGGGGTGGGACACAGCTGTAGCCTGGTAATTTGCTCCTGGTCCTTTGAGCTTCCAGCTCAATGGTAACCGGCCTCATGAGCCTTCAGTGACAACTTCCTGCAGCTTCTACCTTACTTTAATTCCCACTCTTCACCTAGCCTGGCCACTGCAATGACAGTTTCCAGTATCCCTAGCCCTGGTTGACTGTTTCTTTTTGCCTTCCCCATATTGACACCTACACACTGCCCCACACAGATTACTGAAGAATGTCAATAAAACGACCTTTATGTTGTCCTTCAATTTAACAGCCATGTTACTTAGAACAAGGTTCTGCTCTGAAGGCCTGTGCTGGCTCAACACTAGTAAGAATAGTTAAGTGCATAATGCAAAGATCCACCCTGAACTAATTCATGGCTACAGTAGAGGCTATTATAATTCAAGCTTCATTTGAAAAATGAAAAGAGGGTACACAGTGGACTCTATTAATCTATCTTGTGGCTGATGTGTGCTTTCAAAGTCTGCTGAGAAAAAGAAGTTCCTCAATACCTGTTTCATCTAGGATATTTTGCTGGCAGAAAAGGATGGCTCCAAGTGAATGAGTCAATAAACTCAGTGTCAGAGAGAACCAATAGAGTGACATGAATTACAAACCTTAAGAACACAAGAACATGCCATACTGGGTCAGACCAAGGGTCCATCAAGCCCAGCATCCTGTTTCCAACAGTGGCCAATCCAGGCCATAAGAACCGGGCAAGTTCCCAAAAACTAAGTCTATCCCATGTTACTGTTGCTAGTAATAGCAGTGACTATTTTCTAAGTCAACTTAATTAATAGCAGGTAATGGACTTCTCCAAGAACTTATCCAATCCTTTTTTAAACACAGCTACACTAACTGCACTAACCACATCCCCGTCAACAAATTCCAGAGTTTAATTGTGCATGGAGTGAAAAAGAACTTTCTCCGATTAGTTTTAAATGTGCCCCATGCTAACTTCATGGAGTGTCCCCTAGTCTTTCTATTATCTGAAAGACTAAATAACCAATTCACATTTACCCATTCTAGACCTCTCATGATTTGAAACACCTCCTATCATATCCCCCTCAGCCATCTCTTCTCCAAGCTGAAAAGTCCTAACCTCTTTAGTCTTTCCTCACAGGGGAGCTGTTCCATCCCCTTTATCATTTTGGTCGCCCTTCTCTGTACCTTCTCCATCGCAATTATATCTTTTTTGAGATGCGGCAACCAGAATTGTACACAGTATTCAAGGTGCGGTCTCACCATGGAGCGATACAGAGGCATTATGACATTTTCCGTTTTATTCACCATTCCCTTTCTAATAATTCCCAACATTCTGTTTGCTTTTTTGACTGCCGCAGCACACTGAACCGATGATTTCAATGTGTTAACCACTATGGCGCCTAGATCTCTTTCTTTGGTGGTAGCTCCTAATATGGAACCTAACAATGTGTAACTATAGCATGGGTTATTTTTCCCTATATACATTACCATGCACTTATCCACATTAAATTTCATCTGCCATTTCGATGCCCAATTTTCCAGTCTTATAAAGTCTTCCTGCAATTTATCACAATCTGCTTGTGATTTAACTACTCTGAATAAACCTAAGCACATTGGGATAGGAAGATAACTTTTACCCTTCAACTTTCCCTCATAAGCAAGCCACTACCTGCACTCTAAGTGAGTTGAAAGTCAGGCCTTTGACTAAACCATATTGAAGGAAAGACAAATGTGATACAACAAAGACCACAAGGCCTGTACTCTTTCAGTCATGCACCATGCCTCAAAGACCTTCCGGACCTGAACATATGACAACAAAGTTGACGTCCGTCTAGCTTGTAGAAGAGTAGTTATAACCACCTCCGGGTATCCTCTTCATCTCAAACGCCAAGCCGCTAGACAAATGCGATCTGCCTGGTCTGAAAATATGGGGCCTTGCCGAAGAAGACGAGGAAGGTGACTGAAATGTATCGGTCCATCCATTGCTAGGTTGACCAGATCTACAAATCACGGCCGACATGACCACTCTGGGGCTACCAACACCACATCCCCCTGGATGCTTCTCTATCTGATGCAAAATATTGCCTACTAGAGGCCAAGGAGAGAATATGTAAAGTAGAATCACCCGAGGCCAAGGTATCACCAAAGCATAGACTCCCTCGGCTCCGTATTCCCTTCTTCGGCTGAAAAAACGAGGTGCTTTCGCATAAGAACATGCCATACTGAGTCAGACCAAGGGTCCATCAAGCCCAGATCCTGTTTCCAACAGTGGCCAATCCAGGCCATAAGAACCTGGCAAGTACCCAAAAACTAAATCTATCCCATGCTACTGTTGCTAATAATAGCAGTGGCTATTCTCTAAGTCAACACTGAGTCGAGTCGCCATCAGATCCAAATGAGGACAGCCCCACCTCTCTCGGATGAGCTGCATCGCCAATTCTGCCAATTCCCACTCTCCTGGATCCAGCATTTTGCAACTGAGAAAATCCACCTAGACGTTTTCGACCCCCGTGATATGAGATGCCACTATCTGAGCCATGTGCTGTTCCACCCAAAAAATCAACTCTTGAGCCTCCTGTGCTGCCCCTCGACTCTTGGTGCCTCCCTGTCGATTGATGTATGCTACAGTCATCTCACTGTCCGACAAAACTCACACTGAGCAGCCTTGAACCAAAGGCAGAAAGGCAAGTAACGCCAACCGCACTGCTCTGGTCTCCAAATGATTGATAGACCACGAGGCTTCTTCCGACAACCAAGTGCCCTGGGCTGACTGTCGCTGGCATACTGCCCTCCCATCCAGAGAGACTGGCATTTGTAGTAATAATTACCCAATTCAGGACCTCCAGATCGACATCACATGCCTGTAGCCATCAAGACAGACTGTCCCGAATCAGAGCATCAAGAGACACAGGCTGATGAAAGGCCTCCGATAACAGATTCCACCTCGCCCACAGCGCCCTCTGAAGTGGCCTCATATGTGCAAAGGCCCGCATACTAACTCCAGCGTGGAAGCCAAGGACCCCAGAACCTGCAAAAAATCCCAGGCTCGGAGTACCCTCAATGCTAACAAGTGCCAAACTTGCTTCTGTAACCTGCATACTCTCTCCTCTGTGAGGAAGACCTTGCTCTGCCTCATATCGAACTGAGCTCCCAGATAGTCAGAGACGGGTTCATGTGGCTCTTTGTCAGATTCACCATTTATTTAATCTATTTAACAGTTTTTCTATACAGACATTAGTAGGCACATCATGTCTGTTTACATTAAAACTCAAGATTGGAAAGGTACAAAGAACAGGGAGCAGGGGAAATAGGACAACTAGTGGAAACTTGTGCAACAAAAGAGTGTTACAGTTCAAGTAGGCTATAAAGGGAGCCTGAAAATAATAACTAGATAATTAACAATTTAGTAAGATAACTGGTAACTGATGAATAACAGATAGATAACTGATAAATACGGAGGTCAATAGTTGGCGGCCAGGTGGGGGGCATGCGTGAGTCTAGTCAGGGTAAGCCTGACTAGACTCACAGGGTAAGCCTGGTGGAAGAGCCATCCAACCTAGAGATTCCAGGATATGAATCACCTTTTGCACCATGGTGCGACACCTGGCTTCCGACTCTTGATGAGCCAATCGAGATAAGGGTGTATCTGCACCCCTCGTACCGAAGAGCTGCTACCACTACCAACATGACGTTGGCGAAGGTGCGTGGTGACGTGGCCAGCCCAAAAGGTAAGAGCCTGAAACTGGAAATGCTGACCCAGCACCATAAATCTCAGAAAGCACTGGTGATGCTGATGAATGGGAATGTGCAGGTACGCCTCCGTCAAGTCCAAAGAAGCCAGAAACTCTTGGTTGTGCACTGCCACAATCACCTTGTAAAGGTCTCCTTGTAAAATCTTGGAACCTTTAATGCTACATTTACTCGTTTCAAGTTCAGAATGGGGCGAAAGGTGCCTTCTTTCTTTGGATCTACAAAGTAAATGGAGTTTTGACCCTTGCCCTGTTCGTTCAGAGTGACCAGAACTACGCCCCTAAGCTCTGCAACCTGTCTAAAGTCTCCTGAACTGCCCGATGCTTTTCTAATGACCCGCAGAGGGAGACTAGAAAGAAGTCGCGAACGGTACGCGCAAACTCCAACGTGCAGCCATCTCTTATTACACTGAGAATCCACTGATTCTGAGTGATCTTGGTCCACTCCCTGTAAAATCGAGCTAGGCAATCCCCAAATAAAGGAACGCTGGAGTGGAATGGCCTCACCTCATTGTGAGAATTTTGCCCCTATAGCTCCACCTCCTGTGGAAGCTCTGAAGGCCTATGACCTCCATGAAAGGACTGTCCCAAGGCCTGAGCATGAGGAAAGAATTGCTTCTGCAACGCTGGCGCACCTCTTGGATCACAAGACCACCTGCTTTCTCAAAAATGCGCATGAGACTGAAAAGCCTGCTTGCTTCTAGGCTTGTCCTCCAGCAACCTTATTCTCATCCAGTTGTTTCATCAATTGCTCCAGGTCTTCACCAAATAAAAGATACCCTTTCAAAAGTAGTGAACCCAACTGGGATGTGGAAGATGCATCCGCTGACCGATTATGCAGCCACAATAACCACCTGGCTGACACCGTGGATCCCATAAGAAGAGATGAAGTTCTCACCAAATCGTACAAAGCATCTGCTACGCACATGATCAATGCCTTCAAGCGTTCTGTGTTAAGCTCCTCCTCGTCACCAGACTTCGCTTGTGCTTCCTGAAATCGCATCTAGCACAGACATGCTTTTTGCATGAAGCTGGAATAAATGGCGGCCTGAAGACTCAAAGCAGACACCTCAAAGATTCTTTTGGCATGGATCTCCAACTTCCGATCCTGAACATCCTTCAAAGCTGTGGCACCCGCAACGGGGATAGTCGTCTTCTTTGTGATTGCTGAAACTGTCGCGTCCACTTTTGGTAGAGAAAAAAGCTCTAATGTCTGCTCAGGCAAGGGATAAAGCTTCAACATTGCTCTTCCCACTCTTAAGCTGGAGTTGGGAGTACTCCATTCACAATCCACCATTTTTTCACGGGCTTATGATAAGGAAACGTAGTCAAGGGGCCCCTAAGGCCATCGAGGACTGCATCTGCCCCATCCATGTCCAAATCTTCCTGAGGGATCTTCAGCCCCAGCTCCTCAAGACCTTGAGGAATCAGAGGACCCAACTCTTCCCTCCGAAACAAACGGAGAATCTTGGGGTCAACCCCCTCCTAAACCGGAAGAGCCTCCATGTCCTCCCCTGGGGCTATATCAGTCACCTTCTGATCAGCACCCTGAATTCCTGACAATGCTACCTCCATATCCTTGGGGGTCTCCAGGAACCCAACAGTCAGCTGAGTCATCACCCTTCCTGGTTCTAACAAGCGCTGCACCCTGGGCCCAGCCATGAATTCGGAAGCCATCAGGAACAGAGCCAGGTATGCCAGCCCCGTCTGCTGGTATCCCATCCCTTCCTGCTGTGCTAAATAAGCTTGATGGAGCAGTAGAATAAATTCAGAGGAAAAAGAGCGGGGAGCCGATGGAAAAGGGGGGACCCGATCCCCCACACCCCCTGAAGCAGGCAAATCCAGCACAGCTGTTCCCTCTGTGCCCCCTGCCCCTCCATGGGACCCGGATGGACGGGGGAAGTCTTGGAGGAAGATCCCCCTCCCCCTCTGACGGCAGGGGCAAAAGTGTCCGAGAACCCAAAATGGCCGCCGCTCCCGCATTGAGGGAGCCAGCAGGCCCGATGCGCTTTGAACTGTCATTGTCAATACTCCTTGCGGCGATCGAGTTGACACCGATCTTCTGGCGTTTCGTGGCTATCGGAGGCTGAGAAGACCCTTCACACACCCCCCCCCCAAAACTTAGGCAAAGCCCAGCGCAGCTTAAACATGCTGGGACCGTTTCACATGCACAGCATGCTGAGCCACGCACCATCGCCCTTGCCAGCGGGACATGAAACACCCTCCAAGCCCCAGGGAAGAGCAAAAGAGCTTGAGCAGTGCCACCAACCGATCATATGAAGGGGGAAACCCTGGAGGCCTTACCGCTCAAGCTGCTCCTTTCTGCAACTTTTTTTTTTTTAATTTAACTTTAATCACAAAAAACAGCAAAGGCTCCCCTTTCCTAAACCTGTAACAGAGCTGTCCAGCTCAGAACAGCCAAAAAGAAGAAAGGAGAGGGAGAGACTCAAAGGAAAGCAGTGGGGGAACAAAACCCCACGACCTGAGCCCAGAGCCGCCTAAACGACCTCATGAAGAGGAGGGATCTGGACCACCAGAGTTATACCCCACGGACCAACAAGGAGCAAGCGTACCTCGTCCAAACAGGGATCCTAACCCCTGGGAAGAAGGCTCAGAAAAAAAAGAACTTAACCGACTGTAGAACTGCAGGTTTTTGCACCAGCCACCATCTGCTGGAGACAGAGAAATACTGAGGAACTGCAGGTGGCACCAGGTATTATGAAGCAGTGTCAGTTGAACTTTCTCTGTCTCCATCTGCTGGCAAGGATGCATAAACCCAGGAGTCTGGACTGATCCGGATACGTACCGGGAACATCCATTTTCTAAAGCACAAAGGTTGTAAGCTCCTGCATCAGGGCCTTCCTGTTTTCTGTACCTAGGTGGCTTTACATTTATTTAACTTTCATGTCTCCCAAAGTTCCCCATACTAATGCAGTGATAAAGATAGTGATTGAGCTTTATAATCATATTTCAGTACCAGTTTTACTTTTCAATAATAAACATCTGCAGGAACACACACTATCTTCACTATGTATAAAACATGCACAGACTGGAAGGAGGTGGTAGGATTTGGGTATGAGGTGATGGCAGGACGTGGCAGGGCCATTGAAAAGGGTAAGTGAGATGGGTGACTGCCCAGGGTGCACCAATAATCTCGTCAGAGGAGGGGGAACAGAGTGCCAGTACTCTGCACAGCTACTTTAGCTGTAGGGGTTTTCCTGTGTTCTTACATAGTTGGGTCATTGGAGGGGGACATCATCTGGGGATGTCCCACCTGCCCAGTGCATCAGTTGATCCAGGAATACTTGGACAGGGGTATGAGCAGCAGACAGAGAGGTGGTGGGAGAACTGTGCCAGTGCACGCCTACAGTCCTGCAGCAGCCCTACACCTCTTCTCATGGATTTTCTTTTGAAACAGAAACTCATGAGAGCTGGGGGGGGGGGGTTAGCATGTCAGCTCACAGCCCCAAACTCAGTAGATCTAGCGGATGTCTCTATGCAGCAGAATAGCATGCAGCACACTAATGTCAAGGCAACAATTTTCTGCATTGGAGAAAAAAAAAGTACAAGTGAAGGATTGAGGATAGGATAAAGGAAACAGAAAACGGTAGAGGGAAAGAGGCAGTAAATATGGAGCTTGCAAATTAGGTGTTCGATCTCATTCTCAATTCTTTAATACATTGTAACTAAAAAATGTAGAATTACCTCTTCTCCCAGATGATCCATTCCATAGCTATATAATTCACACACATGGTGACGCCTGATCACATCCTCATTGACTTGAAGATGCTGGGCCATTTCCACAGCTAATTCTGGCCAATCCAGATCCTTCCCGGCAAGCAGGGCAGGCACCTCTTCTGAAGCACTGCTGGGGTTCTGGGTCTGGTGTTGTACCTGAACTGCTGCACTGACAACCTTCATTAAAAACTTGGAGCGGGAATTAAAAAGAGTGGCATTGATTTAATTTGTTTAAAAACTTGCATCCCCTTTAAAAATGAAAAACAAAAACCCAAGCAAACAACGTCCATGTACCTGTTGTCGTAAACATATTAAATTAGGGTCCATATCTCCACTGGGTAGCAACTGTATAGAAGCCAGGTCCTTAAAAAAAGCATTTTTGCCCTAAGAGAGAAAAAAAAGCTATTCATGTATTAGTTGTACGGGGAAAGAGTTGTATATGAGAATCACAACAAACAGAGAAATCTATGACCTGTACCTAGACACCTGGGACACAAACTCAGGTGAATGATGTCTGCTCAATTATAATATTACATACAGTGGCCTATGTACTAGCCCACAGTCTGTACAGGGACAGGTCTTCAAACCACAGAGTGTGTATGTACTCACAGCTGAGAGTGCATCACCCAATCAAAACTAGAGCCCAGAACAGTACACTCTTGTGAAGATTTGATGTCCTTCGGAGTGAGGAAACTCACACAAGGATGAGATTTGTACAATGTTCTCTCAACCTAGCTTGATGGACTCTCTACCTCTCTCTCTCACTTTGCGGTGATACCTATGCGAAGCGCTCAGATAGTGCACATGGCGATAAATAAGCTATTACCATAAAACACGCCCCTCTTCCTATCGCATGAGATAGTTTGATGAATCTAGCCCTCAGGGAGAGCAGAGCATTTTTTATCTTTATTATTTTTAATTATTGGGTCTTTGTGACTGCTGCTTTAAAATATTTATTGGTGTCTATACATTTTTTTCTATAAGTTTTAATTATTGGGTATTCCATTCATCAAAAGACCTAAAAACACTAATGTTCTGCAAATTCTACATTGACCTTCAGACGTCTGATCATCCCAACTCTCAACTGAACTCTCAGTTGTAACCCTCTTAATACATTCTCTTCACCCTGAACCTGCATACCCTCCTCATCCAACCTAATAATGCTCTCTGGACTTGATATGCTTATTTCTGATATTGTTCAAATTGTTTTTACTGTTGTACAACTGCTAAGAAAATGTATAACGTTCACATTGCTTTTCTGTTACACAACTGCTAAGAAAAATGTATTTTTGTAAACCGTTGTGATGGCTCTACCGAATGACGGTATATAAAACTCAACAAATAAATAAATCGGCTGTTTTGAATTCTGTTCTTTTATTATTATGGTTTTATTGCTATTGATTTTATATTTTTTGGTTTGTTTTCTGAAGACTGGCGATTTTTCTTTTTCCTCTGTTGCTCTGCATACAGAGTCTCTGGCTTGTTGAGGTTTCCAGTTCAGCTTTTGTCTGCATGTTTCCATTTATACTTTAGTCTCTCTATTCTTTGTTAGGTGAGAGTCTGCACATGTGACTGAGGTGAGGTATTGCTGGCATGAATTTCTGTGTAGGGCTCTATAGCAGCCTGGCTGGTTCTGTTTTCCTAATAGGAAGAGTATTAGAGTTTTAAGGCCTGGTGTAACGTTTTCAGTGTTGCCTTTTCTTAGGTAAGGTGGTTACTTTTGAGTGCTGGTATGGGAGGTTTACTCTTTATGTAATTTCTGTTCAGAAAGAGCACTCTTAGAACATAAGAAATTGCCATGCTGGGTCAGACCAAGGATCCATCAAGCCCAGCATCCTGTTTCCAACAGAGGCCAAATTAGGCCACAAGAACCTGGCATAACCATAAAAGTAATACAGGGCCATTTTTTTAAAATTTGCACTGTGGATTGTAATGAGCAGTGTGTTACATGTGAGAGTTGTCCACCAGGTGCATAACGATGGTAAAAAGGTTGAGAACCACTGCTGTAGAGGGAGTGACCACAGTCTGAGAATAACGGAAAGAGGGAGGGAGTTGTGTCATTGCCTTAGTAGGTATCAGTGAGAGGAAATGTGTCAAGAATCAGTGGTCTAAATACAGATCAAATGACCAGTCAACTAAAGGGCAAGTTATTCTCCATTGTGAATGGAAATCCCTTGAGTCTACCCGCTGTAAAAATCTAATTATATATATGAAAATGGTGACATAAACTGGAACTGTCTATGCGTTGAAATATCACACACAATTTCTAAGGATGAGCTCTTATAATACCACCTGGTGCTAGTTTAAGAGTCGCACTGGAAGCGATACCAGCTCTGCAGGGTTTACAGTAAGAACTTGAGAAACTAGAAAAAAAATCTCAAGGTTATGCTTCCTGATGAAGTCAAGGGAAAGAGTAAAAAGAAAGAGAGCAGAGGAAACACAAAATCTTAAGTCATACCTTACTATCAAAGAGCGCCAGCGGCTTAACGGATTTCAGTGAGAATCTCATTATTCCATACAAGACAGAAGACAACACAGAATGATGCTCCACCAATGGGTAGTGGATGTGTTTCTGCTCTAGGGCTATCTCCACTATTGAGGAAGGGCCTTCCACCGACATCCACACGTCTTCCGTATCCAGCAATGGTGCCTGCATCTCGTCGCAATGAACATCAGCCTGGTACACCAATGCAGAGAATAGTGTCAGGCCCACAAGAAACATACAATCTTCCCTTCCAACCAGAAATGCCTACATGTGGGCTTAAGTCTTTCTAATGCAAGCTGTCAATACGAATGGGAAAATTTAAATTTTACCTGGTCAGCATGACCTTTTCAAAGTAAAACCGCTCTCTTTATATGTAACTAACTCCTCAATTCTGTAATGCACAAAGCTGCTTCTTGACTCCAACAAATATAGTCAGGGATGAGTAACAGAAAGCAAGATTGGTTTCTCTTTACCATCCACATCCATCTTGTATAAATTGTGTTATATATATTTGTGATGTAAGTACAGTTTGAACACAAATTGGCTACACAGATTAAGAATTAAGTTGACTGCATTATTTTAGTTGATTGCTCTTTTTAATGTGATGTTTCTTTTGTCACTTATCTTCTCTTGGACTGGCACGTGTCTTACCTCCATCAATGTCTGGAGGAGATCGCAGCAAGACCCAAGGAATGAAGTCATTGCAGTGTCACTCATTCCTACATCCTATTGAAAAAAAAAAATTCAACTAGCCAGATTCTTCTGGAAGAGATTTTAGATGCATTTTACTCATGAGACATAAGGATGGCATTTTACTGACACAGTTTTGGCTGCCACTTAGGCTAAAGCACTAACAGCTGAGTACCTCACCACTGACCTCTGTAATGGGTACCCAGTGATTTAGTTTGGTGTTTCCAGTTCTGTCTCCAGATGAAAAAGTTCCACCACAAAATTGGGAATAAATCAGTGCAACTGTCAGAGGAGACTCAGGACTGAGCTGGAATTGAAGTGAAATAGTGTACTGCAATGGTAGATTCTGACCTGTTCGGACACTCAAAAGTGTAATTCTCTTTTTCCCTGGGGACTGTAAGCTGCTGAAGGTTTGCTATTTAGCTCAGAGCTGCTTCATGTCTGGGTAGAGACTCAAATGAATTTGGGATCTTTTTCACAAAATGTTAATAAGTTTAGAAAATTAACTTATAGAGATTTTTGGGGGTGGTGATCTGGCTGCTGCTGAGTCAGCGGGAGACCGGGTATACTATGAAGGAAGCTAACTGGATCAAGTATTCACGAATGATGGGTTTGGAGGGAACCACGGTCCATGCGCCTTACTCGGAGGACTACTGTTACAATGACTGGGTTAAATGGGGAGACTGAGGAATCAAACATGGGCAAGGCAAAATACTCATATTACAATTATTCATGGACATGCAGTCTTTTAAACATTATTTGTAATTTTAAATAACAGCCCTCTGAAATGATGTTAAGTAGAGCCTTGGGGTAACTTGTCCAAATATGAAAAAGCCTCACAGCACCTCTTAAAGGTGGCCGAGACTACGATCCTGAAGAAGGCCGACCATGTAACCTTATTGCACAATAGTCATGAGCCAGCCGCTCCTACCTCCACCAACATCCATTTTGATTAATATTAAACTGGAGAGAAAATAGAGCAGCTATTGTAAAACATGTTCAGCTGAACCCAAGAGTTCTGTTTTTGGTCTGCTGTAATCTGTCTGTTTTATCCAGGCTAAAAATAACTAGCTGCTTGTACAAAAAACACACTTGTAATTCTGATCTGTATCAAAAGTGCACTTACCCGTCTGCATAATCTGTCCTTTGGAGCTTTCCCAACCTAACAAATAAGGAATTTCACGTTATAAACATGGAGGTCCATATTTAAACATCATTTAGATAGTTAACTGTCTAAATGGCTTATCTAGCTTTATTCAGCCCTTATTCGGCTACATTCTAGCTGTGTCACTAGTTACCTAGCTAGAATTTAGCCGGATAAGTTGGGGGCATTCCATGGGCGGCCAGGAAGTGTTTTGGGGAGTGGTCGAGTTAGCCGGAAAAGTTAAAGGATATTTGAAGTTAACTGGTCACCTTCTGTGGCTAACTCTGATCAGGCCTTAGGGCTGTCCTAGTTAGCTGATTATAAATAACAGACTAACTTTAAAGATAGCTGCACCGCTGAATCTATACCACTAGTTAGCTGGTTATGTATGATCGGTAGTACAGCAGCTGAATATGGACACCCTGTCATGCCGGGACAATATTAGAATTTTTTACTCAGAACTTGAACAAGTGAAAGGTTTGACACTAACATTAGAGAATTTATGAAATGGAATTTGGAAATGCAGTGCCATAACAGGATGGAAGAGAGCATCAGATCATGTAGCATATCTGGTCTCAGAGACCTCTGTGCCCAACCGCTCACTAGACAGATATTTAAGGTTCTTTCCTAAAGAAACAGCTATGCTATAAGAGGAGGACAGAAAAGGTTCGCTATTTCAGGGTCTGTGGAAAGTCACAATCTTGCTATGTTCAGCAAACATCTAACTTTCAGGCCAATGCAATATTGGCATACGTTAAACGGGCGTTCATGACTTAGTGCACGCTCTCTTATTGCATGCAGATCCACTTCTCCTGGGCACCCAATTTAAAATTTAAATGGGCTGCCATGGTAAAAAGGAGGCACTAGAAATATTTTGTTCCCTAGCACCACCTTGGCCATTGGGTGCACAGGAGAGGTGGCTGTTGGCGTCCATTTTTCTAACCTGTGCACAGCCATGGGTTAGGAAAATGGACACTCTTTTATTGAGCATCCGTTTTCCTAACCTGACTGCTGGCACAATTTTTTTTTTTTTTTTTTTACAGTTCTTTTTTGGTTCCTCCAACTTAATATCGCCATGATATTAAGTCGGAGGAACTACAGAAAAGCAGTATTTTCTGCTTTCTGTAAACTTTTGGGGCTCCTCAAGAATTAATGCTTGCTCTGGGGCAGGCATTAATTTTTTAGAGTAAAAATGTGTGCATCGGGTGCACTTTTTTTGTTTTTTGCATTGGGAGGGTAATAGCTAATAGCCTCATCAACATGAATTTACATGTGATGACTGCTATTAGATACGTGTTCGATTAAACTTGTGTTTTGGATGCACTAAGCCCCGTTTTGCATCGGGAGTTATGGACAAGTAGCCAAAATATGTGCCCAATCATGTATTGAGCTGTGCGCTGGCCACAGCATATGGTATTGCATTGGCCTGTTTGTGTCTGTCTGTGGCTGACTGAAGCTCTCGGGGCCAGCTCACCTTCAGTCTATGGCAACAACAGGCAGTGAAAAGCAGCTTAATGGACAGTAATTCCTAATGAATTTGGCTTCAAAGGCTGGCATAAGCCTCAGAGGTCAGCGAAGCCCCTTGTACCCTGGTGGTCACAGGCACACTGTGTCACATCCTAAAGAACTCCGAATCACAACTTCCACTGTTTTCTTTTTAAAGACCATGGAAATGTAGGCATTAAACACATTGAGGTGCAAAATATTTATAAAATCACATCCTCTCTAATGGATGCAGACTGCTGGCAGTTATCACTCCAGAACCACAATCAAAACAACATTTTGGAAACCCAGCAGTTCTGTTCCCAGAACCTTGGGTCACAAAAGACTCCTGAAAACCAAAATAAATATGGAGCATACAGAAGCTTGCCTGTCTCCATAAAGCTTCCAAATGGAGTCCAATTTGTCCATTTAGCAGGGGCTCCAAAATTCAACATGTGCAACACTTTAAAGATTTCATTTGAGGGCTCAGTTATTGCCGTTGTACAATGTACAATGCTTACCTTGTCCATTAGGTAAGCAGCAGCAGAAAACCTTTTCACGATAAACGTATTCCACATCATTAAAGATATACCTAACAGAAAGAGAGAGAGAACCTCAGACTGCATTGGTGTCAGCATGGGCTCAGATTATCGGGATGAATCCTTGAATGCTATTCTTAGACAGGTACAGGAAAAAAGTCCATACTGGCCAAGAAAATACCCACTTTTTATCCTCCTACATTTGTAATGGGTGAAATTAAATGATTCATCCTTTCTTCAGGCACAAAATATTTATTTAAATGTATTAATTGCTCATCCAAGGACTCTGAGCGATGTACAAAAAGCTTACAAATTAAAATCAAATATAATAAAATATTCTAATAACATATAGTATAGTGTTTCTATAAAAATTCTGAAAAACAAAGTTGCACATAATCAAATCAAATCCTTATAACAACACCAACAACCTGGGTACTTGCCAGGTTCTTATGGCCTGGATTGGCCACTGTTGGAAACAGGATGCTGGGCTTGATGGCCCCTTGGTGTAACCCAGCATGGCATGTTCTTAAAATATCTTCAAATAGGAATACTTTCTGACAAGCCCTATCAGGTATTCAAACAAAGTCATCTTAAATTGACATTTCTTTAATCCCTCAATGAGGATACAAGAGATATCAAAAGGAGTCTGAATTAGCTTCTGAAAAGAGCATCCTTTGGTAAAATTACTCCCTCCTGCCCCCACAAAAACTGTATCCAATTTTTCAGTTTAAACATAATAAAAAGAAACCAGGAACATAAATATAAAGACTGCTGATCTACCATATATACTTGAGGGGGAGAAAAGAGAGAGAGCGCACACAATATATAGTGTCATATTGTGTGCACTCTCTCTCTTTTCTCCCCCTCCCCTCAAGTGTGTGTGTGTGTGTGTGTATGTATGTATATATATATATATATATATATATATATATATATATATATATATATATATATCTACCACTGTAAGAGGGGCACTTTCAGCTCAGGGTGGGTTTGAATCATAACACCCTTATCCAAACCATTTTTAAACCCAGTTACACTAAATGCCGTAACCACATCCTCTGGCAATGAATTCCAGAGCTTAATTATGTGTTGAGTGAAAAAGAATTTTCTCCAATTTGTGTTAAATGAGCTACTTGCTAACTTCATGGAGTTCCCCTTAGTCCTTCTATTGTCTGAGAGAGTAAATAACTGATTTACATTAACCTGTTCAAGTCCTTCATTCCCTCCCCTATGGCCAGGGTGCAAGGGTCTGTAGTGCACCCTCTAAACCCATCCTGAGTTGAAAGTGCCCTTCTTATAGTGGCAGATATATATAATGCCATATTGTCTCTCTCTCCCCCTCCTACCCCCCCCCCCCCCACCCCCGGAAGGACATGAAAAAACTGGTTTTCCCTTTGTGTGGACATAATTGCGTAAAAGCCGCTAAAGCCCTGGTAATATGCGCGGGACATTTACTCAAACCGCCTCTTAAGATCGCGCGCACACACTTAGTACAACAAGCTATGTACAAACGCACACCCACCATTAATTCAACTGTATATACTTAATTATAGCATTCTTAAATTGCTTTCCAGTTTTTATAATAAAATCTTCCAAAGCAATATACAAATAAGATAAAACTTAAAATGACAATAAAATCATTTAAAACCAAACACTTCTCCCAAACAAGGAAAAGAGCTTGATGTCTGCTTATAAAACCATTTCCAAAATTGCCATAAACCAAGGATGCCATTCCAAAGAGGGTTAGGCTCATCTAAGGCTGCTAACAGCAATACAGAAGAGTTTCACCTCAGACACCACCAACCAAGCCTTCACCTGGTGACAGAACCGCATAAGATCTTTCTCCTCCCTAATCGAGAGAGGAAGATCATTCCGTATCTCATGGATTGTCATAAGAAAACAATCCTATTTGTAATTTAGTATGCCGAAAGGCTTTGACTGATGGAAGGGGAAGTTGGCAGCTATATTGCGAGCATGCATATCTAGCAGATGTTTTCCAATTTAGCCCGTGCTCCATGTGAGGGGGGAAATTTCCATGCACAATCTTAAAAGTGAGTATAAGAAGTTTAAATTTACAACGGAGCTTCACAGGTAGCCAATGTAATATCAGGAGAAGGGGAGCTGCTGACTCTCGTCTGGACCTACCCAGGACAATACTTGCGGCCATATTTTTGAACTATTTGGAGCCTTCTGAGTCTCGGCATCAGGAAGGCCCCAATAGATAGCATTACAATATAACCAAAATGTACACCACAGACTTTAATGCTCTAAAACTCAAAAAAAGATTTTAATTGCCTCACCAACCATAGGTACCCATAGGCTCTTTGTAACACTGCACTTATTTGACTTTCCAATGACCAATTAGTATTCAGCATTACCCCTAAGGAACTCACATCATTTGCTGTAACTATAACCCCTTCAATTTGAAGCTATTTCTCCAAAGTTGTTCCCACTTGCAGTACTTCTGTCTTTTTGAATTTAAAACAAAATAATTCTATCTGTACAGAATACACAATACTGAAATCTGAAACTCCTCACTCTTCAGGCCTGCACAACACAGCTGTAAAAGGTCATTGGAAGGACAATTTCAAAAGGGTATATGCAGGTAAAAAGTGCTTCACTGGTGTTAACCCGCTCTCTGTAAACTGCTAAGAGCTCATGAATTGGGGAACAATGTGCATATTTTTTGTTATACCAAGAGGAGTGGTGTGTTTAGTTCAGGGGAGATAAATAAGACATCTAGATTGCATTTTCAACCCTACATGTATTATTTTTCATCAAAAAGTACCCAGAGAAAACCAAAAGCACATTTCAATGTGAAAGAATGCGCATACTCTCACTTTGAAAAATGATACAAGTCCATGGGTTCAAAGCATTCTGACTCTTTTCCAATGCAGACAGTTTGAAAATTGTGCCCTGTATATCCACCATATGTAAAAAAGAAGAGGGACTCCATGACAGGATATCCCCTAGCACAGTACTGGTATCCTTTCGCCCAGACATTTTATGATTCAATACAGGGAGCAGATCCCTTCAAGCAAAAGAAAGAAGTGACTGAAATGCTATCATGGAACTGGCAGCCTTTACATTACAAACTATTTACTTTAATCACCCTAAGGGTCTTGGTATGTGATAGCCAACCTACCTCAGTGAATGAGGGTTAAACCAGAGCAGAACCCAGGGTTGACTTTTTATGTTGATGCTTTCTAGTCCGTGTTAGCTAACAAGGTCAAATTGGCAATTTATTTTATTTATTTAATTCTTTTCTATACCGGTATTAGTAGTTACGTCATACCGGTTTACATGCAAACTGAAGGTAGAAAGTACATCAAACAGGGACAAGGCAATGGCTCTTCCATAAGCAACACAGATAGCGAGTAATTTTCTAAGGCATTTGTGCAGGTAAAACAAAAAGGGCAAGTTATAAAAAAAAAAAATTGTGTGCCTGATATATCATGCTTGCGTTTCAATTTATTTGGACCGAATCAAGCTGCTTCCAGGGACAGGGTTGGGGAGGGCGTTTGCACTTTCAAAAGTCTGTGCAGACATTTTCCCCAAGAATTTCTGTGCACAGTTTAGCAAAGTGTAAACACATGTGGGTACTCTTCTTGGAATAATTTCACATACCTCCCTTTGAAAACCGGCAGAACAGATGGGCATATTTGCTGTCTAATTTAGGAAGGTAGTTACAAGATCCCTCTCTACCTCTGACTGGCTAATTTTAAAAGGAATGCCCGTGCACCCATAAACGCACGGATCGGCGAGCAGATATACCCTGCAGTTTTACATCGTGCGCGCAAGTACGCACGTATCGTTTAAAATCCCCCTGCCGCGCGTATGTGTGCGCGTAATCTTAAGAGGCGGCTCGAGTAAATGTCCCGCAAGTATTTCCACTAGGGCTTTCGTGGCTTTTACGTGCGTATGCAGACATGCTCATGTGAGGGAAAAGCCAGTTTTTCCCAATTACTCCACCAGTTTGTCCGGTTGATATTGAGGTCTTCAAGACCTCTCTGGTTCTGCATCCTGTAAGCCCCCCCCCCCCCCCCACTTGACCCCAAACCTTCACGCTGTGCTGAAAACCCTAAAACTCAAAACCTCCAGAATTGCTCCTCATCAGGACCAGCAGTAAAGTTATGCAGATAATGCGCCAATGCTTTTTAAAAAATTGGACTTATGTGCGCAAGTCTTGGCCCCACCCTGGAATGCCCATGCCTGTCCCTCTCCCACCCCCTTATTCTTTATGTGTATACTTCGCACCTTCTTATCATTTGCGTTGCTCACGTGTGGCCCACATACGCACATATGTGGCTGTTTTTCAGGAAGCAACGCTTTTAAAATCTACCTGTGTGTAAATATTGACTCTGGTAAAACTCTTTAGCATGCATGTGGAAAATGTACTGCATTTCAACTGCCCTTCAAAATGAAAGAAAATATCTGGATATTTGAAATGGGAAGTAATTTGATGAGATTGCAAATCATTGTGCTAGAATATATTATTAAAGGCTCTCCCCTATGGTGAAAGAAAGGCATTATAGTAGGGCAGCTAGGCTGTGAATACTGTTATCTTTATAACTGCAGTCGATGAGAGAACTTAGAATAAGGAGAAAGTATAAAATAATTTAACTAAAATATCTGATGTCTATGACCAAGGGGAGCAAGCTGGAGTCAGCCATAGATCGCATGCCTCTTTTCCCCATCACTATTCACATCTCCCGCCACCTCTCCAGTATTCTCTTCATCTCCCTCAGTTCAGTCTACCTCCATTTCACTTTTGCTTGGTTCGAGCACTCCCTTCTCCACTACTAAATCAGTCATACATTTATACAATTAAATTAAAGCTTCATTATTAAATAACAATGAGGTCCACATTTAGTTGCGGGCTTTCTGGGTAAGATAGCAGGATAAACTTAGCTGGGTAACAAACAGCCACAATGCTGACATATGCTGCTAAACCCAAACTGATCAGGTTATTTGGGATAGTGGCATGGCATGACCATATTCACCCGGATAAGTCTGAATATCACACTTATCCAAGAAAGTTATCCAGATAACTTCGTCCTGCCCCAAAATGCCCGAAATTAATCCTGATCAATTTTACCCCAGTAATGAGAAACCCAGGGGAAGGAATGCAAGCCAGACAGCTTCTGCACAGCAAGAACAGTAAATTAATTGCGTTCTTTTTTAAAAATAATTGTTTTTATTGAGGTATTTTTTAATCATATAGATAATTTGTCATATTTTAATAAAATAAACTCCTAAAAAAATAGCTGCAAGGAATTAACATGTGTATCCAAAAAAAAAAAAAGCTGAAATTATTTTAAGCTTTTTTCATGCCAAGTATCTCTTTAAGATGTCACTTTGGTTACACGGACCCCATGTAAATAAGATCACCGTTTTGTTTTGGGCTGAAGACTAGCGTGCACACCGTACCAGGCAGCTGTTTGTAAAGAGAATACACGTACCACATTTTCAATCATATTTCACCCATCTCTTTCCAAGACAATCAGCTTCCAAAAATGGAAGAATATGGGTTTCCCTATTTTGGGTCTAACTTTTACATTTGACATTTACCATCCTCTTGAATCTTTATAGGTGAAATGGAGATATATCTAATACTGCTATTTTCATCGCTTAGCACCAAGTACCTGATTCACTAAAGACTTTTTCCCTTTTCTAGGTCTATGGAGAAAAAGTTAAGTAAATCAGGTTCAATGAGAGGTGCTGTCCAAAACTTACCAAACTGTACATGGGCATTAACGATACACTTCAGGTGCTCCACAGATCTGAGAAGAAAACGTGCTTCCTTGTGGAGGAGGGGTGGGGAAAGAGAGGGAAAAAAGTATTAATTTTATCTTTCAAGCAGAGATTAAACTGTAGAATCATGGCTCCAGTAAACTTTAGCAAGGTTACATTTTGAGTGATGAATGACTGTCGCTTCCGAGTGGCAGAAATGACTAATCACTGTGGTCATTTGCAACAAGTAAATTGTCTCAGAAAGGCTCATTTTTCTTTCATTTTATATTTGTAAATCGTGGCTTGTTAGATAAACAGGGCCTAATCAAAGAAAGGACCATTCTTCTGCCTGTTGGTATAGAAAGGCTAAAAATACACCTATTTGAAAAAAATTGAAAATATTTACTGAATATGCTACATGCTACATGAAAATAAAGGAAAATTGATTCTTACCTACTAATTTTTGTTCCTGAAGTACCACAGATTAGTCCAGACAAGTGGGTTTTGCAACCCTACCAGTGGATGGAGGCAGAGAAGAAAAAATTTGAGGCACAGCTACATAACCAAGATTGCCACCTGCAGTCTTTCAGTATTGACCTGTACCCAAGCCAAACTAGAGTGAATCCAAACTCAACTATCCCCGTCTCCCCAGGGCGAACATGAAAGCTTGAAACATAAGGTTGGAGCCTGACAACGACCCCCAAGGAACCAACCAAACCTGGTCATCCTATAGGCTCTGAAACTATATACACTCAATTTCTCATCAGATCTTGCTAATCAAAATCAGTACAGTCTTTCACACACAATGGGCTGGGACTCTGGACTGATCTGTGGTACTTGAGGAATGAATATTAGCAGTAAAAACCAATTTTCCTTTCCTGTTCGTACCCCAGATCAATCCAGACAAGTGGGATCTACCAAAGCATCTCTACAACGGGCGGGCACCTGAAAGACCCGTTCTCACCACACTTGCCAAAACATGGCTCCCCCAGTGTGTGAACATTCAATCAGTAATGCTGGGAGAATGCGTGCAGTGATGACCATGTTGCTGCCCTACAGATCTCCTGTGGTGGCACCAACTGACACTCAGCCCATGAGGCCGCCTGCGCTCTAATAGAATGAGATTGGAACCCCTCTGGAATCCTGTGACCCTTGCAAATACAAGCCAAAAAGATAGTTTCCTTCAACCAACGGGCAATCATGCCCTTCAAAGTTTTGTTTTCTTCCTTGGTCCCCCAAACAATACAAAATAGGTGATTTGACCGCCTAAGTTGTTGGTGACCTTCAGATATCGCAACAACACTCATCAAACATCCAAAAAATGGAGCTCTCTCTCGTCTGGAGATTCAGAAGACCAGTTTGGTAATGTAGGGAGCACCACCGCCTGGAAACTGCCTTGTGCAAAAATGAGGGTACCGTACACTGTACACCATCATCTGAAATTCTCAAAAACAGTTCCCCACAGGACAAAGCCTGCAGCTATGAAATTCGCTTGGATGAACAAATCGCCACCAGAAACACCATTTTTCAAGGCGAGGTCCTTTAATGACGCCCACCTTACTGGCTCAAATGAAAGCCCGCATAACACCTTGAGCACCAAATTCAAGATCCATGCTGGACACATTCTGGAAACCGGCTACCACAATTGCTTGGCCCCTTTCAAAAACCGGACTACATCCGAATGTGATGTCAAAGTCCTCCTCTGAGACATCCCAAAGTCATCAACTGTACACATCGGCATTATATGTCAGACTCTTAGACAAGCCCTGCTGTAAAAAGACTAAAACATGAGGCATATCTACCCTCAGCGGTTCTAAGCTTTCCTGCCTACACCATGCCTCAAACACCTTCCATACTCTGATGTATGCCATGGACGTGGACGGTCTCCTAGCCTGAAGTAAAGTGGTGATTACCGGCTCTGAGTACCCTTTCAGTCTTAAACATCTACTTTCAAAAGCCAAGGGACAAGACAAAAGTTATCTGCCTGATCCAAGAAGATAGGACCTTGTCTCAACAGCCCCCGACAGATGAGACAGCCTGAGGGATCCATCCACATGGCGAGCTGGATCAGATCTGCAAACCATGGCCTCTGCGGCCACTCCAGCACCACCAGAATCACCCTTCCTGGATACCTCTCAATGTGTCGCAACATATGGCCTATTAACAGCCAAGGAAGAAAGACATATAGCAGAGTGCCTGCCAGCCATTGAAGAACCAAGGTGTCTATGTCCTTGGACCCGGCTTCCTGTTTAAAATGGAAGAATCTTGGCATCTTAGCATTGCATTGCGATGCCATTAGATCCAGCTGTGGGTTGCTCCAGCGAGCTCAGATGAGGCCAAAGACCTCCCCTCAAAATTTCCATTCTCCTGAGTCCAACTGTTGCCTGCTGAGTTTGTCCCCCTGCACATTGTCCACTCCGGCCACATGTGATATTGCAATCCTCGGTAGATGCCCTTCCACCCAAAGAAAAAGCTCCTGGGCCTCAACAGCTACAGCAAGACTCTTCTTTCTGCCCTGGTGATTGATATAATCCACCATCAAGCATCTGAGAATATTCATACCACTTGACTTCGGACCTCTGGAAACAAAACCATCAACACCCTGCATATTGCCTTGTTTCCAAGTGACTGACCAAGTCGCTTCTACCAGCGACCATCGACCCTGGGCTGTCCACCCATGACAGACTGCCCCCTAACCAGAGAGGCTGGCATCCGTGGTCACCACCACCCAGCCCGAGTCTCCAGGTCCACCACTTTCTCCAAACTGTGCCAAGAAAGCCAGTATGATAGACTGGACCTGGATTCCTCCTGAAACAGTAATGGCTGCTGATACTCCTCCAACAACGAACTCCACCGGGACAGCAGGTTCTGCTGCAGAGGCCTCAGGTAGGCAAACCCCACAGCCTGTGTAGTTGCCACAGAATCCAGTACCTGTAAATAATCTCAGGCCTTGGGAACTGGCAGATGTAAAAACTGCAGTTCCTGTGACTGAATCTTTTCTACCTTTTCCGTGGCGAGAAAGACCCTTCCATCCCAGGTATTGAACTGCGCTCCCAGGTAGTACAAAGACTGAGTTGGCACCAGGTGATTGTTGGCCAGGTTTACCACCCAGCCGGGCGATTGTAACATTTCCATCACCTGACTGATTGCCTGTGAACACTCCTCTTTGGACTTTGTCCAAATGAGCTAATCATCCAAATATGGGTGAATGAGAATCCCCTCCCTTTGCAGGGCCCCGACCACCACTACCATCACCTTCATGAACATGCGTGGTGCCAAAGCCAACCTGAAAGGAAGGGCCCGAAATTGGAAATACTGTCCCAGCACGATGAAGCACAGAAACTTCTGATGCTCCTGCCGAATGGCTATGTGCAAATAGGCTTCCATCAAGTCCAAGGATGCAAGATCTCTCCTCTTCAAACTACCGTGATTATCATCCGCAGTGTCTCCATTTGAAAACACGGAACTCGCAGTGCCGTGTTAGCTTTCTATGGATCTAGAATTGGCCAAAATGTTCCCTCCTTCTTGGGGACCACAAAGTAAATGGAATACCTTCCTTGCCCACTCTCTGGAGTAGGTACCAGCACAATTGTGTCCGGTTTCTGCAAGTGGTGAAGAATATCCAGGATGGCCTCTTATGTGTTTTGGGACGCATAATGGGAAACCATAAAAACCTCCCTTACTGGATGAGAAAATTCTAAGTTATTTATTTTTTATACCGACGTTCGAAGAACATCACACTGGAAAGTTGTAACTGTTTTTTATCACCTCCTGAACCCACTACTCCGTCATGATCTTGGCTCACTCTTCATAGAAAAGGGACAATCTCCCTCCTACCGCTTCTATCGAAGATTGGACCACTAACAGCAGAACTGATTGCAGCAATAAGGTGCCATCTAGAAAGAACAAGTGGGGGGGGGGGGGGGGGAAGCTGCGCAGGCAGTATGGCCTCCTTATCAACATGGCCCAGAAGAGGAAGTGAGGTGGACTCGCGTGGGAACAAGAAAGCAGTGCGAGCCAAATTTGAAGAGCACAGTGTCAAACTCCAGGGCCCCAAGAAAGAGAACAAGTCCCATCGGCCACAGGGTCTGGAGGAGGAGGACAGACTGAAGCTTCAAGCTGCTGCCGTGTGTGTGTGTGTGCATGCCCTTGTGAAACTGAGCCCATGAGAGAGAGAACAAGCTTCTGTGTGTATGCTTGTGTGAGACTGAGCTTTTGAGAGTAAGAGCCTGCCTGTGGGTATGTTTGCCTATGTGAGACTGAGCACATGTGAGAAACAGCCTGTGTGTGTGTGAGACAAACTGTGTGTTGGCATGCCAATGTGAGAGCGAGAGAGCCTTTGTTTGTGTCTGTGCAAGACTTAGAATGTGAGAGTGAGAGTCAGCCAGTGTGTGTCTGTGTGCTTGTGTGAGACTGAGCATGTGACAGTGAGAGACAGCCTGTGTGTGTGCCTGTGTGACTAAGCACATAAAAGAGAGACAGCCTGTGTGAGGCTGAGCATGTGAAAGTGAGAGACAGCATGCGCCTGTGTGAGGATGAGTATTTGAAAGTGAGAGACAGCATATGTGAGCGTGTGCCTGGGTGAAACTGAGCATGTGAGAGTGACAGAGAGCCTGTGTGAGACTAAGCATGTGAGAGTAAGAGACTGCTTATGGGTGGGTGTGCTTGTGTGAGACTGATCATGTGACAGTGAGAGACAGAGTGTGTGTGTGTGCCTATGTGACTAATCATGTGAGAGACAGCCTGTATGAGAGTGAGCACATGAGTGAGAAATAGCTCTTTTGTGTATGTGTGAGACTGAGCATGTGAGAATGAGAGTCTGTGGGTATGTTTATCTGTGTGATGCAGAGCTAGTGAGTGAGAGACAGCCAGTGTGTGCCTGTGAGAGACTGAGCATGTGACAGTGAGACACAGCCTGTGTGTTAACAAGCTTATGTGAGAGTGACAGACAGCCTTTGTGTGTGTGTGTGTGAGACTGAGCATGTAAGACTGCCTGTGTGTGACTAAGCACATGCATGACAGACAGCCTGTGTGAGACTTAGCATGTGAGTTAGAGCCTGTGTGTATATATATATGTCTGTGAGCTGAGCACATGAGAGAAAGCCTCTGTGTGTGCCAGTGTGAGACAGCTTGTGAGAGTGAGAGACAGCCTGTGTGTTAACATGCCTATGTGAGAATGAGAGACAGCCTATGTATGTATATGATTGTGTGAAACTGAGCACATGAAAGTGAGAGACAGCCAGTGTGTGTGTGCCTATGTGAGACTGAGCACATGAGAGAGAGAGTACGGATGGGTCTGCCTGTGTGAGACTGAGCACGTGAAAGTGAGAGAGCATGTCTGTGCATGTGCCTGTGTGAAACTGAACATGTGAGAATGAGACAGCGTGTGTCTGTCTGTCTGTCTGAGACTGAGCACATGAGAGAGAAAACCTCTGTGTGTGTGTTTGTTTGAGACTGAGCACATGAGAGTGAGAGACAGCCTGGGCGAGGCTGAGCATGTGAAAGTAAGAGACAGTCTGCATGTGTATGGGCGCACAAGACTGAGCAAGAGACAGCTTGTGTGTTTGTGTGAGACTGAGCTTGAGAGTGTTAGGGAGACAATTATGTGCATATATGAGAGAGAAAGAGGAGAAAGTCTGAGCAACCAACCCCCCCCCCCCCCCCCCTTGTTAATCCAAGACAATCTCTGGGCATCGTGAAATAAAAAATTTCCAGGTATTGAAAGAAGGGGATTTTTTAAAAAATCCTAATTAGTTTTAATTATTGAATGTTTGTATCTGCTGTTTTGAAATGTTTTATTGGCGTTTGGAATATTTTTATGAGTTATTAATTGTTGGATGTTATTCTATTCTTCAGCTGTTATTAAATAATGAATTTTTTTATAAGTATGATTTTATTACTATTGATTTTATTTTATTTTATTTTTTATGAGGCATGGTAATTGTTTTTCCATTGTTGCACTGTTGTGGTTTTCAGTTCAGTTTTTGTCTATATATTTCTATTCACGTTTACATTAAGCTCTTTTTATTCTGTATTTGGTGAGGGTCTGTCTGTATTCTGCATGAATGACCGAGGTGAGATATTCTGCCAGTGTGTAGTTTCTGTAAAGGGATCTATAGCAGCCTGGCTTGTTCTATTTTTCTAATAAGAGGTGTATTGGTATTTTAGAGCCTGGTGTAATATTAGCACTTCTACCTTTTCATAAGTAGGGTTGTTACTGTTTAAGTGCTGGCAGTTGTGTTGTTTTAGTATGGAGGTTTTACCATATTGCAGCTGTTATAATTCTTTTACTCATGATTTTCTGAGTGCTAAGCCCACACTGAACATGTTACAATAGACCTAATGCCATATGAGTTCCAAGTGTCCTTTTTTTTTTTTTTTTTTCCTTTTTTGCAGGGTTTTCTGGTTGGCACCACAACAGTGCATGTAAATATAATATACATGTTGCAAATGATCTTTTTTTTTTTTTTTTACCTCAAACTGTACATTTATTGTCATTTTTTATATAAAATCTATTGTAAATGCATAATTTTTAATTGTGTGGGGAGGGGAGGGTGTGCAAGGTTATACGGTTCCAAGGCAGACTTCTTCACTTACTAGGCCCAGTAGGACACAGCTTTTGTCCTCCATTCTTGCTGGTGCCCAGCGAGAAATGGCAATCCTCTTCCTCTTCTGGGCTAGTGATAACTGATTCTATTTTCCCCTGCTGAACCCAAAAGTAACAGCGGAAGAAAAAAAGTTGTTGGCCTCACAGGGGACAGAGAATGCAGTTTGTACCAAAATTAATGTTATATCTGTTCAGAGACAGTACTCATCTTTCCCTTGTGTCATTCTTAACAAGTAATATTGAGGCTTTTTTTTTTTTTAGTTTAGCTGTGGATTATTGTGAGCAGTGTGTTATACGCGAGAGCACTGTCCATTAGGTATGTCATGAAAGGAAAAAGGTTGAGAACCGCTGGTGTAGCAGATGGTTCCTGGCAACTGTTCTCCATAAACCGAAGAAATGCAGACAGCGTTTTTCAATGGTACCAGAGATACTCTATTTTTCCACCAAGATTTTACTAGTGAAGTTGCCGGCAGCGCCAGAGTCCAAAAAAAAGCTTCTGAGAAGAATTCCTTACCTCTGAAGTCCACTTGAACAGTCAATACAATTTGATGTGGGAGAAAAGGGTGAGTATTTCCTAGGTTTGCCTCTCTCATCAACCCTAGGCATGGGAGTTTCCTGACTTCTTTGGTAGGGGGAGGGTAATAACCCATAACTGTGCAGTATAAATAGGGGTTATGCAACCTTCGTTGGTGCTTCTCCTCTTCCGATAACTTTGATTACCCTAACTCATGGATTCCTCTTTAGATGCAGACTGTGAAGAGGGCCGGACAGGGGACAGCACAGATCTTTGAAAGTTGAGTGCCAAGCAGGCATCTTTGACTGGGGGACTCCCATTCTCAAGCTCACTCTTGAAACTGAATACCAATTTTCGCACATAGGGATACAAACTTGTCCAATTTGGTAGGGGTGTCACAGCTGGCTAGTTCATTATTGATTCTGTTCAATAGACCCTGCCAGAAAAGGGCAAGCTGCGCCTCTTTATTCCCAGATAGTTCAGAGGCCAGGGTATAGAATTGTACAGCACACTACCCAATGGTCATGGAGCCTTGTCTCAGGCGGAGTAATTCTGAGGCTGAAGAAGATGCTCGAGCAGGCTTGTCAAATAGCTTCTTGGTCAGGAATACTTAGAGATTACAGAGACTGGGGTCATCTCTCTCCTATAAGGAGAAGCCCAAGCCAAAGACTGACCAGAGAGCAGAGATGCAAGGTTGGCCAGCTGGAGCTCGAAGTGAATTAGGCGCTGATCAATGAAGCCTCTACAGGTCCTGGGATTACCATCATAATGAGGTGGCAGAGGTAAGCGATGTGAAAGAGTAGTCACAGATGAGGTAGCAGTTGTGGCAATGCTGGGGGTGTTATGGACTGCAATTTATTTAGCCACAAAGAAAGTTCTCGTAAGACCCTAATAAAATTATCTTGAATTTTTTGTTTTGTTTGATTGTCTGTGAGAGGTCCAGCGGAAACTCCGGCAGGGGAATATCTGTTGGGTCCATGGTCTAAGCAAACTGTTGGAAGAGTGGAACTTGGAACTGCTGACAGTGCCACGGCACGGTATAGAATCATGAGGTAGAGATGTAGTCAGGCAGACAAGGTCGAGGCAGGCAGAGTCCATTCAGAAGCAGGAGACAAGAAAGGATCAGGGCAAGCAGCAGACGGAAGGACAGGAACCAGGTTGGATCTCAAGCAGTAATCAGAATCAGGAACAGCCAGAAGCAGAGGAACGAAGAAACAAGACCTTTTGCTCAGGCACCTGTTCAGAGGAATGAGCTTCTATTTATGTTGGGGAAGTGCTGATGTCATCAGTTTGTGCCACAAGAAATCCTGAGAGCAAGCGCTATAAAGCTGGTGAGTTGCTACAGGCCTTTACTCAGGGGAGCAGGATGCCGGGAGCCATGCCCCAGCAGATCGCCCAGGATCGTGATATATAGGATGCAGACCATCATGTAGCACCCCATGAATGGCAGCATATCCAACTGCCAGTGCTCTTCTTAACATTTGCATTGTGCCAAAGGCAAAATATCAAAGTGTGCTTGGAAGTACTTTTTAATCAAGCTGTTGGTGTCCAATACAATTGGTATTCTTTCCATAGCTTTCTGCTACATTTTCTTGGTCTCAGATTGCACCTCCTAGTACTTGAGGATCTTTTCTCTCTCCATGTTTTACATAATAGTTGCATGGTACTGTACTAGCAGTTCAGTTATTTTGGAACAAGAAAGCATGCTTTAAAAAAACAGCAGCTGTTACATTAGATGTTATCTGGGTTACTATTATTACTCTGGAAGCTTCAGTGAAAAGCTTCATCAAGCAGCTAGCAAGATTTCTTCACAACTGTACAGCAAAATCCAAGCCCTGGAAGTGACCTAGGAGAAGCATATAGGGAAATTTGATCAAAACGAGGATGCTCTGCAGAGGACTAATGCTGTAGTTAAAACTAACTTGGCTATACATAGCAAGCTATCAACTTTAGAAAATCAAGCCAGGTTTGAGAATTTGAACTTCCCTCAATCTCCCCATTTGCTATCTTAGGAGATCTTACAGAAGCATTCTTTGGAGCTTCTAAATGCTACAGTGAACGCAGTACCCTTTCTGTGAATTACTACCAGTTAAAAACATATTGGGGCACATGTGGATGAAAATGCACATGGGGAAGTGTTTATTGATAGCTTAAACCTGATGCAAATCCTCAAGAGATCCCTGGAAGATCTACCAAGGTCTACTCTTCTGTTGGACCTCATTTACTCTAGAACTAGACAAGGACTGTTACATTTGCCAGCTTGTGGGACCGTCACACAAGCTGGCACACTCACCTGAAGCCGCCCAACCGGCCTGATGCTCCATATAGCTGGGAAATGCTGCCAGCCTCCTCTCCAGGCTGCTCAGATAAATGAAGGCCTCACAGTGGGAAACTAGTCCTCCAGCGCTCTGTGACAACATCACATGGCCGGGTATCTAAACCCCGGCCATGTAATACCAAGACATCTCAGTAATGGGTCAACTACCCCTGGTGGTGTGAGTTGCTGCTTCGGAGCTCGTCTTTAGCCATGCCTTGCCTTTCTTCCTAGTCGTTGGCCTTGCCTTGTCTTCAGCTTCATCCATCCTTCCGTGCCCTTCAGTCTTGCCTTGCCTTCAGCCTCATCCTTCTCTCCTGCTTGCCTATTCTTGGATTAATCTCCGATACCAACCAGAGCCTGTGACCTGACCAAGTTTTGCTTGCCGCCTGCCTCGACCATAGGCTGTGACACCGACCATTCTTGCTTGGCATTAGCCCTGACCACAGCTTGTCATCAGAACCTCTCTTCGGCATTCACACCAAAGACTATCACCTAAATCATGACAATCCCCAGAATCCAAAGGCTCAACCCACGGGGAAAGGGGCTGGTAAAGGCGAAGCTCCAACTCAGTCTACTTCACCAGCTGGCAGTGAGGCCCTACTGGCACTTCCCAGTAGGTAGCGTCAACCTCACTCCAACAAGGACTGAATACTCTTTTGGAATAAAAATAAAAGGAGACAATTTCTTGTTACATGTCAGGTGGTTATTACAGTTGGTGCAGAACGTTTTTTGCAACATCCTTGTAAGTGCCTAGTGAAATATGGTGCTAATAAATACATTTTTTATGAAAAGGAACTGCTATGGAGTTTTCTTAATGGAAATGTTTCTTCAGAAGGGTAGCAAGTCAAGATATGATATCTGAACTTAAAATTCACACTAACATTGTCATATGGCTAGAAGTAACTGACTTATCTTTATTCCATTACTTTGCTGTTTAACTCTTTAATTTACTATTAGATTCCTTCCCTCTGATTTTGTGAGCTATATAAACAAATTACATGCTAAATTAGTATTCATTTTGTAGTACGAGAAGTGATTCATTTACTTCTGTTCCTACATTTCTGTTCATGTAGCTTTTGTTTTCTTGTTTCAAGTGGTTCTTGAAATTATTTCCATATAAATTGTATAAACAAAAAGACTGAGCTGCATTGATAGAGACAAAGAAATAAAGCCATGAATAAGGACCTCAGCAGAAGCAATGTCAAGAAATTGACAAATGCAATTCACTGAAAGGCAAACATTCAAATATTAAAGAAGTGGATAAAGTAAGCACATTGAGTACAAACTGCAGGGGAAAGAAAAAGGTCCAGAACGGATATCAAATTGGATGTGATAAGAAATTTCTTGCCCAAGAGGGCTTCAGCGTTATGAGAGATTCAACTGTGTGGCTGAAGCTCTCCAGACAAATTAAAGAAATGATGGGGTATAGGGATAAGTGTTTTTATTTACCTCTGGGTCTTTATTCCACTGCACCACATACTCCCAACAACAGTGTGTATGCAAGATATCCAGCTGAAGGCTACAGGGAAACTGCTGGTAGGCTAAATTCAACAACTCTGTCAACATAAAGTCACAAAACATTCATTCTAGTCACTTCTAATTTAAAAAGGGAAAGCGTTACGGTGAATACTTTGGAACAACATTTAAAGGTACACAATTAGCTTTTACCCAGTAGTCCTTCCATGCTCTTCTGTGCTTCTGGTTCCTGAAGTAGCACACCACCAATTCCCACAGAGTCTTCTGAATTTTCTGGATCTAGTCTCTGTTTGGCCACTTTCAATAGAGCTGGACTGAAATCCTGCTTAAATACCCATTTAGCTACACTGTCCGCAACACCTCCTAAAAGTAAACAGACACCAAAATACAGATAAAACTAGTTAGTATATGTAGGTACTATCAACTTCTGATATCCACTGAACTAGTACAGATAACTCTGACAGTCAATACAAGAATCTGATGGTTCGCAGCCTGAATTCTCAACAACTAATTCTAAATGTAGTCCTCAATTAGATTAAATGTAGCTATATTGATATTTCATCTCGACAGGCCAATGGGCTTAATCCACGAAAGAAACATTGAAATGGATGGTTTAAAAACTGCTTGTCTGATAAGCAATTAAACTTCTATGCGTACATCCTGTATGTGGGCGAAAGGTTTGCACCTATGCGCATACTTTGGAATTTTTCAAAATACACAAAGCCATTTTCCTCAAACTTTCCATGTACAATTTAGCAGATATAACTGTGGAAGATAGATTTGGTGGAAACATTTCTAGAGCAGACATATGCATATAAGTTTGTTTTGAAAATTGCTGTAACGTATGCGCAATGTTACAAAATTGCCCTCTAAATTTGGAAAATAAAAATCTCAGCCTACATTAAAAAAAAAAAAAAGAAGGCAGATGAAAGACTCTGCATATCTTAGGAACAACAAATTAACCCCTGCACAAGAGTGTTCAGACTAGCCTCCACTCTAATACATTATCAGTTTCATTAATTACAAGAAGCATGATCTTCATTAACTTTTTCCCCCAATATGAAGAATTACGCTTCTGAGGTCCCCAACATCTTGACTTGGTCAGAAAAAATGCAAAGAGCACAATAAAGCCAAGACAGACAGCCAGATAGTGAAATGCCAACATTAGGAAAGCTAATAATTTGGGCAACACAATAATAATGGGAGAGTTCAATTACCTCAATATTGATTGAATAATTGTCTCAGCAGGACCTGCTAAGGAGGTAAAGATTCTAGATTCCAGAAATTACTGCTTCATGGAGCAGCTGGTTCTGGACCCAAAATAAAGGGGCACGACGCTAAATCTTTTTTTTTAAATTTATTTGGAATAATTTTTTTTTTAACAGCTACAACAAATATTGTAGTTACACGGCAGTATCACCACATGTGCAAAAATACTTGAAGGGAAAAAAATTTTGAAACAATAAATCACACAAAGTTGACTTCAAATTAAGGAGAGAGATGACGACAAAGTATTGAGCCACAACAATATTTATAAATTTGGATTAAATACTCCAAAAGTAAATGCACATATTTATCATCCAAAAAACTTTTCAATTGAGATACCTCATAGAAAATACATTTTTTCCCCTGACATACTACCACGCACTTACTGGGGAATTTGAGACAAAAAGATGCATCCAAACCCAGTACTTGTGATCTTAATTCCAACAAGACTTTCCTTACAACCTGATCATGTTTACTTAAATTATGAAAAACATGGATTTTCTCATCTAAAAAGGGAGGAGATCTGTTCTTAAAAAGTAATTTCATAATTAAATCTTTCCTTTTCCAAGGCAAAAGATACAATCAAAGTCTTGCTAGCTTGAGTCTCTTCCTGAGATGATTCCAGTAGAGCTGTAACATCCAGGCTTATCAGCTGAAACCTATGGTTCAGCATTTCCTTTTGACACATCTAAGGAACATTTCCTTGAAGGAAATGGGGAATGGAACAGCTCCCCTATGAGGAAAGACTAAAGAGGTTAGGACTTTTCAGCTTGGAGAAGAGACGGCTGAGGGGGGATATGATAGAGGTGTTTAAAATCATGAGGGGTCTAGAACAGGTAGATATGAGTCGGTTATTTACTCTTTCGGATAGTAGAAAGACTAGGGGGCACTCCATGAAGTTAGCGTGTGGCACATTTAAAACTAATCGGAGAAAGTTCTATTTCACTCAACGCACAATTAAACTCTGGAATTTGTTGCCAGAGGATGTGGTTAGTGCAGTTGGTGTAGCTGTGTTTAAAAAAGGATTGGATAAGTTCTTGGAGGAGAAGTCCATTACCTGCTATTAATTAAGCTGACTTAGAAATTAGTCACTGCTATTACTAGCAATGGTAACATGGAATAGACTTAGTTTTTGGGGACTTGCCAGGTTCTTATGGCCTGGATTGGCCACTGTTGGAAACAGGATGCTGGGCTTGATGGACCCTTGGTCTGAGCCAGTACGGCATTAAAAAAAAAAAAAAAAAAAGAATATAATATAGTTTACATAGAGTGACATTTTCTGAGGCAATATCTTTAAATTCTCAATGAAACAATTATTTCATACAGTGTCACTATTTTTTTCCTAGGAAACTTAAAAAATCTTAAATTTTTATATGTGCCATTATTCTCAAGACATTTAACTCTAGTATGGAGAGACAAATTATCTTTTAACTAATACAGAATTAAGTGTTTAGAGATCAGAAAACTGAGTGGAAAGGATTCCTACTTGAGCTGCACGGTTCTCCAAGTAAGAATCATGAGCTTTAATTTTAACTGAAGCATCAGAGGAAAATTTACATAATTGAGCAACACTACCCTCTAATACAGTTTCCATGCATCACTAATGCTGTTTAAGAAAGGAAAATTGGTTCTTACCTAATTTTTTGTTCCTGGAATACCACAGATCAGTCCAGACAAGTGGGTTTATGCATCCCTACCAGCAGATAGAGGCAGAGAATTGCTACCTCTACTTAACAGAGAGTGCCACCTGCAGTCTGTCAATATTGACCTGTATCCAAGCCAAGATGTGTAACTCCAAACCACCAGGATCACTTCCTCTAAAAGAGCTGGGGGACAAGCTGGAACTCCCAACCAAACTGACCCCTGAACTATGGTCAAGAAAGAAAAAAAATATTTTTTTTAAATCTCAAAACTGTGAGAACTATATACAATTATCTTCTGCAGAACAAAATTAAACTCTGCATTACCTGCAGCATCCAGGATCAGGAGAGGTATTTCTAAAAATTAATCATAGTCAGAATGGGCTGGGAGTCTGGACTGATCTGTGGTATTCCAGGAACGAAAATTAGCAGGTAAGAACCAATTTTCCTTTCCTGTTCATACCCAGATCAGTCCAGACAAGTGGGATGTACCTAGGCCCCTTTACACTGGGTGGGATCCCGAAAGACCTGTACGTAGCACACTTTCACCAAAGATGCCCTCCTCTGGGGCCCTGACAGCCAAACGATAATGTTTAATGTGTGCAGAGGACCACACTGCAGCCTGACAGATCTCCTTCGACACCAGGAGGCTGCCTGAGCCCTTGTGGAATGCGCCCACAAATCCTCAGGGATCGGCTGATCTTTACAAATATATAGGCTGAAACGATCGCCTCCTTCAACCAAGGAGAAATCATACTCAGTCACCTTACCACCCTTCCTTGATCCACTGAATAACACAAAAAGGTGGTCAGAGGTCCAAAATTCATTAGTCACCTTGAGATATCTTAGGAGAACCCGATGCACATCCAAAAGATGAAGCTCCCTTGCATAGGGAGAATCGGGCATCAAATGCAAAAACCCTGGCAACTCCACCGTCTGGCTAAGATGAAAAGCTAGATACTGAAAAACATCATATAAATGGAAACTTATGATATCTTGTTTCATATAGTGAGTGGAGACCTCATATATATTTAGTGGAGGCAACTTGTTGTTTGCTCACACTAATTAACAATAGTTCTTACTTAATATACCCTGCAATTCTACAGGTACATTAATTCACCGTCTTTGAATTGTATATAATCATGGGTCTCACTCACAGTAGGGCTCACTCACAGATTTTTTCTTTTCCTTTTTTTGGAAATGAGCAAGTGTTCCTTTTTAATGTTCTTATACTTTAGGAATTTTATCGGCAGCTACTAAGCGCTTTAGCTCTACTTTTTTAGAATTCTTTCAAAACATATGCGGTTCCGATTTTATGAGCAATTGCTATGAATTCAGTTTTAAAGCACTTTAACGCTGACAACGTATATACGCTTTAACGTTGGCAACTTATCTTGTCTGTGAGCAAACAACAAGTTGCCTCCACTAAATATATATGAGGTCTCTACTCACTATATAAAACAAGATATCATAAATTTCCATTTATATGATGTTTTTCAGCATCTAGTGTTTATTGGTTATATCATAGTAAGCAGTTCTGTTAATAATGCAAGATGAAAAGCTGACACCACCTTGGGCAAAAAAGAAGGAACTGCCCGTAACAAGATCCCATCATTGGAAATCCGCAAAAAAGAGCTCCCTGCACGATAAGGCTTAGAGCTCAGAAATCCATGTCGCTGAGCAAATTGCCACTAGAAAAACCGCCTTTAGCGTAAGATCCTTCAAACAAGCCCTGGTTAAAGGCTCGAAAGGAAGGCCACACAAGACTTGCAGAACCAAACAGATTCCAGGATGGACAAAGTCTATGAACTGGAGGGCGCAAATGCTTTGCTCCTTTCAAAAAACGCACTACATCACCCAAATCGGCTCACTTAAATTCAGTTGGTGAGAGGGCGCTTTCTATTGCTGGACCACTATTGTGGAATTCCCTTCCACAAGATCTGCGTCTTGAGCTGAACATGAAAGCCTTTTAAAAAAGGCTTAAAAACTTGGCTTTTTCAACAAGCCTTTCCTTAAGAAGAGCTTTAAATTTACTCTTAAAACTCCTGTTTTACAGTTAATTTTAGTTTCTTTTATGTTTTAAGATTTACAAAATGTTATTTTATTTTTAGTTATTTTTTAACAAATGTTGTATCTTTTATTGCTGTTTTAAATGCTTTTATGACATTTATAATTGAACAGTATTTCCTTTAATTGAACGTTGCTTTTAAAGGGGCATGTATAGTCAATTTGTACACTGATGAGATATTTAATTTTGAACGTCAGTATAGAAAACCATTAAATACATGCGGATGCAAAGCTAAAACTCTTCCCTGCAGCCTTCCTCTAAAACAACCTAAGGCTGCAACCTGGACTCGGAAAGAATTATAGGCCAAACCTTTCGACAGCCCCTCCTGCAAAAAGGCCAAAACCTGGGCCACATTTGTCTGCAAGGGATCAGTGTCATGGGCACCAAACCAGGTCTCAAACACTCTCCAAACTCTGATATACATTAAAGAAGTGTAGGATCCCCTAGGCTGAAGCAGAGAAGAAATCACCAGCTCAGAATACCCCTTCAGGCGGAAACATTGCCTTTCAAAAGCCTAGCCGCTAGACAGAAGCGCTCCGTCTGTTCCGACAAGATGGGTTCCTGACGCAGCAGACCCTTCAAATGGCTTAAGCAAACGGGCCTGTCCACTACCAGCTGCACCAGATCCGCAAACCACGGACGTCGCGACCACTCCGGCGCTACCAGGATCACTCATCCCTGATGCTACTCGATGCAACATAGCCCCTGACCTACAAGCAGCCACGGAGGAAAGACATATAGCAGTGGCCTCTCTGGCCATGACTAAACCAGGGCATCTATCCCTGTGGAGCCGAATTCCTTCCGGCAGCTGAAAAATGTGGTTGCCTTGGCATTCTTTTTGCCATGCGATCGAATTGGGATTTGCCCCACCTGCGCCAATGGAGCGCAAAGGCCTCCGCTGACAACTCCCATTCTCCTAGGTCCACTTGTTTGTCTGCTGAGATAGTACACCCGTACATGGTCCATGCCTGCCTTGTGAGATGCTGCAAGAGCCGCTAGACGAAGCTCCGCCCAGGCAAAGAGCTCATGAACCTCCTGAGTCACCAAACGACTCTTCGTTCTGCCCTGCCGATTGACATTGGCCACCGTCGTTGCATTGTCCGAGAACACATAAACTGCCCGGCCCTGAATCCAAGGGAGAAAGAACAACAGCACCCTCCACACCACCCTTGTTTCCAGATGCTTTATCAAGCAGGACGCTTCCACCGGGGACCACGCTCCATGGGCTGCCGATCTTTGACACACCATTCCCCAACCGCTGAGACTGACATCCGTAGTCACTACCACCCAGTCTGGAACCTCCAGATCCACTCCCTTCTCCAAATTGGACCGTGATAGCCACCATGAGAGACTGGCCCTGGCCTCCTCCTGGAGCAGCAACGGTACTTGAAACTCCTCCAACATCGAATTCCAACGGTATAGGAGAGCCTTCTGTAACGGAAGCATGTGTGCAAAAGCCCATGGCACCAGATCTAGCATAGAAGCATGGACCCTAGGACCTGGAAATAATCCCAGACTTTGGGGACTGGCAGGGCCCTCAGACAAAACACTTGAGCCTGCAACTGAGAATCCTTTCCAGGGTGAGGAACATCTTGCCCATCAAGGTGTTGAATCAAGCACCCAGATAGTTCAAGGACTGAGACGGGATCAGCTGACTCTTTGCCTGGTTTATCACCCAGCCTAGGGACTCCAGTCACTCGCCGAATGGAAGCAAAGCATTCCGCTTCCGACTTCGCCCGAATGAGCCAATCGTCGAGATAAGGATGAACTAGTATGCCCTCTCTTCTGAGGGCCACCACCACTACTATCATGACCTTCATGAATGTTCACGGCGCCATAGCCAATCCAAAGGGCAGGGCTTGAAACTGAAAATGCTCTCCTAGCACAGTTAATCACAGAAATCTCTGATGATCTGCCCTGATGGGAATGTGGAAATATGCCTCCATCAGATCGTGAGATACCCCCTTGGCACACTGCCGCAGTCACTGTTTACAAAGTTTCCATCTGAAAACATGGGACCCGCACCAGTATATCTAGGGGGTGCTTTCAGTTTTCTCTCTGACTCCATCTGCTGGAGGGGAGGCATAACCCAGCAGTCTGGACTGATCCTTGGTACTACAGGAACAAAAATTAGCAAAGGTAAGACCTAATTTTCCTGTCTCTTTTGACTTTAAATATCCCCCATCTCCTGATCAACTAAATTATGTATGGTTCATACCCAGATCAGTCCAGACAAGTGGGATGTACCTAGGCCCCTTTACACTGGGTGGGATCCCGAAAGACCTGTACGTAGCACACTTTCACATAACCCACACGAACTTTAGCCAGACAGAGAGAGGCTGTGATGGGGGGGGTGTGGCGTTTGGAGATTCATGGGTCGGCCCCGTGAACCGCCCACTCTTACCCCCACCCTGAGCCATGCTTGTCTGTTCCCAATGCCACAGACCCCTAGGCTGCGGTGCAGCAGGACAGCAGACAGACCCGATAAAACATGCAGCAGGATGCCGCCAACTCTTTCCAGGGCTGCTCCTAGGCGCACGTGTGCTGGACTGAGCAGGAAATCCTCCACAGTGCCCTTCTGATGATGTCATAGACTCTGCCCTATATAAGGGCCTTCCTCGCTGCAATCCATGCCTCAGCAAACTATCTTATGGAGAGCAAGTTGCCTCAGCATTTGTTCCTAGATTACTGGTCTTCCCCTCTTGTGTTCCTGGTCTTCTCTCCCTGCTTGTGGTCAGTCTTCAGTTCTTCTGTGTCTGCCCACCTGTGCTGCTCATCTCCCTGCTTGCATTCCTGCCTTGTCTTACCTTGGATAGACTTCTGGTTTTGACTTCAACCTGTGACTACACTTGAACTCTGCCTGCCAATTGGCCACTGAATGACTCCTGTCCACGCTTGAACTCAGCCTGTTACCGACCACTGCCTGATGCCTATGTCTGAACGCTGCCTGCCTTGACCTCTGCCTATCTCTGTCTACACCTGAACCCAGCCTGCCCTCGACCCTGGCCTGTGACCTGACCTTCTCAACAGACATCCAGCTCATCTGCAGAGGCCCCTGCCTAAGACCTGCTGGTCCCAGCACCTGAGGGCTAAACCTAGGTGAAGCTCCAGTTGGGCCTCTGCCACAGCTAGCTCTGCCAGCCAACGGTGGGGACCTACAGGGCTCCTCCCTGCAGGTTGTGCCAACTCCACTTCGGTCCAAGGGTTTACACCTGCAACAGGGTGTTCATGTGGCGTGGTTAAACCTTGGTTGATAAGGACTGATATTCAGTGCTGACTGGCCAAAGCTACCCAGTTAACTCTAGTTGGCCAAACAGCAGGCCTAAAGTTATCAAGGCAACCCCCCTCCCCCCCCCCCCCCCCGATATAATATTAAAAAAAAAAAAAAAAAAAAAAAAGTTCCAGGCCAATGCACCCTTTCTTCCCTCCCAATTGTTCAACTTAAAAGCCTCCCTCACCCCTTAGCTCCAACCCCCTTCTCTCCCTCCCCAGCTGCATCCCTCCCTCATGTCCACAAAAGGATGCTTTCTCAAACAGGAAATGAGGGAAGGAGGAAGGGAGATCCCCAGCTGGTACTCTCCTATTTTGGACAGGAGGAACTAGAGGGACGGAGAGGAGCAGGCGAGATCACTTTTTTTTTTTTTTAAAAGACAGTAGGACACAGGAGGAAAGGAGAAATGCAAGGGACATGTATTTCAGGAGGAGGGGGGCGCAGGGGCATGTTTTAAATTTAGCCATCAGAAAGGAGGGAGGCATCGGTCCCAGACAATCCTTTAAGTTTAACCACTGGGTAGGTGGGAAGGAAAACAAAAGGCAGCATTAGACTCTGAACAGTCTTTTTTTCTTATATTGGGCAGTGAGGGAGGGAAGGGATCAGTAATTGTGGAGGAGAGGCTTTTTGATTTTGCCATCAAGTACAGATGAGATCCCCAGGTTATTGGGGAGTTTTTCTTTTTTGTTTTCTTTTTCAATTAGTGCCTGATTTTCAGCACTAACCAGCTATGTTTAGCTGGGAACACAGCCACACTAAATGTAGCCTGTCACATTTTGACCAGCTACATTTAGGAAATTTTCAGCTGAAAACCTAGCTGGTTATGGGCGGCTGAAAATTAGCTTGTCATCTTGGCTGCTCAGCACATCTCTGGTGTGCATCCAGAACTGATCAGGTGTGCCACAGAAGAGTCACTACTGCTTGATGTTCAAATCCAGTACCCGGGCTCTGCTCTGAGCACTTCCCAGCAACAAGAATCACCAGTGGTGGCTCTTAAACAAGTGGAAGCAAATTTCTAAGATCATATGTAATCATGCATGCCTCTTCTTCCCAGCTATGGCATGAGCCCTGGAGCATGGTAATTAATGGGCATCATGCAGGGCATAAACAGACAATCCCCGATTTCTATGACATATGCAGTGTACACAGCACCTTCTTATCGTCCCCATCCTGAGCTTCTTTCTTTGAGCCCTTCCAGTCTCTGTCTTATCCCCAGGCTGAATGTGACAAGAGAGAACATGCACAGGGCACTGGATGCAACTCATTTTGAATGTTGGGAGCAGCAGCAGCAGCAGCAGCAGTAGAGGAGCTCTGGCAGTCACATGCGGCAGCCAAGGTAACTAACCAAGTCAGCTGCCCATACTATACCAACTTCTCTCTTCTCTTGCACGTGAATATAGAGGGAACTGGCCCATTCTGACAAGTTACTGTGGGTATCTCTGCTTCCTCTCTTCTTTGGTTTTAAAATTTGGAAGAGACTGATGGAGCTTTCAGTGATTCCCTAGTTCTTTTGATCATTCCAGTCCTCTTCATGTCTGCATTGCCTGCCTTGTGGAGGTTGATGTGCCACACAATATTTTTGTTAATGTAGGTGTGCCTTGGGCTTGAAAAGGTTAGGAAACACTGCTTTAAGAGGTCAATATTGAAAGGCTTTGTGTGAGTAGCTTTTTGAGTTACCCACAAAAAACTTGATGTTTTATTTTTATTTTAAAAAATCTTATATTCCGCACTCTCCAAACGAGCTTGATTAATGCAGATTACAGTTTAACTTACATAGGTTTCAAACACTGCCAAAACGTAAAACACAATTAAAATCACTTAAAAGTGCACATTAGCTCTGAATCATTTACACATAAACTGGGAGACCAGCTGATGACTTGGTTGATGTTTGAATAATTCTTCAAGCTCACCACATATATTTTGTGCGTACATCTTTGTGGGCACAAAATTTATTTTGATAAAAAGAGACATCAGAGGCATTTCTAGGGGCAGGGATAAACCTTAGCTTGTGAGGTGGACATCTGGAGCACTCTCTGCTAAAGTTGCATGTACAAGTTTTGTGTAATAAAAAAAAAAATTTAAACAAACAGCTTTCCTCACTTTATCCAGGCAAAGTTCAGCACATAACTTTAGCCGTGCATACTCAGTGGCAGATTTATCTGGGTAAGTCCCACTGATTATCTGTGAAAAGTTATACATGTAATTTTACCCAGATAAATTTGTCACTCTCTGGCTCTCTGAATATTGATCTCTTGGATGTCCATATTAAGAAGCATTTAGCTAGCTAACTCAGAAGTTAGTTGGCTAAATGAATATTTGGGCACTTATCCGGCTAATTTCTAGCTAGTTAAGATAACCACCAAGAATTTAGCCAGCTAAATTAGGAGTGTTGAGGAGGAGTTGAGATAGCTGGTTAAGTAAGCTGGCTAACTCAGATATTCAGAATTAGCCAGTGACTTAGCCAGATAAGTCTGATTGGGCCAAAGAGCTGTCCTACCGTTAGGCGGCTATAGTTAGCCAGCTAACTTTAAGATAGCTCGCTATATTCAATAGTATGGTTTCATTATTGAATACACCTCCAAAGTTAGCCAGATAAGCTTATCTGCTAGCCGGAGTGTGTCTGAATATGGACCTCCTAGGGACCAACTCAAAAGCAGAGCCGACTTGAAGATTTTGTGCATGACCAAAGATCTGGCACTAGATCAAGCACGGAGACATCTTTGAGAAACCTGTCAGTACCTTTGCCTCCTTCCAGCAGTTTTTTGACTGACAGCTTGCAGAGGGGCTCAGCCTGCAAAGATGACACTCCTGCAGTCTTCCCGCTCACTCTGCTATGCAGAAGGGTCTGGAGTATCAAACAGTCCTCCAGCTGTTTCAGCAACAGTTTCCAATACTCTGTATCCAGAGACAGTGCTTCCCAGGAGTCCGTGAGTGCCTCTGTGTCGGGTGTATTCACTGAATCTGGAAACTAACAGAAAACAAATGAATCAAAGTCATTTTCTCTGTGTTCTACTGAATGTCTGCCATACAAAACCACAATGTCAGCATCAACATTTCTTTATAAATTTAGGTAGGGTTTGGTTTCTTGGAAAAGACATCTATACAATAGCTTTGTTTTCTAAACTTCTATCCCAATTTTAAAAGTAATATATAGTAATACACAGTTATTAATTTTATCTTAATTTCCATTTTCTGCAGCAGATTACCACTGTTTCAAAATTTTAGACATACTGGTTACCACTACTGCCAATTACATTGAGTCAAGGCATGTTAATAATGATGTGAGGTACCAGCAGGAAGGTGTATTTGAGAGGCCTGCTGTAACTGCAGCTGCATCAGGATGTTATGCAACAAAATAATAAGAGGCTAAGCTGAAATCAATATGTAATCAAATGGTGTCGTCTTTCTTATTTCTGCAAGAGTATTTCATCCAAACTACTATATTTAAAGCATCTCTGGATTTTGGGAAAGTAGAACTCTATATTGTTCTATTTTTGGCATATAAATGGCAACAATACATGAATAACACATTGGAGTGCCAGACAGTATGGAAGCTATTCTGTTATCAAAAATCTCTGCTTATCACATAACAATCAAGTGTTTCTGATGCAGGCCAGTAAGGGTTATCAGAAGTGATTATAAAGTGACTATAAGCACCAGCCTTCAAGGAAGAGTGGCTCCCTTCTCTTTACCCCAGCACCCAGGGAAGAGAGACTCCCCTACATTTTTCAGGACATGGCAGCTTCTATTAGTATCTTGTGGTTCTGCTGGCTTCACACCCCCTGAGGAAGTGTACTCACGCAAAACAATACTATTAGGACAACTCAAGAATCTCAGTCTGGTTGCAGAAAGGGAAATTACTTCTTACCTGATAATTTCCTTTCCTCTAAGGAAGACAGGCCAATCCACTACAGTGGGTTATGCACTCCTACCAGCAGATGGAGATGGAATAAAACTGACTCGCTGACGTCACTGACATATAGCCCTGCCCCGACATCAGTCTGACAATATCTCCAGAAAAGCGAAACTGTGAACAAACTGATTATACTGGAACATGACTATTAACCCAACCAATCGAGAAACACTGAGCTTAGTGAAAAAGTTCATATCTTAGGGACTGGTTATTTCACTTACCAGTCCTTCAAACGAATTAAAAGAAACAATCTGCATCATCTGCATATAAAAGAAAAACTAAAAGCAAGCAGGCAGCCCAGGGTAGATTGAGGATTGGCCTGTCTTCCTTAGACGAAGGGAAATTATCAGGTAAGTAGTAATTTCTCCTTCCTCTGCACTCAGGCATGCCAATCCACACCAGTGGGATGTACCAAAAATACTCCCAAGAAGGGTGGGAGGCTGCCTGAGGACCTGTCAATACCGCATGTGCAAAAGCCGCGTCCTCCTGAGCTCTAAAGTCCAAACACTAATGCCTAGAGAAGGTATGTAAAGATGACCATGTTGCTGCCCAGCAAACATCGACAGGAGACAATAACCGAATCTCTGTCCACAAGAGCCCTAGTGGAATGTGCCTTCTAGGTAATGTACATCTGCATCCACATAGACAGCCGTGATGACCTCCTTCACCCAATGGGCTATCATCGCTTAAGTCACCGGATCCCCTCCACCATGGAGCACAGACTATCAGTCTTCCTCAAGTAGCAAGTAACCTTCAAGTACCACACCAGATGGCACTTGACATTCAAGGCATGCAACAAACGATAACCCTGCTCATCTCCCTGTCCAGAGTGGATAGGGAAATAGATTGAGTTAAATGAAACTCTGAAACCATGTTCGGTAAAGGAAGGTACAGTCCTAAGCTGTACCACACCCAGAGTCAATCGCAGAAATAGCTCACAGCAAGAAAGAGCATGTAGCGCAGAAATTCGCTTTGCCACTAGAAAAAATGTTTTCAAGATAAGCAGCCACAAGGAGAGAGCACGCAGTGGCCAAAATGTAAAACTTGCCAAAAACCACAATATGAGATCAAGATCCAAAAGAGGCACTGGTAGCCACAAGGGAGGATGAAGATGTTTGACTCCCTTTAAGAACCTGGACACAGCCGGATGGGAAGGCAAGAGTCTACCATTGACCTGCTCCCTGTAGCAAGTGAGAGCTGCTACCTGCACCTTCAGAGTGTTTAACCAAATCTTCCTGCAAAAAAAACAATATCAGGGGAATTTCAAATTTAAGAGGGTGAGAACCTCTTATGCCACACCAGCTCTCGAACACACTCCAAACCCTAGTATAAACTAGAGATGTAGAAAACTTCCTGGCTCGAAGCAAAGTGAAAATCACTGCCAAGGCATAACTATGTTTCAGCAACCGAGCCCTCTCAAGGGCCAAACGTAAGACAAAACTGACCCAGATTGTCATGCAGTCTTCTGATGCAAGAGATCCTTCCTGAGTGGCAGTATGAGAGGATTGTCCACCATAACTGCAGAAGATCAGCCTACCATGGCATCTGGGTCCAATCTGGCACCAGCAGAAGTACAGTCTTGGTCTGACTCGCAATCTTCCGATCGGCCAAGGTGGAAAGGCATATAACACCCTGTTCCACAGCCACACCTGGATGAGAGCATCGATTCCCAGTGCGCTCAGATTTCTTCTGTGACTGAAAAACTGTGGTACCTTTGCGTTGTTAGAACTCGCCATCAAGTTCGGGCATGGCTGACCCTAACATTCCACTATAAGTTCAAAAGCCTTGTTCACCAGCTCCCACTCTCCTGGGTCCAAGACATGCAACTGAGGAATTCAGCTCGTACATTATCCTTCCCGGCAATGTGGGAGGTGGATATGTTCTGAAGATGCTGCTCTGCCCACACCATGAGCACATCTATTTCCACCAACACTGTTGGCTTCTGGTTCTACCATGATGATTGATATAGACCATCATCATGGCATTGCCAACATTATCCTTACTTCTCAAGCTTCCAGTTACTTGGCAAACCTCAAGCATGCCAGTTAAACTACACATGTATCCAAACGATTGATGGTCCAGTGCCGTTCCTCGGCATTCCACCAACTTTGCACCACTAACTTGACAGCAAGCCTCCCCAACCCAGAAGGCTCGCATCTGGCAAGAGCATGAACCAGTCTGGTGTTTCCAAGGGTACCTCCTTCCTGAGATGATCTGTTTGTAACCACCACTGCAGCTGAACGCGCGCCTCCAATGGCAAGTGGAGTCTCACAGTGTATTCCTGAGACTGTGGATTCCACCGGGAAAGCAATGCATGCTGAAGGGTCCTCATGTGCACCCTTGCCAAGGGAAGTACTTCCAAAGTGGCTGCTATAGATCCGAGCACCTGTAGATAAGACCACACCGTCGGGCGAATAGTCCATCTCAAGATCTGTACTTAAGCAACTCATTTCCGAACGCGACTTTCCGGCAGAAACACTCTGCCCTGGTGCATACTGAATTGCATGCCGAGTACTCTAAGGTCTGAAATGGCTGTAAACTGCTCTTGGCTAAATTTACCACCCAACCTAGTTCCTGATGCAAAGAAATCACCTTACGAGATGCCAAATGACTCTCTTCAGCACTCTTGGCCCAAATTAGCTAGTAATCCAGAAACAGATGGACCAGAAAGTCTCCTTGCGCAGAGGCACTGCTACCATCACCACGACCTTGGAGAAAGCTCTGGGTGTAGTAGTGAGCCCGAAGGACAGGGCCTGAAATTGATAATGATGTCCCAGAAGGGCAAAACGTAGAAAATAAGGGCTCAAATCTAGGCTGCAGCCTTATGCGCACAAGTACCTGCCACACGTGTGTGCCCATTCAAGACACAGCTGCACGGTGAAAATACTAGCACACACCTGAGTTCACAGGAAAACAACCATGCGATTGCCTGAACCGTGCCTGAGATGTGGAACCTACAAAAGTTGCTCAACCCACCAACCTGTGTCTCCTCCACTAACTCCCCAGAGAAATGAGAGGGAAAAGGGAAATGCAGAGGGTAAGAGAGACCCAGTAAGGAGAAAGGGGGAGCCTAAACGTCCCTCCTCTTTTTTTTTTTTTTTTACCTGAGCTCAGCCCTTCCTGCCTGAGCGCACGATTGGGTCTCCGGCTATGGAGGGAGAGGGCACAAGCTTTCACCGCTGAGCACTCCCCTCTTCCTCTTTTTTTTTTTTAAGCCTATGCCTGGTTAGGCTTCCAGACCTAAAATACTCAATTGAGGGAGGGACCAACAAGGGTTTCCCTCAGGAGTTCAAGCTCTGCATTTAATTCTGATCATAATCTCTCTCTGTTTTTGTTGTTGGGGTTTTTTTTTGTTTTTTTTTTACTACAAACAAGCTTCACAAGGAAGCTGCATGTCTACTATCTGCTGGAGATGGAGCATAGTGGCAGGCTGATGTCGGGGCAGGGCTATATAATCACTGACGTCAGCAAGTCAGTTTTACTCTGTCTCCAACTGCTGATAGGAGAGTATAACCCAGTGTTGTGGATTGACCTACCTAAGCACAGAGGAAACTGCTTTTAATGTTTGTAAACCTTTGGTTAGAATAAAGAAAGTTTTATTCAGCCTTGCAAGGCAAGACCCTTGTGATGTTTTTCTTCACTTTGCAAGTGCTTCTACTACTAAATTGCCCTTCTCATGCATACAAGACCTTTGTGTGCCTGCTAACCATTTCTACATCTTATTTAGTTATCCATCAGAATGCTCAACATATACATTTCATCTTAATGTGATTAATACTTAATGACTTACAACTTCAAAATCACAATGTGCTGCACACAAAGAAAATAATTGATGGTTAAATCCCAGGAGCAACCATAAAAAGTTCCAAACCAAGGAGCTTTATTTTAGACTAAGACACTTTTAGAGGAATACAGTTTCAAATCACGGCAGGGGGTGCATTTAAGCAGTGGCCTGAAGCAATTGTTTTCTGGTTTGAGCCGCTTGGCTGGCCAGCAATATGTTTCCTTTCGGATTCTGTTGTCCAGGGCACGTTGACAGCATTTTCCAGTTAAATGCTCCCTGCAGATGTTACGTTTGGGCTGCCTCTGTAATAGATATGTGCGCTCTTTCCGCAAAAGTCAGTGTGGGAAAGCAAGAAAACAATACAGAAATTTTACATCATTGTATTACTGACCCCTTCTGCATTGTTCTTGGGTGCCAGGTCACAAGAGAGATGTCACTCGAAGGGGTCCCATTATAGGAGAGACTTGAGCAAGAGAAGAGTTATCTAGTGTCGGTCCTTTCCTGCTACAATGTACTATGTACAAGAGCTTTTAACAAGCCCAACAAAGTGGTGGTTTGCTGTCACAGTTTCACTTCTTGCAACTACTCCGTTTTCAACTGAATGTGTATTGTTAATAACCTAACAGCAGTACTTTGCTATTACATTTTTTAAAAAAATCATTTATTGTGCAGGCCACCACTTCTTCCTGCCAGCCAGTATATTTTCTTTTGCCAGAAGCTTAAAAAATAACTCAAATTTAACCCCTAAATAACTAACATTTTAGTGGACAGGCGATACAAAACAAAATCTTCCAATATATCCCTAGATTAAGCCATGTTGCCTGTTTTCTGTTTTATTAATTTCAGTCTTTCACTCTACGCTACAGTTTAGCTTTTCTTATAAATTCTTGCAAGATGCTGTTTTCCAAGAGCCTACTACCTTTCATTATTATTTTTTAGCTACAGAAAAAAGTTGTGGCTTTTCTGCATACTGTATCAGGCGACAACAGAACATAAGATTTGCCATACAGGATCAGACTAAGGGGCCATCAAGCCCTGGTCACAAGAACCTGGCAGGATCCCAAAAGGATGATAGATTCCATGTTGCTTATCCAGGGATATGCACTGGTTTTTCACAATTCCACCTTAAGAATGATTTATGTACTTTTCTTCCAGGAACTTGTCCAAACCTTTTTAAAATCCTGCTACACTAACAGCTTTCACCATATCCTCTGGTAATGAATTCTACAGTTTAATAATGTATTGAGTAAAAAAATATTTTCTCCTATTTGCCTTAATGTATTACCTTGTAACTTTCTTGTGTGTCCCCTAGTCTTTGTACTTTTTGAAAGAGTAAACAACTGATTTGCGTTCCCCAGTTCCATTCTGCTCATTATTTTATAGACCACTATCATATCTTCCCTCGGTCATCTTTTCTCCACACTGGATTACACTTTAAGCAGTACAAAATACATGTGCTCAATAATATAAGATTCTTAGTACTGAGTGGACAAGTAGGGTATACTGTAACTCTCCTTGGAAGAGATTCACTACTTTGCTTTTAGAAACTCAGAATCCTGTATTCCTGAGAACATCCTTTCTAAAATACTTCTCCATCTATGCCAGATTAGAAACTTATTCTACTTCCTTAGTGTCTGGAATGGATGGCATGCACCCTCAAGACTAAAAAGGTTCAGTCAGAAGATGTTGAGGAGGGCAAGACAGCCATAACTCTGATAATGTGCAGTGAGAAGGTACATCAGGAATCCACTAGGAAAACAAGCAGCAGATCTCATGAAGATAACCCAATGAGGGAAAATCCCAAGACAAGTTAAGCCCCTTGCTGCTGACTGAACTCTAGTTCTCACTCTGCAGGAGAAGTTTGAGCCTTAGCAAGTATATGCTTTGCTGCTATTCTGGGAGAGGTGGCGGGATATATATGTCACTTACTTTTTTCTCAGCCATTTTGTTGGCAACATTCACAGCTACTGAGTGCCCAATGTGCGCAGATAACCAGGCAGCTCCATTATTCTTTGACTGAACGCAAGCTGTGCGCATCTGCTGCCACCAAGGAGAAACAGACTGAACATCCCATGACTCATCTATAGCTACTGCAGATAAAGAAGAAACAAGCTCTTACTTTACATAGTAAAAATAGCACAGTACCTACAGTTCAACACAGACTGAAGTACTGAAAACCAAAATGTATTCAGGACATACAGCATCTGTAAGAATGAACGTGGTCAGTTTGCACTGGCTGCAGCAGAATGGCTAGTCAATATAAGGGTGTATACTAGTGTTTCCCACCGGGGTGCCTTCAGACCAGATCAAATGTGCCACAAAAAAGTCACCTCTCCTGATGCTCAGACACAGACCAGCAACTGGACTCTACTACTTAGCACCTCACAGCAACAAAGGTCACCAACTGTGGCTTTTATTTATTTATTTATATTCCGCCTTTTGGCATTTCAAAGCAGATATTCAGGTACTGTAGGCATTTCCCTATTCCCAGAGGACTTACAATCAGGGAGGATAATTTTAAAACACAGGCATGTACAAAACTGCTCTGATATTTTATAACCTGTGCTTATATGATCTACATAGGTTATAAAATACATGTAAATGTACCCAAGAACTTGCGCGTACATGCAAAAAAGGCGTGAATACGTTCCTGCGCTTATCTGGATAAATTCTAAGTTATATGGCTAAAAAGTGGCATTTATTTGGATAAATACTTATCCACCTAAAACAGCAACAAGCCGCTCTTTAGTGGTAAGTCTTAAAAAGCTACCTATCTGGCTAAGTCAGATAAGTCTAAAAAGTACTTATCCAGCTAAATCTGATAACTGCATGATTAGCATTAAGTCAAGTCTTAGCCAGCTATCTGACTTAGCCAGATATGTAGTGTTTTACAACTTATCCAACTAAAGAGGGGATTGCTGCTACTTAGCTGGATAAATTGGAATTTATCTGGATAAGTACAACAAAGCCACTATGTAGCTGGGATAAGTAGGAATTTAGCAGGATAAGTGTGTCCAACTGGTATACTCGCGTATTTTTGCATCTAATCTTAAAGTGATATGTGAGTACATTTAAGATGCATATTTTAGACGCATTTATCCCCATAACTTATTTTATTTATTTAGTGAAATTTATATGAAGATGGCTATTTTTCTTACTAATAGTAATTGTCATAGTCTTTGTATAAGTGTGATTTAAATATGTTTTAAATTTTGTGTTATTGTATTAATTATGTATGTTTTTAGTTTAAACATCTTTGTTAGAACAGTAATAGAACATGGTGCTTCCGACAAAATCAGAAATGATTACAACAGAAGAAACAGACAGGTAGGCAAAAAGATCAGAATTATGCATGTTTTTATGTATATTGCTTAGGGTCTTAGTACAAGTGATTAATACATTCTAATACATACAAATACAATGCTCTGTGTGACTTACAATAAAACAGTCATAACCATGGTTACATAAAACAATAAACAGTACAAAACATTAAAAACAATAAGACATCACATCAGTTATTAAAATAATAAAACTAATCACTAAAATAAAAAAAGAAACTAATCTTGGCAGCCACTTCATCCATCTATGATAACATTAAAAGTCAGGGAAAGCTTGTTTGAAATAAGTCTTCAGTCTTAGTAGTTAAGGTACACTCAATCAGTCAGAGTTCTCTTGGTAAGGAGTTCCAAAAAATGGGGCCCGCTACTGAAAATAACTTCTCTCGAGACTCAGCTAGTCTTACTAAGTGTCCTGAGGAAATGTCTAGCAACCTCATGAGAGATCTCAAAGCTCTCGTCGTGTTGTAAATATGGAGCAGTTTGTTAGCCCAAGGTAGAGAGTCAATTCTTAACAGTTTGTGAATCAGCAGCGCTAGCTTATATTTAATTCTCTCCTCGACTGGTAATAGTGCAGGTCCTTCAAATAAATAAATAAATCTCTCTCCAGTCTCAGATTTTTATATTCCGTTTTTCGCACTTTTCAGTACTTCAAAGCGGATTACACTCAGGTACTGTAAGCATTTCCCTATCCCCAGAGGACTTACAATTAACAGGGTCATTCTTTAAACTGCGATGTGCCATTATAGCGCGCCTTAGGGCCCCAATGCATGTGATACCGGCCACACTGCGGTGGTACAATTTAAATCAGGAGAAGGGGAGGAATGTGGGCGGGGTTTGGGTGCAGTTCTGACCTGGCAGCGCTGCGTGCCATGTTTTCCACATTATCGTCGGAGTACCGTGGGAAATAACACCTTTTCCTGTGGCGCTATGGGGGCGAAAGTGTGGGGCCAAGCAGCAACCGTAGCAGGTGAAAACGCACCACCGCAAAGCAGCCGGCTACATACTTTATATTTATAGCATATTGATAGTGGAATGATGAATCCCGGGGTAAGTTTGTACCTGAGGCAATGGAGGGTAAAGTGACTTGCCCAAGGTCACAAGGAGCAATAGTGGGATTTGAACGCTGGTCTCTGGTTCGTAGCCCACTGCTCTAACCACTAGGCTACTCCTCCACTCTTCTTCCCACACTAGAAATCAGGCGCACTGCAGAATTTTGTAAAAACTGAACAGCACGTAATGAGTTCTTAGAAAGTCTAACAAATAACACATTACAGCAATCCAGCGTAGGTAACAGCAGTGCCTGAAGCACCGACCTAAAAACAAAAGGTACATAATAGAGACTTCACATGCCTAACTAAACAAAGCTTAAAATACCCTGACCTCACCTCATTTCTAATCTGTGACTGTGCAGATAAATTAGAATCAATTAAAACCCCTAAACTCTTCATCTGAAGATTCTATCGGAATCACAGGGCCTTCAAAAACAAAGGAATCAGGCATAAGCATTTCACAAATTTCTGAACTACCGTGATTTCTGTTTTGAATGGCAGATGGAAACATTTTCAAAGGTTTTAGCCCAGCTGTCCTCTACTGGGACAAAAAAAGTGAATATCACCTGGATAGAGCCGGTACCTGCAGTCAAACGACGTCTTTTACATACTTAAGTTGGGAGGTTTTCTAACATGCGCGCATCAATGAAATTAACAGTTTTAGCAATTAGTCTACCGGTTTGCCCAGTCCATCGGCAGCTTGTGAAGACCCCCCATTTCACCCAGTCAATATTTCACTTTTAAGATGTTTCTGTTCACTTACTCCAGATATTGAGCAGGAATCAATATATGCGAGTAAGCTGCCAAACTTACATGGGTAAATTGCTTATAAAATAGCAACTTACTTGAATAAATGCTGGCCCTCCCCCCCCCCCTTTTTTTTTTTTTACATTCGCAAATTTACTCACAAACCCTGATTAATGCGTGAATGCTGAGGTTTCTAAAATAGCATACACTCGCGTATATGCTATTTTCTACACATAACTGCTAATTTTTGGCTGTGCAACTTTTGAAAATTCATCTTTAAGTTTGTACCTGAGGCAATGGAAAGTGACATGACTTGCCCACGGTCACAAGAAGCAGCAGTGGGGCTTGAACCCTGGTTTCCCAGCCCACTGCTTTAACCATTAAGCAACTGCTCCATGTAGGAGTTCTTATCTGAGAACAAGTGTAATCATGCATGTCTCTTCTTCCTAGCTACAGCATGAGCCCCAAAGGTTGGTAATTCATGGGCAGTACTGCAGGGCATGGATAGCCAGATCCTGCTTTCTTTGGCACCCACAGTGCATACAGCACCTCTCCTGAGCTGCCTGCTTCTATCTTATCTCCAGGCTAAGTGACACAGGATATAACTCATTCAGAGCACTGGGAGCAGCAAGCAGTGGAGAAGCTCTGGTAGCTGCATGTGGCAGCCAAGAAAACTAATCGAGCAAGCTGCCTGCATCATAGTGACTTCTCTCTTCTCCTTCGCTTGTATATAGAGGGAACAAGACGCTGTGTGTCTGCTTCCCTCTTTTTTTTTTTTTTTTAATTTGGAAAAGACTGGCAGGGCTTCAGTGCTTCTGTAGCTCTGCTGTTGACCCCTCCATGTTTACCTTGCCTGCCTTCCCCAGGCTGGTGTGTCATATAATATTTTTGTTAATCTAGGTGTGCCCTGAGGTAAAAAAAAAAAAAAAAAAGGTCGTGAAACACTGGTGAATACTGAGGTAAAGTTTAAGGTTAAGAACAATCTAATAGGGTCTGCAACAGGAAAGGAAAATGGGCAGACAAGGTGGACCTTGCTGTCAATCTGCCATCACATTCTATGATACAAAATGCACGCTCAGAAACTAGATAATGAGACAGCCAAAGGTCCTCAAAGGGTGGGGTAAGTAGCACTTGCTTTACCACTGACAAAGGAATTCAGTAAGTTCCCACAAACAACTATTAAGTAAAAACTCCCGCCTAGACAGCCTTATTCAGAGGGGAGTGAGCATGCATTTCAAAACTGTCAGGGGCCGATGCAAAACTTTGGCGCAGAAAGCAGGCGCTGAACAGTCAGCGCCCGCTTTTTTTTTTTAACGCACCCCCAGGCACCCCCCTAGGGGCACCATGCAATATTTAAATTAGGGGATCGCGTTAGCAAGGAAAGTCCGAGTGCGTCGGCCCTCCATCGGTTAGGAAAACCGCACAGCCAGGGGATCAACAAACACTAAACCAAGTGCCAATGGGCACAACAATGATGGTGTTGTTGGGCGACAGCCTGAACCCAAACAATGGGCCCAGGCGGAAAAGAGTTGCACCTCAAACAGATTCCGAAGGACAGATTTGCCAAACCTACTGTCGCGTTGGCCATTCCTATCCAAGCAATAATGAGAAATGAATGTGTGGCGAAAACTACATTGCAGCTTTGCAGATCTCCTCCACAGGAACTGCCTGCAAGTGGGCCACTGATGCTGCAATGGCTCAGAAAGAATGAACATTGACATGACCCCCAAAATGCAGTCCTGCCTGGGCATAACAGAAGGAGATGCAATCTGCTAGCCAATTTAATAGTGTCTGTTTGGCAATAGCAATGATCAAAAGACAACGACAAACCTTTTCCGAAGGAAAAAAATCAGCAGAACCAGGGGTCACGATTTGAAGCTCCAGGGAGGAAGATTCAGAACCAATGTCAGGAAGTATTTCTTCACGGAGAGGGTGGTGGATGCCTGGAATGCCCTTCCGGAGGATGTGGTGAAGACCAGAACTGTGAAGGACTTCAAAGGGGCGTGGGATAAACACTGTGGATCCATAAAGTCAAGAGGCTGCCAATGAAGAGTGGGTGACTCGCCAGAATGATGGCTACTGCCTGGAGTCAATACCCTTATTAAATAAATATACACAGGCTTACGGTGACTCCAACATCGCTCTAAGCTTCAACAGCAAGAGGAAATGTGGAAAAAAGGATTCACACTCACAAAGAGGGGAGTAGCTGGCTTGTTACGGCGGTTACTACCCCAAATCAAATAAGCCTGATACTTCACTTTCAATGCATATACAGCAAAGTTCTCTGATTCAACGGCAGGGGAGAAGAAAAACTGATACTTCACACATCCAGCAGAGCTCTCTGCTTCAACGGCAGGGGAGAAGAAAAGAGGGTTCGCACTCACAAAGCGGGGAGTAGCTGGCTTGTTACGGCGGTTACTACCCCAAACCAAATGTGCCTGATACTTCACTTTCGATGCACATCCAGCATGGCTCTCTGCTTCAACGGCATGGGAGAAGACTTATACGTCACGCATATCCAGCATAGCTCCCTGCTTCAATGGCAGGGGAGAAGAAAAACAACCAATAAGGGCTAATAACATAGTCTGGGTAAAACAAATAAGCATGGGTGCAGCTTGCTTATTGCGGCGGCTACTACCCCTAACGAATCAAGCTAGATATTTCACTTGGATGCAGCTCCATCACTGCTCTCTACATTAAAGGTGGGGGTGGAAGGGAAATAGAACCAAGAGCTAAGAGAAACAGATAAGTATGAGAGAAAATATGTGTGAAGCTTGCTGGGCAGACTAGATGGGCCATTTGGTCTTCTTCTGCCGTCATTTCTATGTTTCTATGTTTCTATGTAACCTATTTCTATCAAAAGAAACAAAAAGTCGGGTGGACTGTCTATGGGCTTCCGTCTGCTTCAGACAGAAGGCTAAGTCTCGCTTGAGGTCCAAATAGTGCAGGGCTCATTTACCTAGGTGTGAATGGGGCCTGGGACAGAATGTTGGCAAGATGATGGACTGGTTAAGATGGAAATCTGTCACCACCTTAGGCACACTACCCTTTCATGATAAAACTTAGTGTAAGATGGATAAGTCACTAAGGCCCGGCGCTCGCTGACCCTGGGTTCTGAGGTGACCGCCTCAAAAATATGAGTTTCCAGGTCAGGTACTTCAAGTCACAAGTGCGCAGTAGTTCAAAAGGAGCTTTCATCAGCTGACCTAACACTATGTTGCAGTTCCAAGACACAGCAGGAGAGCTTAGGCGAGGCTTCAACTGAAGCAAGCCCCACATGAAATATACAACTATAGGCTGTACAAAGGTGGGCATGCCATTTACACCATGGTGGTATGCTCCAATTGCACTCAGATGAACTCTACCAGAGGTGGTTTTCAAACCAGTTTCCAATAAGCATAGAAGGTAATCAAGCAGTTTTTGTGTGGGACAGGAGAACGGATCTAGGGCCTTCTGCTCACACCACATGGAAAAACTCCTCTACTTCAGTCCATAGGACCTTCTAGCGGAAGGCTTTCTAGAAGTTACCAGGACCTAAGACACATCTTCTGAAAGATCGAGTAGCCGCAAAACTAATCTCTCAACATCTAGGCTCTGAGCAACAGGGCCTGGAGTTTGGGATGTCCCAACATGCCTCAAACTTGTGTGATGAGATCTGGGGAAGTCCCCAGACTGATCGGCCTCCGAATGGACAAATCCTGCAGGAGTGGAAACCAGACTTGTCTTGGCCATTAAGCGGCTATGAGGATCATAGTTCCCTTGTCCTCACGAAGCTTCAAGAGAGTCTTCGCTAAGGGATTCTGAGGATATGCGTACAGAAGACCTTTGCCCCAATGCCGAGCAAGGGCATCTGAGGGTTATTTGCTGTCTGTCCTTTCTGTTGCAAGGGTTCTTACACTGGAAACAAATTACGTAGGACAGACTGGCCAAAGAAGCTGTCTTGTCGACCATTCTTGTCCAGACAGTAATGGGCTGCGAAGGTGTGGAGGGAGCTCCACGTCGCGGCCGTGCAGATGTCAGCAATAGGCACTGATTGGAAGTGTGCTACTGACGTCGCCATGGTTCTTACTGAGTGCACTTTTACTTGTCCCTTGTGCGGAAGGTCTGCTTGCTGGTAGCAGAAAGCAATACAGTCCACCAGTTAAGACAGAGTCTGCTTGCCCACCGCAACCCCAAGTCTATTCTTATCAAAGGAGATGAAGAGTTGAGTAGATTGCCTGTGGGCTGTGTTGCGGTCTAAATAAAAAGCGAGCACACACTTAGAGTCCAAGGAATGCAGAGCCCGCTCACCGGGATGAGAGTGTGGTCTTGGGAAAAAGGTGGGCAGTACAATGGACTGATTCAGGTGGAAGTCAGTCATTACTTTTGGCAGGAACTTAGGGTGTGTGCGCAGTACCACCCTGTTTGTAGAGGAACCTTGTGTATGGCGGATAGGTCACCAGGGTCTGCAACTCACTGACTCTTCGAACGGATGTAATCGCCACCAGGAAGAGGACCTTCCAGGTGAGGTGCTTGAACTCGCAGGAGCACAGGGGTTCGAACAAAGGCCGCATGAGCCATGCCAGCACAACGTTGAGGTCCCAGGCCACAACGTTACTTGCCCTCTGATCTTAACGCTATTGCAACCTAACTTTTGTATAATAATTTGTAAACTATCCAACCTTACCTTGCCAGTTACCGAAGTTACATATCCTCCCATTTTTACCCCGCTTGCCTTCCTAGTTCCCATGCTGCAGTTAATCTTTTTTCTGTCTCCTCCCTTGTAAATACTATTTATGAGCTGTTAGATGTTTGCTGTTCCCTAGTTCATAGTTTAGTGTTCCATGTAAAGGCAATGCCTAAAGTTTTTAGTTATCTGTGAACCGATACGATGTGCAAACGGTTGTCGGTATATAAAAGTTTCTAAATAAATAAATAAATAAATAACAGGGGGACGTAGTGGAGGCTTTAGCTGTAGTAAGCTTTTCATAAAGCGCCGTACCAGGGATTGTGTCATTAACAGAGCATCCCTTACCCCTCGATGGTAAGCCGCAATGGCACTCAGGTGCACCCAGTTGGAGGTAGTTTGCAGACCAGACTCAGAGAAATGCCAGAGGTCGTCCAGGAGCCTCGGCGTGGGGCAAGAGAAGGAATCAAGACCTTCTTGCGTGCATCAAGAGGAGAATCTCCTCCACTTCGACCGATAAGACTTCCCTGTAGAAGGCTTTCGTGAAGCTACTAGGACCTGTGAGACATTAGTAGAAAGGTTGAGGGATCATAGAACTAACCTTTCAACTTCCAGGCTGTTAGGGACAGGGACTGGAGGATCGGATGGTGCAATCTGCCCTGATCCTATGTGATGAGGTTGGGCGCCATGCCCAGGCAAATGGGCTCTTGGACATAGAGGTCGCAGAGTATGGGAAACCAGACTTGATGTGGCCAGTATGGGGTTATGAGAATCATTGAGCCTCGGTCCTGTTGTAGCTTCACAAGTCTTGCTTATGAGCGGAATTCGGAGAGTATGCATATAGCAGGCCCGCACTCCAGAAGTGGGTGAAGGTATCACAGCTGGTGTCCTTCGGTCCATGTGTAGGGAGCAGAATTGGTCCACTTTGCGGTTGTGGTAGGACGCAAAGAGATCGATGTGCGGCTGACCCCACCGGTGGAAGATCCTGCTCGTGACAGAGGGATCTAGGGACCACTTGTGGGGCTGGAATGTCTGGCAGATGCGGTCCGCTATCACATTCTTTGTACCCGCCAGGTAGGTGGCTCGCAGTAGCATGGAATGCGACAGAGCCCAGACCCAAATCTGCGTCGCCTCTTGGCAGAGCAGATAAGAGCCCTTGCCCCCCTGCTTGTTCAGGTACTACATGGCTACCTGGTTGTCCGTCTGGATTAAAATGACCTTGTTGGACAGGCAATCCTGGAATGCATAGAGGGCATACCACATTGCCCGGAGTTCCAAGAAATTGATCTGGCAGGCCGCTTCAGCCCTGGACCACACCCCTTGCGTTTGTAGGTCGTTGACATAGGCTCCCCAGCCTAGGCTGGAGGTGTCCATAGTCAAGGTCACCTGAGCAGCCGGTGGTTGGAAGGGAAGCCCCCCTTTGTAAGTTGGACTCATGCGTCCATCAAGCGAAGGATAGTTGAAGCTGGTCGGTTAATTGCTCCCCTTATGTAATTACAGATGGGATGGTATATGAGGGGAACAACTATGTAATTACAGATGGAATTATATGTTATGTGGGGAATTTTTCTCTGATGTTGTATAGAGGAGAAGAGATATGTGGTTTGATTTTAAGAGGTATGAGTGGTATATAAGTGTAGGGTAATGCATGTCTGATGGTGGTTTTAGATACTGATTGGGGGGGGGGGGGGGGGTGGTCACATAGTGGGAACTATGTAACATGTTTGCCAAACAAGCGGTACATCCTAATGATGCTTGACCTATCAGCAGCATTTGATACTGTAAATCATAACATCCTACTAAATAGATTAGAAGAAATAGGCTTAGGTAATAAAACAATCAAATGGTTCCAATCATACCTAGACAACAGATACTAACAAGTGCAGATAAAAGAGATAATGTCAAATAAAATAAAACTTCAAACTGGAGTCCCACAGGGATCAGCTTTATCGGCCACCCTATTCAACATATACCTACTACCACTTTGTCACCTTCTAGCTGGTCTAAACATCTCACACTACATTTACGCTGATGATATCCAAATAATCTTACCCATTGATGATACAATCGAAAAGACCCTGAACATAGCTAATATGTATCTGGATATCATCAAACAATTACTGAACCAGATGGAACTAGTGATTAACATAGAGAAAACAGAATTCCTACTCTTGGAACGCAAAAACATTGAAATCATCCAAAACCCTATCACACTCAAAAACAACCAAAAAATTAAACTAACTGAGAAAGTGAGAAACCTCGGAGTAATAATTGACACAGAACTGAACCTAAAACAACACATATCATTAAAAGTAAGGGAAGGATACACCAAACTCATGACCCTCAGAAGACTAAAACCTCTACTGACAACAAGTAACTTCCGTTCAGTGTTACAAGCTCTTGTTTTCACAAGCACAGATTACTGTAATGCCCTCCTACTTGGTTTACCATACACAACAATTAGACCACTCCAAATAATGCAGAACACGGCCGCTAGAATTCTGACTGGTAAAAGTAAAAGAGACCACATCACGGAAACCCTGATGGAATCACACTGGCTACCCATTGAGCAAAGAATACAGTATAAAACCCTTTGTACAATACATAAGCTAATACATAATGAAAATGCTGATTGGCTGAATACAGCCCTCCATGTACATGTCCCTAACAGAAACCTGAGATCAGCTAATAAAGCCTTACTGTCCATCCCCTCAATCAAAACAGCCAAACTAACCCAAGTAAGGGAAAGAGCGTTCTCCTTAGCAGGTCCTATGCTATGGAACTCCATGTCCGTTGAGATCCGCTTACAAAGAGACATCAAAACCTTCAGAAAACATTTAAAAACATGGTTATTCAAACAGGCATACAACAAAGAGAAAGGAGAGTAGAACACTGGGGAAAAAGAAAAGCAATTGGCAGTACACCCTAAACACACTACCCAAATCAACACGGGTACATATTCTATTTTAATCATTAATCTCAAATATCTAGAATAAGATGACATAGTTTCTCTTTTATTCCCGCTCAAAATAAACGGACATAGCATAACACATCCAATTATGAGTTTGTTTTTTTTATTACTACTTTGTTACTGTAAAGTCTTGGCACATGTATAATGATAGAATTCATAATCTTTTCCAATATTAATATTTGTGCCTTATAGTGAACCGTTACGATGGTACCTAACTTAGTGACGGTATAGAAAAGTTTTTAAATAAATAAACAAACAAATAAACATAATTAAAAAGTATGTGAATAATAAAATTTGGGCATGATATTGCGCCTAGTCCCTCTGAGTTGATTGTATAATCTAACAACATGAGGAGCAGGCAAGCGGAGGCTGTCAGCTGGCGGTGGATGAAGCTGGCAAAGTTGGATAGTGTGGTTATGTGTTCGCTGGGGAGGAATGCCTTGGACACGGTGGTGTCTAGGTCTGCTCCGATGAAGGAAAGTTGGTGGGACGGAGTCAAGTGGGATTTCGGGTAATTTACCAGAAAACCCAGTGACTGGAGAAGTCGTATGGTCAGGTGGAGGGAATGGAGGGCTCCTTCTCTGGACGGGCTTTTGAGGAGCCAATCGTCCAGATACGGGAAGACATGGACGCCCCTGCGGCGGAACAATGCTGCTACAACTGCCAAGCAGTTGGTGAGCCCTTGGGGCGCTGAGGCAAGGCCAAATGGCAGTACTCTGTACTGGAAGTGCCGGTGTCCCACTACAAATCGCAGATATTTGCGATGGGGAGGAAAGATCGTGATATGGGCGTATGCATCTTGTAGATCCAGAGAACAGAGCCAATCCCCCTTGTTGTAGAAGCAGGAGCATGGTGCCCAAGGACACCATTCTGAACCGCTCCTTGCAGAGGAACCTGTTTAAGGCCCGAAGATCGAGGATAGGACAGAGGCTGCCGGTCTTCTTTGGGATAAGAAAATAGCGGGAGTAGAACCCCCTTCCCGCTGAGCCTTGGGAACCGGTTCTACGGCTTTGGCTTGCAGAAGGGCCGAGAGTTCTGACTCGAGAAGTGCTGTGTTATCGCTCAGGCTCCACGTCTGGGCAGGCGGGAAGTCTGGGGGCACAGTAAGGAAATTTAGGTGGTAACCATGGGTGATGATGGACAATACCCATTGGTCGGTGGTGATTGGGTGCCAATTGACTGCAAAGTATCACAGGTGGCCTCCTACCAGTGAATTGGGTGGTGTGGTCAAGGGGGGAGGGGGTTGCTGCTGCCTTCTGGATGTGAGTCAAAAACCCACTGCAGGTACAGCTTGGGGGAGCTGGCTGCACTCTAGGAGCCCTCTGTTGATGAGGCTGGGCTCTCTGAGATGAAGGAGGGTAATACATCCGTGGCCTGTAAAATTGTTTCCTGGTGTCCCTACGTGGGCCCCTACAGGCTGCGGAAGGGGCATCCAAGGTGGTAGTGGATAGTTGAGCTGGGCCACTGCGTCCTAAATCTTGTCCCCAAACAGGTTTTCTCCTGTACAGGGGAGATCAGCCAATTTGTCCTGCACCTCTGGGTGTAGGTTCGAGGCCTTGAGCCAGGCCCAGCTGCAGAGACTTTGGATGCTGTCTCAAGAGTCAGAGGCTGCTCTGACCTCGTGTTTTCCAGCTTCCAATCCTTTCTGGAGGATGGAGACCAAGCCCTCCTGGAACTGCTGTGGCAGGATCTCTGAGAATTCCCAGACATGTTTCCAGAGATTCCTACTGTATTGGGTCATGTAAAGTTGGTACGCTGCTATGCAAGCAATTAACATAGACCCTTGGAACACCCTGCGGCCTAAGGCGTCCAAAGTCTTCTGGTCCTTTCAAGGAGGGGCAGAGGAGTGAGGACAGGTCCTTTTAATTTTCTTCTGGGCTGATTCCACAACCACAGATTGCTGGGGTAATTGGCTCTTTTGAAACCCCAAGGTTTGCTGTACAAGGCAGACTGCATTGGTCTTCTTGTTGACTGGAGGCCCCGTACCTGGGTGTTCCCAATGGCGGTGCAAGAGGTCGAGGAGAACCTCGTGCACCGGGATTGCCATAACCTCTCTTTTGGGGCATCAACAAACTGTATGACCTCCAACATTTTGTGTCTAGCATCCTCCTCTGTTAGAAGTTTGAATGGAATAGTCTCAGACATCTCCCTGACAAAACTGGCAAAGGCAGGCTAGGCGTCACCGGAGCTTCCATGGGAGTCCGTGGAGGCTCAGTGCCCGGCACCAATGTCGGTGGGGAACCCCTCGGGGTCCTGGGTCCAGAGGAGGATGGGGGCTCCTCTCTCCGGGCCCTCTTTGGAGGTGGTTCGGCTGAGGCCAATACTGCTCCTGTGGCGCCACTGGACGGCGATGCACGTCAGTGCCGGTGGCGGTTTTCCACGATGCTCGGCCCGGTCCTTCTCGGGCACCGACACGGAGGCCTTGCAGTGGGTCGATGCCGGGGATGGGCGGTCTCCCACTCCTTGGTCCTCTTGACGGAGCAACGATGGAGAGGGGTCAGAGGAAGATGGACCCCCTCGACTCGGCACACCCTGCACCGGGGTCAATGGAGCAGAGAGCTTGGATCCAAACAAATGCTCCATCTTCGGCAGTCGAGCATGACGGTCTTTGGGGGTCATCTGGATGCAACTTGGACGCTGAAGGACATCGTGGGAAGGCCCGAGGCAAGGACACAAATATCGTGCAGGTCCGTTATGGACATTGTCCGCGGGCACTTCCGAAAACCGGTCGCCATGTTCGAAAAAAGGGGGGCATGTGGTCGGTGGCTGGTCACCGAAGGCAGACCACCAGGAACAGACCACAGTAAAACGCGGAACAGACTTACTTATTGTTGGAGGAGTCTGTGCGCGATGGGGGACCCCAGGACTGGGAAGGAGTCGAAGATAAACTTCAAAAATTTCCGTGAAGGAAAGTGTGAGAAAATAACTCTCACAGAGCTCCAGTAACCGTGAGGCAACTGCTGCGTGGAAAAAGAGAGAGACTGAAGGGGGACCCCCTTGTGGCCACAGGGTTAGTAGCACGCTGGGCATGCTCAGTGTGCCAGTCAGAGTTCTAGAAACTTTGAAAAAAGTGTTCCGTGACAGGGCTCCATCTGATGATGTCACCCATCTGTGAGGACTACCTTCCTGCTTGTCCTGGGAGAACTGGATAATGCTCCCTGTGACCCAGTCATGGAATTGACTGAGGTACCGGCTGGCCCTTGGCAGGTCCATGATGCCTGGGACGGCCACAGAAGCTCTGATGCTGCTGAAGGGAGCAAGGGGATAGAGGATAGTTCTTCCTCTAGCAAAAGAAAGACTTTTTCTGCCCTGATCTCGCTGACCTCATAGCAGAGGAGAAGGGGTCTGGAGTGCTGGTGGAGAATTGTTGGAGGGTTTCATGCTGGTCCTGGAGCTGGGCCACTGCATCCTTCGCCCTATCTCTGAAGAGATTCTCTCTGGTACACACCACATCAGTACACAGCACCTATACTTCTGGTCAGAGATCCGAGGCCCGCAGCCCTGCCATTCCATCAGGTGCTGATACCCACTGCAGAGACCTTTGATGCCATTTCAAAAACATTGTAGGTCGCTTGGACCTTGCGTTTTCTGCACTCCAGGCCCTTATACACCAGCAACATGAGGGTGTCCTGCTGCTGCTGAGGCAACTGCTTAGTCACCTCCTACACCTGCTTTCAGATGTCTTGTGAGCACTGGCTCATGTAGAGATGGTAGGAAGCTATGCTGGCAATGAGCATGGCTCACTGAAAATCCTCTC